>NC_045775.1:10645000-11270000 GCF_008692025.1 Phocoena sinus | reverse complement strand
GCCCATTTTTGGATTGGGTTGTTTGTTTTTTTAATATTGAGCTGCATGAGCTGTTTATATATTTTGGAGATTAATCCTTTGTAAGTTGCTTCATTTGCAAATATTTTCTCCCATTCTGAGGGCTGTCTTTCGTCTTGTTTGTAGTTTTCTTTGCTTTGCAAAAGCTTTTAAGTTTCATTAGGTCTCATTTGTTTGTTTTTTGTTTTTATTTCATTGCTCTAGGAGGTGGATCAAAAAAGATCTTTCTGTGATTTATGTTAAAGAGTGTTCTTCCTATGTTTTCCTCTAAGAGTTTTATAGTGTCCGGTCTTACATTTAGGTCTCTAATCCATTTTGAGTTTATTTTTGTGTATGGTGTTCAGGAGTGTTCTAATTTCATTCTTTTACATGTAGCTGTCCAGTTTTCCCAGTACCACTTATTGAAGAGATTGTCTTTCCTCCATTGTATATCTTTGCCTCCTTTGTCATAGATTAGTTGAGCATAGGTGCGTGGGTTTATCTCTGGGCTTTCTGTCCTGTTCCATTGATCTATATTTCTGTTTTTGTGCCAGTACCATATTGTCTTGATTACTGTAGCTTTGTAGTATAGTCTGAAGTCAGGGAGTCTGATTCCTCCTGCTCCATTTCTTTCCCTCAAGACCGCTTTGGCTATTCGGGGTCTTTTGTGTCTCCATACAAATTTTAAGAGTTTTTGTTCTAGTTCTGAAAAAATGCCATTGGTAATTTGATAGGGATTGCACTGAATCTGTAGATTGCTTTGGGTAGTAGAGTCATTTCACAATATTGATTCTTCCAATCCAAGAACATGGTATATCTCTCCATTTGTTTGTATCATCTCTAATTTCTTTCATCAGTGTCTTATCGTTTTCTGCATACAGGTCTTTTTGTCTCCCTAGGTAGGTTTATTCCTAGGTATTCTTTTGTTGCAGTGCGTAAATGGGACTGTTTCCTTAATTTCTCTTTCAGATTTTCATCATTAGTGTATAGGAATGCAAGAGATTTCTGTGCATTAATTTTGTATCCTGCAACTTTACCAGATTCATTGATTAGCTCTAGTAGTTTTCTGGTGGCATCTTTAGGATTCTCTATGTATGTTTGATCTCTATGTATGTATGATTCTCATGTCATGTGCAAACAGTGACAGTTTTACTTCTTTTCCAATATGTATTCCTTTTATTTCTTTTTCTTCTCTGATTGTCGTGGCTAGGACTTCCAAAACTATGTTGAATAATAGTGGTGAGAGTGGACATGCTTGTCTTCTTCCTGATCTTAGAGGAAATGATTTCAGTTTTTCACTACTGAGAATGTTTGCTGTGGGTTTGTCATATATGGCCTTTATTATGTTGAGGTAGGTTTCCTCTATGCCCACTTTCTGGAGGGTTTTTGTCATAAATTCGTGTTGAATTTTGTCAAAAGCTTTTTCTGCATCTATTGAGATGATCATATGGTTTTTATTCCTCAGTTTGTTAATATGGTGTATCACAATGATTGATTTGCATATATTGAAGAATCCTTGCATCCCTGGGATAAATCCCACTTGATCATGGTATATGATCCTTTTAATGTGTTGTTGGATTCTGTTTGCTAGTATTTTGTTGAGGATTTTTGCATCTATATTCATCAGTGATATTGGTCTGTAATTTTCTTTTTTTGTAGTGTCTTTGTCTGGTTTTGGTATCAGGGTGATGATGGCCTTGTAGAATGAGTTTGGGAGTGTTCCTCCCTCTGCTATATTTTGGAAGAGTATGAGAAGGATGGGTGTTAGCTCTTCCCTAAATGTTTGATTGAATTCACCTGTGAAGCCATCTGGTCCTGGGCTTTTGTTTGTTGGAAGATTTTTAATCACAGTCTCAATTTCACTGCTTGTGATTGTTCTGCTCATATTTTCTATTTCTTCCTGGTTCAGTCTTGGAAGGTTATACCTTTCTAACAATTTTTCCATTTCTTCCAGGTTGTCCATTTTATTGGCATAGAGTTGCTTGTAGTAGTCTCTTAGGATGCTTTGTATTTCTCTGGTGTCTGTTGTAACTTCTCCTTTTTCATTTCTAATTTTATGGATTTGAGTCCTCTCCCTCTATTTTCTTGATGAGTCTGGCTAAAGGTTTATCAATTATGTTTACCTTCTCAAAGAACCAGCTTTTAGTTTTATTGATTTTTGCTGTTGCCTTCTTTGTTTCTATTTCATTTATTTCTGCTCTGATCTTTATGATTTCTTTCCTTCTACTAACTTTGGGTTTTGTTTGTTCGTCTTTCTCTAGTTCCTTTAGGTGTAAGGTAAGGTTGTTTATTTGAGATGTTTGTTGTTTCTTGAGGTAGGATTGTATTTCTATAAACTTCCCTCTTAGAACTGCTTTTGCTGCATCCCATAGGTTTTGGATCATCGTGTTTTCATTGTCATTTGTCTCTAGGTATTTTGGGATTTCCTCTTGATTTCTTCAGTGATCTCTTGATTATTTAGTAACGTATTGTTTAGCCTCCATGTGTTTGTGTTTACGTTTTTTTCCCTGTAATTGATTTCTAGTCTCATAGCATTGTGGTAGGAAAAGATGCTTGATATGATTTCAGTTTTCTTAAATTTACTGAGGCTTGATCTGTGACCCAAGAGGTGATCTATCCTGGAGAATGTTCTGTGTGCACTTGAGAAGAAAGTGTAATCTGCTCTTTTTGGATGGAAGGTCGTATAAATATCAATTAAATCTATCTGGTCTATTGTGTCATTTAAAGCTTGTGTTTCCTTATTAATTTTCTGTTTGGAAGATCTGTCCATTGGTGTAAGTGAGGTGTTAAAGTCCCCCACTGTTATTGTGTTACTGTTGATTTCCTCTTTTATGGCTGTTAGCATTTGCCTTATGTACTGAGGTGCTCCTATGTTGGGTGCATATATATTTATAATTGTTTTATCTTCTTCTTGGATTGATCCCTTGATCATTATGTAGTGTCCTTCTTTGTCGCTTGTAATAGTCTTTATTTTAAAGTCTATTTTATCTGATATGAGTATTGCTACTCCAGCTTTCTTTTGATTTCCATTTGCATGGAATATCTTTTTCCATCCCCTCACTTTCAGTCTGTATGTGTCCCTATGCCTGGAGTGGGTCTCTTGTAGACAGCATATATATGGGTCTTGTTTTTGTATCCATTCAGCAAGCCTGTGTCTTTTGGTTGGAGCATTTAATCCATTCACATTTAAGGTAATTATCGGTAAGTATGTTCCTACTACCATTTTCTTAATTCTTATGGGTTTGTTTTTGTAGGTCCTTTTCTTCTCTTGTGTTTCCCACTTAGCGAAGTTCCTTCAGCATTTGTTGTAGAGCTGGTTTGGTGGTGCTGGTGCTGTTATCTTTTGCTTGTCTGTAAAGCTTTTGATTTCTCCATCAAACCTGAATGAGATCCTTGCCAGGGAGAGTAATCTTGATTGTAGGTTCTTCCCTTTCATCAATTTAAATATGTCATGCCACTCCCTTCTGGCTTGTAGACTTTCTGCTGAGAAGTCAGCTGTTAACCTTATTGGAGTTCCCTTGTATGTTATTTGTCATTTTTCCCTTGCTGCTTTCAATAATTTTTCTTTGTCTTTAATTTTTGCCAGTTTGATCACTATGTGTCTTGGCGTGTTTCTCCTTGGGTTTATCCTGTATGGGTCTTTCTGCACTTCCTGGACTTGGGTGGCTATTTCCTTTCCCATGTTAGGGAAGTTTTTGACTATAATCTCTTCAAATATTTTCTCGTGTCCTTTCTCTCTCTCTTCTCCTTCTGGGACCCCAGAATTTCTTGCGTTTTATGTCGTCCCAGAGGTCTCTTAGATTGTCTTCATTTCTTTTCATTCTTTTTTCTTTATTCTGTTCCGCAGCAGTGAATTCCACCTTTCTGTCTTCCAGCTCACTTATCCGTTCTTCTGCCTCAGTTATTCTGCTGTTGATGCCTTCTAGTGTAGTTTTCATTTCAGTTATTGTATTGTTCATCTCTGTTTGTTTGTTCTTTAATTCTTCTAGGTCTTTGTTAAACATTTCTTGCATCTTCTCAATCTTCGCCTCCATTCTTTTTCTGAGGTCCTAGATTATCTTCACTATCATTATTCTGAATTCTTTTTCTGGAAGGTTGCCTATCTCCACTTCATTTAGTTGTTTTTCTGGGGTTTTATCTTTTTCCTTCATCTGCTACATAGCCCTCTGCCATTTTGTCTTGTCTGTCTTTCTGTGAATGTGGTTTTTGTTCCACAGGCTGCAGGATTGTAGTTCTTCTTGCTTCTGCTGTCTGCCCTCTGGTGGATGAGGCTATCTAAGAGGCTTGTGCAAGTTTCCTGATGGGAGGGACTGGTGGTTGGTAGAGCTGGGTGTTGCACTGGTGGGCAGAGCTCAGTAAAACTTTAATCTGCTTGTCTGCTGATGGGTTGGGCTGGGTTCCCTCCCTGTTGGTTGTTTGGCCTGAGGCGACCCAGCACTGGAGCCTTCCCGGGCTCTTTGGTGGTGCTAATGGCAGACTCTGGGAGGGCTCACGCTAAGGAGTACTTCCCAGAACTTTTGCTGCCAGTGTCCTTGTCCTCACCCCCTGCCTCTGCAGGAGACCCTCCAATACTAGCAGGTAGGTCTGGTTCAGTCTCTTACGGGGTCACTGCTCCTTCCCCTGGGTCCTGATGCGCACACTACTTTGTGTGTGCCCTCCAAGAGCGGAGTCTCTGTTTCCCCCAGTCCTGTTGAAGTCCTGCAATCAAACCCGGCTAGCCTTCGAAGTCTGATTCTCTAGGAATTCCCCCTCCTGTTGCCAGACCCCCAGGGTGGGAAGCCTGACCCTGGGAGGGGCTCAGAACGTTCACTCCAGTGGATGGGGTTTTGTGGTGTAATTGTTCTCCAGTTCGTGAGTCACCCACCCAGCGGTCTTGGGATTTGATCTTACGTGATTGCGCCCCTCCTGCCGTCTCACTGCGGCCTCTCCTTTGCCTGTGGACGTGGGGTTTCTGGTGAGCTCGTGTCTTCCTGTCGATGATTGTTCAGCACTTGTTGTGATTCCGGTGCTCTCACAGGAGGGGGTCACCTCATAAACTTTTAAGCACCCTACAGATGTCAGTTAATAACAGCAATAAAGTTATTTGAGAAGAGCTGCTGTTCATCAAACATTTGGAACTTTTGGGGGGATATAAGTGTGATAGTGTATTTGATAAGTAATTTAAATGAGACTGACGTTCATTACCATTTTAAAACCTTAAATAGAAGTGATTCACATTGTAAACTCTGGGCAACGTTTTCTTCATAGGCTGTTTCACATTGGGTGACTCTAGCCTCCCATGTTTTCGTAAGCAGTTTTCATTTTCTTGATATTCAGAGTTTCTACATGTGATGATTACTGATGACTTTTTGCCCATCCTATGGACATAAATGAAAGAATTGCTTTGCTTATAATAAATAGCAAAAGCTTTCTTTCAAATAATTGCTTGTTTCTGTTTCTGCAGAAACCAATGTAATAAAATCAAAGTAGGAGAAGGTACTTCACTATATGAAATTTAAAAAAAATACACAGATTTGGGTTTTCTTTTTTTCTCACAGATTTACACTACTTGGTGAAATGGACATTGACGGTATCCCTTACGAGGAGCTTTCCCCACCTGATGAAGAGCCTGCCGAGAAGAAAAAGGAGAAGGAGCTCAGGAAGAGACAAGAACTACTTAAATTAGTGAACTTTTCAAAGTAAATGATTTATTACTGTTCATTTGGTAATTTCTTTAAAATACCTAGTAATCTAAGTATGTTCTTTACTAGTGACAATTGCTGTACATTATGTTGGCAAGTTAAATCAAATGCATTTAGTATTGTTTTACCCTTGTGCTTTTGTGTACTGTTCCCTGAATTTGAGGCTTAATAGAATATTGATCATTTTATTCTATTTTAGATCTTAGAGAAATGTGCTTGTAGGTAAATATAAGTGGCCTAATACAGTTGTTCAAAACAGGTTAACACTGGAACAAAAGGAACTTTGCCGTTGTAGACTGAAATTATTAACCTACTTAGATCGACTCGCAACATATGAGGTAAGGAGTAGTTTTTTGTTTGTTTGTTTGTTTTATTTTTGCGGTACACAGGCCTCTCACTGTTGCGGCCTCTCCTGCTGCAGAGCACAGGCTCCGGATGGGCAGGCTTAGCGGCCTTGACTCACGGGCCCAGCCTCTCCGCGGCATGTGGGATCTTCCTGGACCGGGGCACGAACCCGCGTCCCCTGCATCGGCAGGCGGACTCTCAACCACTGTGCCACCAGGGAAGCCCAGGAGTAGTTATAATCAAACCAGTTATGTTCATTTGATCTGTCATTATAAATGCTAAGGCTGCCTTCGTATCTGATATTCTTGGTCTTTAGAACTATTTATGTGGGAAAAGTTCATTTTGTATAGAAGCAGTTTCTCTTATACATCAGTTTTGGTAAAATTTAGAGATTCATGGAAAGCCAGAAGTTGCTTTGTTAGTCTAGGGAGTAGAAATGCTTAAGCCGTCTCTGAGAATCTATGTTTCTTAGGTTTATGATCCTTTTCATTTACTTTTATTTTACATTCAAACTTTAGGTTATGGCATATACCTGTCTATAGTACCAAATTCAGTACACACTGGGTTTTAATAATCCTAATATGACTATTTCTGACTTGTTTAATTTTAATGATTTATTAGTGGTTTGAATTTAGTTGGTTAAACTTTGATCCTAATTATGGCCAGAGTTAGTCACTTGAACTTAAAGCGTATTTCAAAATTGTTTCTTCAGGACCACAACCACAAATATCCCATGTTGGGCATTTCAGTAGCACTCTGTACCATGAGATTTAGGTATTGTTAAAGGCGCGAGAAGCAGTTCATAAAATAGACATAGTTTAGATTGCTTTTTCACATGACCCTCATAGCTTACGTTACCCAGGATTTAGTATAAATTTCCCACCTTTGAAATTTGACTTCATTTGCAGTTTACTTCCTCCATCTCTCTCAGCCTCCCTTTTGTGGTCACACCGTGGGCTTTTGGTATTGGCGCATAGTAGGGACTCAGTAAACATCACTTCCTATGTGTTTCCCTTTACCTGTTCTTACTGCCTGTTCGTCTTCCCTACTAGATTTTGAGCTACTTGGAGAGCAGGGAAGCTGTATTATTGTTCACTGTGTCACCACTGCCTATCACAGTGCCCCTTGCACATTATTGACCCCTAATAAATATCTGATTAAAGAATGAATGGTTCAGTCTGCAGTTTACATAGATCATTCCAGCAGCAGTAAAGTTAATCTAAAGTTCTCACACAGATATGACAGGTGCCCATAGTACATAGCCACGTATAACTGTTGCTTATTCGTTTTTACCGGGTGGTGGATTTTGCTTGTCCTACTGTAATTTTACTGCCTATTTCATTTACTTCTGGATTTTTTTTCAATTAACAGCATTTATAAATACAGCCATTTTCCAAATAAAGACAAGAATGCAGATGTAGTACTTTAGTTACAGTTGAGAGTTTAATTAATTCAGGCCTTATTTATTTAGGTAGGCAGAGCTGTAATGGTTTTTTAATATTTTCTTGTCACCCATATTTAAAGGCCTTTCCATTAAATCACTGTTTCCCCTCAGGAAATCCTCAGAGTGCCTCATGCATCTGAACAGAGATATGATGCTGAATTCTTTAAGAAGTTCAGAAATCAGAATATTGTTCTCTCAGCAAGAACTTATGCTCGGGTAATTTCTTTTTGTCAATAAAACAGTTTATGGTTATTAACACTTTCTGAGTCTTTGAGCCATGCAGTTAATGTTATTGCATGCCTATATCATTACATTTCCTTTCTGTGTTGTATTATATTAATAACTGTAGAGAAATAGAATCATGTTAAAAATTTTTATTCATTATTCTGAGTTCTAAAATAATTTTTAGAGCATTAGGTTGAGAAAAGTGATACAGACCTGGAAAAATCAGGAATCTTTCAAAGCACTTCATATCAGAACTGCATAAAAAAGTTAATTTTAAGGTTTTGAATGTTGTCATACAAAATCACTCCTTTATTTCTAAGGTTCACGTTAGAAACTTACCCTTGCCTTCTGTACAGGAAAGTAATGTACAAGCCCTAGAAATTCTGTTCACTTACCATGGATCTGACCTGCTTCCTCATCGCCTCGTGATTCTCTCCAATTTCCCAGAGACCACTTCTCCACATGAATATTCCGTTTTGCTCCCTGAAGCTTGGTATGTACTATGTTCACTGAATTTTACCTTTTTGCTAAGTAACAATTTTTGTTTCATGCTAAACATCTTAAATTAAAAAAATTTAAAATGTAAACAATTTAAACTTTTTTTTTCTGATTATAAAATTATTTCTAACTTATTTTTACGTGATCCTGAGGCCAAACCAAAATATGTCTAGCATGATAGGATTACTGTAATGTACGGAATGTGAACTTTGCTTTTTTTTTTTTGAAAGTCTTCTGCTACTAAAAAAAAAAAAAAAAAAGAAAGTCTCCTAGCTTTATGGCTATGTAGTCAATATATACTGTTTTATGGTTAAGAACAGTTTTTAGGATAACAGTGTCTGTTTGAATTAGTTGTATCTTTCAGAAATTGAAGTGTAGTTCTGACAATATTAGGTTGTAGGTCCAGGGAACCCAGGAATGTCTTGGGGATCCTGCTTTTCTCAACAACCTTTTCTCCCTATGAAATTCCAGAGGCACAAAGACAGATGGGAAATCAGAGTACCTCTTTCCCATTATACTAATGCTCCTTATCTCAGTTGAAGGCTTTTTGATAATCGGGTTGTGACATAGACTCTTAAGACCAGTGGGACCATTAAGACCCAGTTGTACCATCTGGTGGGCTTCCAAAGGCCAGAACATCACTTCCTGAGAATGAAGAAAGAGAATATACAGTTGACCCTTGAAGCAACACGGGTTCAAACTGTGCAGTTCCACTCACACATGGACTTTTTTTCAGTAGTAAATACTACAAAAACGACATGATCCTCAGTTGGCCGAATCTGAGGATGTGGAGCTATGTGTACAGAGGATCCACGTGCATGGAGGGCTGACTATAAGTTATATAGGGGTTTTTGACTGCATGGAGGGTTGACACCCTTATCCTCCCTGTTGTTCCAGATTCAGCTGTGTTTGCCTCAGTGTGTAGCCTGGAGATGGGCAGGTCATCAGCCCCAGGCCTGAATGCCGCCTGGGAGTAGCATACCTTGCCTCTGTCTGACCACATAGAGGCAGAAGGGAAGAATATGTCCATTTGTGAGACCTTTTATATCTGGTAAACTAGCCCACTAGTAAATGTGGCTCAGTCATTAATTGCATCCTTTCTGAATTTGCCCAGTCTTAAAAAGAGTTGAGAGTCCCTGTCTTGCTTACTCATGTTGCATACTTTTAGTAATAGGTGAATTGGTCTGTATGAAATCTGCTTGTAAACTATAAAATATACTGTAAGGGATTATGACGGCTCTGACTGAAATCATTGTTACAGACTCTAGCTACTGGCAACTTACAGTGATATGGGGAGGGCACTGGATCATGTGGCTTCCTCATTCCTCCCTCTGCACCTCCCTGCTAGTTGTAGGCTTAGGTGTTGACGATAATGACCAGCATTTATACAGTAATTACTATGCATTTGGCACATACTTACATCCCGTCTCCCAACACCTTTGGTATTATCTCTGTTATTATAGAAAGCTGAGATTTACAGAGGCTTAATAGCATATTAAACTTTATGTAAGTGCAGCCAGGATTTGAACCTATTTTTATTTAGAGTTTGTAAGTCAGTAAGCTCTAAAAATAGAAGTTATAAACTCCCTATTTTGCATTACTGTTAGTACTAAAATGTAATTCTTTGTTATGATAAAGTGAGCAAAAAGAAAAAGCTTGGGATATACCTTTCAAGCAGTTTCTTTTAGATCTGAATACTGATAAGTAAATGTAGTCTATAAATATGTATTTATAAATATTAACAATTAATTCATTTATTTTTCTGCCTATTCACAAAATAGATCTAATCTGAATGGAAATGACCTTTTCTACTGTACATTGTTAGTATAGAGAAAAGGGCCACTGTCTTAACGTTTTTTCTAAAGGTAGTTTCTCCTTAGATTTGAACTCATTTATTTGCATTGTCTTCTGATGATTGCTTAGATAAGCGTTTGATTTTAACCTGAAATTTCAGAATTGGTTTTTAGAATAGTTTTTACAATGCCCAGTGCTATATGTTATCTTTGAAAGCCCTATCTATGGTTCCTTTATGGTGGCTGTCATAACCGATTTAAATGGCAGTAAATACTTTGGGTATATCATTGCAGCAGAGGGTAATTAGATGTTATTTCTAATCTTTCTTGTGGATGTGTTGCTTAGACAAACTTGGAAAAGACTGATTTCTTGTGAGTCCTTAAGTTATAATCATTTTAAACATATGAGAAAATATAGATTTATTTTTTTGTTAATATTTGTTTCTCAAGAAAGTCTTTCACATTGATATGTTTTTGCTATAGTTAGAAAGACTGAGAAAGAACAATAGATTTAATAGTAATGTCTGTTATGTGACTGCAAAGCGAAAACCACAGTTGTTTCAGGCATAGCCTCTTCTATGAGGTCTTCAGTAATTATTCCTTTCCCTATATTCTCATAATTCTTTGTTCATTCTTGCAGTATAGCACTTTTTATTTTGTATTATAGTCAGTCATTTTTATTACTGCCTTTCTCCCCCTTGTTCTCTTCTTTAATAAACACCCAGCCTTAAACTCACTAACTTCCTAACTTCAAGATGGAGGCCATCTCTTGCTGAGTTTTGGATCCTCAGGGCCCAGGTGTTTGTGTAGTGGTTCTCTAAACTTGTTTGCTAACTGGATAAATTAGGTCCATTTTATGCCTGTTTACAAAAGAGATGAAAAGATGTCCTGCAGGGACATCTTTGCAACAAAATATGCTTTCGCTTATTAACAAGGGAGGTGTCCAGGTAATGTTTCTCCAAGGCTCCCACAGCCTTAAAGATTCAATTGCTATTTTAGCCCATAGGTGAAGCCTGTACTCTTCTACCCTATTCAAAGTTTTGCTCTAATGGACGTGGAGATCCATAAGATACAATCGTAGGACTTATTTCCCTTTTTTAGGAAATATATTTTTTGAGTACTTGCTATTCATTTTCAAATCACTTGGCAACTTTGGGTCAGATGGACACAAAGTGTCTGATTGTTGGAATGTAAACACCCCTCGCTGTTTGACTGAGCCCTTCTGCATGCCTGGCGCTATGGTAGGGTCTGGAAGTGAGTGAACACGGCTCCTCTTCAGCAGGAGTCATCAGGTACGGTTTACACAGGAACAGAAGTTCCTGCTTGCGGCATCATGCTTTCAAACTGAGGAAGAGATGAGTTAAAATGACTCTAAATCTGCAGCCTTTTTTGCTTTCTCTCTTCTTCTCCTCGGTTACAATGTTTGCCAGCTCCTGAAATGGTCTTGCCACTTCCTTGTTTACTGCCTCGGACAGCTGAAGAACTTTCTGTGTGCATGCCTTGTTTTTCTGTGAGTGTATACATTGCTCAGTGGTAGAGCCTATATTTCATCCTGCTTTATCTTCTCTTCAGCCCGCCAACTTGTATTTTTCAAGTAATAATGACTTTTTAATGATCTGTTGAATTGATTAGAAACAAGTCACTAAGCTCTAAATGGACAGCTCCCAAACGCAGAATGACCGCGTAGCTCCCCACTGCCTTCAGATTGCTGTTGGGACACTCAGTACAGGGCCCCGCTCTCTCCACTCTGCCACACTGGCAGTCCCATGAACATACCAGGCCTTCCCTCCCCGCCCCCCCTTAGGGCTTTTCCAAGGTTAGTGTGCTCCCGCTGGGTGTGCCCTCCTGGATCTTCACATGACTTGCTCTCTGCTCAAAGGCTCCCTCTTCAGAAAGCCTTCCTCAACCACTCTTCCCCATTGCTTCCACTCCCTCCTCTCTCTGCCCTTATCTGAGTTTTCTTTTCTTCTAGCACTTATACCTAACATATTATATGGTTATTTATTTGTCTCCTCCAGTTTATCTATCTTCCTTGGCCATTCTATTTAGAATTTTACCCTCACTTTATTTTTATTTATTTTTGAGTTATCCATTATAAATATAAAATTAGCCATTTTATATACATCAGTGTCTACATGTCAATCCCAATCTCCCAATTCATCCCCCCCGCCCCCACCCCCACCGCTTTCCCACCTTGGCGTCCATACATTTGTTCTCTACATCTGTGCCTCTATTTCTGCCCTGCAAACCAGTTCATCTGTACCATTTTTCTAGGTTCCACATATATGTGTTAATATACGATATTTGTTTTTTTCTTTCTGACTTACTTCACTCTGTAGTAGACAGTCCTCTAGGTCCATCCACGTCTCTACAAATAACCCAATTTCGTGCCTTTTTATGGCTGAGTGATATTCCATTGTATATATGTACCATTTCTTCTTTATCCATTTGTCTGTCGATGGGCATTTAGGTTGCTTCCATGACCTGGCTGTTGTAAATAGTGCTGCAGTGAACATTGGGGTGCATGTGTCTTTTTGAATTATGGTTTTCTCTGGGTATATGCCCAGTAGTGGGATTGCTGAGTCATATGGTAGTTCTACTTTTAATTTTTAAAGGAACCTCCATACTGTTCTCCATAGTGGCTGTATCAAATTACATTCCCACAACAGTGCAAGAGGGTTTCCCTTTTCTCCACACCCTCTCCAGCATTTGTTGTTTGTAGATTTTCTGATGATGCCCATTCTAACTGGTGTGAGGTGATACCTCACTGCAGTTTTGCTTTGCATTTCTCTAATAATTAGTGATGTTGAGCAGCTTTTCATGTGCTTCTTGGCCATCTGTATGTCTTCTTTGGAGAAATGTCTATTTAGGTCTTCTGCCCATTTTTGGATTGGGTTGTTTGTTTTTTAATATTGAGCTGCATGAGCTGTCTATATATTTTGGAGATTCTTTGTCCATTGATTCGTTTGCATATATTTCCTCCCACTTTGAGGGTTGTCTTTTCATCTTGTACTTTCCTTTGCTTTGCAAAAGCTTTTAAGTTTCATTAGATCCCATTTGTTTATTTTTATTTCTATTGTTCTAGGAGGTGGAACAAAAAAGATCTTGCTGTGATTTATGTTAAAGAGTGTTCTTCCTATGTATTCCTCTAAGAGTTTGATAGTGTCTGGTCTTACATTTAGGTCTCTAATCCATTTTGAGTTTATTTTTGTGTATGGTGTTAGGGAGTGTTCTAATTTCATTCTTTTACATGTAGCTGTCCAGTTTTCCCAGCACCACTTATTGAAGAGACTGTCTTTTCTCTCTTACCCTCACTTTAAATCCTCCTTTCCTGTTTTATTTTCTTCCTAGCTTAGGTCAGCCAAATAGTTGACCTTTCACCTACTCTGTTTTGAGATTCCAGTGACAGAATGTTACCGTGGCTTTTTTTTTTTTTTAACATCTTTATTGCAGTATAATTGCTTTACGATGGTGTGTTAGTTTCTGCTTTATAACAAAGTGAATCAGCTATACATATACATATATCCCCATATCTCCTCCCTCTTGCGTATCCCTTCCACCCTCCCTATCCCACCCCTATAGGTGGTCACAAAGCACTGAGCTGACCTCCCCGTACTATGCAGCTGCTTCCCATTAGCTATCTATTCTACATTTCATAGTGTATATATGTCCATGACATTCTCTCACTTTGTCCCAGCTTACCCTTCCCCCTCCCCGTGTTCTCAAGTCCATTCTCTACGTCTGCGTCTTTATTCCTGTCCTGCCACTAGGTTCTTGAGAACCATTCTTTTTTTTAGATTCCATATATATGTGTGCCTTGGCTTTTAATCGAAGTTTGATTAACTATTTTAATTGAACCAAATTTTATGATTATGATTGCTGGGAAACTTTGGTTTGTGTTATTTTAGTGTTTTATATTGTCATTCTTAAATAATCGTATTTGACATTGATGAAATGTGACCAAGTTGTGTAAAACTTTGAAATTATATTATCTGTCATAGGTGATACATCTTTTTGTTAGCTACCTATCCTTAGTTTGCCATTGCTGTAAAACATTACATTTTATATTCTATTTGACTCTTTAGTTAAGTACAAAAGGTGACATTTCTTACCATCTTTGTTAACTTTGACAACTTGTGGTAATAGAGGGTTTTATTTTGGTGAAAGAAAGAGAAATATATTTTTTGATTTTTAGTATTTTTGATGCTTATAGCATGTTTTAGAAAGTTTATTTAGAGTTTTCATTTATGGTCTTTTGTTTTATTGGAAAGCCTTTCCAGAGTGATGAAAGCAGGCTAGTTTAAAAAGGTTGTATTCAGAACAGTTGTCTGTTGAAATAATATAGCAGAGGGATAAAAACATTGACTAGCTAGAGCCAAGTTGCCTAGATTTGTGATCTTGGACACGTTTTCTAACTGCACCTCAGTCTTCTCACCTGTAAAATGGGGATGATTATAGCACTTATTTCATAGCATTGTGAGAATGACCGAGTTAATGTATATAAAACACTGCGAATGGTGCTTGGCACCAAGTCATTGCTACTTAAGCATTAGGAATTATTATTAATGCAGAATCCCATGCTAAGGCCTTGGCCTTATATATGTTATATAATTATTATTTTAAACTTATTGGAATATTTTTATAGTTATGGAAAAGTTGCAAAGATAATACAGAAAGCTCCTGTACACCCCTCGCCTAGCTTCCTCTTCCTTCTTACATAATCTTAGCACATTTGTCAAAACTAAGAAATTACTGCTGGAATAGTCCTGCATATAACGTGACATACGCATTCCTAAAAGTCACTGCACTATGCAAAATACTGCAGTGAGAACCACAGGGCTTATGGGGAGAATAGGGTTAGTGGAGCAAAGTTAGGAATGTAGTAACAATCGTAGTATAGTTTTACATACATTAAATGATTAAGAAACACGTAAGTACTAAAAGATGGCACTTTACCTTGACAAAGACCTGAAAAAGACTGCTTATGGAAGTGAGTGTTGGGAACAGTTGCAGTTTGTGTGTTATTGGGAAGTGGAGGAGGGGGGTGATTAGAATTCCAGTACAGAGTTGTAGCCCCAGATGTGGACTGGAGTGGCTCCTGATACATTCTGGGAACGGAGGCTGCTGCTGGATGTTTGGGGACTGTGTGTGCATGCACACATGAGCTGACGTGGCTCGGTTCAGCTGAGCGCAGTTTTCTGTGTTCACCTAATGTTTCTTGTGGATGGAATTGGGCATCAGCAAATGTGAAATTTGTTATGCTGAAGTTGTTCCATAATATATTAATTTATTGGAACAAGTTTGCATTTTGAAAACATTGCAGAACTGACCATATGTTACTATTAACTAAACTACGTATTTATTTGGATTTAAGGAGTGTTTCTCCTCATATCCTTTTTCTGTTGCAGTATCTGATCTAGGATACCACATTGCATTTAGACTTCATTTACTTTTAATATATGGAAATAAACTCTGACATTCAGTATCTGTCACTCATGAAGTTCTTTGACACATATATTTATTACTAGACAGTGAAAATTGATCCTAATATCTATATTCCTGGATTGCCTCCAGAATTGGCAAGGAAAGATTGAATTATATTTAGCGTATTTTGGTGTATTGCAATATTTAAAGCATTTTTTAGTATAAGTAGCAAACCTCTGTTGATGGAAATAGAGTATCCAGAACACCTCATTCTTTTCATCATCCTTGAAAAACTGTTTCTATGGTAACTTGGCAGTTTGCTTCCTTGTGAATATCTAAGTTTAGATTATTTGATGATTGAAATTTTGACTGTGAAAAGCGTGCTATAATATACAGATGGGCTGTGCTTGTGTGAACTATGAAAATGTGTCTTAGACGTTTCCATTTTCTTTTCTGAGTTGGCGATTATTTGTATTATTTGCTGACTGACTTCTGACCATTCACTACCTTTAGTTCCACAGTAATTTATGTGACATATCATTAAGGCTGAAAATAAGAAGTGGCTAAGTGAAAACTTTTAAGTCACCAGTTGTTTAAATAGAATATGATGTCAACCTAATATTAGGTCTGTTTATAGTCGTTTCATATTCTCATACCTAGTCTCATATTCAGAAAGTGCTATTATCCTAGAGTGTAAAAAGCACTTACCCCGCCTTCATTTAGAAAAACCTTGCAAAACAGTCTGATAAATTGTGTGACAAGCCAACCAGCAGAAGTTTCCTCCCTGTGACTTGCAGACCCAGGCCCTCTTTGTGCTGTGCATACTTTAACTCGTGTGTTTGTCCCTGGTATTTTATTCCCTTGCTAACCCTAAATCATTTCTGCTTTTCTCGGGCCTTTGTCCCTTTGGTGCCTCTCTACCCCGCTTGGTAATGCAACAGAAAATCCAGGGTCCCCAAGAATTTTCCCATTTTCATTTTTCATTGGGTAAATAAGCTTTGCATCCTTTTCTCCTCATTGATAAGTCTTTGTCACTCCCCCAAAACTAGAAGGCCTTTGGGTGACAAATTTGGAGGATATTTTTGTTTTTAGAGGCTGCTAGTATCCCGTGGCACGTTTTGTTTTGTTTTGTTTTTTATGACCAGACTAACATTATCTTACAGTCAGGTGCTATGAATATACTGATGAATGCAATGATGGTTAGTGACTGTTGGATGAACGAATGGTAGTTATGTGAAGAAATTTGGAAAACACAAGGGGTCGATGTAGCAAAGTAAATAAAATGGTCTCAGAAGCATCCTTTCTGAAACAATCTATAAAGGAAACCTGTCTGACTTTTCCTACTGAAAGTAAGGTAATATACTAGTTGTGGTCTACAGTCGTCTTCAGAGTGAATATATATATATATATATATATATATATATCTTTAGTGTATTTCTGGATCATATCTTTGGCGTTGTATATTTTTGACTCTGTGTTAAGCATAGGGACCATTAGGACCATTTGGCCTTGATATACTTTTTATTTTATTAAAAATTTTTTTAAATTGTAAAATACATAAAAATTTACCATCTTAACCATTTTTCATTGTGCAGTTCAGTAGTGTTAAGTACATTCATTGTTGTGCACTCAATTTCCAGAACCCTCTTTATCTTGGGAAACAAACTGTACCTATTCAATAACAACTCCCCATTTTTCTTTCACCCCAGCCCCTGACAACCACCATTTTACTTTTCGTTTTATGAATTTCACTCTACAGTATTTGTCTTTTTGTGACTGGCATGATGTCCTCCAGGCATAATATGCTTTTAGTAAAATTAATATCACAAATAAGACTTAGAGTGGCTGGCCACCTGTGGGCCATGTTTCTGTTTATGCTGCAAAAGTATTTCTTAAATAAGGTAAAGGACAAAGATGGGTTCTAGTTCAGGACGGGATGTTACCTCACCATTGTTGCCTGACTCCTTGTGGAGAGCCTTCTCTTTGTCTTTCGATGATGAAGAGGGCATCCAAATGAAGGGAACTTCTAATATCACATCTAATACTTTGTTTTCTAAATCTTGGATTTGAATAGCCAAATATGGAGACTTTTTCTGTTACTACAACAACATAAAATTTATGTCATAAAAGCAAAACATCAATATGCATTTTATTAAATTTTTCAGTAGGACAAACTTGATCTAGGTCAAATTAATATACCTTTTAACTTAAATCATATAAATCAAATAAAGAATTTACCTTGAAAAAGATCAGATGACATTATTCCCATTCTTCACAACTGAAAGGTAGATAGGAGTTTACTTTTTCCTACACTTCGAGTTTCAAATTAGTGATGTTTTGATATTTTACATTAGTTTGTGATTTTTTCAGAGTTGAAATAATTTGAGCTATCTTTTTCATTGACTCTAGGCAGCTTTTGATTCAGAAGGTAAGTTATTGTTTGGTTGATTTTTTTTTTTTTTTTTTTTTCCTTGAAAGGCAACAGAAAACAGTACCAGGATCAATTACTGTTGGCTTAGTTTCATAGTTTTAAGGATACTCTGGAAGTTTTTCTCCCATAAGAAGCATATTACTGTAATGTTTCTTGTGAAGCAGATGTTGATTTTTGAATTTTAACTTCTTCAGTGAAATTTATAATTAAGCATGAGTACATGTGAAACTGATTTTAAAATTGAAGCATTTCTAAATTGCTTTATACTATTTCATTCTCATTGAAAGAACAGTCTAAAGAAGGTGAATGAATCTGTAAAATTTTGTGTTATTTCAATAAAAATTTAGGGAATATTATATTACATATATAATATATTATATTATATTAAATAGGTAGATAGGTATATGAGTCAGATGTGGTCCCTGTCCACAGATAAATTAGAATCTAGTAGGGAAGATCAGACAGGTTAATTATAGATATAACTACCATAAAGTTAAAATATGTGTCATAGGAGAAGTATAAATGGCTTTAGAGATGGGAGAGATTATTTTCTGTTACAAAGAAGGTAAATCAGGAAAGGCTTCTTGGCAGAGGTGAAGTTTGATCTAGGCCTTGAAGGTTGAGTGTGTTTTTGGTGCTGGGAAGTTTGAATAGGAAAGAGTCATCTGAATAAATATTTAAGCTGAAGTTGTTTCATCTACTTAGTCCTCACATATATGATATCATTTAGTCACAGAGTACAAAAGATGTTCCCAATTAACTTGTTAATTGAAAATGAATTAGTGCAGAGGTTTTCCAGTAAACAATTATGAATCTTTTTTTACTCATGTTTTTATGTAGCCCAGTCCTGATCATAAAGGTCTCTTTTTTCTTCCTTGAAACATTTAAAAAAGCAGTTTTTATTGGGCATTCTATTTGCACCATATGTTTTTTTGTTGTTGTTGTAGTGAAATATCACCTAAACTATAGCCTGGATGATGAAATAATTATGGAAAGTTTGGGGCATTGCATTCACTTTTTTGATTCGCAAGGGAAACGTAAAAGTGTTTCTTTACCCTTTAAAATTGAAAAATTGATTACTTACCTAACCAAAATTCAATTCCCGTATGTGCAGTTTATTTCTGAACTGCTATGAGCAAAGAACAATAAATTGGCTTATATTCTAGGCTTGAAATAAGTATGTGGCCTTCTGCGGTGACTGTCATTAGAGAGAGGCGTGCAGGCAGCATGCTACAAAATGGGGTAAGTTGGCAGTTTCTGAATCCAAGAATAACCTGGTGGTTGGATAGGAAAGGAAAGGCCTAAGAGCCTCCCTTGTCTGGGAGCAGGGTCTGGGGCTGGCAGTGGGAGAATTGCTTTGCATGTCTCCTGGCACTGTGGGCATCTTAGATTTTGACTTGATTAGTTCTTGTCTTTCTATTTATTTAAAGCAACAAAATAGATTTAGGGCAATTTTATTGATTATGGAAGTGGAAACAAATATTTTTTTAGAGTAATTTTTATGGACCTTGGAAAGTATGTTGGTATTTGTTATGTATTTGGTCCTCAGAAGTATCATACTAAAGAAATGAAGGTGTAATGATTTACTAATTCATTTGCTCTGTATTCGACAAACATTTCATGATTATGAAACTTTAAAAAAAATTTACAAATGAATTTTATGATTCATATACAATTCTCATAGCATGTCTATGAGATAAGCAGAAAAGGGATTAGGGCTTCCCTGGTGGCGCAGTGGTTCAGAGTCCGCCTGCCGATGCAGGGGACACGGGTTCGTGCCCCGGTCTGGGAAGATCCCATATGCCGCGGAGCGGCTGGGCCCATGAGCCATGGCCGCTGAGCCTGCGCGTCCGGATCCTGTGCTCTGCAATGGGAGAGGCCACAGTGAGAGGCCCGTATACTGCAAAAAAAAAAGAATCACATTGATATTTTGTGGACAAAGCATCTGCATTATTTTAAGAAGTGTTTTGACCTCAGTGTGTACCATTTTTTAATCCTAAAAGTTTAGATGCTATATGTAATAACCGTGGAAAAAATCCAAAATATGTACAAATGTTGGGATCGCATGCCTGGCATTGACACATATTTGATGTAGAGAAACAATAGTATGGTACACTGGAAGGAACAAGAGGCTTTCAGTCAGAAACATGGGTGTGTGTCCTGGTCCTGAACTTGCTAGCTGTGTTACTTTTGGGAAGTCACTTAGCTTCTCAGAACTTTAGTTTTGTCAAGTGTGAAATGGGGAAATTGTGGAGGGATTGTGATGGTTTAGTAACCTAAGAGGTAACGTTACCTAGCGCAGTTACTAGCATATAATCGGCATTCAGTGTACAGCAGTGGTTGTGTTAATAGTGGATATGGCTGTAGCCGTAGCAGCAGCAGTTTTTGGTACATGTCGATGGGAATGTCATAATAGATATATTTTAGTTTTAAGTGCATTAAGTAGGCTTTAAAAGACTGATGAATAAACAAAATGCATAATTGTAATAGGGAGTATTCCTCCTTGATGACACCAATGCTTTCATTTCTCATCTGTGACAGTATGCCTTTTCTGGTATCAGGTGCCTTGACATTGCAGATTATTAATCAAAACTTGAGCATTGTTCAAGTGAAGTTAAAGTTTTTAATTTCACTTTTTATTGACTTGTAGATGTAGGAAAATGAACAAATCATAAATGGGCAATTTGATGAACTGTCATAAAGTGAACAAGATTAAGAAACAGACATAACCAGCCTCCCTGTGCCCTCTCCTTGCACCCTCTTCTGGTCACCTCACCCAACAGAACCGCTACCCTGACTTATAACATGGCAGCTTAGTTTTGTCTGTTAAACGCATGGAGTGGTTTATGAGGACTGTTTTACCTCAACAGAGGTCAGATTTCTGATGTTCTTTAAATGAATACCTCTCTTATTTTTCTAATGCTCGGTGTACAATGACATTTTGGTTTTTTATGTTTAAAGTGTGTTTGTTGTAGACAGAATGTAGCTGACTATTGCTGTTTTACCTAGCAATCTCTGCCTTTTAATTGGCTCGCTTAGACCATTTAGAGGCAGACCTTGTCTTATTGCACTTTGCTTTATTGTGCTTCGCAGATACCGTGTCTTTTACAAATTGAAGGTTTTTGGCAACCCTACATCAGGCAAGACTATGGGCACCATTTTTTCCAACAGCATTTGCTCACTTTGTCACATTTTGGTAATTTCTGCAATATTTCAAACTTTTTCATTATTATATTTGTTATATGATCTGTGATCAGTAATCTTTGATGTTATTGTTGCAAAAAGGTTATGACTTGCTGAAGGCTCTAATGATGGTTAGCATTTTTTAGCAGGAAAGTATTTTTTAAAAATTTATTTGTTTAATTTATTTATTTTTGGCTGTGTTGGGTCTTCGTTGTTGCACGCAGGCTTTCTCCAGTTGCTGCGAGCAGGGCTGCTCTTTGTTGTGGTGCACGGGCTGCTCGTTGCGGTGGCTTCTCTTTTTGCAGAGCACGGGCTCTGGGTGCACGGGCTTCAGTAATTGTGGCTCACGGGCTCTAGAGTGCAGGCTCAGTAGTTGTGGCGCACGGGCTTAGTTGCTCCGTGGCATGTGGGATCTTCACGGACCGGGGCTCGAACCTGTGTCCCTTGCATTGGCAGGCGGATTCTTAACCACTGTGCCACCAGAGAAGTCCCTTCAGGTTTATTCTGATTGTTGCTTATTGACTTTCTTGGATCTTCTGTGCTGAATTTAGGAAATTCATGCCTGTTATTTCTTCAGGTATTTTTCCTCTTCCTCCTCCCATCCCCAATATGCATACTCTTTACTGGGACTCCACTTACGTGTGTGTTAGCCGCTTGATTCTGTCTCACAGTTAAATTTTTTCAGTATTTTCTCCTCTGTGTTTCATTTTGGATAGTTCCTATTACTATGTCTTTATAAACTTATGAATCTTTTCTTTTGCAGTGTCTGCTATTAATGACATCAGTGTGGTTTTTTTTTTTTTTTTTTTATTTTTTTGCGGTATGCGGCCCTCTCACTGTTGTGGCCTCTCCCCGCTTGCGGAGCACAGGCTCCGGACACGCAGGCTCAGCGACCATGGCTTACGGGCCCAGCCGCTCCACGGCATGTGGGATCTTCCCGGACTGGGACACGAACCCGTGTCCCCTGCATCAGCAGGCGGACTCTCAACCACTGCGCCACCAGGGAAGCCCCATCAGTGTGTTTTTCATCTTAGCTGCTGAATTTTTTATTCCTAGGAGTTACATTTGGATCTTCTTTATTTTCTATGTCTTTCCTTATCATGTTATTGGTGTTTCTTCGAAATTGATTATTCTCCTGGTTATGGGCCATAATTTCTTACTTTTTTGCATACCTTGTATTTTTTTATTGGATGCCAGACATTTAGGTTTATTCATCTCATTAGTAGAGTTCGTATCTCAGTTGTTATGGAACATCTTTGTCCTTTCCCCAATTCTGTTGGTTTATTCAATTACACCTCTGAGTTTCACCAGCTACCTTACTGTGTATACTAGAAGGTTAGCTTAGATCAGCTATACAGTTGATCTAAATAGGTTTCTGAATTTTTAATGGGGTAAATTAATCTGTATGTGTTTCTTTAATCTGAAAATTATAGAACATGATCTAGCAATGCAGATATAGAGGTATTTATTTGTTATTGTTTTCCTTGTGGATAATTTGGACTTTGTTTTTATTCCAGGGTCAATTCCCAGATCACTTTCTGTACTTCCTGTCTCTGATTTTGTGAATGAGTGTTTATTACATAGTTAAGAATCTATATAAAAAATGAGACTCATTTCCTTCAAATTCTCCAGTGTTTTGCTTTCATTCTCTTCCTACTGTCTCTAGTTTAACTTTGAAGCTCATCAGCAGTAGAGATGTGTTAGAATAACTAGCACTGCAGGCACATACACCATTGTCTACCCAATCACAACCTGTGGAATTGACACCAGAGCCTCTCCCTCTTTATTTCTGGGGTTTTCATTTCTTCAGTCGTGGTTATTGTCAGTCTGCAGTGTAATTTGGCCTAGACTTAGAAGACTCATGATGAAAAGGCTGTAAATAGACTTGTATCTCAGAGCAAACAGTCTTTTATGCCTCTTTGTTTATTGAAAGCTTAGGACATTCCACATCTCTTTGTACTTATCTGTGCTCCTACATGCAGGCCAAGAGTCAACTGTGGTCTGCAGTACTGCAATGTTGCTAATGGCGTGGCTGCGCGATAGGGAGTCCTACAGTTCATTTTAGAAACTTTAAATCAGAAACTTTTGAATAAACCTCAGGTGCATTATCAGAACCTTCACTTACAGGGAAAGCATATTGATCTTGAGATGTAAATACCCCTGTGGTTTTCGGGGAGTTTTCGTTTTTTCATTTATTCAGATTTATCCATCTGTCTTTCAGTCTGTCCGTCATCCATTCATCCGTTAAATATTTAGTGAGGTTTAAATGCATGCCAGGTATTGAATGAAGGATATAAAAATGACTCAAGCTTTGAAGGAGCTTCCAGTTTAGTAAAGGAGCAAGACACAGATAACTGTAATTCAGTGCACTGACAGCAGTAACAGAAATACATGCAGGGTTTAGTAATCTGGAAGAAAGTCTGGTAAGCTGCTTGATCTGGGAACAGCAGAGAAGGTTTCGGTTTTTTTCCTTTAATGAACACTACATTGATTGACACAGTTAAAGATAAAATTGTAACTATGCCTGCCATGAATCATACTACTTTTCTACCCATTTAGATTAGGTTACTGTGGCTTTCTTTCTTTTTTCTTTTCATGTATCTTATATACGCATATTTTTCTTCTTACTGCCGTTATACAACTTGGTTTCTGAAGTACACATTTTTCTCTTTGAAGAGTTTTTCAGAAGTTAGAGTCACAGTGCTTCCCTTTCTTAAAGAAGTGATCTAATTAATTAGTTGATTTCATCATTTTGCTGAGATCCTTCTTTAAGTTAGGTGCTGAGGGGTATAAAGTGCTCATTCTCTGGAAGACATGTATACAGATAATTACAGTAGCAGTGAGATAAGTGCTGAAAGAGTTGGCTACACAGTCTTAGGTATGTAGTCTTCCTCCTAAATTGACTTTTTATATTTTTCATTTATGTTCATTTATATCTCAACTAAATCTTATATTTCGAGTTCTTAAGAGTTTTCTTGTTATTTGTTTTTGAGAGCTCTGCTTTTAGAATTAAAAGAATATCAGTGGATCTGTTTCTGTTGATCATTGAATCATTTATTCATTCAGTAAGTCAGTGATGATTTTTGTGCTCATAGAGTTTACTTACCTGCAAATCTATAATCATAATATTTAACTTACGGGGTGTTTGAGGATTAAATGAAATAATGCATTTATATAAATTTAGTTAAAATGATGATATATTATTGCTATGCATGTAACACCGCTAGGAGTTGTGGTGGATGCAAAGGAATATTTACAAGAAAGGAAAAAATTTACTTTTAGTGGGGATACAAAATATGTACTAGGAAATTAAAGAACTTCATGAAAACATGAGACAAATGTACCACCTTATGTATATTTTCTTAAGGTTAAGTAAGAGTAAATGCCAGATGAATTGTGCAGTTATTAGTAGTGAGAATTTAGAACAGGAAGAAAGCAGTGCCTGGAATGGTCATAGAATCGTCTGATAAAAGTGGGAATTTGAGCTGGGAGAGGTGGGGTTCAGATAAGTAGGACATCATAGTGTCTTAGAGCACAGGCTCTGGAAACAGACTGCCCTGGCTTCAAATCCCAGCTGCAGCATTTTAGTTGTGAGACTTCGACGAGTTACTAAGTAAACGTTTCTGTGTCTTTGTCTCCTCTACGGTAAAATGGGAAAGGATATTGTCTGTCTCTCAGGATTGCTGAATTTGTGTGTGTGTGTGTGTGTGGTGTGTGTGTGTGTGTGTGTGTGTGTGTGTAATAGCTTAGAACTTTTATAGTTCTCACACATTATAAGCATTTTATAAGTGTCAGCTATAGACTGGACAACGTTGGATAGCTTTATAGATGGTGTGTGAAATGTCCATTTAGTACAGGTCTGTAAGTAGGAATATGCAGGGATTTTTGAAGGGTGACAATGAGGAAATCAATCTTGCTGTGGCTTGGGATCTGCATGGGCATTATTTATGCTACTTTATTTGGTGATATGAATAAAAAAGAGATAAAAAAACTCTTCTTTTCCTCTCTAATCCTTTTGTTCAAACTCTTAGCAGTACAACCTTATATATGGTCAGGGTTTATAATGTACATTGATACAATTCATGAACATTTTGGTATATTTCATTAGTTTTATAGCTGATAAATTCAGTTGTCATATACTTTTATCTTTGTTGTGGGTCTTGTTGTCTTGAAGTAACATGAAATAAGGGCCTTACTGTTATTCTCTCTGCTGGTTCTGGGTCAGTCTAAGTAACACAGAGCACAGAGTGAAATGGATTGGATTTCTCTCCTATTATCGATACATCCCTTTTGATAGTTGTGGACATGTTGTTTTGGGCCTACCCGGTGTGAAGATATTCTTCATCGATTCTTATTTGACTCTTATACCTCAGATCTTTCAGTACCATCACATTTAATATGTATTCTCCCTCACTGACTGAAGTACTGGCAACCTCGAATATAAAGTTTGGTTGATTACTATAAATGAAAATTGTAATTCACCACTTTTAAGTTGAGCCCATTGTTTTTTTTAATTGATTTACCATGTTGTGTTAGTTTCAGGTGTATAGCAAAGTGATCCATACATATATATATTCTTTTTCAGATTCTTTTTCCTTGTAGGTTATTACAAAATATCGAGTCTAGTTCCCTGTGCTATACAGTAGGTCCTTGTTGGTTATCTGTTTTATATGTAGTAGTGTGTATATGTTAATTCCAAACTCCTAATTTATCCTTGCCCCACCTTTCCCCTTTAGTAACCATAAGTTTGCTTTCTATGTCTGTGGGGCTATTTCTGTTTTGTAAATAAGTTCGTTTATATCATTATCATCCACATATAAGTGATATTATATGATATTTGTCTTTGTCTGGCTTACTGCACTTAGTATGATAATCTCTAGGTCCATCCATCCAAATAATGTGTGCTGCAAATCACATCATTTCGTTCTTTTTTATGGCTGAGTAATATTCCATTGTGTGTGTGTGTGTGTGTGTGTGTGTGTGTGTGTGTGTGTGTGTATACACACACACCCCCCACATCTTTATCCATTCATCTGTTGATGGACATTTAGGTTGCATCTTGTCTTGGCTATTGTAAATAGTGCTGCAGTGACCATTGGGGTGCATGTATCTTTTTGACTTACGGTTTTCTTCAGATATATGCCCAGGAGTGGGATTGCTGGATCATATGGTAGAGCTGTTTTTAGATTTTTTTTTTTTTTTTTTTTTTTTGCGGTACGCGGGCCTCTCACTGTTGTGGCCTCTCCTGTTGTGGAGCACAGGCTCGGGACGCACAGGCTCAGCGGCCATGGCTTACGGGCCCAGCCGCTCTGCGGCATGTGGGATCTTCTCGGACCGGGGCACGAACCCGTGTCCCCTGCATCGGCAGGCGGACTCTCAACCACTGCGCCACCAGGGGAGCCCTATTTTTAGATATTTGAGGCCCCTGAACACTGTTCCCCATAGTGGCTGTACCAATTTACATTCCCGCCAATAGTGTAGGAGGGTTCCTTTTTCTCAACACCCTCTCCAGCATTTATTATTTGTAGACTTTTTGATGGTGGCCATTCTGACCGGAGTGAGGTGATACCTCATTTTTGTTTTGATATGCATTTCTCTAATGATTAGGGATGCTGAGTATTTTTTCATGTGTCTTTTGGCCATCTGTATGTCTTCTTTGCAGAAATGTCTATTTAGATCTTGTGCCCATTTTTTGATTGGGTTTTTTGTTTTTGTTTTTGAGCTATATGAGCTGTTTGTGTATTTTGGAAATTAATCCCTGTCAGTGGCATCATTTGCAAATATTTTTTCCCATTCTGTAGGTTGTCTTTTTGTTTTGTTTATGGTTTCCTTTGCTGTGTAAAAGCTTTTGAGTTTAATTAGGTCCCATTTTTAAAAGTTTTGTTTTTATTTCCATTGCTGTAGGAGATGGATCCAAAATTGCTGTGATTTGTGTCAAAGAGTGTTCTGCCTATGTTTTCCTCTAGGAGTTTTATAGTATTCGGTCTTACATTTAGGTCTTTAATTAATTTTGAATTTATTCTTGTTAGAGAATGTCCTAATTTCATTCTTTCTCATATAGCTGTCTAGTTTCCCCAGTACCACTTATTGAAGAGGCTGTCCTTTCTTCATTGTAAATTCCTGCCTCCTTTGTTGTAGATTAATTGACCATGGGTGCATAGGTTAATTTTTGAAGACCGTATTTTCCATAGGTACAGCATTATAAATATGAAAATCATCAGAAAAATAAATAAAAATGAAAAAGGTACATTTATACATATTTGTTATATGTATAACACCAAATGCTGAATGGAAAAAGTATTATTAAATTAGTATTAAATTAAAATTATTATTATTTTTTAAAATATTGTTTTCTTATTTAATGCAATGATGGGTTTTAGAGAATTCAAATGATATTTTTACTGAGATAGCAAGACCATATCTTAATTCAAATGATTCTTTGATGGTGAAATGAAACAATATAAGGAAATATTTAAAAATTATAGTTGATTTAAAATATTATATTAGTTTCAGGCATACAACATAGTAATTCAGTGTTTTTATAGATTATAATCCACTTAAAGTTACTATAAAATATTGGCTAAATTCCCTATCTGTACAATATATCCATATATCTTATTTATTACATAAAGTAGTTATGTAATAAATAGTAGTAGTTTGTACCTTTTAATCCTCTACCCCTATCTTGCCTCTGCAAAAGAAATCCAAAACAATATTGCAATGATTTATGTTAAGGAGTGTCCTGCCTATGTTTTATTCTAAGAGTTTTATGGTTTCCAGTCTTACATTTAGGTCTTCAATCCATTTTGCATTTTTCTTTGTATATGGTGTGAAAAAATGTTCTAATTTTATTCTTTTACATGTAGCTGTCCAGTTTTCCCAGCACTACTTATTGAAGAGTCTGTCTTTTTCCCATTGTATATTCTTGCCTCCTTTGTCGAAGATTAATTGACCATATGTGTGTGGGCCTACTTCTGGACTCTCTGTTGTGTTCTGTGGATCTTTGTGTCTGTTTTTGTGCCAGTGCCATACTGTTTTGATTACTGTAGCTTTATAGTATAGTCTGAAATCAGGGAGCAAGATACCTCCAGCTTTGTTCTTTTTTCTCAAGATTGCTTTGGCTATTCAGGGTCTTTTTTGGTTCCATATCAATTTTAGGATTATTTGTTCTAGTTCTGTAAAAAACGTCATGGGTATTTTGATAGGAATTGCATTAAATCTGTAGATTGCTTTGGATAATATGGACATTTTAACAGTATTAATTCTTCTAATACATAAACATGGGATACCTTTCCTTTCTTGTTATCATCTTCAATTTCCTTCATCAGTGTTTTATAGTTTTCAGAGTGTACATCTTTCACTTCCTTGGTTAAGTTTATTTATTAGGTGTTTATTCTTTTTGGTGAAATTTAAACAGAATTGTCTTCTTGCTTTCTCTTATAGTTCATTATTAGTGTATAGAAGAGTAACAGATTTCTGTCTATTAATTTTGTGTCCTGCAACTTTACTGAATTCATTCGTTAGTTCTAATAGTTTTTCTGGTGGAGACTTTAGGCTTTTCTATATGTGTATCATGTCATCTTCAAATAGTGGCAATTTTACTTCTTCCCTTCCATTTTGGATGCCTTTTATTTCTTTTTCTTGTCTGGATGATCTGTCCATTGATGTAAGTGGTGGGTTAAATTCCCCTACTGTTACTGTATTATTGTTAATTTCTCCCTTTATGTCTGTTAATACTTGCTCTATATATTTAGGTGCTCCCTTGTTAGGTGCATATATGTTTACACATGTTATATCCTCTTCTTCGATTGACCCTTTTATTATTATGTGGTGCCCTTCTTTGTCTTTTTGTTATAGACTTCATTTTAAAGCCTACTTTGTCTGATAAGAGTTTGCTACACCAGCTTTCCTTTTGTTTCCGTTTACATGGAATATCTTTTTCCATTCTCTCCCTTTCAGTCTGTGTGCATCTTTAGCTCTGAAGTCTCTTGCAGGCAACATATAGGTATGTCTTTTTTTTTCTATCCAGTCACCCTATATCTTTTTTTTTTGAAACCATTTAAAAAATTGAGGTATAGTTAATTTACAATGTTGTGTTAGCTTCAGGTGTACAGCACAGTGATTGTTTAGCTACATATGTATATTCTTTTTAAGATTCTTTTCCATTATAGGTTATTACCAGATATCAAATATAGTTCCCTCTCCTATACAGTAGGTCCTTGTTGCTTCACTCTGTATCTTTAGATTGGAGCATTTGGTCCATTGACAATTAAAGTGACTACTGATAGGTATACCCTTAGTGCCATTTTGTTACTTGTTTTCTGGTTGTTTTTTATAGTTCTTCTCTGTTCTTTTCTTCTTTTAGTCTATTCCCTTTAGCGTTATAATTGTGTTCCTTTCTCTCTAGATTTTGTGTATCTGTTGTAGGTTTTTGATTTGTAGTTACCCTGGGGTTCATATATGTTGACCTATAGCTATATCTACTTTTTTTCAAACTGGTAGTCATTTAAGTTCAGACACATTCCAAAAGATCTACGTTTTTTCATCCCCTCTCCATGTTTTGTGCTTTTGAGGTCGTATTTTATATCTCAGTTTCTAAGTAAGTAAGTCCCACTGATTTTCAATACAGTTAAGGGGACTTGTCTTCCTGGTGTGGGACCGCAGGGCTGGGTTGTCTAACATGTATCTCAAATCCCTCATTCCCTAGGGAGGATCCCTGACTCTCTGATATCCCCTTCCTCTTCTGTGTCCCCTTCTAGGGACACAGGTTCTGACCGGATCTCTTCTCCCTTCCTGCCCACCTCTGTGTGAATCTGTTTTTACAGCCTTGGTTGTAAATAGAAGCGACTTTTTTCTAGTCTCCAGGGTGTTTTCAGCTAGAGTTGCTCCACCTGTAGATGTATAGATGTGTTTTTGATTAGTTCGTAGGGCAGGTGAGCTCAGCACCTTACTCCTCTGCCATCTTGATTTCCCCAGTCATAAAAATTATTATATAAATGTTTTGTTTGATTTTTTAAAGATGTTATTCATTTTAGCTTATTCTTATTTAAGTATAAGCTGTTGAAACTGGGTTTGAGAATGCCTTTTTTTCCCTAGTGACTTTCCTTGTAGTGAGGATAGGTATTCTTCATTTTTCTGAGGACCTTCAGTGTCTCTTCTTCAAAATTAGTCATTTGTTCAAGGGGCGGGTGATAGTGGTAGTGGTATTGGGGGGGAATTTTCATATCATTGATGTCTCTATTCATCCTTTGCCCCTTGTTTTGTTGACATTAAACACCTATGTGAATAGCGTCCTTTCTCAATTATTTATAACTAACTTTTCTGGAAATTTCTTCAGTGGTTCTCTGTTGGAGTTTGTGCCTTTCCCTTAAACTTTAATGATTTTACGACTAGTTTTCCTTAGAAATAATCAAATCATCCTTTGCTCATGGTTAAATATTTATTTTCAAAGTTGATTGTAAGCATTTGGGAGAGAGATGATGCCTTGTGGAAAATGTTACTTATTACTACCTTGTAAATCAGCTCCTCAAATTCTCTTGTTACTATTTGTTGCACTGGCCAGGTGCCTTATGCCCGGTATGATGTCAGCAGAGTTTATTGCCATTGTTAGGCATTTGTAAGTATAATCATTGATATGATTCTTAATATGGTGTTACTATCTATCATAAAGTAGATCTTGAAATGACAGTCAGTCACATATGTCCTGTATTTCACTACACATGAAAAACCTTCTTGGTGGCATTAATAATATTGATGCTTTTTATGATGGATGAACTTTTACTGTATACGAGGTACGGTTCTGAAGGCTTTATATGTTCTAATTTGATCCTTCCCCAATTTAGATTCTTATTCCTATTTCACTAATGAGGAAATTGAAGCACAGGCATATTGGATAGCTTGGTCAAGATTACGTGTTTCTGCAGGGTGGTATCACAGTTCTGACACAGAGGTTAGACTTCTAAGAGCACGCTCTAGTTATTCTGGATTAGAATTCAAGAAAACATTGCTCTAGTCCCATCTTCATTTTGGGCACATAATATTACAGTATTTACTAATAGATGAGGCAGCTGGGTCCCAGAGATTAAATTAGTGGAGGAGAAGTCAGATCTTAGTGTGGTGGGTTTTTTTTTTGTTTTTTTGTTTTTTTTACTCTTGTTTCTCTTTTACACATTGCTAACATCTGAGAATACTGGTAAGTTTCAGGATATCTTATTAGCTGATTCTGTATTTTCTAAGTCACTTATTAATGAAATTGAATCCCATTGAGCTGGAGGAGACTATGATGTCTTTAAATTTTTTCTTTCAAAACTTGGTGTTCTGAGTGATAGCTAGCTTTTTAATTGGTTTCCCCTTGAGTTTCTGATCAAGTTTGACTGATTCAGTGATGGTAATCACATGTAGTTATACACGTAGGCCCCAAATTATTATTATTTTTGTCCTATCTTTTCCAGAACATTTTCTTCTATGCTAAATAACAGAAATAAAATATAACTTCACATCTTAAAACCAGTGCATGAAAGGTGGCAATTAGTATAATACGCTGTCTGTTTAGCCTTTTGTTTCCAAGGCATAGAACACGAATAAAAGAACTTTTTGTAAGCTTATTCCTGATAAAATTTTTTTGAAATAAAACATTTATATTTAGTGGGGGAAATAATTGGTGAGAGAATAGTTGAACATAATAGAACTTGTTATAGTCATTCCTTTTCTGCTGACAGATAAATGTAACCTTCAGATGAGACTGGCAAAGCTTATTGTTTGCCATAAAACAATGAGCAGGGCTCTAATATAAAGAATCCTCAAATTAAGCAAAAGCAGCCATTATTTTGTAAAGAGATAATTTAAGTTTACCATGTACTTCGATTTTTTAGTGGGGATATGCATTTAATTTCTAAGTCTTCCCTAGCAAAAATAGAAACAAGAGAAGAAAAAGGTGAAATAAAGAGTATGTAAGGGCTTCCCTGGTGGCACAGTAGTTTGGGAGTCCGCCTGCCGATGCGGGGGACACGGGTTCGTGTCCTGGTCCGGGAAGATCCCATATGCCGCGGAGCGGCTGGGTCCGTGAGCCGTGGCCGCTGAGCCTGCGCATCCGGAGCCTGTGCTCCGCAACGGGAGAGGCCACAACAGTGAGAGGCCCACGTACCGCAAAAAAAAAAAAAAAAAAGTATGTAAATGTTATTTGGTGTTTATAGAACTTTAGATTCAAAGTGTAAGTTTTGCAACTAACCAAACTTTCTAAAGTTCTTTAGAAGGAACAGTTGTGTTTTCTAGGTTTTTATAACCACATTTTCACCTAATCCACTTAGGGATCAATTTACATGGGTAATATTTTTGTTGGGAACAGAATTAATGAAAACGTTTTCCTCTGAATTTTATTAAGCATTCCATCATTCTGTTTACCTTATGAAAGAATAAGTAGCTAAAATATGGGTATATTAAAGATGGTAATGATAGAACTAATCAATTATTTTGAAGTGTAAAAAATGGTCAGATTTTGGAAAATATGTATTCTGAAATCACTTTTCCCCCATAAGTGTAATATGACATGTTAAATAATCTAGATTGTAGCTGTATACCATCACCAGTATAGCTTGCTCTTTCATCGGGATAATAATCTATATCAGGAAAGTGTTCTTGTTCTCACTGTCAGATCTACAGGTTCCATATAAATATACCTCCTTGACGTATCTGTAAGTCCTTTTATTGCTCTATTCCAATTTTGAATTTTTGTGATACTCGTGAGATCACTCTAAAAAAAACCTTTGCTGTGCTGTCAGTTAATTAATTCCGTTGCCACATTATTTTAGAGCCTGCTAATGTCAGGCACTATTTAGCTTTGAGGATATGGCATAGTCAAAACAAGCAAAAATTCTGCCCTTAAGAAACTCATGAAAGAATGCTCAACGTCATTAATCATTAGAGAAGTGCAAGTCAAAATGGCAATGACGTATCACCCCACACCAGTCAGAATGGCCATCATTAAAAAATCTACAAACAATAAATGCTGGAGAGGGTGTAGAGAAAGGGAACCCTCTTGCACTATTGGTGGGAATGTAAATTGATAACAGCCACTATGGGAGAACAGTATGGAGGTTCCTTAAAAAAACTAGAAATAGAACTGCCGTACGACCCAGCAATTCCACTACTGGGCGTATACCCTGAGAAAACCATAATTCAAAAAGAGTCATGTACCACAATGTTCACTGCAGTACTATTTACAATAGCCAGGAGATGGAAGCAACCTAAGTGTCCATCGACAGATGAATGGATAAAGAAGATGTGGCACATATATACAATGAGATATTACTCAGCCATAAAAAGAAACGAAATTGAGTTATTTGTAGTGAGGTGGGTGGACCTAGAATCTGTCATACAGAGTGAAGTAAGTCAGAAAGAGAAAAAACAAATGCCGTATGCTAACACATGTATATGGAATCTAAAAAAGAAAAAGTTTTCATGAAGAACCTGGGGGCAGGATGGGAATAAAGATGCAGACCTACTAGAGAATGGACTTGAGGACACGGGGAGGGGGAAGGGTAAGCTGGAAAAAAGTGAGAGAGTGGCATGGACATATATACACTACCAAATGTAAATTAATTTTTTATGTAAGTTTTGATGTTGAAGCCATATTTGGTAGAATTTAGGTTCATGAGACTAGTACTAGTGATCTAATGGTGTCGAGATTGGTTTTATATCTCAGTTTAAATGTGTCCTTCAGATATGCATGTAAAAGGTCCTTATTGGGTCGTCTGAATTAAGATTTGGGAAGGTTCATATTGCCCTCTACCTGCTGTGCACAATCTAACTGGTACCTCTGTCTAACCTGGTGGCCATCTACTAGCCAGAAGGGTAAGCTTCGGATTCTAACTGTTGAGCTGTGTTTGAATCCTTAGCTCTGTCATTTATTGACTTTATGAGGAGGGGCAAGTTAACCCGGGCCTCAGTGTTCTCATTATAATGCGAGGAAGATAATATCACCTACGTTAGGTAGGACTAAATTAGGTATTACATATTACAAGCATTTCATCCTGTCTGGTCCGTAGTGAGAGATCAATAAATAGTAAAGATTATGCTATTGCTGACCGTTCCTTTTATATTACTACTAGTATTCTTATCATTAAATCAGTGGCGATCAGCACATTTAGAAACATGTTGAAACGTTTAGTTGTGCTGTGCCTTGAAAGTGCAGCAAAAATGCATCATTAACTTGGGACTCTATTAGGCCTACTTTTTGGAGTGAGCCTCAGAGCAGAACTTGTCTTTAATGTGTGTTTTGATAAAAATAGGCATGTTTTCTTACCCATTTCTGTTTACTGAAGCTTGACAAAGTTTTACAATTTTCTGGTCTTCAAATACCAAATAAATGTTATTTTGCTGAGAGACTCACACCATTACTAATCATTTTAGTAACGATCCTTGTATCTAATACGTACTTGGTATAGAAGATACAAATCTCAACTTGTGATAACGTTTTTCTTAATTTTTTGGAAAACATTTTGCGTAGCTTGTGGAACCGTGTCTGCTTTAATTAGAAAAGGCAGGAATAGTTTGGTGTGTTATTTTTTTCCCTTGTTCCTCAGTCCATTGGTACAATTTATTTTCATGTTGGAAGAGTGAGCATTATTATCATCATGGTATCCAAATGTTTTCTTTTCTACTTTTCAGTGATCTGTGGTAAAAGATGAGATACTGATGTGGAAGAAAATAAAATAGTTTTTACTTGGTGACAAATGAAGTAGTGTGACAGGGGCACCCGTAGTGAACACTGTAATCGTCTGTATGACTCTGCAGTTTTAACCTGTGAACTCACAGGCCTTCAAAAATGTATCTCTGGTACAGTTTGCTAGGACATTACATGCTAGCTAAAAAGCAGGTAAAATACTGTGTTTTAAAAATATGATGTAATACATTTCTTATTGTGAACATCTAATGGGGAACTTTGAATTCGGATACTTTGCACCAATGATAATGACTTTAAAGGGGATGCTGTTGGTAGATGAATTAGCCCTGCTCATTTCCAGATCTTTTTAGCTTCTCTTTTCCTTGTAACCCGCCCCGCCCGGTGGCCTCCTGTTCCCTTTTACGTGAAGACTAATCTCTTTAGTCACATAATTTCTAAACGCTTATGAAGTACTTTTTGTGCAAGGCATGTTTCATAACTTAGTAAGATAAGAAATTGCAAAGCATAACCTCATAATGTACAAAAGTGCAGCCCTTTCTCTGGGGCTATGATAAATTCTCGGAAGTGCTACTGTTGATTCTCAAATATGAGATAAGATATTTTATTGAACTGTAAAAACAAAGCAATTGAAATTTGTTTTTAGAATTTTTGTCTTCATTCTTAATTCAGGATGTTTCCGTTGTTTTCATGGATTTAGGGAATATTAGGACTACAAGGTACGTTAGAGGTAATGTTTGAAGTGCTTCACTTTAGAAAGTCATGTGCGAAAGACTGCGTAGATGGTTAACAGGTGGATGCATTTATGTTTCCCTTGTCTCCTGGTGCGTAGCACATTGCTCTGCTGTGTTACTCTACTGTCTTTACCTGACTCTTCCTTTTTAATTTATTCTTAATTCCATCCAATGAGGACTTGTCTTTTCCTCTTAGACTCTCCTTCTGTCATTTGTTAGTGATATTTTTTTACCTGCAGAATTATTTCTTCACTGTGGCTATTACCTGTCCTCTAGGTCGAGGCTGTCCAATATAGGAGCCACCAGCTACATGCGGCTATTTAAATTTTAAATAAAACTAATTAAAATGAAATAATATTAAAGGTTTCTTTCTTCATATCAGTGTCACATTTCAAGTGGTTAATATAGGTACATGTAGCTTAGTGGTTATTGTATTGGAAAGCACAGTTAGAGAACATTTCTGTGATCACAGCAAGTTAGATTATAAGCTTTTTGAGGGCAAGGGACCATTTATGTTAGCATTAAGAACATAAAATTTGGACTTTTGATAAGTATTTTAGAATGTGTGAATGAAAACATACACATACCATCCTTTCATTTTTTCTGTTTTTTTTTTTTTTTGCGGTACGCGGGCCTCTCACTGTTGTGGCCTCTCCCGTTGCGGAGCACAGGCTCCGGACGCGCAGGCTCAGCGGCCATGGCTCACGGGCCCAGCCGCTCCGCGGCATGTGGGATCTTCCCGGACTGGGGCACGAACCCGTGTCCCCTGCATCGGCAGGCGGACTCTCAACCACTGCGCCACCAGGGAAGCCCCATCCTTTAGTTTTTTGCCAAATTTTTTGTTTTGAATTTTTCTTTTCTTTTGAACCATTTTATGATCAAAGAGAAATCAGCAATTTGGTATTTTTAATTTACATATTGTATATGATATGTATCATGTACCACTTATCATACCATAAACAGGAATCTTGTAAGTTTCAGGTTATAGGGATACTTTTGCATCATGTTCCTTGTGTTGCCAGCCATTGAGGTAATGGTATTTTAAATACTTATGCTTTTTTTTTTTAATTTTAAGTTATGACAGTGACTCCTTGATGATCATTCCTTGGCATGAACATAAACACCGAGATAAAGATTGGTGTGAGGAGTTGGAGTGCAGGTAAGAAAGAGCCAGCGTGAAAGCTCTTCATTTCTTTGTGGGTTGGATGAATAGAAGGCCCTGTGCAGGTGGTGTTGGTGGATGGTCATTTATTTGATGGTGGCCCTGCTTGAGAGTTTGAGTGAAGTTTTTTAAAAAACTTGACTTTACTCAAGGTATGTTAAAAATTCTTTTAATGGAAAAATGTTAAATGCTCCAAAGGAATTATTCTACAAGTGGTCCTTGTAGAACAACTCTTTTCATTTTGGGGTATTCCTTTTTACTCTTTGACATATACAGGTATATTTTTCGTAGTTGTTTTTATGATATGTGTGCAATTTTGTTCTTGTTTCAGTTTTAATTTTCACTTTTATACGACTTAGCCATGGAAAGCCTCAGAACATGGAGGCATCAGGTCCCACAGAAGGGGGTGGGAGATGAGGTGTGGGGCTGCAATTCCTGATGAGGAGCATTGGAACCCCTTTATCCCGCACTCCTCAAAGTCTGGTGAATGCTCCCTGCTCGTTTTACATTTGATATGAATCATCTTATGCCTTTGGATTTTTTTAAAACTGTGTGTATGAACTATCTGTCTGATAAATGTTAAATAAAAGCCCTAACCAGTAGTACGGTCATTGCAAGTGAAAAATTTTTTTAACTTTTTATTTTGTATTGGAGTTGAGCCGATTAACAATGTTGTGATAGTTTCAGGTGCACCGCAAAGCAACTCAGCCATACGTATACGTGCATCCGTTCTCCCCCAGACTCCCCGCCCAGCCAGGCTGCCACATAACATTGAGCAGAGTTCCCTGTGCTGTACCGTAGGTCCTTGTTGGTTATCCTTTTTAAATATAGCAGTGTGTACATGTCAATCCCAAACTCCTGAACTATCCCTTCCTCCACCCTTCCTCCCCACCCCGTAACCATAAGTTCATTCTCTAAGTCTGTGAGTCTGTTTCTGTTATGTAAATATGTTCATTTGTATCATTTCTTTTTAGATTCCACATATAAGTGATATCATACGATATTTCTCTTTCTCTGTCTGACTTAACTTCACTCAGTATGACAATCTCTAGGTCCATCCATGTTGCTGCAAATGGCTGAGTAATATTCCATTGTATATATGTACCACATCTTCTTTATCCATTCCTCTGTCGATGGACATTTAGGTTACTTCCATGGCTTGGCTATTGTAAACAGTGCTGCAGTGAACATTGGGGTGCATGTATCCTTTTGGACCATGTTTTTCTCCAGATATATGCCCAGGAATGGGATTGCAGGGTCATATGGTAGCTCTATTTTTAGTGTTTTAAGGAACCTCCATACTGTTCTCCATAGTGGCTGTACCAATTTACACTCTCACCAACGGTGTAGGAGGGTTCCCTTCTCTCAACAACCTCTTCAGCATTTACTGTTTGTGGATTTTTTGATGATAGCCATTTTGACTGGTGTGAGGTGATATATCATTATAGTTTTGATTTGCATTTCTCTACTCGTTAGCGATGTTGAACATCTTTTCTTGTGCCTCTTGGCCATCTCTATGTCTTCCTTGGAAAAATGTCTATTTAGATCTTCTGCCCATTTTTTGATTGGGTAGTTTGTTTTGATGAGATTTAGCCACATGAGCTGTTTGTAGATTTTGGAGACTAATCTGTTCTCGGTCACATCATTTGCAAATATTTCCTCCCAACCTGTGGGTTGTCTTTTCATTTTGTTTATGGTTTCCTTTGCTGTGCAAAAGGTTTTGAGTTTAATTAGGTCCCACTTGTTTATTTTTGTTTTTATTTCCATTACTCTGGGAGACAGATCAGAAAAGGTATTGTATTGCTACGATTTATGGCAGAGAGTGTTCTGCCTATGTTTTCCTCTGGGAGTTTTATAGTGTCTGGTCTCACATTTAGGTCTTTAATCCACTTTTGAGCTTATTTTTGTGTATGGTGTTAAAGAATGATCTAATTTCATTTTTTACATGTAGCCATCCAGTTTTCCCATTTGTTGAAGAGACTGCCCACCATTGTATAGTCTTGCCTCCTCTGTCATAGATTAATTGACCACAGGTGCCCAGGTTTATTTCTGGGCTTCTGTCATGTTCCAGTGATCTATAGTTCTGTTTTTGTACCATACTATTTTGATGACTATAGCTTTGTAGTATAGTCTGAAGTCCGGGAGCCTGATTCCTCCAGCTCCATTTTTCTTTCTCAAGATTGCTTTGGCTATTTGGAGTATTTTGTGTCTCCATACAGATTTTAAGATTTTTTTGTTCTAGTTCTGTGAAAAATGCCATTGCTAATTTTGATAGAAATTGCAGTGAATCTGTAGATTGCCTTGGGTAGTATAGTCATTTTGACAATATTTATTCTTCCAATCCAAGAACATGGTATATCTTTCCATCTGTTTGTGTTTTCTTCGATTTCTTTCATTAGCGTCTTATAGTTTTCGGAGTACAGGTCTTTTGTCTCCTTAGGTAGGTTTATTCCTAGGTATTTTATTCTTTTTGTTGGCAGTGGTAAATGGGAGTGTTTCCTTAATTTCTCTTCTGATTTTTCATTGTTAGTATATAGGAATGCAAGAGACTTCTGTGCATTAATTTTGTAGCCTGCAACTTTACCAGTTTCATTGATGAGCTCTAGTAGTTTTCTGGTGGCATCTTTAGGATTCTCTATGTGTAGTATCATGTCATCTGCAAACAGTGACAGTTTAACTTCTTCTTTTCCAATTTGGATTCCTTTTATTTCTTTTTTCCTCTCATTGTCATAGCTAGGACTTCCAAAACTGTGTTGAATAAAAGTAGTGATTGTGGGCATCCTTGTCTTGTTCCTGATCTTAGAGGAAATGCTTTCAGCTTTTCACCATTGAGTATGATGCTAGCTGTAGGTTTGTCGTATATGGCCTTTATTATGTTGTGGTAGGTTCCCTCTGTGCCCACTTTCTGGAGAGTTTTTATTATAAATAGTTGTTGAATTTTGTCAGAAATCTTTTCTGCATCTATTGAGATGATCATATGATTTTTATTCTTCAATTTGTTGATGTGGTGTATTAGGCTGATTGATTTGCAGATATTGAAAAATCCTTGCATCCCTGGGATAAATCCCACTTGATCATGGTGTATGATCCTTTTAATGTATTGTTGGATTTGAATTGCTAGTATTTTGTTGAGGATTTTTGCATCTATGTTCATCAGAGTTATTGGCCTGTAATTTTCTTTTTTAGTGGTGTCTTTGTCTGGTTTTTGTATCAGGATGATGGTGGCCTCATAGAATGAGTTTGGAAGCTTTCCTGCAAGTGAAATTTGGAAGCTTTCTTCATGTTAGCACTAATGTTGGCAGTTTCCCTTCATTTTGTATCTTTCACTTTTGATATCTGAGTTAATAGAATATGTAACTCTTAGTTACCTTTTTCTCTCCGATGGCTTTTATTGTAACAGCAATTGAATGTCCTGCTGTGTTTTTGCTATTATTTGCTTTTAAAAAATATTTTTTGAAAATTTTTATTAAAGTTGTATATAGTTGCAAATAGATTACACGTTTAAAAGTTTCTGCAAATCTTGTTAAAAAAAAAAAGCAACAACCAAAACCCATACTTCTTTGTTCCCCATCCTTATATCCTGCTCTCCAGGAGTAACTACTTTCACTTCTTTTAAAGGATTGTTCTGCTATTTACTCCAATCTCTGAGTAACATAATTGTTAGCTACCCCTTGAATATTTTAGTTCTGGCCATTATCTGTGGACTTGCTTCAGTGGAAGATAATGGTTTAGTTTCTTTTTACTCCATATACTCCGTTCCTCCTTGAGTGTTTATGTGACCCCCTCGCCCCTTTAAAAATCTTCTACTGTCATTTCAGTAGAGTTTCAGGAAAAAGTGGAGCTTAATGCATGGTATGTATCAGCCCTATTTAACTAGAAGTCTACAATTACCAGTTGTAATGAGAGATAGAGGATGGATATAAGTTGGAAAAGGTGGGAGGTTGATGCCAGTGGATATGGCGGAGGGAAGGTGTGTGTGCCCACAGTTCTCTCAGTTTAAGATGGTGCTTTTGACAGAGTAGCCCTGTTCCTTCTCCTGATGCTTCCCAGTTCTCCTTAGCCTGTGCCTTTTTATGATGCTAACAAGGAGATGAAAGGAGTAAGGGCATTTCTTCTCAGACCAAGCACAGCAAGCTAAGTTGTAAGCAAAACTTGCTGCGCTGGAACTCCTAAAACTATAAAAACGAAAAGCTAGGAAACGTTTGACAGAAGAAAAGATGCTTTTGAAGATGATACAAACTCTCCCAGGACATTTCTTTTTTTAATCCATTGATTTTATTGCCTCCCCCACCTCCCCCGACGATTATTTCCACCCTGTACCCCTATGTCTGGCAACCACCAGACTCTCTGTATCTACAAGGGTGGTTATAGGATATCTCGTGGCCTTTTCATTTACAGTTGAACCTTGAACAGCGCAGGGGTTAGGGGTGCCGACCCTCTGTGAACTCAAAGGTTTGCCTGTCATTTATAATCGGCCCTCCCTCCATAGCCATTGTTCCCCATCCGTGGATTCAGCCACCCACAGATGGCGTAGTACTACGGTATTTACTTTTAAAAAAAACCTGTATGTGAGTGAACCCACAGTGTTCAAACCCATGTTGTTCAAGGGTCTACTGTAATTAATTCTGTCCTCTGCTAGATTCAAGAATACTGGAGGAAGAAAAACATGCAGCCTCTGTACTCATGAAGTATATAACCTAGCAGGAAAGGTGCTGCTGCTCTAAATTACCAGTGTGATGCGTGTTTTGAAAGAGAAGTGCAGGGGCCACTGGGAGCACATAATAGGGAGACCTAAACTTGGTGGAGGTTTTCCCTGGGAAGTGGTATGAAATCTGAGACTTGAAGGATGAATAGGATTTAGCTTAGCAGAGGGTGAGTTTGGCAAATGAGGGGAGGGAGTGTTCTAAGCAGAGGGAAGACCATTTGAAAGGCTCAAGGTGAGGTCCCCTTTAAGGACTGAAAATAAGACCTGGATTGTTGAAGTATACAGGACAAAAGTGACATTGGAATCAAGGTGAGGCTAGAATATTTTAAGACAGATGACAAGCTATAAAAGGAGGCATGGGGATGATATAATCATGTTTCTGTTTTATAAAAGACTGTATTACCTCGCGATATCGTGAATTCGGTTTTTTGTTTTTTGGTTTTTTGCGGTACACGGGCCGCTCACTGTTGTGGCCTCTCCCATTGTGGAGCACAGGCTCCGGACGCGTGGGCTCAGCGGCCATGGCTCACGGGCCCAGCCACTCTGCAGCATGTGGGATCTTCCCGGACCGGGGCACGAACCCGTGTTCCCCCTGCATCGGCAGGCGGACTCTTAACCACTGCGCCACCAGGGAAGCCCGTGAATTCGATTTTGATGTTGTTGCATTTGAAATGCCTGAGAAACATCTAAGAGCATATAGAAGTACGATTTTGGAGCTTTCAGGTGAAGTCTGGGTTAGGTGTAAAAATATGGTGGTCAATTTATATTGTAGCATTGAAGGGGAGACCTAGAGAGTATAGTGAGAAGACAGGAGAGCTGGAGAATTTGGAAGAGCTAGTACTTAATGGTCAGCTGGAGGAGGATATTCTAACAAAGAAGACTGAAAAGGAGCAGCCAGAAAAATGGGACCTGTATAGCTGGACAGTATGGCACGACAGTATGACATGCTGGAACGAAAGACAAGCATGTTTCTAGAAGGAGAAAATGGTTACATTCTGTGAAACAGCGCTGAGGGAACTAGATAAGGACTGAAGAAAGTATCAAAGGAACTCAAAGTTGCTTATGGGTATTTTTTCCCCGAAATGGGAAGATTTCAGGGGAAGGGATGTGACTTTTATGTGGCAGTGATGGGGAAGAATTACTGTGGTCAGAATGTTAATGACGGTTGTGAGTCTAGTTAAGTAAAGGACTACCAGTTGTAAGCACAGTAGGTTGTCTAAGTCATGTTGATTAAACACCCAAATATTTGTCAGCTTTGGGTCTGGTCATATATTATAAGTGCTAGTAATTCCAATGGAAATAATACCTGTAAGTAAAAATTAAGTACCTGCTCCGGGCCAGACAGCGTTCTCTGCGTACTTTATCTATATTATTTTGAATATTCTTGCATGGTATTATTCCCATTTTTGATATGAGTAAAATGAATCTTTGATGAATTTTAACTAATTTATGCAAGGTTTCACAGCTTTCAGTGACGGAATTGCACCTCAGTTCTGACTCTGAAGCCCATTGCCTTGTAATAGTAATAATTATACCACTTGTCGTTTACTGACTCACTTTAGATGAATGAATATCCCTAAGGGATATTTTATTTATTTTTTACTTATTGATTTATTTTTTTAGTTCTTAACCATTGAAGGCAATTGGCCAGGATTGTCCTCGTAAAAACTCCTCATAATTTGTGATCCCTGTGATGTTTCCCCCGGGTATCTTCCTCTTGATGTTGTTTCTTTTTCACTCTTGATGGCACGTAGTATAGAGTAATTCCTTATTTTGCAAATTTCAGTGCATTACTATATTGCTGATACCTACTGAAGTTATATTATCAACAAAAATAAGGTATATTTCCTCTTATTTTTATGAATGTGGAAAACAAGACTTCTTAATTTATATTTGGATCAGAATCACCTGGGGGTGTTTTTACTAAACTAGGCCTGGCTGGCATCACGGGTCATTGTGACTTAGTAGACCTGTGGCAGTTACCCAGCCATGTGCATTTTAAAGCTACCCTGGGTGATTCTGATTTTATTTAATACTTATTTGATTGATTTGTGGCATAGTTTTTTTGATTTATTATCTATTCTGATTTTTTTTAATTGTGAAAACTAATAGGAGACTAAATTAAGCATCCCCCAAATTTCCCATTTATCTTGTAAGTGCACAGATATATATAGGAAAACACACATAAACACACCCACCCACACATACGTACATACATACTGCAGTCTCAGTAACTGCTCTCTCCACATCTCTGTCTCTGTCTCCCTTTCACAAAATTATAATTTCCCCTAGCATTTCAGTCAGTTATTAATTGTACTTTTTGTGCTTTGCAGAATGGTGATTGAGCCGAGTCTCCCAGATGAAAGTGAGTTCTTGTACGCTGCACAGCCTGAGTTGCTGAGGTACAGGACATCCCAGCTTACAGTAGAGAAGGTTATGGACTGGTATCAGAGCAGAGCGGAGGAAATAGAGCATTTTGCTCTGCAGGTGAGGCCGGCAGTGCTGTGTCAGATCCTTAGCGTTCAGTGCATGTTTTGGCTGCTGACAGCAGTGCCAGGGATCCTGTATATATTAATAGTTTGCAAGGGATGAAATGAAAATTTTTTTATTACTTTCATTCATTTATTCTTTGCTTCAGAATCATTTGTGGTTTTTTTTTTTTGATTCCTAAAGAGCAAATACATATAACAAAAGCTGTTCAAAACCTTTCTTTAAAATGTAAGCTACAAAATATGTACATACTGATCCAGATGTTATATACATGCTTAATAGGCTTAATACCATTTTAAGTCGAAAGATTGTATCAACATAGAAATGCTTGATTAGTCCCCTGTGACATTGCATGAATGCAGTGGATTGTTATTTTGCTTTCCAGGAACCCTGTTTGAGGGTCTGTTTCTAGCACTTTCCTGAAGTCCAAGCCTAATTTCCCTCAGTTCCCATGTGCCTTTACTGAGATATGTAATAGCTTCATCAGAGGGGGGTGTAGAAGAGAGAGATGAGGGTTGTATTGTAGCTTAGGAGATCTCAATAGGAATCTGGACTCCTCTGCTAATAGACCTGGTGACTCTGGACGTGCTACCTACCTTTTCTGTACTTTGGTTTTTTCAGGGGGTGAGTTCTTACACTGGAGTCAGTAATAAAAAATAAAATATACAGGAGAGAACATTTAAAATTCTTCCAATTGAGTTCTCCGCAAATGTAAGCAAAAGTTGTCTTCATCCTAGAGAACAGAAGTTGGCAATTCGGAGCAAAGAATGGCAGAATGGCCTTTGAAATCTCATTCAGGTCTATGGCTATACCACACCCTATCTTGTCTGAAATCTCATTCAGGGTCCAGCCAGTGGGTGTCTTTTTCATTCTACTTGCAGTTTTGGCTTTGGGCTTCCTGTCCTACAATCAGCTTTTCATTTGTCAGGAAGGGTGATTTCAGAAAGTCTGATGGACAGCTGTACTGCAGGAAGGAATAAACCCCCTTGTTTAAATTTCTGCCTAGTGTATCTGGCACAGCCCTGTGTCTGCATTTGATAGCCTTCTTGAATTTCTGCTTAATCTAATTTCTATTTTTAGTATTCATAGAATTGACAAATTATTTGCTGTAGCTGATGGGAATATTATAGATCAAACTTTTCAGAGGATGGCCAAGAATATTTATAATTGACTTTTCAGGTTTTTGAAGATGGCTAAGGACATTTGAAAATGTTTAGAATTCTAAGATACCAGAATGAAAAGAATCTCTGGAGGGGATCCAGTCTAATTCTCTATGTTATAGATAGACAAACTAAGGTCCACAGAAAAGAAAGTGAACAGCTTGCTCAGGGACACATAGTAGCAGAGCCAGACAAAATACAGGTCTCTGCATAGTATTTCTTATAGAGTCCATATAAAAATGGACAATTACACAAATCTTAATGACTGAAAGGCAGATAAATTAATCCAAAAGAGTGGATCTCAATTCTCAGACCCATTGTATTTTTTCTGTAGCAAATATTTTGTAATACTTCCTTATTATCCTGATGGGAAAATCATGGGCATACTGTATTTACAGAAATAATTTCCAAAAAATTAATATAATGACTTCACTGTGGTATATGGGATAAATAAAATATGTAAACGCGTGGTCATGAGTACACTAAAAAAGTGACTAAAGTCAGTGAGAAGTCACTTTGAACAAGATAGCTGACATTGCAGACAGATTGAGGTGTATTGAATTAAACACTACAAATTGCTGTCTGGGATGTGAACAACTCATGGTAAATATTTTTTTCAGGGTATTTGAAGGTAGGCAGGGATTAGGACAAGGTGGTTTGTGTGGGACTGCCTTGCACACTGTGGAATGTCTGTCATCCCTGGCTTCCACCCTTGAATGTTAGTAAGTTCCACTAATACTTGGGAAAGACAGAAATGCTTCCTCAGATTTTCGGAGCGCCTCCTGGTGGACAGTTCTGCTCCCATTGAGAACTGTAGTCTGAGACCAGTATCACACATCTGGAAATGACCAGTTCATATCGGTCACGTTAAGCAAAGGCATTATTTATTACTTCGCTGATTCAGGAGAAACTCACCTGTAAATAATTGATGAAGAAAGCTCTTAAGTGAGTCACAGAGGTACATTTTTGGTAGTTTGTACAGGCACATGTAGGTTGTATACTGTGTAGCAGACATCTCTTAAGATCAGTGGCATCTTTGATTTACAGGAGTTTACAAACACATGTAGTTTACTATTGTCTCAGGCTAACAAGAGAAGGGGTTCTGTTTGGATCAGTTTTGTCTGAGCACTTCGTGGTTTTTAGCTGAACTTCTAGATATAACACTTGTTATTTCTTGCCTTTTTGGTAGTAGCCATTGTAACGAGCATGAGGTGATATCTCATTGTGGTTTTGATTTGCATTTTCCTAATTATTAGTGATATTGGACATCTTTTCATATGCCTGTTGGCCCTTTGTATGTCTTCTTTGGAAAAATGTCTATTCAGCTCCTCTGCCTATATTTTTTATTTTTTGAATTTTTGAATTTCATTTTTTTTTATACAGCAGGTTCTTACTACTTATCTATTTTATACATATTAGTGTATATATGTCAACCCCAATCTCCCAATTCATCCCACCCCCACCTCCTCCGCCACTTCCCCCTGCTTGGTGTCCATACGTTTGTTCTCTACATCTGTGTCTCTATTTCTGCCCTGCAGACCGGTTCATCTGTACCATTTTTCTAGGTTCCATATATATGCGTTAATATATGATATTTGTTTCTCTCTTTCTGACTTACTTCATTCTGTATGACAGTCTCTAAATCCATCCACGTCTCTACAAATGACCTGATTTCATTCCTTTTTATGGCTGAGTAATATTCCATTGTATATATGTACCACATCTTTATCCATTTATCTGTTGACGGGCATTTAGGTCGCTTCTGTGACCTGGCTATTGTAAATATTGCTGCAGTGAACATTGGGGTGCATGTGTCTTTCTGAATTATGTTTTTCTCTGGGTATATGCCCAGTAGTGGGATTGCTGGGTCATATGGTAATTCTATTTTTAGCTTTTTAAGGAACCTCCATACTGTTCTCCATAGTGGCTCTATCAATTTACATTCCCACCAACAGTGCAAGAGGGTTCCTGCATTCTTATTTATTTCACACTTAGCTGATGTACAGTATATGAGAAAACATCATTCTAAGGCCCTGTGATAAAAGAGATGAGGAAGAGAGCATTATGACTTCTGTCCTAAGACACTGAATTTTATGGGAGTGGCAAGCATTCAAGTCATATACTATTAAACATAACTTTTTTAAGTTCTATAATAAAGATACAAAGAGAAATGTTGGTAGAAGACTAAGGAAAGGACAGATAATCTGACAAATAACAGGCGAAAGCATTTATGGAGAAGTTTTGAAAAGAGGTGTTGATGATAATGATTATGATAGCAACTAATATTCCATGTGGTGCTCACATCCTGTCATGCACTGTTATAGGTACTTTACATATGTGATTTCCTTTAATCCTTGTCACCCTAGGAGATTAGTGCTTTCCTGTTCCCGTCATATATACTCACACTGAGGCGTGAAAATGTTGAAAAAAGAAAAAGTCATTCAAGGTCACAGACCTAGCATGTAAGGGTGCTAGGATTTGAACCCAGGTAGACTGGATCCAGAGTCCCTGTTCATAAGCTCAGCTAGGGGTAGACAGAGGAATGTGCACTTTTTCTTATGCCAAAGTCATGCAAAGAGTCAGTAAGATTCTTCAGTGCTGAGTCACCTCCAGTTTCCAAAGGCAGTGGAGACAGTGGCAGAACACGCAGGGGACATTGGGAGGAAGCTGCCTCAGGCACTCATGGTTACGTTTTGCCAGTTCCAGGAACTCAAATATGACAGAGAGAAAAGAGAAGAATGATATTTTCAAACTTTGCCTTGTGAGTAGATAAAGAAGACATACAAAGTGTGATTAGATAGGTAGCCTTTTCCTAAAATCTAGTCTAACTTTTTAACATGGTATATTCAGTATATAATTAGAAACGTACTTCTCTGTCTGTTCAAGACATTTCAGTTTTGGGAGTCTCCTTTTAATAAGAGGACATACTCACATGTGTATCACCAAATGATATCATTTGTTAACTTCTTCATAGAAATGAGTTGACCTAAGGCCAGAATGTAGCAAGGGACCATCAGATAGGTTATCTGCAGTTGCAGAAACTCCAAGAGCAAAAAGACAGATTGTAGAAGCCTCCAAAAAATTTTCACATGCCCGAAGGAAAGAACATGAGCTTTGAAGACAGAGGTACATGCTTAGAATCTAGGAGTACCTTTACCACAGTAGCTTCAGGTTACTCAAGCGTGAAAGTAAGTGATAAAAAGATAACCTACTGCCCAATAATATTTGAGATCCTCCTGTCCTTATCTGATTCTTAAGAAGGAAAAATAAGTGGGAGCAGTTCAGAAATCACTTTACTCAACGGAACCTGGGTAGTCAGCATAGCACAAAGAAAAAACACCACCTCAATCATAATCAAAAGCAAGGTTTGTCAGTGCTTCCTTTTGTTAGTACAGTTTTACTGTAACACAGCCACACCCATTCATTTAAGTATGGCCTGTGTTGATTTTCTGTTACAGTGGCAGAGTTGAACAAGTGTGACAGGGCTCATAAGGCTAAAATATTCACTGTCTGGCTCTTTAGAAAACTTTGCATCCCCTGCTCTGAAAAAAATCTAGAATAGCTATGTTGCCTCACACATTGGAATGTGTGCAATTGGAATCAGCAAATGGGAGCCCATAAGCCCCTAGGAATTGTTTTATGACCATAGGACGTATGAAAAAAGCAAAATGCATTTCTGAAATTCCTCACTGACAACAACTCTGAAGCTGTATAGGATTTCTAGTTTCTTTTTTTTTTTTTTTAACATCTTTATTGGAGTATAATTGCTTTACAATGGTGTGTTAGTTTCTGCTTTATAACAAAATGAGTCAGCTATACGTATACATATATCCCCATATCTCTTCCCTCTTGCATCTCCCTCCCACCCTCCCTACCCCATCCCTCTAGGTGGCCACAAAGCACCGAGCTGATCCCTGTGTGCTACTCAGCTGCTTCCTACTAGCTATCTGTTTTACATTTGGTAGTGTATATATGTCCACACCACTCTCTCACTTCGTCCCAGCTTACCCTTCCCGTTCCCCGTGTCCTCAAGTCCATTCTCTACGTCTGTGTCTTTATTCCTGTCCTGTCCCTAGGTTCTTCAGAACCATTTTTTGTTTTTGTTTTAGATTTCATATATATGTGTTAGCATATGGTATTTGTTTTTCTCTTTCTGACTTACTTTACTCTGTATGACAGACTCTAGGTCCATCCACCTCACTACAAATAACTCAATTTCATTTCTTTTTATGGCTGAGTAATATCCCATTGTATATATGTGCCACATCTTCTTCATCCATTCATCTGTCGATGGACACTTAGGTCGCTTCCATGTCCTGGCTATTGTAAATAGTGCTGCAGTGAACATTGTGGTACATGACTCTTTTTGAATTATGGTTTTCTCAGGGTATATGCCCAGTAGTGGGATTGCTGGGTCGTATGGTAGTTCTATTTTTAGTTTTTTAAGGAACCTCCATACTGTTCTCCATAGTGGCTGTATCAATTTACATTCCCACCAACAGTGCAGGAGGGTTCCCTTTTCTCCACACCCTCTCCAGCATTTGTTGTTTGTAGATTTTTTGATGATGGCCATTCTGACTGGTGTGAGGTGATACCTCACTGTAGTTTTGATTTGCATTTCTCTAATGATTAGTGACATTGAGCATCCTTTCATGTGTTTCTTGGCCATCTGTATATCTTCTTTGGAGAAATGTCTGTTTAGGTCTTCTGCCCATTTTTGGATGGGTTGTTTGTTTTTTTGATATGGAGCTGCATGAGCTGCTTGTAAATTTTGGAGATTAATCCTTTGTAAGTTGCTTCATTTGCAAATATTTTCTCCCATTCTGAGGGTTATCTTTTTGTCTTGTTTATGGTTTCCTTTGCTGTGCAAAAGCTTTTAAGTTTCATTAGGTCCCATTTGTTTATTTTTGTTTTTATTTCCATTTCTCTAGGAGGTGGGTCAAAAAGGATCTTGCTGTGATTTATGTCATAGAGTGTTTGCCTATGTTTTCCTCTAAGAATTTTATAGTGTCTGGCCTTACATTTCGGTCTCTAATCCATTTTGAGTTTATTTTTGTGTGTGGTGTTGGGGAGTGTTCTAATTTCTTTCTTTCACATGTAGCTGTCCAGTTTTCCCAGCACCACTTATTGAAGAGGCTGTCTTTTCTCCATTGTATATTCTTGCCTCCTTTATCAAAAATAAGGTGACCATATGTGTGTGGATCTATCTCTGGACTTTCTATTCTGTTCCATTGATCTATAATTCTGTTTTTGTGCCACTGCCGTACTGTCTTGATTACTGTAGCTTTGTAGTATAGTCTGAAGTCTGGGAGCCTGCTTATTCCAGCTCTGTTTTTCTTTCTCAAGATTGCTTTGGCTATTCGGGGTGTTTTGTGTTTCTCTGCCTATATTTTAATTGGGCATTTGTTTTTTGTGTTGTTGATCTGTTTGAGTTCTTTATATATTTTGGAAATTAACCCTTTATCAGATACATGATTTTCAAATATCCTCTTCCATTTGGTAGGTTGTATTTTCATTTTGTCGATGGTTCCCTTTGTTGCGCAGAGGCTTGTTAGTTTGATATAGTCCCACTTGTTTATTTTTGCTTTTGTTTCCTTTGCCTGAGGAGACAGATCCAGAAAGATATTGCTAGAATGATGTCAAAGAGTGGAGTGTACTGCCTATGTTTTCTTCTAGGAGTCTTAGAGTTTCAGGTCTTACTCAAGTCTTTAATCCGTTTGGAATTGATTTTTGTGTATGATGTGAAATAGTGGTCTAGTTTCATTCTTTTGCATGTAGCTGTCCAGTTTTTCCAACACCATTTATTGGAGAGACTGTCCTCTCACCATTGTGTGTTCTTTGCTCCTTTGCCAGAAATTAGTTGTCCATATATATGTGGGTTTATTTTTAGACTTTTAATTCTGCTTTATTGATCTATGTGTTTCATTTTCTGCCAGTACCAGTTTTAGTGTTTAATGACTGAAATTTGGGTTACAAAATATTTATTCAGGTTTTTAAAAAATAGCACTAACAAAAAGAAAAAGGCCAATACTGGAATGTAAAATAAATTATCATTTTTTACATTTCTTTCTTTCTTTGTTTTATTAATACTTTATTTTTTAGAGGAGCTTTAGGTTTATAGAAAAATTGAGTAGAAAGTACAGAGTTCCCATATATTCCTCTCACTTTCTGCCCTACCCACTAGTTATCCCTATTATTAACATCTTGCATTTGAGTGGTATGTTAGTTACAATTGATGAATCAAGATGTCTTTCAGTGGGCAAATGGATTAATAAACAGTGGTACATCCACACAGTGGAATATTACTGAACTCCAGAAAAGAAGTGAGCAATCAAACCATGAAAAGGTGCGGAGGAACCTTAAATGCATATTACTAAGTTAACAAAACCAGTCTGAGAAGGCTGTATACTGTTTGATTCCCATCATGTGACATTCTGGAAGAAGAAAAATGATGGAAACGGTAAAAAGATCAGTGACTGCCAGGGGTTGGTGGTAGAGAGATGAACAGATGGAACACAGAGAATTTTTAAGGCAGTGAAAATACTCTGTATGATACCATAATGATGGATACCTGTCAGTCTACTTTGGTCCAAACACACAGAAAGTGAACACCAAGAGTGAACCCTAATGTAAACTGTGAACACTGAGTGATAATGGTGTGTCAGTATAGGTTCACTGATTGTAACAAAGGTGCTACCCTGCTGGGGGATGTTGGTGACGGGGGAGGCTGTGCATGTGTGGGGACCGGGGTGATGTGGGGAATCTCTGTACTTTCTGCTCATTTTTGCTGTCAACCTAAAACTGCTCTAAAAAAGAAAGTCTGTTAAAAACAAAGTTAGCACTTTCTGAAATGATTTTTTTTTTTTTTTTTTTAAACATCTTTATTGGGGTATAATTGCTTTACAATGGTGTGTTAGTTTCTGCTTTATAACAAAGTGAATCAGCTATACATATACATATGTTCCCATATGTCTTCCCTCTTGCGTCTCCCTCCCTCCCACTCTCCCCATCCCACCCTTCCAGGCTGTCACAAAGCACCGAGCTAATATCCCTGTGCCTTGCGGCTGCTTCCCCCCAGCTATCTACCTTACTACGTTTGTTAGTGTGTATATGTCCATGACTCTCTCTCGCCCTGTCAAAACTCACCCCTCGCCCTCCCCATACCCTCAAGTCCGTTCTCCAGTAGGTCTGCGTCTTTATTCCTATCTTACCCCTAGGTTCTTCATGACATTTTTTTCCCTTAAATTCCATATATATGTGTTAGCATACGGTATTTGTCTTTTTCTTTCTGACTTACTTCACTCTGTATGACAGACTCTAGGTCTATCCATCTCATTACAAATAGCTCAATTTCATTTCTTTTTAAGGCTGAGTAATATTCCATTGTGTATATGTGCCACATCTTCTTTATCCATTCATCCGATGATGGGCGCTTAGGTTGTTTCCATGTCCTGGCTATTGTAAATAGAGCTGCAATGAACATTTTGGTACATGACTCTTTTTGAATTTTGGTTTTCTCAGGGTATATGCCAAGTAGTGGGATTGCTGGGTCATATGGTAATTCTATTTGTAGTTTTTTAAGGAACCTCCATACTGTTCTCCACAGTGGCTGAACCAATTCACATTCCCACCAGCAGTGCAAGAGTGTCCCCTTTTCTCCACACCCTCTCCAGCATTTATTGTTTCTAGATTTTTTGATGATGGCCATTCTGACTGGTGTGAGATGATATCTCATTGTAGTTTTGATTTGCATTTCTCTAATGATTAATGATGTTGAGCATTCTTTCATGTGTTTGTTGGCATTCTGTATATCTTCTTTGGAGAAATGTCTATTTAGGTCTTCTGCCCATTTTTGGATGGGGTTGTTTGTTTTTTGTTATTGAGCTGCATGAGCTGCTTGTAAATTTTGGAGATTAATCCTTTGTCAGTTGCTTCATTTGTAAATGTTTTCTCCCATTCTGAGGGTTGTCTTTTGGTCTTGGTTATGGTTTCCTTTGCTGTGCAAAAGCTTTGAAGTTTCATTAGGTCCCATTTGTTTATTTTTGTTTTTATTTCCATTACTCTAGGAGGTGGGTCAGAAAGGATCTTGCTGTGATTTATGTCATAGAGTGTTCTTCCTATGTTTTCTTCTAAGAGTTTGATAGTTTCTGGCCTTACATTTAGGTCTTTAATCCATTTTGAGCTTATTTTTGTGTATGGTGTTAGGGAGTGATCTAATCTCATACTTCTACATGTACCTGTCCAGTTTTCCCAGCACCATTTATTGAAGAGGCTGTCCTTTCTCCACTGTACATTCCTGCCTCCTTTATCAAAGATAAGGTGTCCATATGTGCGTGGGTTTATCTCTGGGCTTTCTATCCTGTTCCACTGATCTATCTTTCTGTTTTTGTGCCAGTACCATACTGTCTTGATTACTGTTGCTTTGTAATATAGTCTGAAGTCAGGGAGCCTTATTCCTCCAGCTCCTTTTTTCGTTCTAAAGATTGCTTTGGCTATTCGGGGTCTTTTGTGTTTCCATACAAATTGCGAAATTTTTTGTTCTAGTTCTGTGAAAAATGCCAGTGGTAGTTTGATAGGGATTGCATTGAATCTGTAGATTGCTTTGGGTAGTAGAGTCATTTTCACAATGTTGATTCTTCCCATCCAAGAACATGGTATATCTCTCCATCTATTTGTATCATCTTTAATTTCTTTCATCAGTGTCTTATAATTTTCTGCATACAGGTCTTTCGTATCCTTAGGTAGGTTTATTCCTAGATATTTTATTCTTTTTGTTGCAATGGTAAATGGGAGTGTTTTCTTGATTTCACTTTCAGATTTTTCATCATTAGTATATAGGAATGCCAGAGATTTCTGTGCATTAATTTTGTATCCTGCTACTTTACCAAATTCATTGATTAGCTCTAGTAGTTTTCTGGTAGCATCTTTAGGATTCTCTATGTATAGTATCATGTCATCTGCAAACAGTGACAGCTTTACTTCTTCTTTTCCGATTTGGATTCCTTTTATTTCCTTTTCTTCTCTGATTGCTGTGGCTAAAACTTCCAAAACTATGTTGAATAATAGTGGTGAGAGTGGGCAACCTTGTCTTGTTCCTGATCTTAGTGGAAATGCTTTCAGTTTTTCACCATTGAGGATGATGTTTGCTGTGGGCTTGTCATATATGGCTTTTATTATGTTTAGGAAAGTTCCCTCTATGCCTACTTTCTGGAGGGTTTTTATCATAAATGGGTGTTGAATTTTGTCGAAAGCTTTCTCTGCATCTATTGAGATGATCATATGGTTTTTCTCCTTCAATTTGTTAATATGGTTTATCACATTGATAGATTTGCGTATATTGAAGAATCCTTGCATTCCTGGAATAAACCCCACTTGATCATGGTGTATGATCCTTTTAATGTGCTGTTGGATTCTGTTTGCTAGTATTTTGTTGAGGATTTTTGCATCTATGTTCATCAGTGATATTGGCCTGTAGTTTTCTTTCTTTGTGACATCCTTGTCTGGTTTTGGTATCAAGGTGATGGTGGCTTCGTAGAAGGAATTTGGGAGTGTTCCTCCCTCTGCTATATTTTGGAAGAGTTTGAGAAGGATAGGTGTTAGCTCTTCTCTAAACGTTTGATAGAATTCACCTGTGAAGCCATCTGGTCCTGGGCTTTTGTTTGTTGGAAGGTTTTTAATCACAGTTTCAATTTCAGTGCTTGTGATTGGTCTGTTCATATTTTCTATTTCTTCCTGATTCAGTCTTGGCAGGTTGTGCATTTCTAAGAATTTGTCCATTTCTTCCAGATTGTCCATTTTATTGGCATAGAGTTGCTTGTAGTAATCTCTCATGATTTTTTTTATTTCTGCAGTGTCAGTTGTTACTTCTCCTTTTTCATTTCTAATTCTATTGATTTGAGTCTTCTCCCTTTTTTTCTTGATGAGTCTGGCTAGTGGTTTATCTATTTTGTTTATCTTCTCAAAGAACCAGCTTTTAGTTTTATTGATCTTTGCTATTGTTTCCTTCATTTCTTTTTCATTTATTTCTGATCTGATTTTTATGATTTCTTTCCTTCTGCTAGCTTTGGGGTTTTTTTGTTCTTCTTTCTCTAATTGCTTGAGGTGCAAGGTTAGGTTGTTTATTCGAGATGTTTCCTGCTTCTTACGGTGGGCTTGTATTGCTATAAACTTCCCCCTTAGAACTGCTTTTGCTGCATCCCATAGGTTTTGGGTCGTTGTGTCTCCATTGTCATTTGTTTCTAGGTATTTTTTTATTTCCTCTTTGATTTCTTCAGTGATCACTTCATTATTAAGTAGTGTATTGTTTAGCCTCCATGTGTTTGTATTTTTTAAAGATCTCTTCCTGTAATTGATATCTAGTCTCATGGCGTTGTGGTCGGAAAAGATACTTGATACAATTTCAATTTTCTTAAATTTACCAAGGCTTGATTTGTGACCCAAGATATGATCTATCCTGGAGAATGTTCCATGAGCACTTGAGAAAAATGTGTATTTCTGTTGTTATATATGGAGTGTCCTATAAATATCAATTAAGTCCATCTTGTTTAATGTATCATTTAAAGCTTGTGTTTCCTTATTTATTTTCATTTTGGATGATCTGTCCATGGGTGAAAGTGGGGTGTTAAAGTCCCCTACTATGAATGTGTTACTGTTGATCTCCCCTTTTATGGTTGTTAGTATTTGCCTTATGTATTGAGGTGCTCCTATGTTGGGTGCATAAATATTTACACTTGTTATATCTTCTTCTTGGATCGATCCCTTGATCATTATGTAGTGTCCTTCTTTGTCCCTTTTAATATTCCTTATTTTAAAGTCTATTTTGTCTGATATGAGAATTGCTACTCCAGCTTTCTTTTGGTTTCCATTTGCATGGAATATCTTTTTCCATCCCCTTACTTTCAGTCTGTATGTGTCTCTAGTTCTGAAGTGGGTCTCTTGTAGACAGCATATATAAGGGTCTTGTTTTTGTATCCATTCAGCCAATCTGTGTCTTTTGGTGGGAGCATTTAGTCCATTTACATTTAAGGTAATTATCGATATGTATGTTCCTATTTCCATTTTATATATTGTTTTGGGTTCGCTACTATAGGTCATTTCCTTCTCTTGTGTTTCGTGTCTAGAGAAGTTCCTTTAGCATTTGTTGTAAAGCTGGTTTGGTGGTGCTGAACTCTCTCAGCTTTTGCTTGTCTGTAAAGGTTTTAATTTCTCCATCAAATGTGAATGAGATCCTTGCTGGGTAGAGTAGTCTTGGTTGCAGGCTATTCTCCTTCATCACTTTCAGTATGTCCTGCCACTCCCTTCTGGCTTGTAGGGTTTCTGCTGAGAGATCAGCTGTTAACCTTATGGGGATTCCCTTGTGTGTTATTTGTTGTTTTTCCCTTGCTGCTTTTAATATGCTTTCTTTGTATTTAATTTTTGACAGTTTGATTAATATGTGTCTTGGCGTGTTTCTCCTTGTATTTATCCTGTATGGGACCCTCTGTGCTTCCTGGACTTGATTAACTATTTCCTTTCCCATATTAGGGAAGTTTTCAACTATAATCTCTTCAAATATTTTCTCAGTCCCTTTCTTTCTTTCTTCTTCTTCTGGAACCCCTATAATTCGAATGTTGGTGCGTTTCATGTTGTCCCAGAGGTCTCTGAGACTGTCCTCAGTTCTTTTCATTCTTTTTTCTTTATTCTGCTCTGCAGTAGTTATTTCCACTACTTTATCTTCCAGGTCACTTATCCGTTCTTCTGCCTCAGTTATTCTGCTATTGATCCTATCTAGAGTGATTTTAATTTCATTTATTGCATTGTTCATCGTTGCTTGTTTCATCTTTAGTTCTTGTAGGTCCTTGTTAACTGTTTCTTGCATTTTGTCCATTCTACTTCCAAGATTTCGGATCATCGTTACTATCATTATTCTGAATTCTTTTTCAGGTAGATTGCCTATTTCCTCTTCATTTGTTAGGTCTGGTGGGTTTTTATCTTGCTCCTTCATCTGCTGTGTGTTTTTCTGTCTTCTCATTTTGCTTATCTTACTGTGTTTGGGGTCTCCTTTTTGCAGGCTGCACTTTCGTAGTTCCCGTTGTTTTTGATGTCTGTCTCCAGTGGCTAAGGTTGTTTCAGTGGGTTGTGTAGGCTTCCTGGTGGAGGGGACTAGTGCCTGTGTTGTGCTGGATGAGGCTGGATCTTGTCTCTCTAGTGGGCAGGTTCACGTCTGGTGGTGTGTTTTGGGGTGTCTGTGGCCTTATTCTGATTTTAGGCAGCCTCTCTGCTAATGGGTGGGGTTGTGTTCCTGTTTTGCTAGTTGTTTGGCATAGGTTGTCCAGCACTGTGGCTTGCTGGTCGTTGAGTGAAGCTGGGTGCTGGTGTTAAGATGGAGGTCTCTGGGATATTTCCACCGTTTAATAATATGTGGAGCTGGGAGGTCTCTTGTTGACCAGTGTCCTGAAGTTGGCTCTCCTACCTCAGAGGCAGAGCCCTGACTCCTGGCTGGAGCACCAAGAGCCTTTCATCCACACGGCTCAGAATAAAAGGGAGAAAAAGTAGGGAGAATTAGTAGAAGTATGAGTAAAGAAAGAAGGAAAGGAGGAAAGGAAGGAAGGAAGAAAGAAGCAAAGAAGGAAAGAAAGGAGGGAGGGAGGGAGGTAGGGAGGAAGGAAGGAAGGAGGGAAAGAAGGAAAAAAGACAGAAAGAAAGATGATACAGTAAAAATAAAATAAAGTATAATATAGTTATTGAATTAAAAAATATTTAGAAAAAAAAAAAAAAAAGGGACGGATAGAACCTTAGGACAAATGTTGGAAGCAAAGCTATACAGAGAAAATCTTACACAGAAGCATACACATACACCTTCACAAAAAGAGGTAAAGGGGGAAAAATCATAAATCCTGCTCCCTGAGACCACCTCCTCAATTTGGGGTGATTCGTTGTCTAAAGGAGGGAAGGAAGGAAGGAAAGAAAGAAAGAACGAAGGTAAAGTATAATAAAGTTATTACAATTAATTATTAAGAAAAAGAATTTTTTAAAAAAAGTCATGGACAGATAGAGCCCTAGGACAAATGGTGGAAGCAAGAGTATACAGACAGGATCTCACACAGAAGCATACACGTACACATTCACAAAAAGAGGAAAAGGGAAAAAAATCATAGATCTCGCTCCTAAATTCCACCTCTTCAATTTGGGATCATTCCTTGTCTATTCAGGTATTCCACAGATGCAGGGTATATCAAGTTGATTGTGGAGCTTTAATCCGCTGCTTCTGTGGCTGCTGGGAGAGATTTCCCTTTCTCTTCTTTGTTCTCACAGCTCACAGGAGCTCAGCTTTGGATTTGGCCCTGCCTCTGCGTGTAGGTCGCTGGAGGGCGTCTGTTTTTTCGCTCAGACAGGACGGGGTTAAAGGAGCCGCTGATTCGGGGCCTCCGGCTCACTCAGGCCGGGGGTTGGGGGATGGGGGTAGGAGGGGCACTACGTGTGGGGCGGGCCTGCGGCTGCAGAGGCAGCGTGACGTTGCGGCAGAGGCCGGCGTGATGTTGCACCAGCCTGAGACCCGCCGTGCGTACTCCCGGGGAAGTTGTCCCTGGATCCCGGGAACCTGGCAGTGGCGGGCTGCACAGGCTCCGCGGAAGAGGGGTGTGGAGAGTGACCTGTGCTCGCACACAGGCCCCTTGGTGGCGGCAGCAGCAGCCTTAGCGTCTCCCGCCCGTCTCTGGGGTCCGCGGTTTTAGCCGCGGCTCGCGCCCGTCTCTGGGGTTTGCGCTTTCAGCCGCGGCTCGCGCCCGTCTCGGGGGCTCGCGCCCGTCTCTGGGGTTCGCGCTTTTAGCCGCGGCTCGCGCCCGTCTCTGGAGTTCCTTTAAGCAGAGCTCTTAAACCCCTCTCCTCGCGCACCAGGAAACAAAGAGGGAAGAAAAAGTCTCTTGCCTCTTCGGCCGGTGCAGGCTTTTCCCCGAACTCCCTCCTGGCTAGTCGTGGTGCACTAACCCCTTCGGGCTATGTTCAAGCCGCCAACCCCAGTCCTCTCCCTGAGCTCCGTCCAAAACCAAAACCCGAGCCTCAGCTCGCAGCCCCGCCCGCCCCGGCGGGTGAGCAGACAAGCCTCTCGGGCTGGTGAGTGCCGGTCGGCACCGATCGTCTGTGCAGGAATCTCCCCGTTTTGCCCTCCGCACCCGTCGCTGTGCACTACTCCGCGGTCCCGAAACTCCCCCCTCTGCCTCCCGCAGTCTCCGCCCGCGGAGGGGCTTCCTAGTGTGTGGAGACTTTTCCTCCTTCACAGCTCCCTCCCACTGGTGCAGGTGCCGTCCTTATTCTTTTGTCTCTGTTTTTTCTTTTGCCCTACCCAGTTACGTGGGGAGTTTCTTGCCTTTTGGGAGGTCTGAGGTCTTCTGCCAGCCTTCAGTAGGAGTTCTGTAGGAGTTGTTCCACGTGTGGATGTATTTCTGGTGTATCCGTGGGGAGGAAGGCGATCTCCGCGTCTTACTCTTCCGCCATCTTCAAGGTCCCCCTGAAATGATTTTTTTAAGTCTAATTATAATTCCTAGACATCTTGATTTCTGTTTTAGTAATCAAGAATAAAGATTTGCTGTGCACCTGAAACTATTACAAAATTGTTAATCAGCTGTACCCCAATATAAAATAAGAAGTTAAAAAAAATGAATAATTATAAAGAAAGGAAAGTGATTTGGGGATGCTTTATTTAGTTGGCTGTATACTCTTTCATCTCTTTGATTTATTTAAAAACACTTATAATAGGGGTATTGTTCTTTAGCTTCATTTTATGTATTGACGTTTCATGTGGCTTATGCTATAATCAAAGTGGTATCTGGCATAGTTTTACCTTTTTCATTTTTACAGGTTAAACTGATGTAGTGCTACTTCTTCCTTAGCGCCTATAAATGGCTTTTGGAAATCTTGTTTGTTGGTTTAGGAAAATGTGTACATGTAGTGGTGAAATTTATCTATTGGGGGCTTGGGGTATGTGGTATAATTCTGTAAGTTGTTAAAAGAACCTACTTTGAGGTGTCAGTAATTTGATTTTCAAACATTTTTACTTCAGTGGTTATTTTGGTAAGCAACAACGTCAAAGTTGATATTAGAAACGCAGATCTGGATCGCCAAATTGGTTGAGTGTGTTACAAATTGCTAATGTACTATGTGTTCAGACTGTTGCACAAAGTTGTGCTTTACATATCGAGTTTCTTCATACTTTCTGAGATTTTCTGAGTTTTTTGTTTTTTTTTTTTTTTTGGATGAGCTTGGAGAGGTACGGCTAAAGGGACGAGCCTTTTTTTTTTTTTTTTTTTTTTTTTTTTGTGATACGTGAGCCTCTCACTGTTGTGGCCTCTCCCGTTGCGGAGCACAGGCTCTGGACACGCAGGCCCAGCGGCCATGGCTCACGGGCCCAGCCGCTGCACGGCATGTGGGATCTTCCCGGACCGGGGCACGAACCCGTGTCCCCTGCATCGGCAGGCGGACTCTCAACAACTGCGCCACCAGGGAAGCCCTTTCTGAGTTTTTAAGAACTTGGTATACAGGTAGATGTGGCTTTTCCGACATTAATTGTCCTTTTGTTGAGGTATTGCCGGATCCCTTCCCTTTTGCCTCATGCCTTATCTACCTGTAGTTTCCTCCCTTATTTTTATTTGTGCCACTCTTTTCAACTGAACATGCAGTTCTTCCTTTTTCACCTCTTCACCTGTTAATCTCTGAGTCCTGGAAGGGCTTTGGATGGGTCTGTGATATCACTTGGCATTTTTTCTTTGTGCTGCGTGACTGTTTCCTCTCCCTGTTTCCTCCTTTCCTCGCACCAACGCTTCCTTCATCATTCTCAGCAGTGATTTTGCTTTGTATTTCATGGTGAAAGTTGAGAAATTACTTCCATTTGCCCTACTCTTTCCAGTTTTCCCACAGGAAGAGGTCTCTCTTGCATTCTCCTGAACTTCTTTCTTTACCCGTACCCTGGATTCCACACCGCCCCCTGCTTAGGATTGTTCTAGCAGTCATTTTTTCTCTCTCTCCTGTATCTTTAACCTCTGGTCTATTACCCCCCTGCCTTTTTTTGGACATAAAAAGTTCAAATCACTCCTATTTCATATATATATATATATATATATATATATATATATATATATATATATATATATACACACACACACACACATGTACATATATATACATGAAATAGGAGTGTATATATATATATATACACACACATGTATATACATGAAATAGGAGTGTATATATATATATATACACACATATATACACATATGTATATACTCAGAGACTTATATATATGTATATAAATTAGAGCCATTTTCTCCCTAGCTTCCGTTTTATCTGTCTTCTTTCCATTGCAGCTCAGCTCAGAGGTAGCCACTCTGCCCTTTGCAATCACTTCCTCAGTGTTTGTTTACTCCTCATTTCCCTGGTGTCTGGCTACTCCTGCCACTCCATGGAAACTCCATCAGTAAGGCTCCCTGCTCGCCTTTTAATGTCAGATCGCCTTCATTTGGTGTTTAACAACATTGTCCTTTGACACTACTGCTTCCTTTTCCCTGCAATCTCTTCTCCTTAGGCTTCTGTGATGTCATTTCGCTTTCTTCATTGTCTTTGTCGTTCATGTTCCTCTCCGCAGTGTGGCTCAGAGTCTTTGGCTTGTCCCTTAAATATTGCTGTCCCCCCAGGGGGCTATTCTTGTCACTAGTAGAGAGTCTTCCGGTATTAGTAATTGCAGTTCTCCTAACTAGTCTGCTTACTTTCAGCTCAGTCCATTTCCAGTCCATTCATGTTTCATTTGTCATTCATTCAGTAAATACTGAGTATTCTTTCCAAAGTGTAAGTCTATTATGACACGCCTCAGCCGAAAATCCTTTAGATTTGCATTTCGGGGTAAACTGCAAATTCCTTAGCTCAGCAGACGATGTTCTTTTTTATCTGGCCCTTCTCTGCTACTCTAGCCTTGTTTTTCATCACTTCACTTCATACCTTCTTTTCAGTTTATGGAACTAATCGTACTTCCTAACATTCATGCATCTCTGCCTTCCATGCTGTTCTCCTGCGCTTCTTCTTTCTTTACTTACTAATATCCACTGATGCTTTAAAACCCATTTTAAGTGTTCTCCCCTCTGGGAGACTTCGTGACTCTCAGGTTGGGCTGCTTGCCCTCTTCTTTGAGATCCCAGGCACCCTCGCTCCACTTCAATCGTTAATTTACCAGATTGTGTTTCCCTACAAGATGGAGACATCTTTGAAGGAAGAGACCTCATCTTATTCAGTTTTGTATTCCTGACACTTAGAATGGTGTTCAGTTCATAGTAGGTTCTCAATAAATAATTGCTTTTCTAGGAGTAAGGGAGCAAGTAAGGAGAAGTATAAGGCACTGGGGGTTAAGGCTACGTTAGATGATTTTGCTGTCAATCGGAATATGTCCATTTTATAAACCTGATCAAGTGATGGGAGTGAAATTGCTGTGTATTGAGCATCTGCAGAAAGATTATTCTTTGTTTTGTTGTAAGGGAGGTCTAAATAGTTGAATTGGGACAGAGAAGGTTGAATTAATCAGTTAATCGTTCAGCAAGAGTTTATTGAATGTCATCTATAGGGAGGACTTGTGGAAGGAGAGGTACTGTACAGGACTATGGAAGCCAAGCATTCTTTTTGGGGCAGAGTGGTATAGTGAAAATAGGTTAATTTGACATTATCACTACCTAGCTATGTTTTTTTATTTTTATTTTTTTCCTGCTTGTTAATGTTCTGAGAATTAAATAGACAAATATATGTAAACAGCTCAGTAAACTGTAATGCTCTACAAATTGAAGATGGTTGTCTTTCTTTTATTTTTATTTTCAGTATTTCTTGGTGATTATTTGATTCTTTTGGGACAGTTTGGTGCTAATATATTTCATAAAGAAGTCTGATGTTTTTGTACTGAATAAAAAAGTATGTAGTAATGCAGTTTTATATAAAATGATTATAAGGATTATTGCTAGATTCTATACTAGAGGCTTTTACTTTAGAATATATGGAAAAGAAAGATATAATACTCAGAGACTTACTGTTGCCTTTCCATTTTAGGTTGACTGTGCATTGTCACTTATTCGACTTGGAATGGAGCGGAATATTCCTGGTTTGCTGGTTCTCTGTGATAATTTGGTTACTCTGGAAGCATTGGTTTATGAAGCAGGGTGTGATTTAACCCTAACCTTGAAAGAACTCCAGCAGATGAAAGACATTGAAAAACTAAGATTACTGATGAATAGTGTAGGTTTTATTTTAAAACTTTCTTTTTAACTATTCTATATGTACTTTGATTAATATGTGTCTCAAAGCCAAAGATGTAATGTCCTTCAAACCAGAGAACTTAGTCAATAAAGGAAGGTTTCTTGACTTAAAAAAAAAAAATCAAGTTTTATGAATAAATTACTGAAGGCATCCAGAACCACTTTGGCTGGTTTTGTACCTTCTTTGCCCTTCATCCATAGTTATCTGTACATGACTTTCTTTCCCCCTTCTAGCGAGGCATATTTAAATTAGCTGTCATTCTCGTAATCATGTTTCTAATCCTCACTTTGTTAAAATTCCCAACTACTTGTATATTCAGATGATTGGCTGGGTGGTTGTATGAAGAAAACATCTTGGCTTCAGGGTTTGTATGTGAAGGAGAATTTGCCCGGCCATTCGTAGATTTTTTTTTGGGGGGGGGTCACTCGGGGTGGGGGGAAGTACAGTCTCCAAAGTTAGGAACCGATTTCTGCTGAGCCCACTTTCCCTCTCTTTCTCATGCCTCTCACCATCTTTTTTTCTCTTATCAATCCCCCTTTTCTCTTTCCCTCTGTCCCCACCTTCCTTTTCTCTTACTAATTTCTTTTCCCTGTGATCCACCCAGTGAAAATTGAGTTGTGTTACATGCAAGATGTCTCTTAAGAGATTCAGGTGTATCTCCTAGGATAAAGACGAGAAAGGATTGTATAATTTCAGGGATAATGAGTAAGATTATGTGTGTCATTTGGAGTTTCGTGAAGGTAGATGTGAAGGGGTAAAACAAACAGAAGAAGAGGAAAAGGGTGGAAGAGAATCTGGGATTTCTCAAGTGACTCCTTTCTAGAGCTTCTTTATGCATATCTCTCTCTGTTCTTTTCCCTTTCACATTTTCTGTCGGCCTATCCCACCCCCCACCCCCACCCGCTAACTCTTTTTACACATACACATACATACACTTTTGAGGTAGAATCTCTCTTTGCTCTGGAAGACCTCAAGACTGAGCAGCAGTAGGAGTAATAGTAGCAGCAGTGTGTTTGTCTTACAGAGCTGGGCTTAGGCTGCCATGACCTAGTACCGGGTACCATGGTACTAGGGTGGTCATGGTACTAAAGAGATGGATCACAGCGCTCTTGCTGCTGTTGGCTCTACCAACCCCAGGCAGAAGGTGATTCTCCTGCTGCCTCTCAGTCTCCTTGTGAGGCGTGAATTGGAGGATGTTTTAGAAAGTGTTGGGCTTTCATTGTTTCACACGAGTCTGATTATCCTTGAGCTTTAACTTGTCTGTTATTATCAGGTATTTAATTTAACGTGTGTTTGTTTTGGTGAATTACATTTTCAGTGTTCTGAGGACAATTATGTGACAAGTGCCTACCAGTGGATGGTTCCCTTTCTTCATCGTTGTGAGAAACAGTCTCCTGGTGTGGCTAATGAGCTATTAAAGGAATATTTAGTAACTTTAGCTAAAGGAGACTTAAAATTTCCCCTGAAGATATTTCAGCATTCCAAGCCTGATGTAAGTAGAAACTTTAACATCTTAAAAAACCTCTGTACTTTTTCCCCTACAGAATTAGGTTCTGTTTACAAATTTTTTAATACTAGGCTTTGCAAGTAATTTCTCTTTAAACAGAAGAAGTAGTTATCATTTTATTCTTTAAAAATGTTTTAGCAGTTTAGTCCAAAAACTTTTTGGAAGTTTTTAAGATTATGTTTACCTTGATTGATTTACTCCAAAGTTTGTTGACTCTTTACTACCTTGTGGAAACTGGCAATACCAAAAAGACTAATAATTGAAAGGTATTGAATTCTTACTATAGGTAGGCACTTTACAAGTGTTAACTCATTTAATCCTTGTAACAATCCTATGATGTAGATATTTTGATTATATTACTGTTACAGGAAAAGAAAATCGTGATACAGAGTGGTTAGGCAATTGCCCGGGGTCACAGTAAGGAGTGGAACCTTGGGTTCAAACATAGGTTTTCTAGTTTCCCAGCTGTGTTCTTAACCATTATGCTTTACTGTAACACCAGTAGAGGAAGAAGAAAAGACTTCTACCCTGGAGGACCTTCAAAATATTTGTTAAAATTTTTAGGATCCCATAAGGAGATCTTATAATTATTCTTAATAACTCTTATATTTGCTGAAGACTGACCTATCTATCTGTCTATCTTCTATCATCTATCTATCTATCTATCTTTTTTATAGAAATCAAATAGTTGTTCAGATTTACTGGTGATAAATCGTTTTGTTAAGTGCAGGTTACTTTTGAAATGTAAATAACCTCTTAATTTAACCATAAATCAAATATACTGTTTCAAGGGATAGTGGCTCCCTTTCCATTGGAGGGGACTCACGCAGAGTGGCGTAGTCACTCGAGGCACTGACTTTGTAGTGAGAGTTAAAGCATTAGGTTGGGATTCAAGCAGAAGCATTGAAGGCCCCTTCTAATCCTAAATTCTAATTGAAAGTACTCCTTGTACTAGCCTTTGTTAGCAATTTGATGTCCTCTAAGGTATATGGTCATAGACCATTATAATCAAGCTGAAAAGGAAAGCATTGCTTAGTTAATCTCACACATTTTTTGGTTTCTGGAAGGGCTGTCTGTCAGAAATATCTCTGTGCATTGGCTATTTAAAGTTTTCCATCTTCTCATAAGCAGTTTCCACTTAGTATTCTGGTTTTAAATTTGGGATGGTTTACTATGAGCCGAGGGCGGGCTGCTTGTGACAGCAGAATGCTATGTGAGAAGTAGGATGGGTTCAGTATGAATGTTTTATGAGGAAGAAAGAAGTGACTTTAAATTCTTCGAGTAATCTTGTTTGTGATCCTTCTTCCTTACAGAGTCTTGTAAATCCTTTGTATGTAGTCAGCTTTTTGTTGTTTTTACTCGGTAGTTTGTATGTGCCTTTTGAATAAAATATATAGCCATTTGCCTTTCTTGAAATATGTCAGCATCAAAGCAGAGAATAATGGTGTTGCTGGGCTCTTCCTTTCCAATCCACTCTCTCTATTTCTATCGATGTTATCTTTCCGCAGCACAAATTTGATCATGTCATGGTCTACAGAAAATCTCTGGTGGCCTACCATTGCCTGCAGGGTAAATGTTGGCGTGGAAGGTTCTTTGCGGTCTGCTTCTAGTCTACCTCTTCAGCCTCATTTCCCTTCATGAATGCACTGGTTTACCCACACTAACTTTTCACCTCTTGACCCTATCAGGTTCTTTCATGCCTTTTTGTGTTCTGTGAGGCTATTTCCTTTCCTTGTGATAATCAGACCCCTTTCCATCATTTAACAAATACCTGCCTACCCTTCAGGATCCTGCTGTCCAAGACTCCCTCTGCTGTGAAACCTCTAGGGACTTATCTGTGCTAGGGTGGGCCTTGTAGCTGCCTCTAGAATAATGCATATCTCACTGTGCTGTCATTGCTTGTTCAAGTTTGCCTCTCCCTCTCTTTGTTTCCTGGGTCTGTCCGCTCTGTCTCCGGTGTCTCTGTGCTGCCAGGGACTAGTGCAGTGCCTTGTAGAGAGCAAGTGCTCAGTGCATTTGGGCAGGGCAAATGAAGGAGTGAATGATTAACTCTGGGTTTCATTATGATGCTTTAGATCACTTGATTACATTTATTTGCTGTGCTAGGATTGTCCTTGGAGCATTGTTTTTATTTTATTTTCCTTGACTGTTCGCAAAAAGAATTTACCTTGGATCTGCCATGAATCATGCACAAGGTATTTTTAGTGCTATAAAGGGAGCCGTGATTTCTGTATCCAACAGCTTAGGTTAAGGTATGCTGCATTAACAAATGACCTTGCAATCTTAGTAGTTGACAATAGCAAACGTTCATTTCTCACAAGTGTCGTGTAGGCTGTGGTTGGGCTTCTGCTGTGTTCTATGTCCTGTTCATTCCAGGACTCAGGCTGAAAGAACAGTCCCCTTTTCTAACTTGTGGCACAGGAAAAAGAACAAAGAACCACACAGTGGCTCTTAAAGCTTAGCTCCCAGTGCCTCAGATTACTCCCTCTCACATTTCACAGGCTGAAGGCTCTGTGGCCACACCTGGTGTTAATGGGGCAGGGAAGAACAATCGTCTACTAGAAAGAGGCGAGCGAATAATGGGAACAATAATACATATTTGTCTTTTCAACTATCTCATGTGTTTCAAACTCTTCCTCTCTTTTATAACATCCTGATTTTAAGCACTCATTTCTGATTTTAAGCCGTTGCTCTTTGCTTGAATCCCTCTTTGGGAAGTGAAACTTGTGAAGTAACTTGGGCAAGTCTGGATAGAGATGACTTGGGAATAAAATATTCTACCTTCTTGTATCGTTTTCTGTCTTTTATACTGTTTTTTTTAAATGCATTTGTGCATCAGAACTATATGGATTAAAAAGAAAACAATTTTCTAGGCCCAACCCAGGTATAATAGATTAGAATTTGGGGGAATATGGAATATGCCACTCTTATTTTTGCTGTTCCCACCATTCTCCTACGGTGAAGGTCACTTTAATCTGATCGGGTATTGAGCTGTTTCAGGTTTCAAAAAGACTGTCCTATTTCCAATTCTCCCGTATTCCTAGGGTGTGGTCCTTTGGGGGTCCAAATTAGAAGTATTGAATACTTACTAGGCCCTTCTGCTTGTAGATACCAGACTGTATTCCAGTAATGGGGACAAATGGGGAAGTCTCCTTAACACTGTAAACTCTCAGCTGCAATTTCCTGTTGGCCTACTTTGGGCCCACACTCCTTAGGAAATTGAAAAGTGCCTCTAGGACTGTGCTGTTCAGTATGGTAGCCACTAGCCATGTGTGGTTATATAAATTAAAATATAAAATTGAAAACTGTTACCCAGCCTCACTAGTTTTCTGTGCTATTCCCAGTATTTGAGAATTACAAACAGTGCTACAACGAGTAACCTGTTTATATTTATTTTGTATTATTGGCATATCTTCAGGATATATTACTGCAAGGGGATTCCAGGCTCTAAAGGCAGGGTTGTGTTGGTATTACCACATTTCTCTCCAGATGGGTTGTTCCAATTTACATTTCCACCAGCAATGTATGAGCATGGCTGTTTCTCCACAACCTTGCAGACACAATTTGTTGTCATATTTAAAAGATTTTGCCACCGTGATGGGTGAAAAATTACATTTCAGTGTTGTTTTAATTTGTACTTCTCTAAATATGAGTGAATTTGAACATTTTCTCATATGCTTGAGAGGCATTGTCATTTTTGTGAACTGTCCATTCCTGCCTTTTCCCCATTTTTCACTTTGATTTTTGTTTCATTGTGCCTTAACTTTTAGAAATTCATATATATTAGTGTAATTAGTCCTTTTTCTGTGGTTTCTATTGTGAATATTTCACCCAGTGGGTAGGTTGTCTTTTGACTTTGTTTATGGTCTATTATGTCATGCAGAATTTTTTACAGTTTATTTTTTGTGTAATCAAATTGAGCAATTTTTTAAAAATTGCTTCTGTATTTTGAAACATGGTGGAAAACCTTTTCCCATTACAAGGTTAAAGAAGAAATCACTCATGTTTTCTTCTAGTACTTGTATGGCTTTATTTTTATGTTTAGATCCCTAATCTATTTGGAGTGTGTTCTTTTGCAGGGTGTGAGATACAGATCTATTTTATGTTTTCCCTTATGCTACCTAGTTGTTGCAGCACCATTTATTAAAAAAGTTTATCTGTACCTGAGTGATTTGAGATGCCACCTTTGTCATATACAAAATTTCCATTTGTTTTGAGTCTAATTCTAGAGTTTCTCTATTGTTTTATTAGTCTGTTTGTCCATATACTAAGTACCACACTGTTTTAAATTATAGAGATTTTATAGTCTGGTATGGGTAGTATTCCTCTGTAGTGTTTTCTTCCCCCAGTTTTTCAAAAGTTATTCTTGTATATATATTTTTTCTATCTGAACTTTAGTATAATGTCCAGTCACCCTATTCAAGAATAGGGGACATCATTCTATTTGTTCATATCTTTCTTAGTGTCTTTCAGGGGTGTTTAAAACTTTTCCTTATATAGGTTTTGCACATTTCTTGTTAAATCTATTCCTAACCACTTAATTTTCTGTTTACATTACAAATTGAGTTTTATTTACCCTCATTTTCTCTAACTTTATTGTTGGTGTATATGAAAGTTATTGATTTTTGTATGATAATTTTCAGTGATTCTTTCACTGTTTCATTGATTTGTTGCTTGTTTCTCTGGGGTTTCCCAAGTATTCTAGCTTAACATCTGTTGTTCTTTTTCTGGTTGTCTACTAGTGCATAATTTTAAGACCCTTTGAAAGAAATTATGACTTTGTTACATTTTACCTTGCTATGCAATATGGGAGATAATTAGCAGCCCATGGTGGGGAAGGTTTATTGATTTCTTGGAAAGTCCTAAATGGGCTCCCTTCTATTAGCTTGAGGTGGGACAAATGATGGTTTAATAGTGACCACTGAGATATTAGTAGAGGAATAATGAGAATAAAAGGAAGTGTGTCGTACTATATGAATTGGACATCTGTAGAGAGTCTAATGGACAACAGTGAAAAGTATCTTAACGTGAGCATTACGATTCACGTACACAGTAGAGTGTATTAAGAAGGATATGCTGAGTGGCATAGGAAGAGAACGGAAAGGTGCCAGAGGAGTACAGAGGGGAAGAAGCATTCATGTAGAGAGTCGTATGAGGATTTATTCATTGGACCAGCAGTTATCAGGTATAAGCAAGAGACTCTGGAAATCTGGGGAAGTCCAATTGAAGTCAGCCAAATGGACATAAAACTGGATTATTTGGGAGGTTTTAGAGACTAAGGTTTTAAGAAGTTCCTCGAGAAGACATTCCAGGTAGGAGTAGAATAAGACAAGGGGACGTAATCAAACTAATGATATGTTTAGATAAAGGGAAGTTATTTAACCTGAGTGGACTAAAACTTTGAGCAGAGAGGTAGTGATTCATAGGACTGGAAAAGTGGGTGGGCACCAGGCCATGAAGGAGCCTGAGTGGAAGGCAAAAAGTTTGCTCTTTACCTTTCACGTTGAAGGTCTACTAAAGGGTTTTGAGCATACCTGATCAAATAGGGACTCTAGAACATTTAACTTTCAAGTGACACTTCAGCGTCTCAGGGAGGGAAAGACAGGAAGCAGGAAGATATCATAAGCATTCTGCATGTATTAATTTATTTAATCCTCACAACAGTGCTATTAAGAAGATGTTAATATTCCAATTTTATAGATGAGAAAAACAAGGCACAAATCTGTTATTTTTATATCCCAGAAAATACTTTAAGAATGGGTCTCTGTGGTTTACAATGGGAAAGTGACCCCCAATAGCCATTTTTCTGCATCAGAAATATGGAGTGTATTTTGGGATATGAATATTACCTCATTGCAATGCAACTTCTTTCGAATAGAATGTCAGTACTGTTGTGTTAAATGACTAATACATAATGCACACTGAAAAATAGTAGGTTTGAACATCTCTGGATATTAGTTAAGGAATTTTATATATTTTTGTGATTGAAACACATGAAATTTGGTTTTAGGGTTAGAAATGTTGTTTTTAATGAATTGCCTTTTTAGTTCACTGTGTTTCTTCTATCTACTTTATCTTGAATGGGTCATGAATCGAAGAATCTGTTTTCAGCAGATGCATAGCTTATGGGTACAAATTTTCTTTTCTTGCTGATTCTGTAATTAAAATGCAATTTCATTTAGAATAATTAAAGACCCCAAAAGTCTGTAAGCTAAAGAAAAACCAAGATTTGTTTCTGTGGCTGATTAACTGCGCTATTTAATATTCTATTGACAGTGGTACTGAGATATGGCAAAATTGAATGTAAATCTATTGACATTTAGCACAACATGCTTTATTTCTCTAGTTGCAGCAAAAAATCATTCCTGATCAGGACCAACTGATGGCAGTAGCACTAGAATGCATCTATAACTGTGAACGAAATGACCAGCTCGCTCTTTGCTATGACTTATTAGAATGTCTGCCACAGAGAGGATATGGGTAAGAACCCACAGTGTGCCTTTGTTATGGTTGTGTCTTTTTACTCTAACAGTTAAAATGAAGATGTTGCTTCTCTGAATGTTCATTATAGAGAATTTTGGGAATATAAAGAAGAAAATGAGATCACGTGCAAACCTGTTGTCTCGAGATAGACACTTGTTTTTCTAACAGTATATAGGACGTCACTATAATTTTGTTAACCTTGATAATTATCCATTAAAAAGCAAGCAAGGATATCACTACCACCACAACAAAAAGTACTTTCTTAAGTGGATAAACGGTGATATCTCTTTGTTTTAAATTGTGTTTCTAATTAAGCTTTTTCCTTATTTATGGGCTAGTTGTATTTTTTCTATGAATTGTTTGTTCTTGGCCCTTGCCCAGAGTAAAACTTCTAAGTAATAATGTATGGATATACATACCTCATTTAGTGGTATGCAAATCAGATTATATTTTCTCTTTGCAAGTCACATAACAATCATTCCTTTAATCACTCTTTTAACACATAGTACATATTATAAATTTCATATCTGGGGAAGTTAATAACAGCACATGGAAAAGCATGAAAACTGAACGAAAAATTGGTGGGCCTGTTTCTAAGCCTTTGTGACTACAGCTGAGTCACATAACTTCTATGGTCATCAGTTTCCTCATTTGCAAAATCAGTTGTTTAGACAAGAAGTCTTCCTCATGCTTTGGTTTTCTTCTTCTCCTCTCTTTTCCTTCCAAGGAAATTTTTATTTTTGTGTGTGAAATGAATGATAGAAGTCACTTGATTTTGCAACCCAATGTGAAATAATTGTTTCACGTAGTCATTAATAGAATTGAAATCAGGTGAAAAATTGATGGGGAAGGGATATTCGCATGGTACCAAAGTATTACCTTTAGCAAATATTTTTTTTTTTGTAATTGCAAAGGGGAAATTGACCTTTATAAAGTCTAAGTCTGACTGCCGTCACCTTTGATCAAGTTATCAAATATGGCATCACTTACAATCAGGCAGCCTAGCCATATGTGCCTCCTGGTGAGAAGCAGTATGAAGTAAAATTACTTACCCTGAATCTAATCAATCCTTTAAGCCAAACTTCTAGTTTACAGTCAATGTAGGGAATAAGAGAACAAGTTAAATAACACCATGAAGAAAAGAAACAGATAAATACAGACTGTGAGATATTCTACAGGTCATATTGTCTTTTCACTTTGAAAAGTCAGTGCCATGGAGAAAAACAAATTGGTGGGGATGAGGAGGTGCTATTCTAAAATCATGAAGTCCAAGGGAACATGATCCCCTTCTAATTTTTAACCATAAAGTAAATAATGTATGTACTAGTTAAAATCAGGGTACAGGAAGACTTGTAATTGGTAAAAAACTATTGGTTGCTCTCCTTCCCCATCCTTTGATACCTGTCTTGTAAAAGTAAGCACTCATTATAGATCATGCTTTTCTTCTTGACTTTGCCTGCCTCCTTTAAAATATTGTGCTCACGTTGCCATTTATTGATTTTTACAATTTTAGATTATTGACTTCCTTTCATTGAAGCCTACCCTTCCCCCATACCTACTTCTCTTAACCATTTTTTTCAGTGTAGTCGAAGTGGTATTTCTATCATTATGATTATGTATATACTGTTTACACAGAGCTGGGTATGATTATATTTCCTTTTTATGCAACTTTTTGCTTTTCGTGGATTGAATAATTTCCTTTTTTGTCATTTTTTGTGTCCATTTACCTCCTTCACTCTTCTGACAGAAGTGTAAAATTCCTTTCCAAGGTCAAAAATATCTAGTAATCTGTCCTTTCTCTTTTCACTCTATGTCTCTCTCTCTCTCCCTCTTACTTTTGAAACATCTTTCTTAGAAATGTCTTTTCTCTTCCTTTGATATGAATTGTTCTCTACTCTGCTGTACAGCATCCATCCTTGGACTTTTGTTTGCGTCTCTCTTGTGTTGCATATTGCGTTTCTGGGATTATTATCTTTTCCTTTCTTTACTTATTCCCTTATTTTGATGGAACATAATCTTGAATAGCTTCCTGTCAAATATTGCATGGAGGCATGTTTATTTTAAGACTATCATATGTCAAAAAAAATCATAATTGTATCCTTACACTTGATGGAAGGCTTGGCTGTGTATGGAATTCTAGGTTTCTGATCCTTTTCCTTGCGAGTTTTGAAGGCATCACTCTTGTCTTCTCCTTCCACTGTTGTTGAGAAGTCCAAGGCTATTATATGGCCTTTTCCTCCCCTTTTTGGAATACTTCAGTACCTTCCCTTCATTTCTAGTGTTCTGAAGTATCATAAGGATGTGTTTTATTCTGAGTCTGAATTTATCATTGTTCATTTAAATCATGTATCTCAACCTGGAAACTCATGTCCTTCAAACGGTTGGGAAATTTTCTTACATTTTTTTCCTGTTAAGTTTCCTTGATAAGTTTATTTGCATGTCCTTTTTTCTCTTTTTTTGCACATTTTAAATTTATTTACTGCTCTTTTTGTTCTTTTTCCCATGTTTTGATCTTTTGTTAAATGATCTGGGAGATTTCTATAGTTTTATCTTCTAATCCGTATTTTGAATTTAAAATTTATTTTGGCTTTCTTATTTAAATTCCAAGAACTTTTTCTCATTCACTTTCAAACAAAATAATACCCTGCTCTTGTTTCACAGATGCATAAATTCACTTGTGCACCTTGCATTACCCTTGCCCCAGCGTGATCTCTGATTTTTCATATTCTGTTTGTTTGCATCTCTGTTTTTACTGTGAGGACCTTTCCTCCATGTCTAGTGATTCTTGGCCATGAATTTATATCTAAGATGCTAAAAGTTGATTGGATGCCTTGTGACAAGCTGAAGGCTTTTCTTTATAGGAGTCCTTGGGAAATTGCCTTATATGTGAGCAGCTAGATTGTCAGTCTTGCTTCAGTTTTGATTTTGGGGGGGTAAGGTAATCTCAGATTCTGTGTATTATGTTACAGAAATGTTGGGTGGTTTGTGGTTTGTAGATCCTGATTATTCATCTCCTGTCATTAAGGATCTAAGTACTGACCCCCAAGAAGGAAAGCAGTTAGCCTTGTTACTGGTAAAGCTAAATGGAGACTGTACTTAGTGGTTAATACTTCCCTGCCTCAGTCCAGGTTTAGGGAGTCTTCATGTAGGAAAAGCTATAATCACAGCATCTATTTATTAACCAAACCTGTACAGATATGACCGCAAGCTCCCTCCCATCCTTAGTGAAGAGTAGCAAGTGTACCTCTGGGAACCGTGGGCCTTCAGTAGGCAACAAAGGGCTGGTAACGTGGATTGTATTAACAATTTTTTATTTTTTATTTTTTTTTATTTTATTTTTTTTAACATTTTTATTGGGGTATAACAGCTTTACAATGGTGTGTTAGTTTCTGCTTTATAACAAAGTGAATCAGTTATACATATACATATGTTCCCATATGTCTTCCCTCTTGCGTCTCCCTCCCTCCCACTCTCCCCATCCCACCCCTCCAGGCTGTCACAAAGCACCGAACTAATATCCTGTGCCTTGCGGCTGCTTCCCCCCAGCCATCCACCCTACTACGTTTGTTAGTGTGTATATGTCCGTGACCCTCCCTCACCCTGTCAAAGCTCACCCTTCCCCCTCCCCATATCCTCAAGTCCGTTCTCCAGTAGGTCTGCGTCTTTATTCCTGTCTTACCCCTAGGTTCTTTTTTTTTTTTTTTTTAACATCTTTATTGGGGTATAATTGCTTTACAATAGTGTGTTAGTTTCTGATTTATAACAAAGTGAATCAGCTATACATATACATGTGCTCCCATGTGTCTTCCCTCTTGCGTCTCCCAACCTCCCACTCTCCCCCTCCCACCCCTCCAGGCTGTCCCAAAGCCCCGAACTAATATCCCTGTGCCTTGCGGCTGCTTCCCCCTAGCTATCTACCTTACTACGTTTGTTAGTGGGTATATGTCCATGACTCTTTCTCGCCCTGTCAAAACTCACCCTTCCCCCTCCCCATATCCTCAAGTCCGTTCTCCAGTAGGTCTGCGCCTCTATTCCTGTCTTATCCCTAGGTTCTTCATGACATTTTTTCCCCTTAAATTCCATATATATGTGTTAGCATACGGTATTTGTCTTTGTCTTTCTGACTTACTTCACTCTGTATGACAGACTCTAGGTCTATCCATCTCATTACAAATAACTCAATTTCATTTCTTTTTAAGGCTGAGTAATATTCCATTGTGTATATGTGCCACATCTTCTTTATCCATTCGTCCGATGATGGGCACTTAGGTTCTTTCCATCTCCGGGCTATTGTAAATAGAGCTGCAATGAACATTTTGGTACATGACTCTTTTTGAATTTTGGTTTTCTCAGGGTATATGCCCAGTAGTGGGATTGCTGGGTCATATGGTAATTCTATTTGTAGTTTTTTAAGGAACCTCCATACTGTTCTCCATAGTGGCTGAACCAATTCACATTCCCACCAGCAGTGCAAGAGTGTCCCCTTTTCTCCACACCCTCTCCAGCATTTATTGTTTCTAGATTTTTTGATGATGGCCATTCTGACTGGTGTGAGATGATATCTCATTGTAGTTTTGATTTGCATTTCTCTAATGATTAATGATGTTGAGCATTCTTTCATGTGTTTGTTGGCATTCTGTATATCTTCTTTGGAGAAATGTCTATTTAGGTCTTCTGCCCATTTTTGGATGGGGTTGTTTGTTTTTTTGTTATTGAGCTGCATGAGCTGCTTGTAAATTTTGGAGATTAATCCTTTGTCAGTTGCTTCATCTGCAAATGTTTTCTCCCATTCTGAGGGTTGTCTTTTGGTCTTGATTATGGTTTCCTTTGCTGTGCAAAAGCTTTGAAGTTTCATTAGGTCCCATTTGTTTATTTTTGTTTTTATTTCCATTACTCTAGGAGGTGGGTCAGAAAGGATCTTGCTGTGATTTATGTCATAGAGTGTTCTTCCTATGTTTTCCTCTAAGAGTTTGATAGTTTCTGGCCTTACATTTAGGTCTTTAATCCATTTTGAGCTTATTTTTGTGTATGGTGTTAGGGAGTGATCTAATCTCATACCTTTACACATACCTGTCTAGTTTTCCCAGCACCATTTATTGAAGAGGCTGTCCTTTCTCCACTGTACATTCCTGCCTCCTTTATCAAAGATAAGGTGTCCATATGTGCGTGGGTTTATCTCTGGGCTTTCTATCCTGTTCCACTGATCTGTCGTTCTGTTTTTGTGCCAGTACCATACTGTCTTTATTACTGTTGCTTTGTAGTATAGTCTGAAGTCAGGGAGCCTGATTCCTGCAGCTCCTTTTTTCGTTCTCAAGATTGCTTTGGCTATTCGGGGTCCTTTGTGTTTCCATACAAATTGTGAAATTTTTTGTTCTAGTTCTGTGAAAAATGCCAGTGGTAGTTTGATAGGGATTGCATTGAATCTGTAGATTGCTTTGGGTAGTAGAGTCATTTTCACAATGTTGATTCTTCCCATCCAAGAACATGGTATATCTCTCCATCTATTTGTATCATCTTTAATTTCTTTCATCAATGTCTTATAATTTTCTACATACAGGTCTTTTGTCTCCTTAAGTAGGTTTATTCCTAGATATTTTATTCTTTTTGTTGCAATGGTAAATGGGAGTGTTTTCTTGATTTCACTTTCAGATTTTTCATCATTAGTATATAGGAATGCCAGAGATTTCTGTGCATTAATTTTGTATCCTGCTACTTTACCAAATTCATTGATTAGCTCTAGTAGTTTTCTGGTAGCATCTTTAGGATTCTCTATGTATAGTATCATGTCATCTGCAAACAGTGACAGCTTTACTTCTTCTTTTCCGATTTGGATTCCTTTTATTTCCTTTTCTTCTCTGATTGCTGTGGCTAAAACTTCCAAAACTATGTTGAATAATAGTGGTGAGAGTGGGCAACCTTGTCTTGTTCCTGATCTTAGTGGAAATGCTTTCAGTTTTTCACCATTGAGGATGATGTTTGCTGTGGGCTTGTCATATATGGCTTTTATTATGTTTAGGAAAGTTCCCTCTATGCCTACTTTCTGGAGGGTTTTTATCATAAATGGGTGTTGAATTTTGTCGAAAGCTTTCTCTGCATCTATTGAGATGATCATATGGTTTTTCTCCTTCAATTTGTTAATATGGTTTATCACATTGATAGATTTGCGTATATTGAAGAATCCTTGCATTCCTGGAATAAACCCCACTTGATCATGGTGTATGATCCTTTTAATGTGCTGTTGGATTCTGTTTGCTAGTATTTTGTTGAGGATTTTTGCATCTATGTTCATCAGTGATATTGGCCTGTAGTTTTCTTTCTTTGTGACATCCTTGTCTGGTTTTGGTATCAAGGTGATGGTGGCTTCGTAGAAGGAATTTGGGAGTGTTCCTCCCTCTGCTATATTTTGGAAGAGTTTGAGAAGGATAGGTGTTAGCTCTTCTCTAAACGTTTGATAGAATTCACCTGTGAAGCCATCTGGTCCTGGGCTTTTGTTTGTTGGAAGGTTTTTAATCACAGTTTCAATTTCAGTGCTTGTGATTGGTCTGTTCATATTTTCTATTTCTTCCTGATTCAGTCTTGGCAGGTTGTGCATTTCTAAGAATTTGTCCATTTCTTCCAGATTGTCCATTTTATTGGCGTAGAGTTGCTTGTAGTAATCTCTCATGATTTTTTTTACTTCTGCAGTGTCAGTTGTTACTTCTTTTTCATTTCTAATTCTATTGATTTGAGTCTTCTCCCTTTTTTTCTTGATGAGTCTGGCTAGTGGTGTATCTATTTTGTTTATCTTCTCAAAGAACCAGCTTTTAGTTTTATTGATCTTTGCTATCGTTTCCTTCATTTCTTTTTCATTTATTTCTGATCTGATTTTTATGATTTCTTTCCGTCTGCTAGCTTTGGGGTTGTTTTGTTCTTCTTTCTCTACTTGCTTGAGGTGCAAGGTTAGGTTGTTTATTCGAGATGTTTCCTGCTTCTTAAGGTGGGCTTGTATTGCTATAAACTTCCCCCTTAGAACTGCTTTTGCTGCATCCCATAGGTTTTGGGTCGTTGTGTCTCCATTGTCATTTGTTTCTAGGTATTTTTTTATTTCCTCTTTGATTTCTTCAGTGATCACTTCATTATTAAGTAGTGTATTGTTTAGCCTCCATGTGTTTGTATTTTTTACAGATCTTTTCCTGTAATTGATGTCTCATGGCGTTGTGGTCAGAAAAGATACTTGATACAATTTCAGTTTTCTTAAATTTACCAAGGCTTGATTTGTGACCCAAGATATGATCTATCCTGGAGAATGTTCCGTGAGCACTTGAGAAAAATGTGTATTCTGTTGTTTTTGGATGGAGCGTCCTATAAATATCAATTAAGTCCATCTTGTTTAATGTATCAATTAAAGCTTGTGTTTCCTTATTTATTTTCATTTTGGATGATCTGTCCATGGGTGAAAGTGGGGTGTTAAAGTCCCCTACTATGAATGTGTTACTGTCGATCTCCCCTTTTATGGCTGTTAGTATTTGCCTTATGTATTGAGGTGCTCCTATGTTGGGTGCATAAATATTTACAATTGTTATATCTTCTTCTTGGATCGATCCCTTGATCATTATGTAGTGTCCTTCTTTGTCCCTTTTAATATTCCTTATTTTAAAGTCTATTTTGTCTGATATGAGAATTGCTACTCCAGCTTTCTTTTGGTTTCCATTTGCATGGAATATCTTTTTCCATCCCCTTACTTTCAGTCTGTATGTGTCTCTAGGTCTAAAGTGGGTCTCTTGTAGACAGCATATATAAGGGTCTTGTGTTTGTATCCACTCAGCCAATCTGTGTCTTTTGGTGGGAGCATTTAGTCCATTTACATTTAAGGTAATTATCGATATGTATGTTCCTATTCCCATTTTCTATATTGTTTTGGGTTCGCTACTATAGTTCGTTTCCTTCTCTTGTGTTTCGTGTCTAGAGAAGTTCCTTTAGCATTTGTTGTAAAGCTGGTTTGGTGGTGCTGAACTCTCTCAGCTTTTGCTTGTCTGTAAAGGTTTTAATTTCTCCATCAACTCTGAATGAGATCTTTGCTGGGTAGAGTAGTCTTGGTTGCAGGTTTTTCTCCTTCATCACTTTCAGCATGTCCTGCCACTCCCTTCTGGCTTGTAGGGTTTCTGCTGAGAGATCAGCTGTTAACCTTATGGGGATTCCCTTGTGTGTTATTTGTTGTTTTTCCCTTGCTGCTTTTAATATGCTTTCTTTGTATTTAATTTTTGACAGTTTGATTAATATGTGTCTTGGCGTATTTCTCCTTGTATTTATCCTGTATGGGACTCTCTGTGCTTCCTGGACTCGATTAACTATTTCCTTTCCCATATTAGGGAAGTGTTCAACTATAATCTCTTCAAATATTTTCTCAGTCCCTTTCTTTTTCTCTTCTTCTTCTAGAACCCCTATAATTCGAATGTTGGTGCGTTTAATGTTGTCCCAGAGGTCTCTGAGACTGTCCTCAGTTCTTTTCATTCTTTTTTCTTTATTCTGCTCTGCAGTAGTTATTTCCACTACTTTATCTTCCAGGTCACTTATCCGTTCTTCTGCCTCAGTTATTCTGCTATTGATCCTATCGAGAGTACTTTTAATTTCATTTATTGCATTGTTCATCGTTGCTTGTTTCATCTTTATTTCTTCTAGGTCCTTGTTAACTGTTTCTTGCATTTTGTCCATTCTATTTCCAAGATTTCGGATCATCCTTACTATCATTATTCTGAATTCTTTTTCAGGTAGACTGCCTATTTCCTCTTCATTTGTTAGGTCTGGTGCATTTTTATCTTGCTCCTTCATCTGCTGTGTGTTTTTCTGTCTTCTCATTTTGCTTATCTTACTGTGTTTGGGGTCTCCTTTTTGCAGGCTGCACGTTCGTAGTTCCCGTTGTTTTTGATGACTGTCTCCAGTGGCTAAGGTTGTTTCAGTGGGTTGTGTAGGCTTCCTGGTGGAGGGGACTAGTTCCTGTGTTGTGGTGGATGAGGCTGGATCTTGTCTCTCTAGTGGGCAGGTTCATGTCTGGTGGTGTGTTTTGGGGTGTCTGTGGCCTTATTCTGATTTTAGGCAGCCTCTCTGCTAATGGGTGGGGTTGTGTTCCTGTTTTGCTAGTTGTTTGGCATAGGTTGTCCAGCACTGTGGCTTGCTGGTCGTTGAGTGAAGCTGGGTGCTGGTGTTAAGATGGAGGTCTCTGGGATATTTCCACCGTTTAATAATATGTGGAGCTGGGAGGTCTCTTGTTGACCAGTGTCCTGAAGTTGGCTCTCCTACCTCAGAGGCAGAGCCCTGACTCCTGGGCTGGAGCACCAAGAGCCTTTCATCCACACGGCTCAGAATAAAAGGGAGAAAAAGTAGAGAGAATTAGTAGAAGTATGAGGAAAGAAAGAAGGAAAGGAGGAAAGGAAGGAAGGAAGAAAGAAGGAAAGAAAGGAGGGAGGGAGGGAGGAAGGAAGGAAGGAAGGAGGGAAAGAAGGAAAAAAGAAAGAAAGAAAATACAGTAAAAATAAAATAAAGTATAATATAGTTATTGAATTAAAAAAATATTTAGAAAAAAAAAAAGGGACGGATAGAACCTTAGGACAAATGTTGGAAGCAAAGCTATACAGAGAAAATCTTACACAGAAGCATACACATACACCTTCACAAAAAGAGGTAAAGGGGGAAAAATCATAGATCTCGCTCCTAAATTCCACCTCTTCAATTTGGGATCATTCCTTGTCTATTCAGGTATTCCACAGATGCAGGGTATATCAAGTTGATTGTGGAGCTTTAATCCGCTGCTTCTGAGGCTGCTGGGAGAGATTTCCCTTTCTGTTCTTTGTTTTCACAGCTCACCGGAGCCCAGCTTTGGATTTGGCCCTGCCTCTGCGTGTAGGTAGCTGGAGGGCGTCTGTTTTTTGCTCAGACAGGACGGGGTTAAAGGCGCAGCTGATTCGGGGGCTCCGGCTCACTCACGCCGGGGGTCGGGGGGGGGGGGAAGGAGGGGCACTGCGTGCAGGGCGGGCCTGTGGCATCAGAGGCGGCGTGAAGTTGCGGCAGAGGCCGGCGTGACGTTGCACCAGCCTGAGGCTCACCGTGCGTTCTCCCGGGGAAGTTGTCCCTGGATCCCGGGAACCTGGCAGTGGCGGGCTGCACAGGCTCCGCGGAAGAGGGGCGCGGAGAGTGACCTATGCTTGCACACAGGCCCCTTGGTGGCGGCAGCAGCAGCCTTAGCGTCTCCCGCCCGTCTCTGGGGTTTGCGCTTTTAGCCGCGGCTCGCGCCCGTCTCTGGGGTTTGCGCTTTTAGCCGCGGCTCGCGCCCGTCTCTGGAGCTCCTTTAAGCAGCGCTCTTAAACCCCTCTCCTCGCGCACCAGGAAACAAAGAGGGAAGAAAAAGTCTCTTGCCTCTTCGGCAGGTGCAGGCTTTTCCCCGAACTCCCTCCCGGCGAGTCGTGGTGCACTAACCCCTTCAGGCTATGTTCAAGCAGCCAACCCCAGTCCTCTCCCTGCGCTCTGTCCAAAACCAAAACCCGAGCCTCAGCTCGCAGCCCCGCCCGCCCCGGCGGGTGAGCAGACAAGCCTCTCGGGCTGGTGAGTGCCGGTCGGCACCGATCCTCTGTGCGGGAATCTCGCCGCTTTGCCCTCCGCACCCGTCGCTGTGCACCACTCCGCGGTCCCGGTCCCGGTCCCGGTCCCGAAGCTCCCCCCTCCTCCTCCCGCAGTCTCCGCCCGCGGAGGGGCTTCCTAGTGTGTGGAAACTTTTCCTCCTTCACAGCTCCCTCCCACTGGTGCAGGTGCCATCCTTATTCTTTTGTCTCTGTTTTTTCTTTTTTTCTTTTGCCCTACCCAGGTACGTGGGGAGTTTCTTGCCTTTTGGGAGGTCTGAGGTCTTCTGCCAGCCTTCAGTAGGTGTTCTGTAGGAGTTGTTCCACGTGTAGATGTATTTCTGGTGTATCCGTGGGGAGGAAGGCGATCTCCGCGTCTTCCTCTTCCGCCATCTTCAAGGTCCCCTCTGTATTAACAATTTTTTAGCAAACTGTCATTACTCATCATTTAAAAACCTCAGCTCAGTGGATGTCAGAGTATCAGTAGTCAAGGTGCTCTTCCCAGAGGGTGACAAGAGATGCAGAATCCTCTTCTTAACAAGCACCTCAGAGAGCAGAGGTGGTGAGGGGTTTCTTCCTTAAAGGGTCTAGGTGGGTAATTTGATGGTCCCTCTGCCCACTTGATGCCCCTTGGTTGTCCTTGAATCATCTAGGTAAAATCAGTGACTTCCACCTGACATGTGCAGTTTTTAAAAATAAATGTTTTAGACTTGGTTCTTCAGTTAGTTCTTCAGTGAGATCAAATAAGCATAAATATCAATTAGAGCTCATCTATTAACTTTTAACTAGTAATTTGCCTACCGTGAAGAGAAAGTCATGATATTAATTGAATGATGATATTAAAAGAACATTTTTTATGTAGACATTATAATGAGAGGATGAGTATATTTGTTTCCAAAGAATGTGTAGGCTAAGAAGTGCCTCTTTTGTGTGTGTGTGGCTGAAAGCTTTTCTTGGCTTCAGATGAATGGTTTCTGATCTAACAGATTTTTTTTTTTTTTGGTAAACATAAAAAATAGCATGGTAATCTTTTGTTGTTCCATTTATTTGTTAATGATTGTATTTCATAATTATAATTTTCTAAATAATTTGCAATTATAAATTAGCCTAGTATTAAAATATAGGCCTTCAAAATACTTCCTCTGGTTCTCTTTCGTCCTTGTGCCAACTTCGTCAATTCACGTTCTCCCAGTGATCAGTCGTTTATTTTTAGTGGTTAAATGGTTGGTATTTACCAAATGGTTAACTGTGTATTTTTTCACTATTTAGGAAATTAAATTTTTGTACATCTTACCCAGGCAGCACATTTCATCTGGCTGAAAAAATCTTTAGTCATTATGTTTGTGAATGTCAGTTCACAGAGGAAGAACGCTATATTCTGAAAATCAGTGACAAATGTTTATTGTAGAGTTACAAAATGATAATTTAAAAAATATTGTTTCTGAATGAGTATGGTAATTGAAGTTATCTCCAATAAATGATCTTTTTTTTTTTGAAGGACTTTAAGTGGAATATACCCTAATTTATCACTCTAGTCCAAGGCCTGAAACTTGGTTTAAAAAGAGAGTATAATCTTTGTAAATTGCATGAACTAATTGCCACATAGATTTAGACCAGGACAGATTGATCGTTTTAAAGATAGTGAGTGGGCTTCCCTGGTGGCGCAGTGGTTGAGAATCTGCCTGCCAATGCAGGGGACACGGGTTCGAGCCCTGGTTTGGGATGATCCCACATGGCGCGGAGCAACTAGGCCCATGAGCCACAACTACTGAGCCTGCGCGTCCGGAGCCTGTGCTCCGCAACAAGAGAGGCCGCGGTAGTGACAGGCCTGCGCACCGCGATGAAGAGTGGCCCCCGCTTGCCACAACTAGAGAAAGCCCTCGCACAGAAATGAAGACCCAACACAGCAAAAATTAATTAATTAATAAATTCCTACCCCAAACATCTAAAAATAAAAATAAAAAAAGAAGATAGTGAGACTTTTGTGTTCAATTAGGTCGTTTTTAATTTTCCAAGTCCAGATAAAGATTTATATTTAGCTTTCTTATTAAATCCTAAGAATTGCTGGAATTCAGTTGAATCATTGGTTGGAAGGCACCTGAGAGTGTCAGGTACAGTGGTTTGCAGTTGAGAGTCGTCCCTCCAAGGTTGGGACACAGAGTTGCAGAGGGTGGCAGAGGGCTTTTATAGCAGTTGCTTAACCTTTCTACCAAATCCCTTGCACTTGTATGTGCGTTGTGCCGTGCTAAATCTACCCTACCAGCCACGTTTTTATTAGTTTATAATCTTTTTCACGGTAATGTTTCTCCTAGTCTCCCGTCTACTTTTTTCCCAAGAAAGGAAAAATGCTTGTTATCTCCACTCCCGGTAGGAATTATCTGTATGATGGCTATGTACTTGTCTTTCGTTTTAAAATATTGCAGTGGAGGCAGAGTGAATGATGACATGGGAGAAGTCCCCTGAGTATATAGAATCCTAATGGAAAAGTCCTAGGGGAGTCACAGGTGGAATAGATAGGACTAGGAGAAAGCCAATGTGCAGGGCCATGGTTCCTAATCTGTTTTATTGGTTAAAAGAGGAGAAATAAATGATGGCTTTATCGTTTACCACTTCTTTAAAGAAAGACTACAACTGATATATAATTCTTTTTTGCTTTTAGCAGAACTGAACTAAAAGTTCTTAGGAAAATAATTGCCCATATCTCACTAATCTGTAATAGAGAATATTGTTATATTCCAGTATTTTTTATCTTAATCTCTTTTGAGTCATGAAAGATGCTGAATGAGTATAGGAGAGAAGACTGACCTTTTATTTGGACAGGGTGATACTGTCATATATTAAATACAAGGGAAACATCACTTTTTAAACTTAAGTGAGTTTAGTATTTCAAGTAAAGAGTTACTACTAAAACCTAATTTAAATGCTTTTCCCTTAATCCTTTAGTCAGAAGACAGAGGTAACCACAGCTCTTCATGACATGGTAGACCAACTGGAACACATTCTCAGGTGAGAAAAATGACGATCTTTTGGTTCTATGCTGATTAAGGAGGTCTGTCCGAGAAATGTTACCTTAAATATGCCTAGTGATCATTTCCAGTTTCACCTAATATTTGGTTGACTCTCTTAGGAGTGAATTTTCTTAATAATGAATATAATACTAGCTTATTTTAGCAGAATGCTACAGTAATGAGAACATGGACTTTGAAGACTAGTAGAACTGTGTTCACATCTAGGTGTTGTAACTTACAAGCTGAGTGATCTTTGAGCCTAGGGTTTTCTTAGCTCTCATATCTACCTCATGAGATGTGAAATTGATACTAGATAAAGCATTTAAAGTACCTCACACGTAGTAGGTAAATAAGAACTATTAGTTCCTTCAGCAGTTATTACGTCCATCAGCAAACAATGTTTATTATAACCCCTGACTTTCCTTTTTGGGGTATACTACATTTGATTGACTCTCTGGGTTATAGTATATTAGTGACTCTAGCAATATTCTTTTCTGTGAAAATGAAGCATTAAACTGTCTCTTTTGGAGACTGAAAATTTCTAATTTGCTATTCAGGAAGTTTAATATTGTTTACTAGTGTTCATTTTTATATGTATATATAATGTGCTTGTGTGTAATTTTTAAATATTTGCATTAAAAATGAAATTTTAGGACTAGTAAACTTTGTTCTTCCAATATATAATTATAGAAATTATAGGTAATAACATCACTTGATAGTGGTAATATGTAAAGTATAAGAATTTGGGAATCTACTAATTCGATGTCCCTCTCTTCTCCCCAGCCTCCCTGAAAAATTGAGCATAGTTTGAACAAAGCTTAATGGGTTAAGTCAGTATAGATTCATTCCTCACAAATCTGCATGGTTTCCTTTTTCTCCCTAATGAACCTGAAAAGAGCTTTCTCAAGGAAATACAATATAATAAACATACTGCATTTCATTAAAAAATATTTCATAATATACATCATTTATTTCACCATACGTTCCTGGGTGTAACCATGGGTTGTCTTGATAGTCAAATTATGCTCTCAATACCTCAAGGGAACACTAACACCCTTTAGGTTTCTGGATGATACCCAGGTCTTTCGCTGTTCACCTTAATTGACTAACCTTTTAAAAGGAGAACTTTTTTTTTTGCGGTTCCACCTCATGGCCATTAATAGTTGATAAATGTTTTAGTGTATATCATGTCAGGTGACGTGACCCATGGAACTTATCTTTATGAAGAGTTACTGAATTTTGTCCAACCTCTCTTTAAGCCCAGTAGTGGTTAATTCATAAATGTGAGATTTAGTGAGACAGAAAAGGTGTATATAAAATGCTGATAATTATGGAATAGGATATCTCAAGAAGATCCATATGAGAACAGAAATCTTATTTGTTTGTTTATAGAATGGATTCTTGAGGGAGATTGAGCCTTATGGGGTTTCTGTGGTTTTCCAACCCTAAAATTCTTTGCTTATTGCTTTTCTAGCAGCCTTGCCTGTAACAGAATACTCACTAAGGTTGTTAAGAGTTAAAGCTGGGTATTGCAGTTACAGATTTGGCTTATTTTGCTGACTTGATGCTTTTACAGTACAGGAAAATTGTAGAAAAAAGATTTTGAGATAAGGATATGCCAGGCTTTTAAAAAAATGGTAACTTATCCCAAGTATATTGTAATAAAAGTCAGTAGGGGAAATAAGATTTGATATATAATTATTAGCTTTTTTTTGCCGAGAGTTAATGTAATGTGTAAAATTTGGTCATTCTTTATGCTACTTTTTTTTAAAATACTTTTAACACCTAAGTGCTACTTATGTGTTTAAGATTCTTAGAGCTTTTTTGTTTGGTAGCAAGACTTATTTAAAATTTTTTCTTTTCACTTACAGTGTGTCAGAGATTTTGGAGAAACATGGACTTGAGAAACCAATTTCATATGTTAAGAATACTCAGTCTAGCTCAGAAGAGGCACACAAGCTGATGGTTAGATTGACCAGGCACACCGGTCGTAAGTGAGTAATAAAATTAATTGATAATTGTATGTGATTAAGAAAAAGTACTACTTTTTTTCTTTTTCTGACTTCATTGGGTTATAATTGACCAACAACAAATTGCACATATTTAAAGTATAGAATATGATAAGTTTTGATATATGTATATACCCAGGAAGCCATCACCTCGTCAAAATAATGAATGTATCCATCACCCCTAAAAGCTTCCTCTCGCTCATTTATAATCCCCTCCCTCCTTCTGCTTCTCCTCATTACACCCCCATCCCCTCCCCAGGCTATCACTGATCTATTTTCTGTCTCCACATCGTACTTTGCATTTCCTAGAATTTTATGTAAATGGAGTCATAACAGTATGCACTTTGTTTGTTTTTTGTTTGGCTTCTTTCACTTAGCATAATTATTTTGTGATTCATCCATGTTGTATCATGGATCAGTAGTTTATTCCATTTTATTTGTTGACTAGTATTCCATTGATGGATTTATTGCACTTTGTTTATCTATTCACTTGTTGATGGACATTTGGTTTATTTTGAGTCTTGGCTTTTACAAATATAGCTGCTATGAATATTCATGTACAAGCCTTTGTATGGACATGTGCTTTCACTGCTTTTGGATAAATCCATGAGAGTGGAATGGCAGGATCATATGGTAGGTGGATGGTTAACTTTTAGAAAAACTGCCTAACTGTCTTCCAAAGCATTTGTACCATTTTATTTTTTAATCAGTCTTTTAGGAGCATTCCAGTTGCTCTACATGCTTGTCAGTACTCGCTGTGGTCAGTCTTTTAAAGTTTAGTGATTTTAATAGGTATGTTGTGGTATCTAATTTTGGTTTTAATTGCTTTCTCCAGTGAGTAATAATGTTGAGCATCTTTTTAAGTGATTATTTGACATCAGTGTATCTTCTTAGATCATTTTAAAAATTGGGTTCTTTACCGATTTTGAGAGTTTTCTTATACATTCAGGATACAAGTCCTTGTTAGATATATGCTTTGCAAAGATTTTCTCCTATCTATGCCTTATCTTTTCATTCTCATACCTGTGTCTTTTGAAGGGCATACTTTATAAATTTTGATGAGATCCAGCTTATCAATTTGTTCTTTGTTGATTGTGCTTTTGATGTCATGTTAAGAAACTTTTGGCACAAAGATTTCCTCCTGCCACTTTTAGTAACATTTTTAGTTTCACATTTTACAATCAGTTTCATGGCCCATTTTGAAAGTTCATTTTTGTTTATTGTTCAAGGTATAGATTACTTTTTTTTAATATCTGAATATTGCAGCATCATTTGTTGAAAAGACTGTCCTTTCTGTACTGAATTGAATTTGCATCTTTGTTGAATATCAGTTTTCCATATTACGGGGGCCTATTTTGGGGTTCTTTATTTTGATCCATTGATCTGTTTGTCTATCATTCCTCTAATAACCATCCTGTATTAATTATTATGGATTTATAGTAATTCTTAAAATTATTGTAGATTTACAGGAAGCCTTAAAATTCTCTCTTTATCTCTGTCTCTTTCAACAGTTTACTCTAGTTATTGATTTATGTGCCTTACGTTCCCTTCAAAATCATAAGCTTATCTAAGGCAAGTGCTACAGTCACCAAACATCTAATTTGGAACCTTACATATCATTGGCCCTCTCTCAGTAATTACTAAATGAATAATTTAGGAGGTGTTGACAATTTAAGTCTTAAACTTTCTTTACAGCTATAAACGATGGGTCAGTATTTCCCATAATGTTGGCTCTAGTCAAGAACCTACTCTTCAGTAAGAAAGCCTCCCTGTTGCTGCTAGATTACCTGCTGTCCTTCCACTGAATCCCTCAAACACTTCTAAAGTCCTTGCAGTTAATTTCTACTTATGGCATTCTACTTACTGTGAATATGTAAGAGAGTACGGCCTCTTTTTTCAAGGTAGTCAACTTGAAATGAATCTTAATTATTTCATATATGCTACTATGGCTTGGCCTTTAGCACCTATCGAATTTTCTTATGCATATTCTACATGGTGGCAGATTTCACTGACTCACAAATCAGGTTTTACTATCTTGAGTGCAATACTATTTCTCGCTGGAAAATCCAAAGCTGTAATTAATACATCATGTTTGTATTCAGGTATTTCCCTATCAATTTGCACACCTCTTGTATAGTGCCTCCAGGTTCTTCTCTTGGTTCTTATTTACTGCATGTATTCTAAAAAGACCTTTGGAAATAATGTCTTATAATTTGTTTTAATTAGAACCTGTACTTAAGGCTAGCCATGTGTGAGAAAACATTAATACCATCTGTCCCAGTGTTGCTGGCTTCTAGAAGAACAGCTGGGCTGCGAGAACTTGAATTCAGCTAGACAGTGCCCAGGTCTGATTTTATGAATCTGGTGCAAGATGGACACTCACTTTTTCGAACATTTTGCTACTTTTCTGCCTGTGAGCCAAATTTGAAAGAGTCTTTTAATTCTTTGAAGCCCACCCAAAGAGTTCACATACCAAGGTCTAACTAATGGAAACACTTCAGAGATTATCCTTGAAGACTTGCAAATATATCAGTTTGTTTTGTGTATTTGAATGCTGGAAAAAAAATGTATTCTCTTAAGCTTTAATACATATCAGAGAGAAATAATTGTTCATTTTGTGTAACAAATAGAAAATGCTATAAGCAAATGAAGCGTATGGTTATTAAAAATTTTAGGTGAAAAAAATTCCTGAAGACTAGAATTTTTGTAGGAAAGATCCCAAATGCATAATTTTTCCGTAGCAATACTATTAAACACAGTCTATTTACCCTGTTTTTAATGCATAAGAAAGAAAATGACGCGTGGAAAAGGAACACCCAGTTGGTATTTGACAAACAGAAAACAGAACCAAACCTACCCTTTTCAAACAATGAGATTCATGATTATGTAGAACTTCAAGACTAGAAAATAAACATCAATGATGATTCCAAACTCACATATATTCAACAAAGATGAACTTTTGAGAGAGGTAGAGAGAATTACAACACATTCTCCCTCCTACTCGACAATATTAGTGGTTGTGTATGTGACTACAGAAAAACAAACATGTGTTTGTGACTTCCAGATTTATTCACTCACACTTGTTGAATGCTACTTTGTACCAGAAAAATATGGGAAGTGTCTTTTCATACATTCTAGTTTAAGTTAATTATCGTAATATGCAAAAAAGGAAACTGAAGCTCAAAGAAATTAAGAAATTTATTCAAATCCATACAGGTAACTGAGCTTGTTTTTATACTCAGGAAAAATTTTGTTTCATTGTCTGTGTTTTTTCAAAATTAATCTCATCCCTTCCTTATCATTTTTTGAGATTCTCTTTAAGTGAGAAAGCTGAAATTCAGGAATGTTAAATATAGTCACGCAGCTAATATGTGACTCTCTGTGACATTGTTAACAACACTGTTTCCCCTGTTGCAGGAGAATCTGAACCACTGATTCTTTAACTCTGTAAGTCTGGATACTAACATGAAATGGTATTTGATCAACTAGATAGTGTAGGCCTCACTACTTAATCTCTGATTGGTAAATTGCTCCTAGAGGAACTGTGTAAATGAACTAGAAAACCTGGTAGGGGCTTGAAGCTTTGGCTTTCCCATGTGTGGTCACTGGCTTATCCTTGACGGGACCCTGAAAACTATGCCAATGGAATTGTTACAAAAGGTATGAGCTCGGTGCTTTGTGACCACCTAGAGGGGTGGGATAGGGAGGGTGGAAGGAGGGAGACGCAAGAGGGAAGAGATATGGGGATATACGTATATGTATAGCTGATTCACTTTGTTATACAGCAGAAACTAACACACCATTGTAAAGCAGTCATACTCCAATAACGACGTTTAAAAAAAAAAAAAAAGGTACTGACTTTTGTGGGGAATGAAGCTTCTTCCTAAGCCAGATAGGAGCTGCAGCTACCGTACAGGGCTTGTCGTACCTGGGCTGGCAACTGGGCTGTCGCCTGGATGGGAGAGAACCCCCGCAGTGCTCTATCCCAGGCTCTGTGGACTGCCTCAAGGAGTCCCACTGAGAGGAACCACTGGGGCTGCCGGGCTGACCAGCTGTGCTTCCCGCCTCCAGACTCCTGCCAGGTGTGGCCCCTGCTGCCTTCTGGGTCTGCATGTGTGGTTGAAGTTAAGAACATACCCTGCTGGCGACCGCAGAGATGAAGATGGAATTTGAAACTCATTCTCCTGTCTCCAAGTGCTTTTTCTGCTATATCACAGCTGCTTTATCTTACTTTTCCGTGTGCTTTATTTTACCTTAGAAACTCATAGCTGTTTACCTTTGCCATTATCAGTTTTGTGTCTAGGCAGCCTACGGCAGAGGCAGCTCTGGCAACATCTCTGGCATTGGTGCGTCGCTGCCCAACTTTTCCCTCTATCTTTTTTTTTTTTTTTTGCGGTACGCGGTTTCTCACTGTTGTGGCCTCTCCCGTTGCGGAGCACAGGCTCCGGACGCGCAGGCTCAGCGGCCATGGCTCACGGGCCCAGCCGCTCCGCGGCATGTGGGATCTTCCCGGACCGGGGCACGACCCCGTGTCCCCTGCATCGGCAGGCGAACTCTCAACCACTGCACCACCAGGGAAGCCCTTCCCTCTATCTTTAATCAAAGTTTTTTTCCCTGGAAATTCAAATGAGATCTATTTCTCTTGATCATGTGGGAGCTGTGTGGCATATAGAATAGTGGTACCAATTTTTTTTACTTTTGACCAATTGAAGAGAGCAATTTCATGAATTATTTTCTTTTTTACCCCCAGGCAGCCTCCTGTCAGTGAGTCTCATTGGAGAATGTTGCTGCAAGACATGTTAACTATGCAGCAGAATGTTTACACCTGTCTAGACTCTGATGCTTGCTATGAGGTAACTCTGCATATGTAAATATTTCTTTTTAATTTTGTAATTTTGGTTGTTACATTTTGTTGATTGGACACAAGATGATGACCATAAGCTTCACTGTAAGTAATAGGATTGAATTATTGAATCATATTCAATAGCTCATAACTGAGTGGTGCTTTAGAGTTTGAGCACTTGCATACATAACTTCATCTTTGTTCATTGCAACACCATTTATTTAGTGGGTTAATTCTCAGCTGGAAAACTCCGAATCGTACTTGGATCCTCTCTCTTCCATAGTTTTTGTGGTCACTAAAATTTGCTTCATGTGCCTGAGAAAAGTCTGTCAAATCTGTCCTCTCTTCATCTCTGCTAAATGGTTGTAATCCTCCAAACTTGTTTCCCTATTTCCATATCTCTTCCTCATTTACACGGAAGAGAGTATTCTTCTAAAACAGACCTTTTCATGACACTCCCCTTCTTAAAATGCGCTGCTATATAAAATAGATAAAATACCGTATCTACAGTTAGAAAATAACCGTATTCCTTAGCCTGGCATAGAAAGCCACGGCAGATTCCAGCCACCCTGTCCATTCTTGCCTCTGACTGACACTCCCCACCTTGTGTCCTGTGCTCCAGCAGTGCCAAATCTGTCATGAATTCGTCCACTCACGATGCTGTTTCCTGTTTCTGTGACTTTGTACGCATTATTCCCTTTGCCTGGAGTATATTCCTCTTTTTTAAATTTGAAAATTGCTGATAACTTTTAGGATTCAGCTCACTAATCATGCCCTCTAGGATGCCTTCCTTTGTCCTTTGATATAACTTATCTCTATTACAGCCTTTCTTTCGGATGCGGTGACTTGTTTGTTTCTGTCTGTGTTTCTTCCCTTTGGTCATTAGCTCCTAGGTAGGCATTATCGTATCATGTTCATCCTCAGCTACCCCAGGGCATATTATAGTGTCTGGAACATAAAGGATACTTAAGGATGGTGAGTTGACTAGGAGTGTAATTTAGGAGAATTTCATCCTTATTTTGGAAGGTGTGTGTATTACCACCAAATTACTCATGCTTTATATGGAAAAAGTGATCCAGCTAACCCAACTTTAATGAGATACAGTTTAAAAGAGGGTTCCCATTTGAATTTGCCTATCAAACAAACCAGATCAAAATCGTGTAGAATATTTCTTGTGTTGCTCTGCTCTCACATCACGAAGCATAACCCGTTGATAAGATGAGAGTTATAAAAGAGGTCTCTGTTTTGTGAAATTGGTTGGTATTTTAATTTAAGGTAGTTTTAACAGAAGAGCGCTAATATAGACTGTTGAGAAATGAATGGTTTTATATTTGAACTTCAGGTTTTTATGTGCTTGATGAGTGTAAACTTTATATTGGTGATTACACTCTCAGACCACGTACAGCTGCCAGAAACTTCACCTTTGTATCTAAAGCAAAACTTGAAATTCCGTTTCAGGAGAAAATAATCTATATGCACATGGGGTCCAAACTCTTACTGTCATTACTAACACTGCTTGAAGTAGTGTTTTTAAAGTGGGGGTAGCGTTATTTCCTGGTATTTTCTGACTCTGATTGAAAAATTAGCATTAAGTATATTATACTTGAACTCGCTCCTGTGTAGTCTGTCATAACAACTTGACGTAGTAAATTGTTCTAGTTATATTTTAACCTTTGCATTAGGCTTTGATATTTTAATGACTTCGCGCCGTTAGTCTTCCTCCTTTGAGAAAACATTTGAAAGCATATTATAACTGTCCTGAACCGATTCTAGAAGATAATACAGATTTGGCAAACTTACATTTTAAAATATTTTAGTGATGTTTAAATTATGCTATATTGTCTTACTGACCTGTGGCCACTGTGTTAGGTTTTGCTGTCATTGGAAAATAATTTTAAATCTCATTGGCATAATTTTGATAAGGTGCAGGATTTCTATACAGCCTGTAGAGCAGAAATCTATATTGTTCATTTCAGCAAAACCTTTAAAATATTAGAGTGAGTGAATTTTATTTTTCAGTATTGGGCATTGACTATGGCTTACCTGAATAAACCAAAGGAATAGAGAAATTGTTACATCTAAGTCATTATGGTCACATGGAGCAAGCCATTTTCACCTGTCATATAAGCGATTAGGGTTACTCACTGATAATTCGCTTTCTGTCACAATATGGATTTTATAGCAGATCTCTCGTAGGTATTAGTAATTTTATCCGTATCAGTCATTTTAGGAAACACCTGTCTAAAAATGTCTTCTCCAGAAGCCTAGAAACAAGTGAAAATAAGGGGGTCCTATGAAAATTGGGTAGCCTTCCTAATTATAAAGAAACTCTTGCTTCTCCATGAAATCTACTTTTTATCTCTTGCTTCTTTTTCTGTGTTATCCTCATCCAACAGTGGCATGATAGGAAAGAACATTCCTGTGGAATTTCTTGTGCTATTTATATATTCATGCTATTAGTGTGGGTTTAAAGGGAGCTCTTTAATAGGACTTTTTTGGAGTAAGTAGATAACCTCAATTATGGAATAAATTTTATGTTAATTGATGCTGTTAGTTGCCTTGTAAAATACAATGACATTTGCATAACTGCCTTCCATCAGAGGCTTTTGTTTTATTTAAATAGTTTTTAAATTGCAGATTAGAAAAAAAACGTTATATGGTGTATTGTAATTCTAGTGACTAGGTGTAAGTAGAACGTTTGTAGCTTGGGTGTTTAGTTTATGAGACTGACTTCAGATGCTTTAAACAGTCATTAATCATGTGTATCATATTCAAAGATTTTCTTTTAAAAAATTGAAATGTTATAAATACTTTAAGCAGAGTGTGGGACAGTGTGTCTAATGGATCCTGTTTTTAATAAGTATGAACTTTGGATATTTTACTCAAGTATTTGTTGTAACACATTAATATTATGCTTACCATTGGTTTGTTCAGTTAAGTTATTTCTTCTTCTTCCTAAAGGGGGATTTTTTATTGAGGTGACACTCACATAGCATAATACTAACCATTTTAAAGTTCATTGTCATCTAGTACATTCATAAATGTTGTGCAACCTCTACCTGTAGGATGGATGTATTTTTAAAAATTTATTTCACTTGGATATCAGAGCCTCCATTGTGTCAAGAACTGAGTCCTCCCTCTTTAAGCACTAACTCCAGTTTCTTCTTTTCCCCAGATATTTACAGAGAGCCTTCTGTGTTCCAGTCGCCTTGAAAATATCCACCTGGCTGGGCAGATGATGCACTGCAGTGCTTGTTCAATAAATCCACCAACTAGTGTAGCCCATAAAGGAAAAACCCAGTACAGGGTCAGTTATGAAAAAAGTATTGACTTGGTTTTGGCTGCCAGCAGAGAGTACTTCAATTCTTCTACCAGCCTCACTGACGGCTGCATGGATCTGGCCAGGTAGAGGAGCTCTGTATTCTCCGTAAGAGGGAAGCGGGGGAGTCAGAATATACAAACTTCATTGTTGGTTTTATCCTCTACCTCACAAAATATGTTATCACAAGTACAGATTGACTCTACTCTATGGGGCACCATTATTTATTGCTTGAATATAGAATGAAAACTTAATTACATCCTAAGTATTCATCAACTCTCTTGTGACCCTTTTTCTGTAGCACACTTTCCCACAGTCATTCTAGATGATTATCTATAGGGTTATACTTTTCTTCTGTTGGAAGAGATTCAAGTGGTAGCCAGCAAGTTCAAGTTCTGGAAAATTTCAACACATTAGGTTGTGTCTGTATGCTTTACATGGCTTCCGCTCTGATTAGATGATAAAGCTGAGAAGTCCCTTCCAGGGGGAAATCTCTGGACTCTGAATTCTGTTCCTCTCTTAGCCTGTTGTACAGGAAAGTTTGTGTTCCTCTTTTTCCTATTGATTCTTAGGAGCTTTCTTTTTGCATATGGGACACGTGCCCTTTGCCTCTCTTAACGGTTAAACTGTGTTGCCAAGTTTTAATAATATACAGTTTATCTTTCAAGTGGCTATTTTGAATTTTTTAAAAACTCGGTTGTTATTCTTTTTTGTCTTTTGTGTCACCCTTTGAAAGACCTTTAATTCCCAAGACCATTAAAATAGTTTTTCGTATTGTTTTTTTTACTACTTTGGTGGTTTTATTTTTGCATGGAAATTTTAGGCCCATTTGGAATTTATTTTGATGTAAAGATTGTGGTAGTTGTTTAGAGTTACTTTTCCCCTCAAATAACTGGTAGTTGTTTCAACTCTAGCAAAACTTAAAGGTAACTTTTTTCCCCCAGTGATAACTTATCAAAGAAAGAATCATGTTTTCTCAAACCATGTTATTGAACTTGACAAAGCTGTTTAAAATAGTTAGTAAACTTTTTCCTTCTCTCCCAAGGGATAGTATTTCTATTTCAGATGATGAAAATATCAAATAGAACAACTGGGAGTTGTGTTTGACCTAAATCTTTTTGACACATGCTCCTAGAGATCATTTTTGAAACTACACAGTACTTGCAGTATTTGCCTTTCATCCATCCCCTTTTCTCCTACAAGGACACACCTTCATTTAAAAAAGATGTCATATGTATGTAATGTGGCACCAAACTGATTGAGACCTGTGAGCCCAGATGTATTTAATTGTTTACAGTTCTATTGAAATAGAAAATAGCCCATCCATTCTTATTGATTAAATTACTATTTATTTACTAGGTTTTTTTTTTTAATTGAGGAAGCAGTACATCCACAAGATAAAATATTTAAAAATACACAAAAGATAGATATGGAAGATGTCTTTCTCCTCATTCGAGTTCCTCTAACTTTATCCCTCAGTTATATTTTTAATCAGTTTCCTGTGTATCCTTCCGGAATATCTTATTAAAACTTACCCCCTTCTTTCTTAAACCACAAATAAGTGTATACTACTTGTACCTATCTTTCTGTGTCTTGTGTTATTCACTTACGATCTATATTGTGGGTTTTTCCATGTGGATGCGTATAGGTTTGTTTCATTCCTTTTTGATGGTTGTAGACTATTTGACTTTTATACAATTTATTTAATTAGTTCCTGATTTAGTGTATTTTATTTTAAAAAGACTGTGGTAGTGAACATCCATAATTATGTCTGGGCATGTGAGAGCCTATCTGTAGTATAAATTCCTAGAACTGGGATTCCTGGGTTCAAAGTGCAGTTAGAATTTTGGTAGATGCCACAAATAGGTTGTATACTGTTTATCCTTGAACCAGTAGTAAGTATGTGTTAGCGCTCATCTGATTTAAATCCCCAAAGTTTGAAAGAGCAAGCTAGGCCTATATCTGTCGCTTGGGCTTGTAGGTAGATCCTGGGGCCTAGATATTTTCATGTGATGGTCCATGATTTTAGCACTGTTAGCTCTTCATGGCCTGATCTCTACCTGTCTTTCTAGTCTCATGCTCCACTGTTCCTCTCCATGCACCTTTCAGAAAATAGGTTTATTGTTAACTACAATATTTATTAAGTATACTTTCTCTGAATTAAAAAAAATTGGCTTAAAATACTCCATAGGTATCACAAATTCGTAGATTATCAAGTCACTTTCATCTATATTTATCTCAGTACTACATCACCAACTGATTGTTTCTGATCAGAAAAATGTCTCTTGAGCAGTTTCTTAGGTTATTCCTTTTCCTTTGAGAGACAAAATTGTGATCGAATCAAGACATTTCTGTTTTCCTTAAAAGAATAACTGGAAATTAACTGTATTCCTTCTGTTTTTTTTAAATCTTTTTTACATGATCATTATCTTTTGAGTCAACAGTGCACAGAACACTACACCCAGAGCTAACGTATCTTGCTTTATACCGTGATACCTTACGTACCATCAGCATAACCCTGCACAAATTGCTTCACGTCTGAGCTTCAGTTTTGGCTTCCTTAAAAAGCAGATGGTGATATTTGCCTGTCTCACAGCCTTGCTGTGAGGATTAAGTAAGATATCAGAAAGTCTCTAGCAGAATACCTGGAAGGAAGTTGGTTTTTGATAAATGTGTTGGATCTCTATGTTGTTGATCATAGAAAGGCAACTTAGCTGAACATATGTTACTTTTCCTTTTGAAAAATGAATTTCTCCTAGGTGCTGCTTACAGCTGATAACAGATAGACCCGCTGCCATTCAAGAGGAGCTAGATCTTATCCAAGCCCTGGGGTGCCTCGAAGAATTTGGGGTAAAGATTCTCCCTTTGCAAGGTGAGTTTTCTATTTAGTGTTGCACTGTTGTTAACTCATTTTGCATTAGTTCACTCGTGTTCCTTTTTAGGTTTTTTTTTTTTTTCCAGTACGCGGGCCTCTCACTGTTGTGGTCTCTCCCAATGCGGAGCACAGGTTCCGGACGCGCAGGCCCAGCGGCCATGGCTCACGGGCCCAGCCGCTCCGCGGCATGTGGGATCTTCCCGGACCGGGGCACGAACCCGCGTCCCCTGCATCGGCAGGCGGACTCCCAACCACAGCGCCACCAGGGAAGCCCCCCTTTTTAGGTTTTTAACTAAAGAGTACTTTTGGTCATTTAGTCCATTAGCAATAGATTCTGCCCTCTGTCCCGTTTTTCAATAACAGTACAGCCGTGAGGCTATTGGATAAAAACACAAATAGAAATTGGGGAATATGGATGAGAGTTTCAGGTTTACATCAGTTTTGGATTGCAATTTATTTATTTGTTTCAGTTGCATAGATTTAGAATTAGCTATAAATGATAATAGTTTATTTGTTTTTATGCTTACTGTAGAATATTCTTTAATTAAACAGATTATTCTTTTTTTAAGCAGCGGGAATGACAGGAAGTTGTTGTTTAGAATTAAGTTACTAGCAATTTGTTAACATTGCTCAAGTTCTTTTACCTAAAGGTAGAAGTCAGGTTAGTACCAACTCAAATAATCCTGCTGTTACACAGTCACCTGTCCTATCAGGACAGTGGGTGTCTCCCAGTGTCCTGAACCTTACCTGATAAGGAGGAGGTAGATTTTCAATCCCAGACCTCATTGCCCTAAATGAAGTGGGTATGCTTGGTGATTAGTGGTATGCTTGGCTAGTTTCCATGTAATCTCTTATCTTTATTCTTAAAAAAAAATATGTTTACTATTTATTTTTTATTGAAGTATAGTTGATTTACAGTGTTGTGTTAGTTTCAGTTGTACAGCAAAGTGCTCTTACCTTTGTTCTTAACTCTGGAAACGTTTGGAATTGGGAGTGGGGGAGGCATAACTAAGTTCCTTCCATCTCTCTGGTTTTTGATAAATTTTCATCAGAATTGTGTGTGTGTCTCTCTTTTCCTTTTTTAAACTTCTAGTATCTTCGGTCAGTGATAGCCTGTTAAAGGTTCCTTGGTGTCTTTGTCTTCTGAGGTGCTTTGAGTCAGGTGGATCTCGGGGAATATGAGGCAGGAGAGACATTCTCATGTTTTCATGTGGATTTCCACTGTAGTTTTACTAAAAATTAAAGTTCTGCTTGTCAGACAAATTTATTAGACTTTTAAAAGGTAAAATTACTATTACCTTGAACATCTCTGTTTGACAGTAGTTTGTATGTGATGTATAAATAGCCGGCAACATCTGAAACAGCTGTGTTCAAGGTGACTGTTAAATCACTAGGAAATTCTATTCACTCGCACCATTCGTGTAGTTTTTGAGCTCAGAGCTTCTTAAAATTGTGAGGATTAATCACTGTTACCAAAAAGCATTTTCAGTTTATTCTCAAATATCTTAAATTGTTAACCACCTCTCCCGAAACACTTATATTTTTAATTGAGGATTTCAGTCATGAGAGAGTCCAGAGCACTGTGAAACTTTTGTCTTTCTTATATCTCTTGTTAGGTCAAGTCATTACAGCTTTGACTCTGTGTGTGTGTATATTTTAGCTAGTTATTTAATTCAAGCAGATCGATAGAATACAAAAAATGGTTTCCCAAATGCTATTAAAGTTTGAAAATTACGTTGCGCTCTGATTTTTCTTCGGTGCTCAGTTAGCAATATTTGCACATCAGCCGATGGGTTTCAGTATCTGCAACCAAACTGTAGGTTCTGAGAAGTTTCCTGACCGAGGAGAGTCTTCAGGAAGACTTTGCTTTCATGTTTTGACAGCTTTTCAGTTTGATATATTAATTTGGAATTTCCTATTAGAATGGCTTCTGGATGTGGAGATGGAATATTCTTTTCGTGTACTGTTTGTTGTATTTATGTCACAAATATAAGTTAGGTTTTAGTATTCATCAGTAATATTGGACGAACAAAGTTACTTGATATTTATAGATTTATGGTCCAGGTATTTTTTATTGTAGTCAGTGTACAGTAGTTCATTTTGTCACTTTGCTTTGAAGCCTTCTTTGCCTACACTCCAGGAGTTGCTGCACCTCTCAGCAGGTGAGGGCTGGTGGTACTAGATAAGTTATGATGCATGAGTCAATAGAAAACGGGATTACGATATCGTACAAAAAATAATGCCTCGTGTAAGGGTCGCCTGTGGTGTGTTTGTGTGTGTATCTTGGGTGTTTATGTTGTGTAAATTATTCTTACTATTCAAGTGAACCAATTTAGGATATTTTAGTTACCCCTGTGTTCTTTCTACAATAGAGTAAGTCGGTTTCCCAGACTTACAACATTGTGTTCAGCCCAGCTGGGAGCCCACGTTGCCACTTATTGCTGAGTAACTGGACACGTGTCTTAACCTTTCTTTGTGTTTACCTTTTCTCATGTACAAAATGAGCGTAGTAATGAGTACCTTATAGAATTGCTTATAAAGATTAAGTCTGTATGTTTGTAGTGCCTGGGATATAGTAAGAGCTCTCTAAGTATCAGCTGTCATTTTTATTATCTTCCTTGGAGGTCCTCTTAATGATGGCAGAATTAGAGTGGTCTTACCTACTTTCTCCTTCTCCCTCCCTCCCTCCCTCACTGTCCCTTCCTCTCCTTTCCTTACATTCAATAAAGACTAATTTAGGCACTTTTATTCCAGCAACCAAAACAATGAAGGGGTACCTCTTGACTTGGAGGGACTAATATACTGAGAGGCGTGACATGCAGGCCTGATTCTGTCTTGTTGGGTTTAAATTCTGATTCAGCCACCTTGAGGTGTGTGATCTGTGGCAACTTAATGGCTTTGAACTTTACCTTCCTCAGTTGGAGCTAATAGTAAAATATTCCCTGGACAGTCCTGAAAGTTATATCTTGAACACTGAGAATCCTTATACTAGAGAATCCAATACTTAAGCATTTCTGTGAATATGTTAGTAATCATAATAATAATTGAGTGATTTTTAAGTTCTAAGTATACTTTGCATGTAATCATTAATTCTTATAAATACCCTGTGAGGTAGTGACTGTTATTGTTTTCATTTTTCTAGATCAAGGCACAGAGAGGTTAAGTAGCTTACTTGTGGTCACACAGCTAGTTAGAGGTGGAACTAGGTAGTCTGTTTGGCTCAAGAACTTGCATATGTAACAGTAAACAATACTGTTGAGGAGGTGTGAAAGTAAAAGATTCTTTGAGAAGGAAACTCTGACCTTTGCTCTCAATCATCAGCTAAGTGACTGACTTCTACACATTATCTCCTTCCTCACCTATATGGTCCGATTTGTCCTTCTGCAACATCATGAGGAGCTATATATGTTCTGCATCTTTGATGCCCTTCATGAGCGACCGAAATTGAAATTTTACATCTGTGTTTTGCTGGGCATGTGCTGTCCCTTCCTCCTAAGGTTGTTATGAGACTGTTTGCCGTGTGGGTAACTGGTCAATAAATGGTTCTTATGTCTGAGATGGGAGTGTGTATGTGTGTGTGTGTGTGTGTGTGTTTGTGTGTGTGTGTCTTGTAGTAGTTTTTAAAAATATTTGTGAGATCCAGAGGAAATTGAGGAATTCTCAATTATTAAAAGATACATATATGCTTATTTTTTCTTGTTCATTAATTTCAGTTTGAAAAGGAATTTTAGGAGTCAAAAGACCTCTTCCCTTCATGGAAAGATAATAACATCTATGGCTTGAATTAATTTAAATAAGAAATCACATTTTGAAATATAATTTAGCATGTCCTATGGTAAACAGTAAAAGAGAACTGGTATAGTGATGGTCCAGAGGCTTAAAAGATAGATAAATAAAATAAAAAGGCATTTTTAACATGGCAGTTACATTCTGTTAGAATCCTACTCTCCAAATGTATTTAATGTGCTTGAAGCCTTAGCAATATACCATGCTTAGGGCAACAAGCAGAAAACCAAACTTGAGCATTCCAGTAAAAGGAAGTATAGAGAAAATGATGATCCATTGCCATGTGTAGTCTCAGTTTTCCACCTTAATTTTATTGAGCTGGAAAGAGTGGTAACAGTAAGGAAATCAGCTTATTAGAGTTATAAACCTAGAGTTTCTCTAAGAATATAAGAATTCATCAAACAAGACCATTGAAGCATCTGTGAAAACCCGGGCTTTTAGGTACATAGAATGATGATAATATCTATAAGTGTTGTTTTGAAAATCAGGTTAGAAATATATAGAAATTACCTTTCTCATAGTTACTGAATCTGAAGTGTTGAAGTAATGGTACACATTTTCTTAAAATATATATATACTAGGAGAAAAACACATAAAACAGCAGATGTTGAGGTAAAAAACCCAGTTTTTTGATTGAGAAAAGTTATGAAAAAGTTTGAAGTATATTGTATCAGTTAGTTTTTGTTAGACTGTCCTATAGTAAAAAAAAAAAAACTCAGTGCGATATGGTAAGTTTAAACCTGGCATTGTAGCAGCAGAGGGAAAAGATCAGGAATCCCATGATGATGACTCTTAAGCATTTGCTTAGAAGTGGCGTATGTCACTTCCACCCACATTTCATTGCCTATAGAAGTCACATGGCCAGCCTGAAAGTTAATGAGCTGGGTATTTGTGACATGAAAACAATACAGTCTGCGGAAGCTGTACTCAGATTAGATATTAGCCGTCCTGATTGTGAAGTAACTGAAGTCTACATCTACCTTATATTTTAGAGTAAAGGCCGCCACAGGGTTACTGTACTAGCAGTTGCATGAATAGCTATCTTGAAATAGCCCAATACACTCTAAAGTATTTATGGATAAAAAGACATGATATTTGCATATGGTTCAGGAAAAATAGATGTGTGTAGATACATATGTTTATGTGTATATATGCATGTGTTTGGGGGAAGGGTGGAAGGGCATGCATGATTGCAAGTGTGAATGGAGCAAATGATTAACAATTGGTTGATCTTGGCAAAAACTGTAGAGGAGTTCTTTGTACCATTCTTGCAACCTTTCTGTGAGTATGAAATTTAGTCATGATAAAAACTTACTCCCCACCCCCCGAAAAAAAAAAGCCTATTCCAAAGAAAAACTACTACCTTTCTCCTTTATATCCACAATCCCTGGGCCCCCTCCCACCTACCTAGGAGAAGTTTTGGGGGAAAATAGGTTGTATGTTATATAGCCACGGATTTAGGAATGGATAAAGGAATGCAGGTGTGAAGAATATTTAAGGAGCCGGATTGAATTCAGGTCCCATCACTTTCAGTGACCTTAGCCAAAGTACTTAATCTTTCCGCACCTCAGTTTCTTCCCCTGTGGATAATAGTACCTGCCTTGTTAGGTTCTGCCTTGTAGGATTAACACACATAAAGCACCTACAACAGTGCCTAGGACACAGGTCATATTCATTTCATGTCAGCTACTATCATGATAATTGTTATTGTTGTATTTACTGGGTCCTAGCTTCCCAGGTAGTGCCATGTTTCTTAAAAGTTAACACCTCTATCCTGAATAGATACCATTTCTTCCTAGCATATACATAATAGTCTTTAATTCAAGTTTTTTCCCCCCTTTAAGTGTGCCTAATTACCTCATAGTGCGAATTAGTGTGATCAGACATATTTTATTTTCCTAACATCTAGCTTAAGTGAGAGGATGGGGACTGTTTTTAGAGAAAGGTTAATAAATTGGGTCAGTGAGCGCTTTGAGGACTCCTGCCCTCCAAACTGGTATGACGTGGTGGAGGTAGAAGATGGATATTTGGAACATGGAATGGATTTTAGGGGGTTGAGGTAAGGTGGCGCGACTGGTGTACCAGGAAGTATGCGAAGTTTTCAAAGACAGATACCGCCTTCTTTAAAATTTTCCCTAAGTCCTGACCTGGCACTTGAAAAGGTGACACTTTTTCTTAGCTTCAGAATGCCAGTTCATTTACTGTGTTTCAGAAGTTTGGTGATAAAGAAAAGATCCGTGTTCTACATTATTTATTCAGAAGCAACAGTAACTTTACTGTTTTTAAAAAATTGTGTCTTTTACTTAATTCTTATTGATCTGGGGGTTAACACAGTTTTCATTTCGCTTGGTTGACATAACGAAGTGTTATGTCCCTGGTCACAAGTCTAAAGTATGTCTTTCTCTGTAGTGCGACTGTGCTCTGATCGGATCGGCCTCATCAAGGAGTGTATTTGCCAGTCCCCGATGTGCTACAAGCAATCTGCCAAGCTGCTGGGCCTGGCTGAGCTGCTGAGGGTAGCAGGTAAGTTTTGAATGCTGAACTGCAGAGGGATCTGTGTTATTCTCGACATCACCTAGGCAAACATCACCTAGGAATATGTGCTTATAGGTGTCAGAGGAGCTGCTTTGGGGCAAGGATTTGTCTTTTCTAGAAAGGTTGGCATGTTGTAAAACTGTGCACCTATATTGAGCTGCTTGGACTTTCTGTTACTTAAACGAGGGCAGGCTTATTTGGGGTGCCACCAAGTGGTTTCGAGGTCAGAAACAGAAGTCAGGGTTACCATTTATAACCAGAAAACTGAAAAGTAGGACCAGCCGGCCCTACCAGTTCACCTTCAATGTTGAAATTTGGTGTGATATTTTTGGTCCTGAATAATTTCTTAGAAAAATTTGTGCCTTTACTATTTGGTCAGGTTTTCACATGTGTTATTTCATTTTCTATTAAGTGGTGTTGATGATGTATTCTTCCTATTTTACGAGGGAAATTGAAGATCAGAGAAGTTAAGTATCTTGCTCAACAGGGTTAAATAGCAGGCCATGGCTTTCAAGGAAAGTCTTTCTGACTCTACACTTCACTTTTTGCACTATTCTGCTTACCAATCTTTTAATACTTTTCTTTCGTATTTTTGACTTATCCAACATGTATCCGACCTGATGGACATCATCAAGTGGGTCCTCATCTTCTTAAACAGATTTTAAATGTGCAGCTTAAATTTTTCAAATGGATCCAGCACAATTTTGTGACAGTTACCTTCCCGTTTCAACTAAAAGAATAAACACGAACCCCCTGCTGACTTGAAACACTAGTTATCTGTACTACACGTCCGTCTGTTTGCTAAGTGGTCTTCCTTTGGGACACCATCCATCTCCCAGCCCATGTGATCCCGGGAGACTTGCCAATCAAGATGCTTTGCCACAGGTGTTGGCCACAGTATTCTGTCCACCACCCAGTTCAGGGATGACCGTGTGACTCAAACAGAACCAATCAAAATCTTTCCTGATGCTTGATATATAAACACAGGAAGACAGAGGCTCTTTCCTCCTTTCCAAGTGAAAGTCATAAGGATACAACCTTGGGGATGCTGGCCGTCATTTATCTGATCAGTTTTCTGAAAATAAATCCATTTGAAAGAGAGAAAGAAGATACCCTAATGATATAGTACATGCCTCTGGATGTAATCCTGACTAAAGAGACTTCTAACCCAAGAATTGTTTTACTTAAATTGAGATAAATTCCATTTTTAGCTTAAAAAAAAAGTAAAGGGGATTTTTGTTTATTTTGAGCTTTAAAAAATATATATTAAAAAAAATATATATATATTTAGTGGACACACTTAATAATGTTTAAAATTTTTTATGTATAGAACCCTTCTTCTTAAGGCCTGTAGTTTTAGTAGATTTTATTGTGTCAGTTGTCCTTTTCTAGCCTATCCAAAAGCATAACACTAGCATCTTCACCTTTGGACTTGTAGCAGCCTCGGAAAGGTGCCGACACCGTGACTGGGGCCAGGCATCCTTCGTGAGGCATCTCCCATGGCTGCGGAGAGATCGGGTGTGGAGTCAGGAGACCGGTCCACTCCTGACCGTCCCGTTCATTTGCTAAATGACTCAAGCTTCAGTTTCTGCATCTGGAAAATAGGAATGACACCCCCCTTGCTTCACCTGCCAGAGTATAAGAGACCCACATGAGTTAATGCATATAAAAGCACTTTGTAAACTTTGAAGCACTCTGATCATCAGGGAGGAATTTCATAAGGATCCAGTTCATAGAAACTAATGAAGCAGTCAGGGATGCCGTCTGCATTTTCCATGTACCTGCCTACTAGGATTAATTTCCATTTTTGTCTTTGTGACGTTGACATAGAAACGGGAAGATCAGTGATCTTGGCCAACCTGCATTTATAATGGTATGAACATTCTTCTTCAGTCCCGCAGAGCCCATTTATGTGGACCACATGGTGTTCAGACCTCTTTTCTTCGTTGCAGCTATTTTAGTTCTCGTATTTGGAACCATCTCAACTTGGCCACCTCTCTTTCACACACTTTAATGTGGAATCTGTATTATAACTTCAGTGCAGTATCATTAAAAAGTAAGACTAGTATCTACATTTCATTCAACGTAGTGTTTTTATTGTGAGCCCCCTGAGTGCACATAATAGCTAATACGTACCTGTGACTGCTGTGTGCCAGTCCCCTTCTGTGCCCTTTTAACGTACTACCTCTTTTGCTGTGCACAACAGCCTCTTATTAGCCACATTTTACAGATGGGGAAATAGAGGCCTCAGAGAGCTAAAGTAATATCACTTGGTCAGTACTTTGGATACAGGGTTCTGTTACACACCTGCTGCCTTCTGGGGATTTAGAATCGTAGAGGTCTGCGGAAGCAGTGAATTATGCCGCATCGTGGGGTGTGATGGTAGCACGTGGCTTCTGTAAACAAATGTTATAGAACTTGAAGAAAGGCAATTCTGATATTTTGCTGGGGCTGGAGTGGTATTAAGAAAGGGATCACAGGCAGGTGACATGTATCGAAGCTTATAGAATGTTATGGTTATTTATTGCTGCTTTACAAACCATCCCCAAACTTAGTAGCTTAAAATAACAACATTCACATCTTTTTATCTCTCCCAGTTCTGGTGGTTGACTGGGCAGTTCAGGGTCTTTTATGAAATTGCAGTCAGATACAGCAGCTAGGGATGGGCTCATCTCAAAGCCTGCTTTATTCACATGTCTGGCATCTGGGCTGAGAAGATTTTTTTAAAAGCTGGGGAATGGAGTAGCTAGGGCTTTCTCTTCTCTGTGTGGTTTCTCCTTATTGTCTTTCCTTATGGTGTTCTCAGACTACCCAGATTTCCTACGTGGCTGAGGGATCCCAGAGTCAGCATCCCAACAGAAACCAGCAAAACGTCATGTTGTTTTTCTATAATTTAGCTTTGGGATTTGGGTAGCTTCATTTCCATGGTGTCTCATTCACAGAAGCAGTCACACAGGCCCTCCCGAGTTCGAGGGAAATAGTTAAGTTGACAGGGCCTGGGCCATCTGCTCCTGAGCTGGCTTCCATGGCTGTTGGAAAAGGCCTCCATTGCTCCCTGGCTGGTGGTGCAAGGCCTCAGCTCCTGGCCCCGTGGAGCTCTCCACAGGGCTTCCTGAGTGTCCTTTTAACATGGCAGTTCCTGGGTTTCTCCTAGAGCAGTTGATCTACGAGAGAGCAGGGCGGATTCCGTAATGCTTTTTATGACCAATCTTGGAAGTCACACTGTTGTTTACAGCATGTTCTGTTTGTTAGAAGTAAATCACTAGTCAGCCCCCACTCAAGGGGAGAAGCATTAAGCTCCATCTTTAGAAGAGTATCAAAGAATTTGTGGACAAAATTTCAATTATATTTCATATACTCAAGGCTTTGTCAGACCACTGTTAGTATTTTCTTCAGACTAAACATCTGGATCATTTTCTTTAATAGATTTCTAGTCTGGCTATACTCCTGGCTGTTCTCCCTGAGAATTTTGTTTTGTTCGTAGGATTTTTCTAGACATCATTCTTTTCAAGCCTATTTTTGCTTATGTTTTTCCTTTTAACCACCTGCTCAGATTGCCTGATATACAAATTAACTTTATCACAATGAAACTGTAAAATTTAAGTCCATTTTACTTTGTGCTTTTTTTCCCCTTTTATTTGTCATTTATGAATTATAATTAGAACATTCAAAGGGTAAAATTTTTAAATAAATAGGAAAAATATTTAAATTCCCTATTGGGAGGAAAACTTTTCCTCTACCCACTTAGATTGGAATGGCTGGTCTGGGGGTGAATACATACATACATACATATATATGTATTATTAGGGTATAGTTGATTTACAATGTTGTGGTAGTTTCACATGTGCAGCAAGGTGATTGAGTTACACATATACATATGTTCATTCTTTTTCAGATTCTTTTCTCATATAGGCTGTCACAGAATATTGAGTAGAGTTCCTTGTGCTATACAGTAGGTCCTTGTTGGTTATCTATCTTATATATAGTAGTGTGTTTGTGTTTATCCCAGGCTTCTGATTTATCCCTCCCGTACCATGTTTCCCCTTTGGTAGCCATAAGTTTGTTTTCGATATCTGTAAGTCTGTTTCTGTTTTGTAAATAAGTTCTTTTGTTTCCTCTTTTAAAAAATTAGATTCCACATATGAGTGATATCATATGATATTTGTTTTTCTGTGTCTGACTTCACTAAGTGTGATAATCTCTAGGTCCATCCATGTTGCTGCAAATGGTGTTATTTCATTCTTTATTATGGCTGAGTAATATTCCATTGTATACGTGTACCACATCTTCTTTATCCATTCCTCTGTTGATGGACATTTAGGTTGCTTCCATGTCCTGGCTGTTGTAAATAGTGCTGCAGTGAACAACGGGGTGCATGTATCCTTTCAGATTATGGTTTCTCTTGGTACATGACTCTTTTTGAATTTTGGTTTTCTCAGGGTATATGCCCAGTAGTGGGATTGCTGGGTCACATGGTAGTTCTATTTTTAGTTTTTTAAGGAACCTCCATACTGTTCTCCATAGTGGTTGTACCAATTTACTTTCGTTCTGAGGCTGATATTAATCATTGATCACTTAGGAGACTGAGAGAGAATTCCATGATTAATAAATAGATTGGAAGGTCTAAGTGGCCTTGATCTTTTCTCCTATAATCTTATAAAAATCAGTCTAATCTCTGTTTTTTTATTTTGGAATTAATTAGGAAGATAGTGTTAAGGAGCTCCTCTGTCAATTGATACTGCCCGAATCAGTAAGTCATTTGCATGTGTTTACAGGTGAAGACCCAGAAGAAAGGCGTGGACAGGTTCTAATCCTTCTAGTAGAGCAAGCACTTCGTTTCCATGACTACAAAGCTGCCAATGTGCATTGTCAGGAGCTGATGGCCACAGGTGAAATAGATACTAAACACTTTGCTCATGTCCTCTTTACGTGGTGAATAATGGAAGAGTTCTGTTTTGAAATTAGTTGCCTAATCGGTAAGCCAACCACACTGTGTTCGTAAGCCTTGAGAAATGTTTTGTGAGTGCTGATAAGTATGTATTCCATGTGCTTGCATATTAATATACATACTTTAATGGGCTCAAGGGTTATATTTTATCTGAGATATGGTTGCTTTCCATTCCAGATTAAAAACAGGCTCATAATTTTAATAACAATTTAAAAATATTTTAATGCCTTTTTATGTATTTGTCATATAAAAGAAAATTTTAAAAATTTCAAGTATCTATAATTTGTGACTAAATTGTCAGTATTTCTATTCTTTAATTTTTTTAAGAGATAGCATAATGCTTTTCAAATTAATGTTGAGTAATTGGGAAGTAGTTCGAAACCCTAAAACTTTCCATATTGAAATTATAACTCAAGTCTCTGGAGGATAAGCAGGTTATATTGTGGAATAATTTCTCTATTAAAGAATACATTCCCCAGAGGGGTAGGAAGTGATGTTGTCTTATTACAGGCTCTGTGCTAAATGATCTGCTTTTTGTAGCTGTGTCTGACTGTGTGAAAACTCAAGCACATCCGTTTACCCATTGTCTGTGCATTCCTAGTGAGTGGTTATAAATGCACTGCTTCACTTCATGGTAACTCCTGGAGCTGTGCACTGATGATAGGTATACTTTCTGTATGTATACTGTTAAAGGAAAAAAATATTCTGACACTTGTTACAAATGGTAAGGAAGACTTTATTCATGAATTTTGCAGTGGGGGAGAGAGAACAGGCTCAACTCTAAATACAGAAAAGGCAGCTGGGAATTTACCACTGAGGAGCAGGTTGAGGGGTCAACAATGGGTGAAAAATGACAGCGAAGAGACATCAAGAGTAGGGGGATTGGTACTAAACCGACTTAACAGGATTCTTGCTGATGGCAGGCCGGGGTGATCAGATACCAAGGGTGAGAGATTCTCTCTGAACTAACCTGGCAGGATTCTTGATAAAACTGGGTTATACGTGTTCAGCAAGGACTGGGCCAAGGTATAGGCCTCCTTGAGAAGAGGGCTCAGAGAAGCCTGAATAAAGTTTTGTCAAGGAGAGAGTCTGGCGACACATCTATGAAAATGTTGAAAACTCTGGGAAAAAGCTCAACGCTTTATAACCTCAGCATTAGAAAACTGGTTTCCTGAAAGAACTGTGTTCTATAATATTAACCTAGTGATTTTGCAACATTAGGTTCAGAATAATTATGGTATTCTGGATAATCATTGTTGTCTTAATTTATTACCACTTACTTGGAGAGCTTTGTAATAATTTTATTCCTATAAGGATGGTACCTGTAATTTTGACTAATTTTGACTCTGTATGTTTAGAAAAAAGGCCTGCTTTCTAACTGGAATGCCTTCAAATAAGAATAAAAGTGCATTTTAAGAATTCACAGTGTAAGCTTGCATAGGATAAAACTCTGCTGGTTTCAGGGGCTGACTGTACTTTTGGCACTGTCCTTGGATCTCTGTTTTTATAAAGTGAATGATTCTGTGTAGCTCTCTATAATAATTTCTCTTTATCTAGGCTTTGCAGTGTATAAATACAGCTTTTAAATACAGGTTGTTTTTAAATAAAGATTGTTCAGTTCTTCTAACAACCCAATGAAGGAGGAATTATTATTGTTTTTTAGTGGTGAAGGATGTGTGACACTTGGAACTTTCTCAAGCTCACACAGGTGCTTGGGCCATACCCTCAAGTCTTTCTGAATTCAGATACCCAGTCTTTTACTCAACATCAAAGCTCAGTAGATTATTTGTAGCCTTGTCAGGTAATGTAAAATTTAACATAGTTTATCAGAAGAATTTCTCTGGAGCAGCACTGAACTTTCTAGACAATGAACTCACCTAATCTTTCTTTTCTAGTTTCAGATCCTTATGTGCTTCTGCTTATATAATAATATGCATCACTAATGACTGACTTTGCTTTGGTAACATAAGACCTAAGCAGAAAGCCGTTTCTCATGTTAGATTAAAGACTTTTTCTTGTAGTGAAAATCAGTTTGTTTTTTCTTGCCCTTTTTCCAGGTTATTCTAAAAGTTGGGATGTCTGTAGCCAGTTAGGACAATCAGGAGGTTACCAGGACTTGGCCACTCGTCAAGAGCTCGTGGCTTTTGCTTTGACACATTGCCCTGCTAGCAGCATTGAAGTTCTTTTGGCTGCCAGCAGCTCTCTGAAGACAGAAGTAAGTGTTCCCAACAAAGTAAGTGCTCCTGACTGTATGAAGTATATTTTGTTGAGTCTGTGGATTTGGGATTTGTGCTCTTTCTTTTTCAGCAATATGAAAATTTTAATTTATGGAAAAAAATAGTCTGTCACTTATATGAAAAGGGATTCGAAGATATTAGGATATAAATTAGTGTTGTTGGCTTTATTACAGTAAAGAAGAAAGGGTACAGGTATGAGAAAAAAAGAAAGTATATTAGGAAATAAATTATTGAATATAATGGGGAAAGTTAGTGCTGTCAAGAATAAAATATGTAAGAAGTGGTTTTGTACAATATACTTGAAACCATATGAATTAAAACCAGTGATGGCACCATCCCCTTAGAAGTCCTTTGGAAATGGCAGGATATGGGCTTTGGTTAGAGAGAAGCTGAATTTCCTAAAATTCACAGGCTAAACCTGTGTCAGGGAGGATGGTACGTACTCTGGTGAGGAAATACAGTACTGTTAAATATGTGAAGAGGGCTTCCCTGGTGGCACAGTGGTTGAGAGTCCGCCTGTCGATGCAGGGGACGCGGGTTTGTGCCCCGGTCCAGGAAGATCCCACATGCCGCAGAGTGGTTGGGCCCGTGAGCCATGGCCGCTGAGCCTTTGTGTCCAGAGCCTGTGCTCCGCAACGGGAGAGGCCACAACAGTGAGAGGCCCGTGTACCGCAAAAAATATATATAATATATATATATATATGTGAAGAGATTCTGGAAATCACATTTTCGTCTCATGGTCATTTATTACATTGTATATCAGGTTTTTCACACTTGATTCTGATCCTGAAACTGTGGTTGCATCCTTGTGAAGGTGTTCATGAAGTCCCATAGTAAGCCTGTTACCGCAAAGTAGTCATTAGGAAATAGTGGGTTGTTTTTTTTTTCCCCCTCAATAGAGTACTTTTTAAATTTCAAGCCTACATTGTAAAATGAGGCAAATTTAAAAACAGTTGTTCTTTTTTCAGATTCTTTATCAAAGAGTGAATTTCCAAATCCATCCAGAAGGAGGAGAGACTATCAGTGTGTCACCACTGATGAGTAAAGTGCTACAAGAGGTGAGTCAGGGTGAGAGGGGGCAGTGTGAAAGGTGGTTGTGAGAGGAATGAAACAGTCACCCTACTGTGTGTGTGTGTGTGTGTGTGTGTGTGTGTGAAGACTGTTCTTTTAAACCTTTTTTTGTGTGAAATATAACATATAGAAAAATACACAAAACAAAGATGTCCAAGTATCATAAAGTATCATAAAGAAAACATCCATGAAACCATCACACAGATGAAGAAATAGCTCATGACAGGCCTTCCACAGGTCCCCTCACGCCCTTCTAATCTCTCTCCTTCCAGAGATCCTGACTCATCCCAATAACTAGATCCAAGTGTGTTTTGTTCTTGTTTTAAAACTTTAAAACCTGTCACACCCCTCCCAGTACGATAGTTTAATTTTACCTGTTTTTGTACTTTATGGAAATAGTTACACTCAACATTATGTCTGTGAGATCCGTCCATGCTATTATACATGTTGTAGTTGACTCATTGTTACTGCTGTATAGAAATTTATTGCTATATGCATATATTCCAGTTTATCCTTTCTAATGTTGACTGACATTGGTTTGTTTTCCGTTTTGGTTACTAAAAATAATGCTGCGTCATCATTCTGTACGTGTTTCTAGTGCACATGTGCAGACCTTTCTCTCTGGCATGGATCTACCTAGCCCTGGAAGTCTGCGTTATTAGAAAAATGTGTACGTTCAACCTCAGTCAACAATCCCAAATAAGTTTCTAAAGGGGTTTTATCGTTGCACTCTCAACAGCGGTGTCTGGGATTCGCCGTTTGCTCCAGTCCAGCACCTTGGCACGGGTGGTTTTCTCAATTTTACCAATTCTCTTAAGTGTTCAGTGATATCTACTCTCTTAAGTGTTCAGTGATAGCTTTTTGTGATTTGATTTGCATTTTCCTGATTACTAATGAGATGGGCTTATCTCAGGAGAGGTCCTCTTTAGTGAGGTTCCTATTCAGTTCTCTTGTCCATTTTTTATTGAATTTTAATCCCTTTTCCCTTTCCTCATTGAAATTCTTATGAATAAAATTTGTCTGGACCCATTAAGTATGTATGAGTCTCAGGAGAGTTCACCCTGGGAGAGGAAGGAGGAAGCATGTACTCACTGAGACCTCCCTCGGGTGGGTCAGCCTTTGCTCCGTGGAATTTAACTTTTTATGACTATTTGTAGCAACATAGGATTGGCACTTTTTTAGGTCAAAGACAGTAGCTATTTCTAATATTCTAACTAGATAAATTTAGAGATGATAATCCTCTTTATAGATTGGTTTCCACAGGATTCCTTTAAATGGTAAGCTTCACTTTCAAAGTGTAAAATGTCATTCATTTTTCTAGTAACTATTTTGGAAGACATCTGTTGTGATAAGTGAGCTACACCTAATCTCCTTTTTTTTGTCTTTGTGTTTTTTGTTTGTTTGTTTGCCTTATATTTCCATACATTGATTTTATTTTTAATTTTTAAATTTTTTTGAGATATAGTTGATGTACAGTATTATGTAATATAAGGCAAAAAATAGTGATTCACAATTTTTAAAGGTTATACTCTATTTGTAGTTATTATTAAATATTGGCTATACTCCCAGTGCTATACAATATATCTTTGCAGCTTATTTATTTTATACCTAATAGTACCTCTTAATCCATTAGCTCTATATTCCCCTCCCCCTGCTCTCTCCTCACTCATAACCACTAGTTTTTTCTCTATACCTGTGAGTCTGTTTCCTTTTTGTTATATTTATTAGTTTGTTGTATTTTTTAGATTCCACATAGAAGTGATATCATGCAGTATTTGTCCTTCTCTGACTTATTTCATTTAGCATAATGCCCTCCAAGTCCATCCATGTTGTTGCAAATGGCAGAATTCCATTCCTTTTTATGACTGAGTAGTATCCATTGTGTGTGTGTATGTGTGTACACACCACATCTTCTTTATAAACTGGCTGTATTCATCTTGCTGAATTCATCTGTAGCTGTATACTATGTAGTTACTTTTAGAACTCTGGTACAGAGCTTCAATTGTGGAATTTATTAAGAGTTAAGGAATAGTTAGCTTTGCCTACAGTGGAATATGTACAATTACCTCATTTCCATAATTCTTTCTTTTATACTAAAATTCAGTTTGACACATATTTATTGAATACACATGTGTATCCCCTGTTCAGTGCTAAGTGATCTCAGGATCTCAAAGAAGTTTGTAATGTGATTTTTGGCCCTTAAGGGTTTTTCTCCTATTCCTCCTGTAGTGGTGACTCCAGGAGAGCACTGACCAATAGAATTTTCTACAGTGAGGGAAATAATCTGTATCTCCACCGTCCAGTGTGGTAGCCACTAGTCACATGTAGCTATTGAGTACATGGAATAAAGGTCGTGCAACTAAGGAATCAAATTTTAAATTTTGTTTGATTTTACTTATGTTAATTTTACTAGCCACACAAGGCTACTGGGTACCAGATTGGACATCACAGTTCTAGAAGGTGAGATATTCAGAGGAGGATTGTGTTCTGCAGTCAACACTGCAGATAGTGGACTTTTTTTGGTTACTGTTGTTACAACTGTCTTTGAACGGAAGTCATAGCATTTTCCAGGGGCCTGGAGTGGTGTAGGTGTATTTTGTCCTTTGGCGTGTTTTGACTTGTTGTATTGATTAGTTTCTGTTCGGTTTTCTCTTACTGGATATGAAAGCACGTTAAATTCTATGGTGTTTTCTCCATGGGATTCAAAACAGTTCTTATATTGGGGAGTTGGCAAATTTTACTATTTTTCAAGGTCCAATGGAAGACCTGCTTTTCATAAGATCTTTATCCCCATTTTTGTACCTTTTGAACCTCTGATCCTTCCCCACTTGTTCAGCCGTATCACCCACTGTCTCCACAGCCTCCTCTCTTTTCATGCCTTCCAAACACGTGCTGTGTTCCAGTCACACTGAAGTTGCCCCGTCCTCTGAGTAGGCTCTCTTGCAGCTTTGGTGTTATCTAGGGTTCTCTTTGCCTGTCCTGCCCTTCTTGTCTTGTGCTCTTGTCATCTTCCTGCCCTCCTGATCCCATCTAAGCTGTCGTTTTCTTTATCAAACTTTCCTTGAGTCCCCATTGTTCCCTCCCCCGTATCCCCCAAGCATCTCGCATCATCGTATCAGCACGTGTGTGGTATGGTTTGGTCTGTGCGGCAACTGGAAGCATGTCATTTACCTTTGTGCTCTCTCCATAGACTGCTTGTCACAGAGTGACTGCCTCGTAAATGTTTAGTAAAGCTAATTTGGAAACTCCCACTGCAAAAAGATTAGTGTATGGTAAAAATGAATTAGAGAGTAGATTTTAGCCTAAAAACATAGGGAATTTCCAGTTTAACTCATACGTGTGTGCTCTGGTTGCTATTGAGGTCCTGTTGTATTTCGGCCACTGTAAGGGGGAGTATCATTTCTCTGTTTAGTAGAGAATTGCACCATTTTTTGCTGAGTTCAGCTCCATAAGCTTATTCTGAATCCCCATCCTTCTTTATAGAATCCATGAAAAGCCTTTTGTGGCTTTTGAGTTTCCTATTTTCTGCTTCCCTGATGAATTAGGAAGTGTCAGCCGGGCCCCTTGGTAGCCTCTTTGGAGTAGAGCCTGCTGTGTCACCAAAAGTGGGCGCGTACTGCTCCATTAAGATTTCTCCAGTAACTGTAGGAGACCGCCAGCAGTCCTCCACAGGATCCGTTTAGCGAGGAAAAGGGGTTCTTCCAAAAGGATTGTCTGTTTCTGTCTTTTTTTTTTTTTAGCTCCTTAAAAGCTTTCCGGTCTTCCTTTTTCCTCTTCCAACAAGCTGTAATAGATCTAGGTCTCATGAAGCGCTAATCCAAGCCCTCAGGGAACACGTGATGGCTTTGATTCATGAAGCACATTTCAGAATATTATAGCTACTATTATTAGATTCAACTGCAGTGCTTAGCTGTAAGATGCCGTGTGTTACACATTAACAGTGATGTAATAACCACGTTAAATTATAACTCATAAATGAGAGCTGACTGTATATGTAATCTGCTTAATGCCCAAGACTTTCATTACTCAGTTGTGAAAATAATGATTTTTACTTAAGTATCCAAGCAAAGAAAAGATGTTAAGTGCTGTTCTGTTGCATTTGCATTAGTACAAGTGGAGCATACAAGTTCTAAGGTATTGGCTGTTGTCCCGGTGAACAAGATATTTGTTTTTAAATAGAACAAAACGCATAATTTGTGAATAACTACCAAATCAAAGATTTCTAGTTTCTTATTAATGTTGGTTATTATGTTTTTTTTAGGTGTAACAGTATTCCACCACTTAGAGTGTATTAACATTTTGTTTAGTTAGTGTTAGTTATATCACGTAGCCAATAGTGTTTTCCCCAGATAAATCTAATTAGAGTTGGAAATGGTTAATATACAAGGTTCCCATTAAAAAATCATTTTCACTGTGGGAATTCTTGTTATGAACATCTTAAGTGGCTACAGATTTATACAACTGGACTAATTAATGTTTAGAATTGAGGCATGGGCTAAGCATACAGCTATTTTGAATTTATAAATGGATTATTTAGAAATACTGAAATAAAAGCAAGCAAATGACAGTTGTATTTCAGTACCACGGACAACCCCTTCTTTGCCCCTTCAGCAGTTGATGGACGTTTAAGTTGTTTGCACTCTTTAGCTATCATGAATAATGCTGCTGTGAGCACTGGTATACAAGTCTTTGTATGGAAATACGTTTTGATTTCTCATGTAGGTATCTGGGAGCGGAACTGAAGGACTGTATGGTGTATGTGTGTTAAATATTGGAAGAAATTGCCAAATTGTTTCCCAAAGTGGCTGCACCAGGAAGTATTAAGGTTCCAGTTTCTTCGTATCCTTGCTAATATTCTCGACCGGCTTTTTGCTTTAGCAACTCTTGTAGGTGTGTGTGGTATCTCATTATCATTTTGGTATGTGTTTCCAAATAACTAATGATAATGAGCATATTTTCATGTGCTTATTGGCCATTTCTGTACCTTCTTTGGTGAAATGGCTATAAATATATTCCCCATTTTTTAACTGTGTTATTTTTCGTCTCCTTACTAAGTCGTAAGAGTTTTTGCTGTTGTTTTTAAACTCTTGGATACAAGCTGTTGGATGTGTGATTTGAAAATATTTTTCTCTCAGTGTGTGATTTGACTTTTTACTTTAACGGTGACTTCTGACTTTCTTAACGGTGACTTTTGAAGTGCAAAAGCTTTTAATATTGCTGAAGTCCAGTTTATTAACATTTTCTTTTATTGCTTGTGCTTTTGGTGTTGTATCTAAGAAATCTGTGCCTAACTTAAGGTTGTGAAGATTTACTCCTGTGCTTTTTTCCTAAGAGTTTTTTTTTTTTTGCGGTACGCGGGCCTCTCACTGTTGTGGCCTCCCCCGTTGCGGAGCACAGGCTCCGGACACGCAGGCTCAGCAGCCATGGCTCACGGGCCCAGCCGCTTCGCGGCATGTGGGATCTTCCCGGACCGGGGCACGAACCCGTGTCCCCTGCATCGGCAGGCGGACTCTCAACCACTGTGCCACCAGGGAAGCCCCCTAAGAGTTTTATAGTTTTAGCTTTTATATTTATTGATAAATAAGTAATAATGAACCACTTTTTGTATGAGATCGAAGTATAGGCTTGAGGAATATCCGCGTACAGAAAGATGAGTTAGAACTTTACCTCATATCATAAACAGAAATGGACTTGATCGCATCATATTTGTTTTTTCTTTTATGTGATATCTTGTTCCTTCTTAAAGGATTTTCAATCTTATATTGCAAAAGGCACACATTAATATTATGAGGTGTAAAATGATTTCATCTGAAGTGGATTTTTGTTAAAATTATTGCCTTAGTAATTTTCATTTTTCCGGATGTTTTGAAATTTTGGTTTGCAAGCTTGTTTTGAGCCCTACCATTCAGTTTAATTTTTTTTTCTTTTTTTTTTGGCCATGCAGCACAGCATGTGAGATCTTAGTTCCCTGACCAGAGATTGAACCCGTGTCCCCCTGCAGTGGAATCAATGAGTCTTAACCACTGGACTGCCAGGGAAGTCCTCATTCAGTTTAATCTTTATTTCCCTAGACCCTCCTTAAGGATTCTGTAGTTTTGTGGTTTCCTCCTATCTAATCCCTTGGTGCTTCAGTCCAGAACCACATCCTAGAGTAGCTTTTCACTTGGGACTCCCTCCCCCTGTACTAGTTAGGATGTGAGAAATACAGACATGGAGCCAGTGATGGTTTTGCCCAGTTCCTTTGGGCTCTGATTCAAGTTCTCTGCCTCCATCGGCCCACAGCTTCATGAAATAAATATAAATGCATAACCCCAGGCAGTGAGCCAGGATGAAGTTCTCCGTCTTACAGGGAATCCTTTTAATTCCCAGTTCTTCTCTGAGAAGGAGGGCCTGGCGGCCATTGCCAGCATCTGAATTTTGAGCCCCCAAGTGTTGAACTCTATAAAGTTGAGTGTCTTTTGCCTCTTCTTTCTATTATTCTCAGTATTTTGGAGCATGATGAACATATAGCAACATAATTTATGACTCCATCTTGACTGGAATGTGTAACGTTTTCTTTAATTCCAAATATAGTACAGGCTTCAATTTTAACAATCCGCTTATAGGGATTGTTAGAAATTCAGATAATATAGGAGTTCAGATAATCAATATAATCTGGCATACTTTATTTCTTGAAAGCAAAAAAAAGAGATATGTGAAACACTTATGAAAAAATACTGACGTTTGTTAATTTTTGATAAGACGTACATGTATATTTGTGGTAACTTTGGTCTTTCTGATTTTTTTGAAATATAAAAATAATCAATAATACATTGATATGTAAGCTCTCTTTCTTCTCTCTCAGTTCTTTCTCTCTCCCCATTCTATGTATCCCACTGCTCAGAGGTAAACATTTTAAAGTTTATATATATCTTTCCAGACTTTTTCTGAGCATAGACAGATTTTCTGTATAGCTCTCCTCTGTCTCCTGGAGGACTATTATTTTATTCTTTAAACTAAAATGGATTTGTACTGCATATATTATTTTGAAGCTTGCTTTTTTTCATTTAATGATATGTGTCACGGACATCTGCCCTTGTCATTACATATAGACCATTTATGTCATGGTGTAACAGTGGTCACTGCATATGTATGTACCATGATTTATTTATCTTTTCCTTTGCTTTTCAACTTTTGGATTGTGCTCAGTTTTCCTCTATTTTGGACTGAACTGCACTGAGCATTTTATGTACACATCTTTGCATATTCATGCAAGTATTGCCCTGGGATAAAATGGGAGAAATGGGCTCCTCAGAGAGACAGTTTCCTGTTTCTTGTGGTCTGTCCTCCATAACTTTGTGTAAGTGCTGATTAAAAAATTGGGCATGGAAAAAGAAAATAAAAATATACTCCATATACCTCTGTTTTTCCTAACTACAGTTCTCTTAATCTGGATCCAAGAATGCGAGAAGATTCAAAAAGGATTCAGTCCCTAAAGCCCCTGAAACAGTGTGTCAAATTTGTTGTGTTAGTATATGTCTGTTTGTGACTTTGTGTGTTCATGTATGTACACATGCATGTGCATTCAGTTTTCTGGGGAAAGCAGTTATAGTTTTCATTAGAAATGTATAGGGGGCTATGACTCCCAAAGATGAGAACGTCTAAATTGTAGCCTGGCCTGTTAATTAGCAGATGAACTGAAGCAGAGTCAGACTTTAGAGTGATTTACAACGCGGGGTGTTTTTCTACTGCTTCTTCTCGTAAATAGTTCCAGAAGTAGTATCACCAGTAATAACGGTCGCATTCTTAATATTTCGAATTCAGGATGAAATTTGCTATAAGTAAGTGTTAGGTGCAGGGAAGTACTTTGGATTATTTACAGATGTGTTGGAGTAGAGAGGGTAGGGGCTGAGCTGAGTTTGAACTCTGTTTGTGATCCTTACCTAGGTTACGGGTACCACCAGCTCAGTTCTCAGTTGGCAAACAGGTTTCCCAGAAATTAACCCTCAAATTACCAGATACCAGAGAGAGCAGCTCCGAAACAGATTACTGTAGTAATTGATCAACAAGAATTGTTTCTGTAAGCCACGCTTGATGTATGGAACTGTCCTTGTTCTTGTGAACCTGTTTGGTTATGTTGTCTATTGTAGGACTTGAAAAATATTATTAGTGCTTAGGAGGTTAACCTTTGAGCTGTGTAACACTTGACATTAATGAGATTTCATGTTAAATTTTATGCTGGGGGTTGTTGACTTGGTTTGGGGGATTGATCTATTTCCGCTGTTATACACTGTAAGTTAATTAGCAGTGTGCAACTATGACTATAAAAACTGCCAGTAGTAATCATTTCAGGAGTAAATTTTGCCTAACCTCTTTTTGCTTTCCCTATTACATGGAGTTGAAAGAAAACTGTTTTCCTCATTAATGCCTCTGGTTACACTATAATCTTGGTAGACTGCCCCCAAATTAAATGCTTCTTCTGCAGTCTAAATGAGCCTTTTATTTTACTTTCTCTTTTATAATTCTTATAAGGGAGGAATCTCTCACAGAAAATCCTTTTGTCATGTACATTTCTGTGCATTGGAATTTCATTTATCTTCTGAAACAGACTTTTCAGTTTCCATGTTTAAAACTTTCTATCTTGAGTTAGCCAATCCATATGAACAGAGTAAATTTTAGGTTTATTTTATGAAATGGAATAATTGTTTTATAGCCTGCTGTGTCACCAAAAGTGGTCATGGGAAACAGAGGTTTAAAAAAAATTTTTTAATTGAGATACACTCAACATACATTATTGTGTAAGTTTAAGGTGTGTAATACATTGATTTGATATATTAAAATTGCAGTATAGTTGCCATTGTAGCATTAGCTGACACCTCTGTTGCATCACATAATTATCATTTCTTCTAGTGCTGGGACACAATTCTTTTTCATGTTAAAAAATTAGAAAATCTTTTGAGAAAACTTAACCAACAGCAAAGTAGGTAAACTGTAAGTATTGGTTAGTACAGCTTAAATACATTAGCAGTAAGAATAAAATTCAAATGCTTTTCTAGAAATTATTAAGGATCCTAACATGATGTAGTCATTTTCTTTTACTGCTATAATATATTACTATAATTTAGCAGCTTTAAAACAATGCAAATTGATTTCTTATAATTCCCATGGGGCAGAAACCGGGCAGGCTTGGGTGGGTTTCTGCTTAGAGTCTCAGCCAAAATCAAGGTGCCGGCAGGGCTGTGTTGTTTTCTGGAGGCTCTAGAGGAGAATTTGTTTCCATGCTCATTCATGTTGTTGACAGAATTTAATTCCTTGCGTTTGTAAGACTGAGGTCCTCATTGCCTTGCTGTCTGTTACCTGAAGTTTCTTCTCAGCTTCTAGATGCTTCTCGCATTCTTTAGCTTATGGCCCCCTCGCTCCATCTTCAACGCCAGCAATGATGGGTTGAATCCCCTCATGCTTCACATCTCGCCTGCCTCTTCCCCCCATGGCATCTCTGTGACCCTAGCTGGGAAAGGTTCTCTGCCTTAAAGGCTCACGTGATTAGGTTCGTTCCACTCAGATAATTCAAGATTATCTCTTCACCTCGAGGTCTGTGTTCTTAATCATATCTGCAAAGGCCCTTTGCCATGTAATGTAATATACTTGCAGGTTCCAGGGATTAGGATATAGACATTTTTGGGGGGCCATAATTCTACCAACCAGATATAGCAACTGTCAGGTTGGTCTAAAATGGTGAATTTGTCCTAAGTGTTTGTTGTGTGATGATGTCTTGGTAATTATTGAGCGATTACATGATTTATCATTTTTTATTACTTAAATAACATATTAATGAATGATGTGATATAGACCTAAATAGCCAAATTAAACTATTCTTCTGTTATTGACAAGAAAGCTATTTAAATTGCAAGACTAGACCTTAATTTTTCTTTCCTTTAACTGGGATACGACAGAAAAAATAAGTAGAAACAGACAGATACTAAACCAAAAACTTGGCTTTTGTAGAACAAATTTATCTTTCTTTGATCAAAAGCAGATGTAGTTGCTGTCATTTCTGTTTAAACAAATGTTAATGTATTGGCATTTTTCTCCACATGGAATCTCTTGGGTTAGTAAATGGACAGTTCAAATTTTAGCCCATTGCTTCAAGATTGGCAGAAGGTTCCACATTATAAACCTTTTAAATACTAATAATCATCCACTTGTTTACATGATAAACAAAATGCCTTTCAACATCTAAAGGTGGATCATCTGAATCTTCTCAGTTCGTCTGGGTCACAGTAGCATTGTTCAAATGAATATTTCTTAATTAATCTAAATAATAAATACTTTAAAATGTCTTGTCAAAGAAACAAGCATGAGTATCTCATTGGAGGGTATTATATTGGTAAAAAAATGATGAACCCATTCTTTGCCTTATAAATATTTCTTTGACTAATGCACTGAGATGTATCTTCCTTTACCGAATTTTCTTTTGTAAATGATTCGAGGAGGTACAATATGCTAATAGTGCTTCGTTTCACATTTTTTTGTTACTGGCAAAGATGGATTTTTAGATCTATTCGTCTGATAATTTTAAGTAGTCACATTATCACTCTCTGCTCTGTTCTTGTGACTTCCCACGGTTTTGCTCTTGCCATTTTCTTTTTTTGTAACATAGGATGAAGTAAGTGTCCCAGGCAGCAACTCAGCTGACCTGTTCCACTGGACCACTGCTACCACCATGAAAGTCCTTTCCAACACCACGACCACCACCAGGGCCGTGCTGCAGGCCGTCAGCGATGGGCAGTGGTGGAAGAAGTCATTGACTTACCTTCGACCCCTTCAAGTAAGCAATGCATCATGCTTTTTTAACTCAGTTGGTGTGGTTTATATCAGTTCATTAGCATGCTCTTCAGTTGGTTTCACTGTTGTTACAGCTTTATCTTCTTTGGATGATTAAAATAATCCCTTAAAAAATCTAGGCCTCGCATCAGATAGGGAATGAGTAATTGATTTTATGGAATGTAATATACTACCATACAATATTTGCAAAAGACAGCAATACGGATTGGTTTATATGTCAGAATTGAAGTTTACTGGGATGAAAAGGAGAATGATGTTTATCAAGGCTCTCTCTCTTTTGCTATTTTTCTATAGGCCAGTAGTGGAAGAGAAGTGCTAGGAGCCAGCCTGGGGGCTGTCTTAGTCCTCTCGAGCTGCTGTAACAAAAATATCATAGACTGGGTGGTTTAAGCAGCAGACAGTTATTTCTCACAGTTCTGGAAACTGGGGAGTCCAAGATCAAGGCGCTGGCAGATTTAGTGTTTGATGCAGGCCTGCTTCCTGGTTCATAGACCGCCATCTATTTGCTGTGTCCTCACACGGCAAAAGGGGTGAGGGACTTCTCTGGAGTCTCTTTTATAAGGGCACTAATCTCATTCCCAAGGGTTCTGCCATCGTGACCGAATCGCCTACCGAAGGCCCCACCTCTTAATACTATTACACTGGGGTTAGGATTTCAACATATGAATTTGGGGCGGGGGGCACAAACAGTCAGTCTTTAGTAGGGCCTTTAGGTAAAGAGAATGGTTTAACCGATTCTTTCACGTATTCTGCAAGTAGAGGTCAAGACAAGCAGTAGAACAATTGAGTTTGTTTTCTGTGACATCTTAACCCACTGTGTCCCTGCTGTCTTCTCTGCATTCTCACACTGCCATCCATCCTTTAATCTCTCACTGGAAAACTAAGAGGAAAAAGAAACGTGCCTTTTTATAAGTGCACCCTGAACATTTGAGTATCTTATTTATTAATTAATTCTGCAAATACAGGCATTTTCCATGTGTCAGATAATGTGCTCATCACTGGGAAAAGAGTGGGGAAATCCTCCAGTCTAATTCCCTTCCCTTGTGTAACCTGTATCCCAGTGGAGGAGACAAAGAAACCAACGGATAGCAATATTTGTATAATAATGAAATGGCAGGTGGTGATGAGTACTATGAAGATAACATTAAGCAAGGTAAGGGAATAGTGAGTGATACCTGGGGGAGTGAAGTTCTCATTAGGGAAGTTAGTTTCTCAGAAGAGGAATCACTGAGCAGAAAGCTGATTGAGCCAAGTAGGGCAAGTACGTTTTGAAGGAATGTGCTTGACATCTGTGCAGGACAGAAAGGAGGCCAAAGTAAGGGGGAGCAGAGTGACGAGTGGGGAGAATGGTAGGAGATGAGATCAGAGAGGTGGTGAAGAGGCCCACCATGCAAAGCCTTCCATAGACTGCGATAAGGACTACACGTTTTATTCTCAGCAGCACGGAGAGCTGTTGGAAAATTCAGACAGTGCAGTTGTGTGATCCAACTTTACTTTTCATAAGTCTATTTAACTTCTGTGTAGAGAGCCGTCAGTAGTGAGTCAGGAGTGAAGCAAAAAGATGATCTCTCTTCCAGGACTCCAGGTGAGAGATGTTGGTGGTTTGGATTAGGGTAGCCATGAAGGAAGTGGGAAGTGTTTGGTTTAGGGAATGTATTTTGTGGACCTGATGATGGTCTGAATGTGGGATATGCAGGAAAGAGAACTAAGGATGATCACCCAGAAGAAACCACTTACTGACATGCAGTGGGCTTGACTTTGGGTTAAGTCTGTGCATCTCTCTTCGTTTCATGTATCACACTGGATTACGGTTAGGGTTACTTTTCTGTCTCACCTGTTGGGGTGTTTTGAGGGTCTGTGTCTTAGATGAGGTGTTGGACACTGTGCTAAGTGTCAGTTGTAACTTCTCACATCATTTGCAGCAGGAGCTTGGTTGTTTCCGGAGGCTATGCTTGGCCTAAAGTAAGTGCTCAATAAACTTTGGAGGAATGGGTGAATATCTTCTACTTGGCTTTTCCAATAAGGGGCTCTTTACAATCTATTTGAGGAGAGCAAAACATAAAGACGGTTAACCATGGTAGGGATACTATAATACTGCTAATGAGGAATACTGATGACCAGTCTCATGAAGGCATCTGTGTGGGTTGTAGTTGTGGAGGAGGTGGGAGTGATGTAGGGGGCCCAGTCGTACCTTGTCTCCATCTGCTGCGGTTTCAGCAGGTGCGGTCTGAGGTGGGCCTGGAAGGAGAGGTGGGCAGTCAGCATGGACCATTACCCTCTTAATGGAAGAAGGGCATAGTGGCCGGTAGGATGCATGAAGTAGATGGTTTAGTTGGTGTGGAGAGTTAGTCTTTAAAGCTAATTAACATTTAATAAGTTTGAATGTTATTCTCTGCAGTTGAGATTGAATACTGTTGACTGCGTTATTCAGAGCTACTGAAGGATTTGGGAGCAAGGGAACAGTATGCACAGAATGATGTTTTGGAAAGGTTATTCTGACTGTTGTATAGAATGTTGGCCATATGTGTAACACCGATTGCTTTGATGTTTCTGATTCGGTGATATCAAAGTGACCAGGAAGATCAAAAGGCCCTTCAGGGTGAGGTTGAAGTGCTTCACTTAGAATATGGTGATGATTCTCACATTCTCCGCTGGATATCGGTGTCACTCTGACACTCTCTCTTTGGATCACACATGCACATTGATGAGTTTCTCCTGAAATCTGTTTGTTCTGTCTTACTTCCTTTCCTCCTCCACCTCCCCTCCCGGGTCTCTTTTCTTTTTATCCAGTGTTCTTCACTTTGTTCTGTTTAGGGACAAGAATTTGGTGGTGCTTATCGAATTGGAACCAGAGCCAATGAAGGCCTAGAAAAACAAGGCTGTCATCCTTTTTACGAATCTGTCATCTCCAATCCCTTTGTTGTAGAGGTAAGGTACAGTGTGCCTAAGAACACGGCTTTAACTGTCATGGTGTTGTGGGCATTTTACAAAGAACAAAACTTACAATTTTCCTGAAAATGTACTTCTTTTGCTTTGTTCTTACTCAAGTTGTTCATTGGTTTGATGTGATTTGTTTCATATACAACATGTTATGGGACTAAAATCTATTTATAATTTTACATAAAATAACGTGCTTCAGTAATTCAGGTTACCAGAAGATAAAATTCCTGTCGTTATGTTTTCTAAGAATATCTTTATAGAGAAAAAGACACCCTACCAAATGGTGTAACTGCTTCTTTTGTCTAGTCTGAAGTGACCTATGACACCTATCAGCATGTCCCGGTAGAAAGCTTTGCAGAAGTATTGCTGAGAACTGGGAAACTGGCAGAGACTAAAACTGAAGGAGAAGAATTATTTCCAACAACAGAAGGTATGAAAGAAGGTTCTAGTTCCCCGACAGTGTGTAACTTATATTAGGAGAATAATAGATGAGACTGTATAAATGAATGAGAGTTGGGAAAAACAATAACATTTTCAGTAATTTTGAATGGCTTAACTTGACACCATCATTTATACATCTATTTATTCATTGATTTAAATCATTTATGGAGTATCTACTCTTTTCTGGATACTTACCGATTGAGGATTTAAAAGGTAAATAAGATATAATTCCTACCTGAAGGTTGCTAATTATGTAAAGTGCTTCTTATACTGAATGATATAAAGTGCTCAATAAATATTTCCTTTTTTCCTGCTTTTATGGATTAGTTAAGAATGTTTAAGTGCTTGTTTCATGGAATGTAGATGTATATTTCATCTTCAGACTTTTCTGCATGGTGACATATCTTTCCATGTGAAATCTTTTGAAAAGAATGAAATGTATGCAAGTTTACCAAAGACAACTTGCCATTTGTACTTTTTTCCTCTTTAGCCTCCTTCTTTTCAAGGTTCCAGGGTAATTGTCTTGACTTTTTTTGGTTTTTTTTCAATTTTCCCTCTCTCTCTGCTCTACCATCCTTAGTGGGTACCTCAGGATTTAAAGGCTACTGGGGCTCGAGCTATCTTGTCTATATTCCAGGCATCAGTAAGGAGGAAAGCGGGGTGGGAAAAACAGTTTTCTTGGCAGTCCTGTCCAGGACTTCCACTTATACCTATTGCTGGCTACACCTAACTGCCAGTGAGCCTGGACGATGCTGTCTCTTAATGGAGCACATTGCTGTGTGGAATAAAACTTGGGGAAATGTGTGTGGGGAATAGAACTGCCATGTTCCCAGAAACCTGATGCTATAGCTTATTTTTTAATTTTATTTATTTATTTATTTTTGTGGTACGCGGGCCTCTCACTGTTGTGGCCTTTCCCGTTGCGGAGCACAGGCTCCAGACGCGCAGACTCAGCGGCCGTGGCTCACAGGCCTAGCCGCTCTGCGGCATGTGGGATCTTCCCGGACCGGGGCACGAACCTGTGTCCCCTGCATCGGCAGGCGGAATCTCAACCACTGCGCCACCAGGGAAGCCCCTATAACTTATTTTTAGATCATTCTTTCAATCAATATTTATATGCAGTTGGGAAGAGAGGAAGCAAATACCATTTCCCTGTCCACTGCGCAGAGCCCTTGGATACTGGAGGTTTTTACAAGGCATACCATTTTTCTTCAGTTCTGAGATGCATGTGATCATCTATAGTTTTTCTATCTCTTATCGTTTCTGAAATCAGGGTACAAGTCACAGCTGATGAGTACGTTTATGTTTCTTTTTTTTCTCCGAAAAGCTATTATTAAATTCATGACATCTTACAAATGATATTGAACATATATGAAGAGTATAGTTGCATTGCTGTTTCCCCTTTTAATTATTATTTATTACTTCTTTTTTATAAAAAAAATTGTCTCTAGTTATTCATGGGTTAAATTATGATTGATTATTGGGATAGCTTACACAGATAAAATCTAAGACCCTAAGAAATTACTGGGTTAGACATGGAAGTATCTATCATCTGTTAATTGGCATAATAAAGGACTGAAATAATAACTGGAATTTGGAAACATTGACTCATGTAATATCTTAATTTAGGATTTAGCTTATGACATATATGTGTGAATTTGCGTACCTCTCATACAGAAGGTATGCCTTACAAAAAGTCAAAAGAATGGAATCACATGCTAAAGGTTTGAAAGATGGCTGCCTCCTTAAGTAGGCCCTCTCACACTGATTTCTCAGTTTACTAAGGCTTCTGCTATTTTCCCGACCTGTTTTTGGAGAGAGGTGGAGAGTAGTTGAGCATAAGGCCCTGGTGGAGCACAGATTTCTGGGTTAGTCTGTCTCCCCTTTTCATAGGGTTCTTGCAGTACTTGATCATCTCTGCTGTAGTTGGTAACTGAATGATGAGGTGTCAAAATGATCTCGAAACATGAAGCAGATAGAGATTATCTGGAGGAGCTGTGTGGATTGGGGGTAACACACTTAATGATGAATCGGATCCCCTCCGGTTCCCTTTCTCACCATGTGTACATTACTCATTGAAGCAATGGTCCTTGAGCCACCTGTGTGCCAGTTACTGTCCTTGTACTTGGAATACAAAGTTGAAGGAGACACATTTTTGTTTCTTTTGGCGGTATGCGGGCCTCTCACTGTTGTGGCCTCTCCCGTTGCGGAGCTCAGGCTCAGCGGCCATGGCTCACGGGCCCAGCATCTTCGTGGCATGTGGGATCTTCCCGGACCGGGGCACGAACCCGTGTCCCCTGCATCGGCAGGCGGACTCTCAACCACCGCGCCACCAGGGAAGCCCGAAGACACTATTTTTATCTTCAGTGGGCTTGCAGTCAAGTGAGGAGACAAATTTATGTGTAAGCACTAAGACAGGCAAACACAAGAGGCATTGGGATGACAGACGTATGACCGCTGAGTGAAGAGGGCATGTGAAGAGGCTTCCTGGAGCGGGTGGTATTTGACCTGAGTTTTGAAGGATGAATAAGAGTATAGTACATGAAAAAGGGGGGAATTTGTGAGGGAGATGTGTTAGGAGAGGCAGAAGGGGGATATTTTCGGTAGAGGGAAAGAAGATGCACAGAAGCAAAGAAGATAGGCATCATGATTTTTCAGGGATTTGTGTGTTACTGTAGTACCCGGAGAGGAGAGACAGTGTGGGCAGCCAGTGAAGAATGAGGCAGCAGTTGGCTGGAAGGAACGCGGGTGCTGAGTTAAACATGTTAAATGGACCTGCTACTGAATGCTGTGGGGGTTTCAAGCAGAAGAATATTATTCAGTTTCCTTATCTGTACAGTGAGCATAACGGCCTGTATGTTCCACCTCTGGATTGTTGCTCTTTAGTGGTGATGATGGGGCCCCGTCTGCGCACCTTTTCCTAACGGCTAGTCCTGCCCTGGCTGACTTCCTTGCCATTGGTCATCTCGTACTTTAGTCCATCCAATTATGATTTCACCTTGTTTTCAAGGCCTGCTGCCATAGCTCTCCGTGCTGGTTGCACATTCAAATCACTTAGGGTATTTTTAAGGAATACTGAAGCCTGGGATCCAATGTAGGCCATTTATTTCAGAATCCCTGAAGTGGGGTCCAAACACATCAGATATCTTTTACAGTTCCTCAGGCAATTCAGTTGTGAAACCATGGTTAAGACCCTTTGGATGTTTCACGAAAGATAACAGATTCTTTCCAACCGTCATATGTCTGTTCTTCAAACTCTGACACACTTGCTTCCTGGCAGCCTGGAGAAAGCCACCTGTATCTTTTATGTCTGTGTCTGGTCTTTTCAGCTTAAGGGTCGTATCCTGAGTGCTATATCTATTTCTAAGACTTTTACCAGGGTTTTCTATCTGATAGGTGCAAAATCAGTGTCTCTTCACAATGATGAGAGTAGGTACAGTACGTGCATGACAGTTATTGGGACGGGAATTGAGACTATGCTTTTGGTGAATCTGAATCCAAGTTCCCAGAGATGTGTGTTCTATTCTTAGTACTGTAGTGTCTGTGAGATTTTAGTGGGATTTTAGGGGTTTTCTTTCTGCCCCAGTGTTTCTTCAAATTGTCCTTTTTGACAGATTTTAATATCCCATCATGGGAAAGAACCCAAGTTCATTAAAATATTAAAAAAAATTTTTTTCTAATGTTGAATAGGAAATACATTTCAGAGTACCTACTGTGTATATTAAGAATGGAACTTTTTAAATATAGAGGTGATTTTAATATAAATCATCCCTTTAATTTACATTTGGGTTTATGAAATTATGAAGCATTTTCATAAACTCTCACATTTGATATCTCCTTTTTTTTGCAGATAAACAGGTGACACTGTTATAAAGTAGGTACAAATAAAATGTGATCTTATAGGTCTGATACATTAGAATACTAGACGTCTCATTTTTTTAAAAAGTACATTTAGATGTTTATTCCTAACCCTTGAAATTTATAATAAGTCAGTCAACAGACTATGGCCATACCCTTCCCTGCATGCCTTTTGTTGCATCTGTTAAATGGCATTCTGAGTTGAATGAACCTGACATGTGTGGTGTATCTCTTTTTATTCACTTCCAATTTTATTGAAATATAATTGACATATATAGCACTATGAATTTAAGGTGTACAGTGTAATGATCTGACTTATATACGTCATGAAATGCTTATCAAAATAAGTTTAGTGAACGCTCATCATCTCACATAGATAGGAAATAAAGGAAAAATTAAAAAAATATTTTTCCTTGTGATGAGAACTCCTAGGATTTACCCTCTTAAAAACTTTCCTATGTAATATACAGCAGTGTTGATTATGTTAATCATGTACATTGCATTCCTAGTACTTATTTATAAGGGGAAGTTTGTACTGCTTTTAAACTAGTTTCTTCCAATTCTCCGGCCCACTACCCACTGCCTCTGGTAGCCACAAATCTGATCTCTTTTTCAATGAGTTTGCTTGTTTTTGAAGTATAATTGACCTACAACACTGTCAGTTCCCGGTATACAGCATAGTGATTTGATACTCCTGTGTATTACAAAATGATCAACATGTTTGATTTCTCTTGATAATGCTAATATATTTGAGACAGATATCTCTGGCTATTTTATAATATCAAATACTTGTCAGAAAGTCAGCAGGTTGGATGAATGATATAGGTTAAATGACCCAAATTAAAACTCGTAAAACTGGGACTCCTGACTTTGGTTCAGAAGCAGGTCACGGTACAAGTTAAACTTCCCAACATGAGCTGACTTCTCAGGATTTTTTAATGAAGTTGATGAAAAGGTTTTTATGGAGACTAGCTGAAGAAAACTGATCATTATTTATTTAGCTAAATGAATGATTTAATGGCTAATGATTTCCAAATCAATAATATGGGCAGCCCTCCTCTGTGAATTTAGTTCCGGAATTAACTTTATCGTAGAGTGCTTTCCAGAGGCGCTTCCTTTGCAGAGAATGAGTGCTTGGAGGCGAAGACGCAGATTTCACCTGATTTTGGCTGTATAACGTTTAGAAAATGCGTTGTATTCAAGGTTCGAGAATAAGCACTGCAAATTAAATTCATACACACTGCTCAATGTAGGGCAGGCCTGTTTTGGGGAAAAGAAAAAAGAACTTAAATGGCAATGTAAAATCACTGTGACCCAGTCTGTGGCCAGCCTGACATCTGGTGGATCCCAGTGAAACCCCGTGGGATCTGGTCTACTTCAGATCCTCATTGATAATTTTGTCCTGTGTCGCATCAGATGGCTCACAGATTCAAACTCTGAGAAGCTTCCCGTATGTGGGGGCTTGATTTCCACTTTGCAAGAATAATTGAGCCTCAGTGAGGGCTGCTGGGAAAGTTCGGGTGGTGTGAAGTGTGGGCAGTTATCGTGTCTCTCCCCACTCCCTTCCCCACTGGTCCCTCCACCGTCAGTTTCCTTCAGCACTTCGGTTATTAGTCAGGAGGGGTTCTGGGTTGTAGGGATTGATGAGCTGTGATCTGGCTATGGAGAAAAAAGATGTCACAAGATGACTTCAACAGTTGTGTTAAGGATGAGGGAAGAGGTATGATCCCTTCTCTTCCAACCTGGGGACGTAGGGGACTGTGGTGTACCCGATGCCAGTGATTGTGGTCTTTCTGGTCTTGGAGCAGTGGGGAGGTCATGGGCTTCGTGTGGCCGGAACCTCAGCTGCCTTAGTGCTGGAGACGAGGCATGTGTATACTTGTCTACAAGGATCTTTCAGGAAACCCCATTTGGGAAAAAAAATAACTGACGGGGAGCTTGAGCATTTGGCACTGATTTCAGAGAGGAGTTTTTTCTCTTTTCTTCCCCAAATATTTTATTAAGGGAATTTTCAAATGCACAGAAAAGTTGAGAAAATCCTACAGCGAGCTCCCATCTACTTTTCCACCTAGATTCTACAGCGAACATTTACTATACTTGCTGTAGTCCATCCACCAAATCCAGCTTCTTTGCTGACGTGTTTCAAAGTTGTCGGCATCATTACACTTCACCCCTTGACACGGCACTGTGCATATCTTTAACTAGAGTCAGCATTTCTTACTTTTTTGTGAGATAACATCTACAGACAATGAAATACAAAAATCTTAAGTGTAGATGTGAGGTTGGTGAGTTTTGACAAGTGCAGCACCTGTGTAACCCTGACTCCTCTAAAGATACGGAACATTTCTCTCACCCCAGAAAGTTGATGCCTCTTTCCTGAAAACACCCACCCCACACTCCCAGTCAGGTGACAAATGTTTGGATTTTCCCCGCTGTAGATTAGTTTTGACTGTTCTAGAATTCATTCAGTGGAATCATACAGGATGTCTTCTTTGTGTAAAACTTGAGGTTTATCTGCATCTATCAGTAGGTTTTTTTTTTTCCTTTCTTCCCTTTTTTTGTTTTTTTACAAAGATTTTTTAAAAATTTATTTATCTTATTTATTTATTTTTGGCTGTGCTGGGTCTTCGTTGCTGCGCTAGGGCTTTCTCTAGTTGCGGCAAACGGGGGCTACTCTTTGTTGCGGTGCGCGGGCTTCTCATTGTGGTGGCTTCTCTTGTTGTGGAGCACGGGCTCTAGGTGCGTGGGCTTCAGTAGTTGTGGCTCATGGGCTCAGTAGTTGTGGCCCGTGGGCTCCAGAGCGCAGGCTCAGTAGTTGTGGCGCACGGGCTTAGTTGCTCCGCAGCATGTGGGATCTTCCCGGACCAGGGCTCGAACCTGTGTCCGCTGCATTGGCAGGCGGATTCTTAACCACTGCGCCACCAAGGAAGCCCTCTTTTTTTGTTTTTTAATGACTGAGAAGTATTCCATTGTATGAATATACCACAGTTTACCCATTCTTCTGTTAAGGGACATGAAGGCTTTTTCCAGTTGATGGTTATTATGAAAAAGCTGCTGTGAACTCTTGTACAGTGTTTTTGTGGACCTGTGTTTTTACTTCTCTGGGATAACTATCTAAGGGTAGACTTGCTGGGCCAAAGATTATGGATTTGTTTAGTTTTATAAGAAACTATCAGACCTCTCTTACTTGTCAGCGGTTGTGGTTTTTCTGGGCTCTGGTTCTCTAAGACTTCAGGTTCTCTATCCGAATTTTACCTGCCTGGCAAGGAACAGACAGGAGCTTGCCCTCAGGATAGAAGCTGTAAAAATGGGAAATCACTGGTGCCATGTCATTTTTCCAAATGGCATCTACCCTCCAGTTTCTGTCTTTCAGTGCCTCTCCAGTGCCTTCCGATACTTGCCTTTTGTGCTTTATCTAGAGTTTATAGTCTTCATCTGCACAAGGACTGTACCAGTAACAGAACCCAATCACAGAAGAATTTAAATAGAATTTATTATTCTGGATTTCTCTGGAGTTCATCCTATGACAGTAGGGCAAAAGTCTGAGTCGTAGTTCCCCAGAGAAGGGAAATAGGCCAGGTGCCTTTCTCCTAGGGTTAATCCCGAGGAGTCAGTTCATATGAGTGAAGGCTTACCCTGTGGAGTGGATTTTGGACTTACCCCAACCTTAAGGGATCTTCATCTTGTGTAGTTAAAATAGATGTCAAGAAGCCTCTTGAGAAATGGGCCAAATGGACGTTCACGTGGGTGAGCTGTGCCAGCTAAGTAGCAGTCCTGGTCGAGTTGCTGCAGTGAGGACTTGGCTTAAAGTGAGAATTTGAAAAACACGTGGCAATTCGGCAACAGCTATGAGAATTACGGCTGCGGGTATTGTTTAACCTAATAATTCTGCTTCTAGGAATTTATCCTATGAATTCACACGCATGAAAAATATGGCATATGTTCATTGCTTGCAATAGCATAATATTGTCGACAGCCTGGTACATATTGACAAGAAGAGATATCTAATTTTGTATGTCTTGTTTCCTGTCTGTATTAGTCAGCTTGGGCTGCCATAACAAAATACCATAGACCAAGTGGCTTAAACAACAGAAATTTAGTCTCACAGTTTGGAGACTGGAAATCAGGGTGCCAGCGTTTTTGGGTTCTGGTAGTGATCTCTTCCTGGCTAGCACATGGCTGTCTTTTCACTGTGTCTTTACATCAGGACGGGGGGCGGGGGAGGGAGGGAGTGGGGAGAAAGAGTAGAGTGTTTACAAGTGAACTCTGATGTCTCCTCTTATAAGGGCACTAACCCCATCATGAGGATCCCACTCCTCATGACCTCATCTAACCCTAATTACTTCCCAAAGGCCCCATCTCCAAATACCCTCATGTTGAGGGCTGGGGCTTCAACATATAAATTTGGGGGAATCACAAATATTTGGTTCATAACACTGTCTTTACAGATTAACTGCCTTTCTGAGTTTAGGTGATTTACATAGCTTTCCAAGCCTATGTAAAAACAAGTTAATACTGCATTCTTTGCAGAGCTTTTTGTGGCACTTAGAGCTAATTTATACGAAGCATCTATCTCATATCTGGCTCATCAAAGCAGATTTTTTTTTAAATAGTTATTTTCATTTTATGATAATAATAACTGTTATTATTGTTATAGAGGAATGGCATGAGCACTTTCTTTATAGAGAGTTTGCATTATAGGTCATTTGAATGTCAGATTAATTTGGCTGGGGTATAGGGTAGAGATAATATCAGTTAAAACCATAAGTTATGGCTGGCCCATATTTATGAAGGCCTTGAGTGCTAAATAAGAAATCTAGCTTTCCTTCTTTAGGGAATGGGAAACCATTGAAGGTAGGAGAGAGAGAGAGAGAGAGAGAGAGAGAGAGAGAGAGAGAGAGTGTGTGTGTGTGTGTGTGTGTGTGTGTGTGTGTGTGTTTTCAGCTGGCGAGAGACATGATTACACAGTACTTAATGAACATTCCTATAAAATTAGTATGAAACTACTATTTTAAGGATGGATTGGAAGGAGAAAGACTGAAGGCATCAGGTAAAGTTGGGGGGTTATTGAAAGAGTCCAGGTTTTGAACACTGACAATCTAGAGTTTGTGGCAGTGAAAATAGAAAGTATGTGTGAAACAGTTCTTTAGAAATAATTCAGCAGGACTTGATGACTACCTGAATGTTGGGAGCGGAGAAGAGAGTAAAGTCCAAGATGACTCTGGGGTTTTCTGTGTCTCACTGGGAGAATAGTGTACTATTTTTAGAAATATGAGAGTTACTGGGTACAGGATGATCAATTGGAAAAACTTGTGCAGTAAGTCAGTGGTGGGTCTTAGCTTTGATCCCGTAACTTTCTGGTTCTGAAGATGGTTTCCCTCCTGCTGTATCATTCTGCCTGATTTTGTTCACCAGGGATTCATTGTACATTTATAGATGTTTTACTTGTTGCTCTGAAATGTACCCAGAGTCTGGTTTTATTCAGGTGTGGGCAGACACCCAGACATGAAAATGATTGTCATGAAGGAAGAAGTTTATACTCACCAATCCCTAGAAACAGAAGACACAGCAAGCCACCTGGGCCACATGGGGAGGCACTCAGGTCACCTGGAGGCAGAAGGCATGAGGCCAGAGTATGGGTTTTCGTGGGAAGGAACAGGAGAGGTGTGGTAGGCACGCTTGAGCAAGCTTACAATGGAGAATTTGAATAACCTGGTGGACTCTGGGCTATGGGATGGTCTCTGGCTGACCGGCACCTGGCCCTGAGGTGATCAGGGCGAGGTAGTATTGCCTCTGTAGTGTAAAAGCCAGAGAGAGAGGGGGTGGTTCAGACAGTTGGCTCTGAACTGGTTGGCCTGTAGATCAAAGGCATGCTCACCGGGAAACCGTCTGCTCTACCTGCCAATTGACTAGCTAGCCCTGGGAGGGCAGTCTCACCAGGATCGTCAAGACCCCCCAGTGTCAAAGCATTATAAAATGCAGAAAAGTTTGAAATGATGCACACATTTGTATATATGAAATAAAACCCATGTGGCTATTATTCACTTGGAGCAAATATTTGTATTTCAAAGTGATTATTTTCACTGCTTGGTGAAAATTAACAGTGATGATTCTTTGGACTCCTCTGAGGGTGATTTTTGTCATTACTTTTAGCTCATGGAAATTAACTATTTCTTTTCTCTTTTGCCTGCTGAAAGCTTTGTATTCAGTGATATATGTTCAAGAAATGCTAGTGAGCATCTTGTGAGTTGTATCTGTGAATTAATGTAACTATTTAAAAAATAAACCTACTGGAACTTACGTATTCAGATGGAGATTCTCTCTCTCAAAGGTATCTTCTGGGAACTATGCATTTGTTCCAACCATGCTGTCATGGCTCTTTTTTGTTGTTTTTGTTTTTTGTTGGGTTGTTTTCCTTTTGGAATTTCCTTCAGGGTCTGTAGCATATGCTTAGGAATATCTTCAGTGGTACCATATTTTTTTATCCCTTGAGGGTGCTTTGGTTTTTGGAAATAACCAAATGCACATTAAATGGAGTGAAAGATTGAGTTGATGACAGGATTTAAAAAGAAAAAAAAAAAAGAAAAGTCTGACGGGAAGATAGTCAGTCATGGGACTGATTTTCCCAGGCAGGCTTCAGACTGGTCCTAACCAACCACAACTCTGAGAGGGAGAGGGGTGGTCCTCTACTAGCTGGAGCATCAGCCACTCACTTGAAATAAGGGCTCCTGAGCTCTGAAGAGACAGGGCTGTTTTTTGGTGAGTGGGTTTAGATATACTTGTTTGAAAATTGGCCTCTTTTGTGCATAAGGAAGGGAAGTACCTGAAGAAAATAAAAACGGGGGTGGAAAAAAACTAAATAAGGTTGCAGTTGTAGGTCACCTTATAAGAAAAGCAACAAAGAAAGAAAAATAATAGGGAAGAATTATTAGTATGTGAAACTATTGGATTTTGTTTTTTCTCCAAATTAAAGGTCCCGCGGACAGCTGGGCAGGTATTAAATGGTAAAGTACATAAGGCAGACATAAGCCAAAATGGCAGCCCTGGGCTTGTGTGTGTGTGTTTCTATGTGTGTTTGTAGGGTGTGCAATTTCTAGACTCTAAGTAAATCTTTCTCAAAAGTACAGGGTTTTCAGCAGACTACGCTTACATGCTTTTCCTTCTTTCATCTTCTGTTGTCCAAAATGTATAACTTAAGTCTTTCATCCTTCAGTTTTGATAGTGTTCTAGAATACATTCGGCGATTTTATAACTCTTCTTTGCTCTCATACTTGTTTGTATAAAATTTGATTTGGGCCCTTTGCGTTGTAGTTTTAAATTATTTATTTGAAGACTTTTTCTGGTCTTGGTGTGTTTACTCTGAAAGGGCAGGAACTCTGATTCTTATTTTAGAGCAATATTAGGTTCAGAGAAAGTTCTCATTGGTACTGAGTGAAGGGCTGAATGTGGAAATGGGCCTTGAAATGAGTAGCTTTTGATCAGAAAACATCTCTAGAACAGTACAATTCCTTGGGAGGCCTGAGGCTGACTGGTGGTCCAACTTGGTTTATGAGGTTTGGAGAACACAGAGGAAGTGAGTATTTAGCGAACTCTTTGCAGAGGCACAGTGGAGAAAGCTCAGTTTCTTCCCCCATAGATCATGCGCAGGACATGCTGAGTTTTAGGTCAGCCTCTGACGCTCCAGCCGCTTGCAGCTGGCTTCTCACCGCACACCCACCCACTGCTCCAGTGGTCAGCCGAGCTCAGATTATATGGATGGCTTTAAATTTTAGTTCAAGTAAGACACAATTAGGAAGGTGAATCTCCTGGGAAAAAATTATATGGTGTATTTACAAAGTGAAATATTTACTTTGAATTATTTAAATACTGTTTACCTTCGTTAGTGAAGGTTAGGAGAGTCCGTTCTTTAAAAACAAAAGATTTACATTGTGATTACAGTGACTACCTGGTACTTGTCACTTGAGACCCTAAATGGAATACCTCCTTATTAGTATAAAATGGATGGGGCTTCCCTGGTGGCGCAGTGGTTGAGAGCCCGCCTGCCGATGCCGGGGACGCGGGTTCGTGCCTCAGTCCGGGAGGATCCCACATGCCGTGGAGCGGCTGGGCCCGTGAGCCATGGCCGCTGAGCCTGTGCTTCTGGAGCCTGTGCTTCTGGAGCCTGTGCTCCGCAACGGGAGAGGCCACAACAGTGAGAGGCCCGCATACCGCAAAAGGAAAAAAATGGATATAAACACAGATGTTATTGGCAGTGTTCTCTCCTTTATTAAAGCCGCGACATTGATAGGTCGTTGCTTATATAAAAATTTTTGTGGAAAAGTTGTAGATGGTTGGGATATTTTAAGGTGCTCTATAATCAAAGCAAGAGACTGGTTTTGGAGTGTGGAGTGTGGTGAAGAGAAAGAACAAAACCACTTATCGTAATTGCAGTAAAATCAGAAGATTTATCCTAAATCGGCACTCACAAAAAGCTGTGTTGTTACTCTCATCGTTAATGCTCAGATGGTCATTTTCTACAGTAGCTGTCATTGACATCCAGAATTTTATAGCTTGGTCTGGGTCTTGAAAACCAAAAGATTAGCTGGCAGAAACCATCCTCACTGATCTATTTGCACTTAGACTTTGTAGCTGCACTAATTGGGTTTTCTCTTGTGTAAGTAACAAACAGCATAATTTGAGTCGAGGCAAGGTTATCATTTAACATAGTTTCATGTAGTCTGTTATTTCTATGGTGCTGAATAGACTTTCATAAATGATCTTAAAGAGTTCTCTGAAACGAATTACTGTTGACATCATAAAGGACTAAAGTCATGACACTTAGTAACTATGAATGTCACATGGATCCTCTAATAATATAATGCAATATATATATATATGTTTTCTACATTCAGTTCTCTTGGAGCTGGCGAGCGATGCTTTACCAAATGATATGACCCTGGCTCTTGCTTATCTCCTTGCCTTACCGCAGGTAAGTTTACCCTTTCCAAGAAACAAGGACTTAAAAATGAATAAGCTAAGCCTTTACTGGGGGTTTTCACCAGTAAATTGTTTGTTATATGTTTCACTGCCTTCTGGCTGTTCTTGCAAGATGGAAGGACTCTGGTCAGTATCCGGAAAGTGAATTCTACAATGTTAGCTGAAATGTTGATTTTAAAATCTACTTTCATGTGCGTAGGATCTGCCTTATAATGTCTTCTGAAATTTAATGTAGTCATATTAAGATGAGCTTGAGCTTTAGTTGATATGATAGAAACTTGGAACCAAAATTCTAGAGTAAGGACTAGAAATGTAATGGTTTATGACGGTTGTGCCAGTTTCCTTTCAGCTGAGCTGTTTCTCTCGTGCTCCCTTCCTAGGTGTTAGACGCTAACAGGTGCTTTGAAAAGCAGCCCCACTCTGCTCTCTCTCTCCAGCTGGCAGCCTATTACTATAGCCTACAGATCTACGCCCGGTTGGCTCCGTGTTTCAGGGACAAGTGCCATCCTCTTTACAGGGTGAGTCCTCATGGTTTCCACCTTGTTATTGAGCAGGGTTAAGCTTTTCTAAAGTAGTTAAAACACGTTTACCTCTTTGGAGGGACTGATGCACTTTGTATTCAGAGTGCTTTGTATTCCCAGTGGCTGACAGCCTTTGCCTTTTCTGTGTTATACGTAGTTGCTTTTCCAGGAATTAATAAGAAGTAGAGTTTCTAATATTTATTGTGAATGCTGGTTCATCCCCTAACTCTTCTGTCATTTATTTTATATTACAGCGTTCTTAGGAAAGGCTAAAGGAGAGGAGAAATGGAGAGTTAGCTTTTTAACTCACTTCTCAAGAGGAAGATGGCTTTGTCTAATTTAGGACAGCAGGCAATGTAGTTCTTTGAACAGCACTGCACTTTTATTTATTTTTAAGCCAGAGAGATATGAGAGTAGTAATTATGCAGATGGAATGTTGAGGCACACTATGCCTACTTGCCACCAAGCTTCTGACACTTTTATTTAACTTTATTATTAATTTCTGAGTTAGAGCACCTAAACGTGGCCTCAAGTTACACGTGCCTTCTTTTGTGGACACGGAAGTGTTCCAGATGCCGCTGGAAAATGGAAGCCCTCTAGGTTTACTTGTATACACCACCTTTAATCATCAGCGTTTGGAAATTATTTCCTTTTTATACTGGACATTTTAAGAGAATTACCACTTTAAGAGTAGGTAAGCAAATAGATCAGACTTCCAAATCCACTCTGTGTACGAATCCAAGCTTCAGTTTTTACTGAGGCAGAATTCTTCCTCTCCGACCCAAAGTAGACTATAAAGAAATAATTTCACATGAGTATCAAAGTTCTAGCTGCCTCTGCCATCCAAAACATATCTAAGAACCTTTAAGTATGTGAAAACATTCCATTCGTGGCAAAATCTATGGCTTTCATTCATCAGTTTTTATTTAAAAAGAGGAAGGTGGGTGGGGGAACCCTGTGCCACGCAGGTTACTCTCCCAAGGGCATCATCAATGTCAGTGGGTATTGTTCTCAGGAATAGGTATGTTAGGATGAAATTGGCCAAGAAAAGGGCTGCTTCTTTTTTTTTTATCCAGTTGATATATTACTTTATTTTGGAAATTTTGAATTTATTTTTTTGTTTTCAGTAGCTACTGCTGCTTTGTGCAGTACTTTTATCCTATACTCTAGTAATTTTCCTTTGTTTTGCTTTTATATCACAGGTATGTTTTTATGTGAAATAAGGAATTGACCTACTGTGTTATAAACTGAGGGCAAGAAGTGGTTAAATAGGTGGAAGTGTGGCAGGTTTATTTCTGGAGCAGTGTACTTACTTAATGTCTTTCTTATTCCATTCAATTGGTTGGCTGGCAAAGAGTATTCATGGCGTTTGCTGGTGTCTGCTTTTAAATGTCTTTATCTTTTCAGTAGTACATACACAAGTGCTGGATAATTGGCTCAGGACTCCCATGTAGTATGTACTATTTCCATGTGTGTAATCTATATTAAGGTCACACTGCATGCCCAACGCTGTGTTCCACCTTTCATGAATACAGAGGATTGAAAGGCCACTTGGTCAGCTGGTCTAGCCCTAAACCCCGCCCCGAGCACCTTATGTGTGCCACGGCCTCTGAGCGAGTCTTGAGATGAGAAGGTGATTATGGCTGTCTGACCTCAGTGAACTCACCACTTACCATAAATCCATGAGAGACAGTTACGTAAAGGTGGATTAGAGGAGCTGCAGGTGAGAGGACTGGAAACCCTCGCCAGACAGACCACATGTCCAGACTGTGACAGAAGCCAAAGAGCTGGCTGCAGAGCCCCATTTTGGCCTGATCTTCGGTTTCATTACCTAAAAGCTTAAAGTAGTCCTCTTGAAGGGAAGTTCTAGTGCAGTCTGTATTTTTCCTGTTTTCCCCGATAGTAAATTACTTTGAACCAAAAATTAAAAGTCCCAAATCCTGAACTGTCTTTGAGAGAGGTAAGTCCCAAATCCTGAACTGTCTTTGAGAGAGGTAAGTCCCCAATCCTGAACTGTCTTTGAGAGAGGTAAGTCCCAAATCCTGAGCTGTCTTTGAGAGAGGTAAGTCCCAAATCCTGAACTGTCTTTGAGAGAGGTAAATCCCAAATCCTGAACTGTCTTTGAGAGAGGTAAGGCAGGAGAAAACCAGTAAATTCCATCCTGGCCTTTATATCTGGCAGTCACTGTTTCCTACTTCAGATACTGAAGTCACTGTAAGAAACCCCACCTAAGATTTCTGTGACTAAAGCGTGCAGAGAGAGGAAGTAGAACACTGCAAGATGAGGGTTAGAAGTAAAAGGTGTGTCCCATCTTGGTTTCTTGTGTATTCCCAACGGAAAGTATGAGTGTTTTATTTTCAGGTCTTATATTTTGCCCATCCTTTCATCGACCCAGCATTGATTGACTGCCAGCTGTGAAGGACGTAGAGCCTGGTGTTACAGTGTGAAGAATGATGAAACCTGATTCCTGCCCTTTTCTACCCTTTACACCAATTTCCGTTTCTTCCTTTCATCTTATATCAACTCACCATCGCTGCCCTTTAGCTCTTGGTCTTGTTCCTGTCACCGCTTTCCTGTCAAACTGTTCTTTCCCTTGAAGATGTCCCTTGGAGGTCTCGTGCCTCACCCTAGGCCTTGGCCTCAGATTCCTGGTTGTTGGAATACTCACCCACCCCGTGACGTGGTTCCTGACACCTGTAGCCGTTCCCTTTCTGGGCCCAGTAGTGTAAGGCAGCTGCTGGTCAGGGTCATTGCTTCGGGAAGCAGCATTAAAGCCTAGGGCAAACAGAAGCCAGCAAGGCTCACGTGGCCCAGTGGTGATGCCTCAACACATGATTTCTAACTCCTCAGCTGCTCCACAGAGAAACATGTGCCCTCTGATAGCGTTAAGATGGCACACGGCTAGGTCACAAGCCAGCTAATTCTCCAGAGACTTCTTGGCAACTCTGTGGAAAGTATTTGGTTGTTAGTCTGAAGGGTGCAATGCAATCAAACATCATTGTCTCTTCCTTTTTGTTGCGTTTGCATCTTTTTCCAAGCATCTGTCTGAGAAGTCTTTGCAAAATGGAGGTCTGGTCATCCTCCCTTGAGTCTACAATCCTTCAGTGATTTCCTGTTGCCCTAGCAGGTGGTCTGGCCTCTGTCTGTTTCTGCGACTTCATGTTCCTTCACTCCAGCCGTACCAAGCTGCTTAAATTTCTCAGCCAGCCCGCGTATCCTCTCTTCTTTGCATTCAGTATGTTGTACTCTTTTGCCTATAATGTTTCCCCAGCATTTCTTTGCTTAGCACTTGGTTCAGGTCTTACCTCACCAAGGCATGGTTCCTACCACCTGCCACCATTCTGTCGTCGTGCTCCCACGCTGTGTTGGGTGCTCCTCTGTGCACGTTTTTACTGCCCTTTACTTACCTCATAACGTTTATACTCTACTACTTTGAATTTATCTACTTCCATCTCACTAGAAAATGAGCTGTTTGAGACCAGTGTCTGTGTTGTATTTATTGTTTTCCTCATTGCTTAGAGCAGGACCTGACATATCAAGGGTAGTAAACAAATGTTCCCTGGGTGGATTACTGAAAATTAATAATTCTTCAGTACATATGAAATAATTGAATTATGTGTGTGTATTTGTCAGATGACTACTTACGCCAGGGAGTATTCTAGATCCTGGGGAGAGAGTCGTGAGCAAAGTATATGTAAAAACCATTGCCCTTTTCAGATTTACATTCCACTGAGGAAGGAGCACCATAAACAAAATAAGTAAATAAAATGTATACTTTATTAGATTGTGATAAGAGCTTTGAAAACAAGAAGAAAGTTAAGGACTGTGTGTGTAGAATACGATTTAAACAGGCTCAGGAAAGACCTCAATTGAGTAACGAAAAGGACGAGCATAGCACCAGAAAGATGGAGGGGAAGAACGTTCCAGATCGAGGGGTGGAATCTGTTAACAGATGAATTGAGGTATCCCTGTCCCATCATATGTGCTGTGTTTTTTCACAAAATATTTAAGAAAGTATTAAAATGTCACGCTATAAAATTCAAGGCTCGGAAGCATTGCCTGACTGCAGAGGAAAAGCATAGAAATAGAGTCTATGACCAGACTTCACTGTGACCGGATGGGGTCTCTTCTCTCTGGCTGGGAAGGTGTCAGGATGGGTGTGACAGTAGCAGACTTCGTGGGGGCTTGTGAACGAGAGTTGTCAGGGGTCAGTAGGAAGGTCAGACTAACCCTGGGAAGGCTTTGGCTGTCTTAGTACCTTTCACATTCCTTCCCGCTTGATCTGTCGAGCAGTCTCATGTTGCAGAAAGTAAGACACGGAGAAATGCGGTTACTTGCTCAGGGTTGCTCTGGGAGAAGGTGACACCTGTCACTTAGAGCTCCTGACCCCAGTCTTTACCTGCCTTTTACTTGGATGTGCTGCCCCCCTAGCTTTGTGTCGGAAGCAGTGTGTCACTGTGTTTCGGACCTGAGTGATCTCTGGCCCACAGTTCCTAACGGGTCATTCCCAGGAGGATGTTTTCACGTGCTCTGCGATGGCTACCGGCTAAAGTCTCTCCTCCTCTGTGTGACAGGGAAGCCCCTCAGAGGACTGGCGGCTGTTCCTCACCCCGGCAGCCATGATCCTGACACTAGCTCGTTTGAGGTCTATGCTGTTCAGAATGTATATTTCTCTTAATTTAACATCCATTCCCACACGTCTGCCTGTGCAGACGTAATTCTCCTGCCTGAAATACCTCCTTCTTCCCACTATCAATAGGTAAGTCTGAGCTCAGAAGAGCCTCCTGTGTGAAGTCTTCTCTGCTGCCTCAGCAGATACCGGCCTGAAATAATTTTTTTTCATTTATATCTTACCTTTATAATTATCGTAAATGCATCCTTTTTTAAAGTTGTAGTATAGTTAATTTCCGTCTCTCACGGCTCTCCTCCAGACACCCACTGGAGTGGTTCTTTTAGGCTATGGTAGCTGATGCACGTCTGTCTTCTCGCCTCGTGGTAATCTTGTTGAGGGCAGGAATCCCCAGAGCTTCACCCACTGCAGTTACTCAGTGACTGTTTATTGGCCTGTGAATAAGTTGAGGAATCATTCCAGCTGCTGTGATTCGGACAACCTTCAGTTTTTACGGTTTCGAGCCCTGACCCCTCATGGATGGGCACGTTAGCTGGATGTTTTAAGTATGTTTGCGTTGTCCATTGACTACCTAATGACTCATTATTTGAGTCTTTTCAGCATCTCCCCCTGTATAAAACGGCACTGCCGGGTTTGGAATTAGATATGACAGACTCCTGACGAATCATCCCGGAAACTGAAATCAAAGTGGTTTCAGTTTGTTGTCCGCATATAATACCACGCTGTGAAGCTTAGCTTCCGCTTGGCCGTCAGTCCAGCTGGTTCCTATTTTCACATTTTCTCTTCCCGCCCCCTGTAGTTCTGAGCTGCTAGAATGATAACTTAGGTAGATTGCTAGGTTTGAATAAAAGTACTGATATAATTTGTGGTGTTATTTCTGATACAAAGCATGTGCATCTTGACGGGAAGCACATCCCGAGTCTGCCACATCCGGCAGCAAACCTGGATGAGCTTTGAAGCAGCCCACTGGGCGTTCATGTTTCTTTTTAGAGACCTGTAATGATGATTGGCAAATGGTCACTCGCAGAGAATTTTCTCTTCTAGTATTTGTCCTAATTAACTCTTTATGTTAATGCACACATGACAAAAACCTCAAATGATGAAAATAGGATAAAACAAAAAGTATTTCCCTTTTGTCTACTTCCAGAAATAGTTTATGGATATGCGTATTTATATAATAACTTTTTATGCAAATATGAGTAAACTATACACATTTTTCTGTACCTTGATTCTTTTCATTTATATCTTACCTTTGTAATTATTGTAAATGCATCTTTTTTTAAAGATTGAAGTATAGTTAATTTACAGTGTTGTGTTAGTTTCTGGTGTACACAACGTGATTCGGTTATACATACATACATACACATACGTAAATATTCTTGTTCATATTCTTTTCCATCATAGGTTATTACAAGATACTGAATATAGTTCCCTGTGCTATACAGTAGGACCTTGTTGTTTATCATTTTATATATAGTAGTTTGTTTCTGCTAATCCCAAACTCCTAGTTTATCCCTCCCCACGTAAATGCATCTTGAATTGTGATTTCTCTGTCATTCTTTTTAAAAAGTTTCAGAAAATAAAATCAGTTAAAAATGGAAACGTGTCTTTTAGTTTTATATGCTAGAGAAGCAAACCCAGCAGGGGATGAAATTCAAAACTTTATGGTAAACTATTTCTAAAATGTGTTTTCTTAAGCTACTAATTGAATATGCCAAGTAGAAAATTATTTCAAGCAAAAAACAACCCTAGAGGGGAAACATACCACCTGTTCAAAACTTTCCAAACAATATTACCAAGAAATGGAGACTATTAAGCCTGAATGGATTTATTACCTCTTCTAGTAAGTAGTAGATGAAGTTATCCAGCATTTTGGTGTCATAAATATTTATGTGCATTTTGTTTTTACAGGGACTTGACCATATTCTTTAAAGAAATCGCATTTATTTCACCCCATAGAAGAACTGCATTGCCAAATTTGGGGGAAAAAATTAGAGTAATTTAACACTCTACACTTTTTTTTTTTTTTTTTTTTTTTTTTGCGGTACACGGGCCTCTCACCGCTGTGGCCTCTCCCGTTGCGGAGCACAGGCTCCAGACGCACAGGCTCAGCGGCCATGGCTCACGGACTCAGCCGTTCCGCAGCATGTGGGATCTTCCCGGACCGGGACACGAACCCGTGTCCCCTGAATCGGCAGGCGGACTCTCAACCACTGCGCCACCAGGGAAGCCCAACTCCCTACACTTTTTAAATTTTTGATGCCTTTTTATGTTTTCAGTTTTTGCAGTATCTTTTTGTTTTTTAATTTTATTTATTTTATCTATTTATCTCTCTGTCTATCTATCTATTTAGTTATTTATGTGTTGGGTTTTCATTTCTGTGCGAGGGCTTTCTCTAGTTGCGGCAAGCGGGGGCCACTCTTCATCGCGGTGCGTGGGTCTCTCACTATCGCGGCCTCTCTTGTTGCGGAGCACAGGCTCCAGACGCGCAGGCTCAGTAATTGTGGCTCATGGGCCTAGTTGCTCCGCGGCATGTGGGATCTTCCCAGACCAGGGCTCGAACCCGTGTCCCCTGCATTGGCAGGTAGACTCTCAACCACTGCGCCACCAGGGAAGCCCCAGAATATGGGAGATTCTGAAGCTACCCATAAAGTCCTTCAAAAGTTTCTTAGAGGCCGGGAGCTTTCATACCCATGGATCATATCACTGAAATTAGGTGGGAAACAGAGGAAGAGAGGTTTGAATATACTCTGCATACAGAAATTCATGACTTCAGGTGTGAGGCTGGGTGTGGCGCATTGAGGGAGCCCCGCTGGCAGGATAGGGAGGAAGGGCTGATGGAGTGGGGTGCCCACGAGGCCAGAGGCTGGGGGTTGGGCTCACTTCCTCGCTGCCGGACCCCAGCTCAGGATGCCTTCCATGCAGGTTGGCATCTGTAAAACAGCAGCAGCAGTCTCCTGTGCCCGTCACTGGGTGGGTATGAGGGTCAAATGAAAATCATGTGAAAGTGCTTTAGAAATTTAATGCAGCACACTTGTGCCGTGAATGAAAGAATGTATGCAATGAAGTGTTGGGCTGAGTAGAGGATGCTTTTGGAATATTTTTAGAGAAATTGTGATAAGCTCAGGGGAAGAATTACTATTAAAATTTAAGTCATACATTGGAAGTAATCATGACCAGTAAAGTTCCTGAAGGAAGGGGTAGAAACTAGTAGTGATGATGGTAAGACGAGAAATTTGCATGGAAAGCCGGAACTTACAACATGTCCATCCATCTACTCTCATTCAGTCTCTGTGAAGAGTCTATCAGAAAGAAATTGCCTTAATTTTAATAATGGAAAACCTGACGCTCAGGAAGGAAGAACCAGCAATCCAGTTCTTTGATGCCAGTTCCTATGTTTTTTCCTCATAGCTAATGCTCTTTGTTTTGGGAAGATTTTGAAAGAATTAGTGTTATGTTTTACCAATAAATAAGTATTGAAAATATTCCTACACATTTAACAAATGTTTGATCCATAACCTTGAAGAACTATCATCAAGGAATTAATAGAATGCCCCTTTTCACCACCTTACTAGGTTGGAAATTTAAAAGGAGGTATATTTATATCAAGAGGTTGAACAGAAAATGATATTCTAAATTCTTTCTGTTCTAAATCTCTCTCCCTTGTTCTTAGAGAAGACAGAATGCTTGGAAACACAGCTCAAACCAGGATCTCCAGTTGAACACCTACCATGGTGTGTCCTCTGTGACCATTTGTATTTACACATGTGTGTATATGTGTAAAAGGGATGAGAGGGAGAATGTGTGTGTTAAAAAAATAGGTCAGTCCTGATGTAATATAGAATGACAGCATTAAGGCCATCATTGAAAGTTGATCATCTGTAACAGGACTCAAATGCCAGATCTCATGTACATTTGGTGGGAGCTGTGTGTACATTGATCTTGTCAAGATTCTTATAATTTTAAGAGATACCCCCCCTGCACAACAAATATAAAAGGCTGGTTCTTGGGCGACATTATGCCTGGGAGTCATATCCTGCCTTGCCACCTACCCTGAATGGCCTTAGTCAAGCTACTCACCTCCTTACCCATCTTAAAGAGGATGGTACTAGTAGACTCTGGTCCCCCAAGGTTGTTAGTATTAAATGAGATTCAGTTCATGTATATTTAGCACTATGTCCGTTCCATACCGAAGACTGAAATATTAGGTATTTGTTCTTAAATATTTCTTAGAAAAGTGAACACATTTGATGCACAGAGAATGTGAAGTAAAAATTATTCAGAGGGGCTAGACAATTTCTACTTAGTAAAGGAGAAGGTATGAAAGTTGTTTAAACTGTGTAGGGACCTACTGATTATAATTTGTTGGTCTGAAATTGTATTTTTAACAAAGAAATCTGTTCTGATGTGTAGTGGAGGCATCAATGAGATGAGATGTAGAACTTCCCCAGTTCCACACCTGGAGGGATTTACAAGGTTTTATTTTATTTTCATGATTGAATTCTTATATATTCATAAGATTTTAGCCTTAGAAAGGTGATCATCTTGTGATACTCCTTTGTTCTACATCTGAAGAAACTGAGCCCCAGAAGAGTCAGGAGTGTCCATTGCTCCCTCTAAGGAGTTTCCAGCATTCTTGTTTGTGTTTCTATAATGGTTCTTATATTCAGGTGCCTCCTGTGAGTTATTTATGTGTACATCTTTGACAATCACTAGTTTTAGTTTCTTGGGAGTAAGCGCTGGGCCCAATTTGCTTTCATATAATAAGAGAGTAAAAGACATTTTAAAATATTTTGTTTGTGCCTCCCAACAAACCACGAGGATGGTGTGCTTGTTGACTCTCTTATAGATGAGGAAACAGAGACATGTTGTAACTTGCCCCAAATTGCATCTCTGCTAAATGAAGGATCTGGAATATAAACTAGTATTACTAACTTAAAAGCTACAACTGCTGTTCAGTGTGTCTCCGTTTTACTCCACACCTGACTTGTTCAAGAAACTCTAATGTGCTCTAGGAAAGACAAATCCACTAAGTACCCATGGTCTCTGCCTGCTGGAAGCTGTGCTTTAATACTTATAAGAGAATGCAATGTGAAGTATGCAGTAGAGGTGCAATTAAAGTGTAACTCGTGTATACCTTTGAGTAAATTCCATAATCCTTTTCATTTTTGGAGCACCTGATAAAGGCCAGGTCTTGGTTTGTGTAGTGTGTGTGTGTGTGCGTGTGTGTGTATGGTCTCTTAGGCTTTGTGAAGCCATGCAAGCTATATATATTGCCATTTTATAGATGAGGCAATCAGATTTGTAGTTAAGTAACTTGCACAAGGTCAGCTAGTAACTTCTCTGTGTCCACGCTTATTACAGTCTGCCATGCCATTTTCTTCATTCGCAAAAGGAGAGAATAGGTGTTTTTTGCCACATATGAAAATGAAGGTTGTATGTGGAGACTTGAAGCTCTCTATGAGATAAAGAAAAGCCAATGTAAATATCAGTATTTATGCTCATTATTGCTATGTGCTGCCATTTTGGAGATTAACCCTCTACCTGGTTTGGGGATTTGTTTCAAAAATGGTATTAGAATACAAAGAGAATAGAAATGAGATCACATATATAGTCCACTCTCCCAATACAGGGACCAAGCCCTTGAGATGCCAGGAAGCAAAAAGTAAAAACATGAATGTGGAGCAATAGCTGTGAGAAACCCTTGGGCGAGGGGAGGTGGTCGATTGCATGCATGGGGGTGGGAGTCACACTCAGAGATGGACGGCCTGGCTGTAGCCTCTCCCTCAAAGCGCGTTGGGCAACTAGAGGCTGAGGACTTCCGCCTGAAACCACAGGGTCAGAGTGTATATGGAAAGAAGCCTTCCTCACAGTTTTGATGAACGTGGGTTTGCTGGTGGAGTGCAAAACCGACCCAAAGAGTTCCCTGAAAGAACACCTACAGAAGAGCTCTCCTGCTGCCCTGAAACCCTGATCATTGGATATTTGCACCTGCTCTCTCTCTTCCTAGGCAGGCAAGTGCTAACTGGATGAGGTGTGAGAAGAGCAGGCAACAGCAGAGCACACCAGGGTGCAGAGCAGGTGTAGACAGGCTGGCTGGTCCCCAGCAGCATCCCTATACCAGACAGCTTCAGAGGGGGCTTTGCCCCGATGGGCGGTTCAGGGTGGTGCCTCAGGGCTTCAGTCCGTAAGTAGGAGGGGGTTGGCTGAGGCATGGGGTCTCCTTCGCCTATATCCATTTCCAGAAGTACCAGCCATATGCAGCTTATTCCCAAATCACTTCTTATTGCAGTTAGATCAGCTTTATTCACTCCATCTTCCCATCAGGTCTTAGGCATCCAGGCTTAGCACATACTCTCCCCTTTACCAGAATTTGTCTCCCTATTTTTTTGCTGACCTTTTTACTTCTGATACCTGAGCAGTTAGCCTAGAAATTAACTCTTCCAAGAAGACCTCCTTGATACATGCCCAAGTCCCACTCCTCTGTATTCCCATAGCACCCTGTGCTTACTTGTATCACACCATTTTATAATTGTTTGCTTGATTGTCTCTCCTCATAGACTGAATTCTTGGAGGAAAGGGTCACATCTTAGTACATCACCTGGTGCATAATAGGTGCACAAAAAATACTTGTTGAATGAATGACAGATGGTCTTATAGCTGCTTACTTCAGAGCATTAGTTTTCAAACGCACGTCTTTTGACTTGAGACATGTATCTGTGGTTTTTGAGAGTAAGACTCAGTGTCTGCCTAGGGGTAGGGGAAAAATTGAGTAAGGTTGACTTTTTCTTAAATCCACCTGTTGGAATCCAAGAAGATTTCTTTAATTGGTTTTTATCGGTACTCCCAGATTGTTCCTTAATAGGATGAAGAGAGAATGTCAGGCTAGGTTAGGTAATATGGACTCGACATTGACAAATCTCGTGTGTAGCTCAGAATAATGGCTTACACATTAGAAATGCTGATGGCTTACGGTAACTAGATGTGCTTCTGAGAACCAAAGGTAGATTTCTGGAGTTTTCTTCCTAATTTGCTGGTATTAAAATATGCGCCATATTTTCCCAGAAATTGGGAGGGATTGAGTTCATGTTGTTCACATATTAGGTAACTCCAGAATCATGGCTGCATTGCTGTTGCTTTGTGGACACCCGGACCAACTTTAATATAAATAATTGTGGTTGGTTAACCACTTATTTTCCTTTCCTGTCAGCCGTTCAGTTCTGGGTTTTGTTCTGTTGGAATAATTGTCTTGCTGTTAAAGAAGCTGCTAGATTTAAGGAACAACATCCCATTGAGCCCCAAATTGAGCAGAGTAAAAATTGGTTGCATACTTTCTTATGAAACTAGAAAAATTTATGATTTCAGGAACAGGGATGGGGCTAAACCCTCACTTATCCCTGGAGAAAACATTCTCCTACTTAGCTACTTAGGCATTTCTCGTGGAATCATTGAACTGCAGCTCTTTGTTATTGAGAACACTTAGGTGGTCCAAAGAAAATTTATCTAGGGGCAATGATGATAATAATTACTTCCAGGGTGAATTATTATAAATGATCAGATAGTTGGGGAAGAGATCTGGTATAGGATGATGGTAGTTGAAAAAGCAAGCATACATTATTCTTTAAGTGGGTGGTGATTTTTAAGGTGGAAGAGCAGAGCAGGAGTCCAGAAACCCGCTCCTAGAGTCGGTTCTGTGTCCCGTCTTTGTGGTCTGCAAAACGTACCGCCTCTGCAGTTGCCTCCTCAGGGTGGTTGTCAGCCTGGACTAAATGGCAGCGGTGTGAAGGGTCAAACAGATGCCCGGCAGACATGATCTTCTTCCCACTTTACTCTTTTTTTTTTTTTTTTTTTTTTTAATTAGTCTTTTTGTTACTCATAGGCCGATCCCAAAGAGCTAATCAAGATGGTCACCAGGCATGTGACTCGATACGGACAGGAAGCCTGGCCCGAGGAGCTCGCTGCACTGACCAAGCAGTTACAGTACTACAACGAGCGCCTCCTGGACTTCACTCAGGCTCAGATCCTCCAGGGCCTGCGGAAGGGTGTGGATGTGCAACGGTTTACTGCAGATGACCAGTACAAACGGGAAACCATCCTCGGTCTGGCAGAGTAAGGAATACCCTGGTCTCATAAAGGGATGGATTTAGAACGTACAAGAACAAGTTGAGTTACCAGGACTATTAGTCACAGTCCTGTGAAGATTCACATTCACGGTTGCTATAAAAAGGACTTTCCCCTACTTCTTCCTGTCCTGTGAGGGATGTGTGTGTCTTCCCAAATGGGTTAGTGATGCAGATGGTATTTTGAGCCTGCAGATTTAAGTAGTAAGGATGGGAATTATTTAAAAAGCTTCCCATGATTTTGATAGTCCAATACCAGTACCATGTTAGAGGTGATAGAGTGTGATCAGGGGTGAAAAGTGTCAGGCTTACTATAGAAATTTAAAAACAAGATTCCCTTTTATTCCTGGCTAGAGTCTCACTTTGCTACTACATGGCCGTTTGATTTCCTCAGTATGTTAAAAGTTAGGTACCGTTGACTTAGTACAAGAGGAGGGACTGAGTGTTATGGGTCCAGGACACCTTTATCTGTCCTGGGTTTCTAGAGAAAGAAGAGCTAACCACTTGAGCACTTTCTTGTTCAAGGCCTGTAGCAGCTGCCATTCTTTCCTTTGTCCCTTACCGCTCTCAAGAGAAAAGCAAGCCGTTGTGTGAGATGGCAGTACGGTTGGGAAGGTCCCTTTCTAGGTATGGAATTCTCCTTGGTTTTCATACTCGTCTTCATTTTTTGTTTTAGATCAGATGAGTTCAGATCAAATGAGAATTACATGTCAAATGGTGGGAAAGTGAAAAAAAAAAGTGTTTTAAAGTGTGTTCACCCCCGGTGGTTGTGAAGTTAGAGGTATGTTTTTTAAAGTGTGTTCACCCCCAGTGGTTGTGAAGTTAGAGGCATGTTTTTTAAAGTGTGTTCACCCCCAGTGGTTGTTAAGTTAGAGGCATGCTTTGTTTTTAACACCCCACTTTGTGGAGTGCTTATCATGGGCCAGGAACTGTGTTAGGTGCTCTGTAAACTTCATTTTATAAACATCTTTTAACCCTTAAAGATAACCGTATGACATAAAATGTTGTTATCCCCATCTTACAGCTAAAGAACGTGAGGCTCATTGATATAAAGTAAGTGGCCCAAGTTTACATAGGTGGTAAAGATCCCAACTGTGACTTTAACCTTGATCTGCCACATGCCAAAGGCATCACATCTTCACACCATGTGCCCTCCCCACACTGCTGGATTGAATTCTCAAGGAAGCATTGGTATGCAGTTCAGTCTAGGCTTCCAGCCCTTGAAACGAGGTTAAATTGTGGTTACGTTTAACGATTATTTCTCTCTCCTGATAAGTTACCTTAAAATAACAAAGATAGGCTTTGTTATGGTAGTGGTATATGCTATTATTCATCATTATTCTTAAATCTTAAAGAAAGTGGCAAAGTAACCTTGGTACTCTGTAATAGTTTTATATTAGCCTGGGCTTCTTTCCTACTAGAAGACACCCCAGATTCTCTTTAGAGTGAGGCGGGGAACAGAGAGATCAAAGCGAGAGAGTAGGAACAACCTATAGCAGAATTAAGTTAAGAAGAGAAATAATAGAATTTTTTTTTCTCTTCCCCTCTGTTCTCCTGGAGGTTCATAATTTCATAGGGTCATTTAATATCCAATTTGAAAGTGACCAAAGAGATCATTTAATCCAACCTCCTTACTTTTGGAAGAGGAATCTGAGAACCACAGAGCTTTAAAGCATTGTTCGAGGTCACACAGCCAGGAGTTGAGCCTGGGCTTCCTATTTCCAAGTCCAGTGGGCTTTTTCTTTGGGCATTTGGTAATCCTTGGTGCCATGCTCATGGTTTCTTAGGAGAGAGGTTACTATGCAGAACAAAAGTTGTTAAGGCACGCCTTACATCATCAGTTACATTTGGCTTGGTCTTTGTCTTTTCTTTTTAAGTATCCAGCTGGTATATGCTATTTGAAGTATGTCCTGAGGACAAACATATGCTTTTGATAAATATATAATAGAATCTTCTCCACAATCTGCTGGTTAGAAAAATATACAGCAGTCTTTAGATGGCTTGTTTAAAATGTCTCAAAGTGTCTGTGGGTTTTCTGAGTTAGCAGTTCTGATTTGGAGATGGCATTTTAGCGTCTCACACACAAGGATCCTCGAAGGACCTGCTTCCTTCTGTTTTGCAGCTCCACCTTCAAATGTGACCATTCTTTATTTTCTTCCTAATTGTATGTCCCTTTAGTGGCAGTTGTTTTCTGTGAGTGCATTATAGTTGTCCTTTGTCGTCTCTGTATCTTAGTTATTACATTCTCAGTGGTTAGGGTGACTTTGAGGAGAACAGAGTATAGTTTGGTTAGTTCCCACTTTTATCAGATAATAAAGATGTGAATACTTAACTGAGCGTGTACCTGGTATCAGGCACTGTGCCAGACTCCCACAATAGGAAGAGTGAGCTGCTAATGGTGCCTGTTCTCCAGGAATTCTCATCTATCACGTGGATATTGGTATTCAATGAGTACTTTAAGAAAAAATTTTTTAAATTAATTTATTTTTGGCTGCGGTGGGTCTTCGTTGCTCCACACGGGCTTTCTCTAGTTGTGGCGAGTGGGGGCTACTCTTCGTTGCGGTGTGAGGGCCTCTCATTGCAGTGGCTTCTCTTGTTGCCAGCACAGGCTCTAGGCATGCAGGCTTCAGTAGTTGTGGCACGTGGGCTCAGTAGTTGTGGCTCGCGGGCTCTAGAGCACGGGCTCAGTAGTTGTGGCGCACGGGTTTAGTTGCTCTGCGGCACGTGGGATCTTCCTTGGCCAGGACTCAGAACCTGTGTCCCCTGCATTAGCAGGTGGATTGTTAACCACTGTGTCACCAGGGAAGCCCAAGAAATAATTTTTGACAGTTACCTAATAATCCAGGCATTGACAGACTTAACCCAGTCCTTGGCCTCTTTTTTTATAGTCTATGAGCATAGAATGTTTTTTACATTTTTAAAGCTTTGTGGAAAAACAAGAATAAAAAGCAATAGAAAGAAGAATATGCTACAGAGACTGTATGGTGGTAAAGCCTAAAAGATTTACTGTCGAGCTCTGCACAGAAAACATTTGCCAACTCCAGACTGATCAAATGTATAAATGTCCTGGTTTCCTTAGCTGGGGTAAGTACAGTCTTAGCAGTATTACTTAATGATAACAGGTATTTCATTCCCGTTTCTGTGGTTTTGTCCACCATTCTTCCAACCAAGAATTCCATCCTTATATTTCCTCTACTTCTGGGAAATAGGGGTCTTGCAGTAGTCTTACCAAAATGGCCTTTATGTAGGTACTCTGGACCAGAATTCCTTATATGCGTAGAGATTCTCAAATCTGATGATACCATTCCCTGGTTTAAACTTTCCACTGACTCTCCATTGCCTACAGGATAAGATACAGGTCCTTCAGCTGGCCTGTATGGTCATGGTTGTGACACCACGCCCCCTTCTGCTTCCTCTGTCAGAAGCCCATCTGTCTCTTCTCCCTCTTTACAGCCTCTACTTATTTAATCCTTGTTTACTCTCCGATCTTCAGCTCAGATTGGTCACTCTCTCGTCTCCATCCTCACAGTATTTTGTAGCATTTCTTTTAGCACTCCCCACATTCTGTTTGATTCCTGGTTCACATTTCACATCCTCCATTAGACTGTAAGTTCCTCAAGAAATATCTTAATTTGTTTTTATGTCCTCAGCAGCTAACATAGTAGCTGGCCCAATGTAGAAAACAAAAATTTGGTGAGTGACTAACTGTGCTTTCTCAAATATCTATCTGTAGGGTAGGGATCCCTTTCCTTTCTACTGCTTTTTGACTGTAAACTCTGGTATCTAGATCAGAATTTTTTGATCTCAGTACATTTTGGACTGGGTCATTCTTTGTTTTGGGAAGGCTGTTCTGAGCATTGTAGGATGGTCGGCAGCCTCGCTGACCTCTAACCTGCTAGATGCCAGCAGCTGTCTCCTTTTCCTCACCCACTGTGACAATCAAATATGTCTCCAGACACTGTCAAATGTCCCCTGGGGGACAGAATCACCCTCAGTTGAGGTCCACTGATCTAGACAATTCCTCGGTCAATTGCAATGCACCACAGAGATAAAAACAGCATTAAAATTCCTTCCGTGTACTTTTCCTGACTTACTGTGAAATGTCTTATTAAGGACTGTGCTGGCTGCACCCCTGTCAGCTGGAGAGCGGTCCTAACGAGCGTCTTCTTTGCTGATTAAGGTCATGTGTTTCTCTCCTCCCCCTTCCCTCTGGCTGATGGACGTTGGTGAAGGACGCTTGAGGAGAACGTCTACAGCATTGCTCTTTCTCTGGCCCAGCGCTACAGTGTCTCCTGTTGGGAAGTTTTCATGACCCATTTGGAGTTCCTGTTCACCGACAGTGGGTATGCAAAAAAATTTTTTTTTTTTTTTTTTTTTTTTTTTTTTTGCGGTACGCGGGCCTCTCACTGCTGTGGCCTCTCCTGTTGCGGAGCACAGGCTCCGGACGCGCAGGCTCAGCGACCATGGCTCACGGGCCCAGCCGCTCCGCGGCATGTGGGATCTTCCCGGACCAGGACACAAACCCGTGTCCCCTGCATCTGCAGGCGGGCTCTCAACCACTGCGCCACCAGGGAAGCCCATGCACACAACTCTTATGCAAGTTTATTTCCGTGTCTTTCTTTTCAGAGTGTATTTTAAAGGAATCTTGAAGTCATACTGTTCAATTTCACTTTTCCTTTTGAGCTGTAGTAGACCAGTGTCTTTGTATAGTCTCTCTTCATATGTCTCTGACATACCAATATGCTAACTGTAGTCTTAGTTTGTGTTTTTCAGTAATAATAGTCCTGAGTTTGAGATTTTAATTCATTCATTTATTTGAAGATATTTATTGACAATCTCTTGTGTACTAGGAACAGTGTTAGGTGCTAGGGTTACAATAGTCAGTACATTTCAGCTGTTTTGGAACTCATAGTCTACGGTGGGAGACAGATTATAATTGAATAATGGCATAAGCAAATGTGAAATTAAAACTGTTACAGGCACTGTGTAAGAGAGCCCAAATAGGGGATTTGGCATAGTTAGGGAAGGCTTTCCTAAAGAAATAACTCTTGAGCTGAGACCTAAATAGTGACTCAAAATTAAGTACACTACAAGGAGATGGGAAGCATTTTCTAGGGAGGCAAAACAGTTGAGTGCAAAAGCCCTTCGACAGGATGGAACATGATGTCTTTGAGCCTAACAGGTGGGTAGTATGGTGATGCCCTGAGAGTCAGTGGAGCACGGGGTGTTATGGGGCTGCTGAGAACCTGGAAACCAGACCTTGCAGCCAGACCGTACAAGCCCTATCCAGGGCTGTGGGCTCTTTCCTAAGAGTGATAGGAAGGTATTTAAAGATTCTGGTAAAAGAGAGGGAGGTAATATGATCAGATTTGCATTTTGATAAGACCACTATGGCGACAATGTTGAGGAAAGATTTTAGGGAGGCCAGCATAGACATATATGGACCAGTTTGGGAGCTATGGTAGTAGTAGACTGCAGGACAGGTGACCATAGCCTGGAGGAGGGCTTTGAAAGTACAGGAGAGGTGAGAATAGGTTTCAGAGATAACCTGGAAGGTGACATACATGGTAATAAATAAATTGATTAATAAGAATAAACTAGCTATGAAGGTGAGTGAAAGGAGAAGAGTCAAGAATTATCTCCAGGATTTTACTTGGTCTGCCTCTTGGACAGTGACATCATTTGAGACAGAAAACACTAGTTAAGGACACAAGGTATTTCAGGGGAGGGTGAGGAAAAGGCAAAGGAACGGAAAAGTTATACACATTGAAATTCCCAAGAGGAAAGGTCAAGTAGACAGTGCATCTTATAGATCTGGAATTCAAAAGAGAAGGTGGAGCTGGGGATGCTAATTTGGGAGCCATGTGCACATAGATGATAAATAAGCTATGTTGTGGGTGTGCTTTGGGTGATGAACATAGAATGAGAAAAGGAGAAAGACTTACGACAGACCTCGGGGACCTTCCACAATTAGTGATAGACGAAGAGCTGCTAGCAAAAGGGACAAAAAGAGCAGTCGAGAGGAAGGGCTCTTGTTCTAGGCAAGCCATGGGAAGGAATAGTTTCAAGAAGTGGGGGTAGTATTGAATGGTCAGGACCTGCTTATAACTCATCATCTTTAATTTTTACTAATATCTTTGAAATTGTACCCTCTATGTTTTAGTATTTATGAAATTGCTACATGGGTAATAGTGCTATCTATGATAAATATTGTACTGACTTCACCATTTTTGAGGCATAGAAATATGTTCAAATAAATGTTTCTTATACGCACATTAGCGTAAAAAAATCGTGGCACTTTATTAACTATCTTTTTCCTTTCGTTGAATGTGACGTGAAAGGTGGCCATGTCTGTACAGACAGGATGCTCCACTGGTCTCTGAATATATTATAAATTATCAGGCAGTCTAGTAACGTGCAAGACTGTTCCCAGCAGATCATTATACCTGATAGTGGTGTGACTATACAAACGCACGGAAATTACAAAAGCAGGAAATCATTGCCTCCTGTTTTGTCATTACTTGTGAGTGACAAAACACCTAATATTGATTTAGCAAGTGGTTTGTTGCTTCATGGTCTTTACTTAAAAGCCTGGTGTTTGCCTTACAATTCAGTTCAGCTTAGTAACACAAGTATTAAAGATCAGCCTTGTTAGTACAATAGAAATTGCCCAATATTTACTTGTTGAGCCAGTGCCAATGGGAAGTTAATAGGTCAGAGCTGCAAGAAAAATAATGTTCTGTACCTTAGGGTTTTTTATTACTGTTCCGTTATAAAAGCCATCTTCCCCCCTGAAGTTGATTTTTTTTCTATAATTTTACATTCTTCTTCCTCTTGGTTGAATTTGGAGGTATTTCCTCGTCTCACCGAATGTACAGATAAGCAGACACACAGGTCGGGTGAGGCAGCATTGTACAATAGAGCAGAAGCCTTCCAATCAAGAAACCTAGAGCAAATCCTGTGTCTCTCCAGCTGTGTGTCCCTGCACAAGAGAATTCAATTCTCTGAAACTCATTTTCCTTTACTCTAAGTGAGGTGTCATAAAAATTAAATGACTTCCTGGTGAAATATCAAACCTACAGTACCTGACACATGATCCATAATTAATGGTAGTTTATTCCTGGAATTTCACTCCGGTAAGAAAGAGATAATTGTCGTAAACACCCAAACTGGAGTTCCCGGTCTCCTTTTTCCCCTTATTCTTCCTCATTTTCTTTCTTTTTCTTGGTAGTTTTCAACATCAGTGATGGCTTTGAGCGGCTGTGTACACCTGGAGTCGGCTCCCTCTGGCGGACACTGGTTCTCCCAGGGCGTGTTCAGCTCCCTGAACTCAGGGCTGATTTCTCACTCACTGCAGCCTTCACAGCCATCTTCACCTCTAGGCTGCTCTAGACGCTTTGGTGCATCTTACAGATAACATTAACTACCAGTGAGGGCATGGGTTTTGGAGTCAGGCCACATTTCAAGATCCAGCTCTGCTGCCCATACCCCCAACTGTGTACCTGGGCACGTCTCTTAATCCTCTGGGGTCACTGTTTTCTCAGTTAAGGGGACCACCATCCCCACCTGGTATGGTTGTAGAGACTAGAGAGAATCCGTGGAAAGCATATAGCCGGGCGCTCTTTAATGCTGTCGAGATTATTCCTGTTATTGTTCTTACCAGTCCTGCTGACTCCATGTGTGTCTGTAAGTTTTGAATATGGGGTCATTTTGAAATGGCAGAGGATGTTTCTAGCTGACAGAATAGGACCACATTTGTTTATTCATTAAATATTATTATTATCTTTTTCCTAGTACCTTTGTGTTCCAAGCATAGGTTTAAATGCTGAACAAGACAGACACATCCTTACCTTTATAGAGCTTATATTCTAATTGGGGAGACCCCCATCACACACACACACAGTTAAAAACAACTAAAAAATAAATTGCTGGTCATAATAAGTACCATAAAGGAAATGCACAGGGAGCAGATGGGAAAGGCCTCTCTCGGACGTAAAAAGAGCTCGCTATTGGAGAATGGAAGAAAAGGCATTTCAAGCAGAGGGATTGCATTTCAGGCATTTCTGGGACAGGGACGTTCCTGGCCTTTTTGAGTAACTACAGGAACGCCTTTGTGGCTGGAGCGCGTGGGGCCTAGTGAGCAAAGGCTTACATAAGGGCCAGTAGTGCCTCTCACTGTCAGCCTTGATAACACTCCGTCTGTTCCTTCTTATTTAAACTGCAGACCTGAAGGCCATACATCCTACATTTTCATTTCACTCCAGTAGGTACTTTTTCCATCACCCAGGGGATTAGTTATCCAAGTGATTTTGCTTGGGTGGCAGAGATCGTGACGCCTCTTCATCCCTGCTGGTTAGATCAGTGCTGCCTCTTTCGGGGCCCTGGGAAGGGGCTCTGTGCTGTGCTGTTTTGCACAGTCAGTTTCACATTCCCTGGTAGGATTCTTTTGGTCTCAAGTGTAAGGATGGGCAAGAGCACACTGTAGCTGTGGGGAGGTGAATGAGCTATAATGCATCTGCCTTTTCCTGCGCTGAAACAAATGACACAGAATCTCTGCCTGAGGGTTGCTGTCGCTCATAGGCAGGTGTGTGTCCAGATTGTCACATGGTGAAGAATTCTCAGTTCTGGCCTTCTCTTCTTGACTTAGTTGAGGAGTTTGAGAATAGTTGGTGTGTAGAGAGGGGATTTAAGGCAACTTAGCTTCTTAAAAGTATGTTATAACATTGAAAAAGAAGATAAGTGAAAATTCAAACCAGGAAAAATCCATTTAGAGTAGGAAGGTTGAATGTAGAAAGTCAGGTCATAGGTCTTACTTATTTTTTTAAATTGAGCCATACATAAAATTTTGCTCTTTCTTTGGCCTAAAGGACCATGATCCTGATCATGACCGAGACTGTGATTTGCATTGTACATAAGAAGAAATCTTCCAGTCCTAAAAATGGAAGAACTAATTAGTACCATCACCAAAATGGAAGCAATTGTTTCCATGTATCTGCAACCTTCCTTTCCGTGTTGTGATTTTTAAGGCCACTTTTCCCCCAGATAGGAAAAAATTCCTGACGCTGGCACAAAATGTAATAAGCAAAAAGATGCATTTTGGGGCCTGTTTTCGTCTTGTGGAAAGTGCACAGTCTTTGGATCCTGCAGGTCTGGGTTTAAATCGTGTGACCTCCTTCTAGTGTGTACGTGGCGGGCAAGTTGTTTCATCCCTCTGTTCCTAAGTTTCCTCCTCTGCAAACTGAGTGTTCTTATTCCATTTTGCAGAATTGCTCTGAGATTTGAGAGATTTATACAAAATGCCTGACATGTATTAGATGCTCAAAGGAAAAAAAAAGTAGTTGCTATTGTTAATTCTGGAAACAGACCAGATTTACTGAACTCACCCTCTGACTGCTATCAGCCTAGCATTGCAAATCTGATTTTTTAACAATTATTTTTCAGGACAGTGTGCTATCAGTTATAATATACATGCTTTGTGAGAATTAAATGAGATGACATAGTACTTAACGTATAAGATGTGTTCAGTAAATGATGCCTGTTGCTGTTTCTGTGCTATGGTGTCTTTGAAAATATCTTTTTGTTAGAGAGGTGATAACATGAGACTACATAAACCAGTCGGAATTGACATTTTATGAGAAATGAAAAGGCTTAAGGGGTCCGAGCTGTCCTTATGGAGGAAGCCTATTCACATGGGCTTCTTTCCACATCACCACTCTGTCCACAGAAAACGTTCCACAAAGGAACTCACCAAGTACTAGGGTGACAAGAAACAGACTCCAAGGTACTCATTATTGATTCTCTCATCAACTGTGTAGGTGACCTTGCAAAGTTAAAGTTCATTGTTTGGTTTGCAAAGACACTTGGCTAAAATGTTGGAAAAACTGGAAAAGGCCATGATTATTTTTTACCACGTTTCCCCAGCATAACCACGTATTCAGCTGTCAGGCAGCACTGCAGGTCAGGGCTGCCACATCACGTTCATTCTGAGGCGTTTGTGTGGCAAATATCTTGGACTGTTTCCCTCAGGTCGGAGTAGTTGTGATTTAGAGGGTAGAATTGTGTCTTCCCATAGGAATCAGTGGTGGAGGCCTATTCACCCATGGTCATGGTCATTCATGTGGATTTCTGTATCTTCACACTTTTAGGGTTAGTCTTTGGGGGAAATGCTTAGAAGTTCTGCATCTGAACCGTGTGGACCAGTGGACCCCATCCCTTTGCTCGCTCCAGCCTTTCCCAGGAGCTCTCTCCCTCTCGCCTTCTTCTCTCCTCTTCAGTCAACTCATGGAATTGTATCAGTATTATCACTCAGTCTCAGATTGAGTAAAGTAAAATGCATTTCAATAAATGTGTTTCCCCCCATGAATATAAGTCCTTTCAGTTCATGCTGTTCTTGAATCACAGTTTCGGCTGATTGACAACTCGAAGCCGTTATAGAATCCCTTAATCATGGGATTAGTGCTAATAACTTATTCCTTGTGCCTTTAGTACAACTAATGCTAATTTTCTTCTTGTAGTTAATCTCTGAAAGTTAAATTTGCACCATATATATACTTATATATGTGTGTATATATATATTTATATATGTGTGTGTATATATATTTATATACATATATATATATATATATATATATATATATATATATATTAGTTGCCTTATAGCTAAAGCTTAGAAAAACCACTTAAACAGTTTTTAAGGGTAACTACTGATTTAATCAGTGAAAGTTCCACCGTAGTTTCCTTGTATTTCTTCCTACTCTCTTGAATGTGGGTTCTTTGGAATTGTTTTCTAAGCAGAAATTTCATTTCTTGTTCCAAAAGGAAGATAACAGCATCTTTCGATGGGAACTCTTAAAATGGGTTATCAATTACTGGCATCTATGGAAGATCTTAGTACCTTGTAATTTACTGAAGAGGGAGGTTTTCGTGTTTATCACGTGTCAGTAAAAGTATTCCAGTATCTCTCTTGACAAGATAATTAGGGAAAATTGCACATCAGGCAAAGTAAACTGCAGGCATAGAAGAATAGGTGGGTGGGCGAGGGGGGAAAGTAACGTCGACTGAGAGAGACTGTATTCAGAATCTAGTCGAACACAGATGGACTAAAGCTGTTATGGTTTAGCCATTGTCCATTTTGTAGATGAGTCTCAGATACGCTGCTTGCCAGGGGATAGCAGTGAAGTGTGACAGGAGAACTCTTTTAGATGACTGCCCCCGAGAGAGAGCTAATGTCTGTCACAGAAAGAATCCTGGTTTTGAAATGGTTGTTAGTGAGGGCGCTTAAGCACCATTGGTTGACGGCCGCTTTGTGACTAGGTGAGCAGCCCCAGCCATGCGGAGTCCAGACAGATCTGGACGTTTGGTCTTAGGCGTCACTTAACCTCTCTGATGACAGTCTCTCACTTGCCTGCCACAGTAATCCATGGAATAAGTGCAGGGTTTCTTTCCTCTTCCATCGGGCATGTCGCTCTGATTGCAAGTCTTTGTCAGCGTGAATCATCTTAATGGGATGACACAGTTTCTTATTTCCTTCTTCACTGCGTTGTTTTCAGACTTCACTTTGCAAATTATGAAGGAACATCAGGAATTCTGTGACTTTCATATACCACTGGGTGTACAGTACGGGAGAAATCGCAGGTTTGGTTACAGACCACTGCAATAAAGCCAATATCACAATAACGCTGGTACATGAATGTTTTTGTTTCCCAGTGCATATAAAAGTTACATTTACACTATACTATAGTCTATTAAGTGTGGAAAATATGTCTAAAAAACATGTGCAGACCTTAATTAAAAGATACCTTAGGGACTTCCCTGGTGGCGCAGTGGTTGAGAATCCGCCTGCCAATGCAGGGGACGTGGGTTCGATCCCTGGTCTGGGAAGATGCCACGGAGCAACTAAGCCCGTGCGCCACAACTACTGAGCCTGCACTCTAGAGCCCGCGAGCCACACTACTAAAGCCCGTGCACTCTTGGGCCCACATGCTGCAACTACTGAGCTCGCGTGCTGCAGCTACTGCAGCCCACGTGCCTACAGTCTGTGCTCCACAACAAGAGAAGCCACCACAGTGAGAAGCCTGCGCACCAGAGCGGAGTAGCCCCCGCTCACCACAACTAGAGAAAGTCTGCGTGCAGCAATGAAGACCCAGAGCAGCCAAAAATAAATAAATTTATTTAAAAAAAAAAAAGTTACCTTATTGCTAAAACAATGCCCAGTTACAATAGGAACACCAAAGATCACAGATCACCATGACAGATATATAATAACGAAAAAGTTTGAAATATTGCGAGAATTACCAAAACGTGACACAGAGACACGAAGTGAACAAACTCTGTCGGAAAAAACGGCACCAATGGACTTGCTTGACCCAGGGGTGCCACCAACCTTCCATTTGTAAAAAAAAATGCAATGTCTGTGAAGCGCAATAAAGCAAAGCACCATATAAAACAAGGTCTGCCTGTGTCTTTCAGGGGTGACCTTGCGTTCTTTGAATAGTGATAGTATCCGAAGAGTTTTGAAATAGCCGTCCATTTATACTCGCTATTTCCTGTACAGGCCTTGTGCTTTCTTGTCTTAATACTTTTGTTCATATTATTTCTGCTTCATTCCTTTCTACAATACCAAGCTCAAGTACTTCTCTCAATAAGCCTTCTGGTGTCATCGATACCTGCCTCCTCTGAAATGACAGCTTTAGTGACCCCACTCGTAACTGGAATATAATTGCATGTCCTTTGTCAGCCCACACCATTATTCTGCAGTGTTTTTTAAGTATGTATAATGCAACTGCTGGATGAGTTGCAACTGTGTTGCAACTCTATACCCTCCCCAGTGCTGAGCACAGGGCCTTGTCCGTAGAGGACACCTAAGTTTTGGTTCATTCTCCCGTCTATTTGGCATTCATAAGGCACGTGTCGAGTGTTTCCTTTGTACCACACACTGGTGCTTGGTACTGAGAAGCTAAAGCTGAAGAAGATGTGGTATCATCTTTGCCATCAAGTGGTACATGGTCTAGTGAGGGAGACAGGCCAAGTAATAAATAAAGCATGCTATGAATAGACGGATACTCTGGGACATTTTTATAGATAGGGATATTTTTGTAAATGTTTAAACCGTGTCTTAATAGAAAAATAGGGTTTCTCTTGAAGTGAAAGTTAAAAGAGCATTTTTGAATTGCTTGATGTTTTGACTTTACAAATCACTGCTGTTATCCCAAGTATCACATCCTGATACAAATTTTAAAGTATATTGTGTATTAACTTTACGTAAAAGAAAAACATGTCTTGGCACTTAGGGGGAATTCCAGTAAACAGGGTATCGTATTTCAGAAGAGTTGCTTTTAAATGATATGAAGCCTAACTTTGATCCTGTCAGAGGTCTCACTTCCTGCTCCTAGGTACTTTCATTGCTACTCTACGAACCCTGGAAGCTGGGAGTTTCTGTTGGTGCCAAAGGCTGCTTGAAGGCCTCTTACGGTTAGAAAGCTTGAAACTCATCCCGTGTGGGGCATTGGGATTATGCTGGGCAGGAGGCACTGTGCTCTGTCCAGGGAGAAGCATGAGACCAAAATTAAGCCCTCCCCGTCACCCAAAAAACACAAACTGATCAACCAAGCAGAAGTCCTTAAATTTTTTTTTCAAGAGTTTAACCTTAAATGACTTTAAAAAAAATAACATTATAAAGACAGCTAAGTCAGGATGAAAATATTGATGTGTGCTTTATTCAAGTGGCATTCGTTACTACAGATAATTCAAGTGAAAGTGCAGGTATCTCTTCTTTTCTATTTTAATTCTGTTTGAACACAGTAGCAAGGTTATGTCTACTGTCAGTTCAAGCCTCTGATATAAAATTTATGCCTAAAAGTTGGGGTTGTTTCTTCACTTCTCTATTTCCTAAATTCCTGAAGTAATAAATTTGTTTACATTTCTATAAGGAAGCTCAGGTTTTAAATTTTTCTTGTGATATGAATAAATAATGCATAGTAGAAGGTGACAGATCTGGGTTCATTTCCTAGCTAGTAAGCACTGGGCAGTTCTCTGTAGAGAACTACAGGGTACTGTAGACCCGCATGAGACAACGTGAAAACCATATAGTACCATTTGAAACACGTTTGTTTCCCTTTATATAAACTAGCTGCACACACTGGTGGTTTCCTGTCTTTGATTAGGCAGCAAGAAGGGATTTGTAAGAAGTAGCCTTTCTTCCTAGGTTTCCAAACAAACAAAAAACATGTTGTTTAATAAAGGAACCAAATCTTACCAATCTTAACATACTTTCTTTGTCTCTTAATTTCAGTTTGTCCACAGTAGAAATTGAAAATCGAGCCCAGTCCCTTCATCTCTTTGAGACGTTGAAGACCAGTCCCGAAGCCTTTCACAAGCACATGGTCAAGTATATTTATCCCACGATTGATGGCTTTGATCATGAAAGACTGCTGTATTATTTCACTCTGCTGGAAAGCTGTGGCTGTGCAGATTTGGGGAAATACACCATTAAACCAGAAACCCACATTCGGCTGCTAAAGAAATTTAAGGTAGTTGCATCAGGTAAGTTAATCATTTTCCTGCTTGAACTCATTCTTTAAATTTAATCTAGGGCAATTTTCTATATACAGTCCTGTTCCTGCATTGTGGCTGGCATAACTGTGAAACCACAGTATTTTTATGCTAATAGACTTTATTCTGTCTCCAACTCCTTTACTTACTGTTGAGGGAATTAAATACTGGAGAAACTTAAGTCACACAGTGACTTAACGCAGACCTGGTACTAAAATCCAAAGTTTCTGACTAGTACACCAAAGGTGTTTTCCCTGCTTCCACTGGTTATATTTTATCTACATAAATGACAAGGCTGAGACACTTCCCAATAGGCAATTTGGCAGAATTTCACTTAAGTGGACCTACATGTTTAAAGTATGTATGGAACCCTTAAAATAAGAGCCTTTGAATCTTTGATAAATTGTGGAATTTTTTTTTTGGCGGTACGCGGGCCTCTCAATGTTGTGGGCTCTCCCGTTGCGGAGCACAGGCTCCAGACGCGCAGGCTCAGCGGCCATGGCTCACGGGCCCAGCCGCTCCGCGGCATGCGGGATCCTCCCGGACCGGGCACGAACCCGCATCCCCGGCATCCCAACCACTGCGCCACCAGGGAAGCCCTGTGGAAGTCTTTAGAATGGTGTCTGTAGCTCATAACTAAGAAATTAACCGTGTTAATACCTCTCAAATCTGTATGATACTTTACAATTTACAAGGCACTTGCAAAGCTGCATTCATCTGCTATTCATAACAACTGTGAGTATTTACTTCAGTCTATCAGTGGTTTACTGAGTAGCTGAATTAGACCCTGGACTAGACACAGAGGAAGGGGAGTAAGATTCAGTCCCTGCCTTCAGGTAGTTGATGAGGTACTAGATGAATAACGAATACAGTGCAGTTTGGTGAGAGCACTGATAGAAGACATAGGTGCCACGGGGGGACTGAAGAAGCGAAGAGATATTGCCATCTCCAGGATACAAATGAGGACACTGGCGCTCACAGCAGTTGAGTGACCTGTTCAGGGTCGCACAGTTGGTTAAGTTGCAGGCAGGGCTTGGAACTCAGATCTTCTGATGAATCTCATTGACAAATGAAGCTGTGCTGTAACTAAATGTTTTCATTCAGCCACGCAGAGGGGCTGTGTGTGTATTTGAAAGCTCCTGTATGGTTATCTGGGAATGAACTACTCTCTTTTTTCCCCTTTTCTTTCCGATAGGTCTTAATTACAAAAAGCTGACAGATGAAAACATGAATCCTCTTGAGGTGTTGGAGCCAGTCCTTTCAAGTCAGAATATCTTATCCATTTCCAAACTTGTTCCCAAAATCCCTGAAAAGGATGGGCGCATGCTTTCCCCAAGCTCTCTGTACACCATCTGGTTACAGAAGTTGTTCTGGACTGGAGACCCTCACCTCATTAAACAAGTCCCGGCATCCTCCCCCGAGTGGCTGTGCACCTTTGACGCCTGCATGAAGTACTTTGATCGTCTCCTCCCAGGTGACCTCATCACTGTGGTGGATTCAGTGACCTTTTCTCCAAAAGCTGTGACCAAGGTAACCAAAAAGATAAGAGTTTAAAGTAGATTGGCCGCTTTAGAAGAAATGAAAATTGCTCTTACATTCTGTCGATTTTGTTTTTATTTGCTTTCTTGAAATAGGGACTACTTACATGTTTGGCAGTTTTGTTCTTTGTTAAGCATGAGGTATTTTAATTGGGAGATCATTTTCCTCTATCACAGTTGTGCAGGCAATATAAATCAGGCTTAACTGTTCTAATTTGCATGTGCATTTTGTTCATGTTATAGTTCTCATAATATGGCATTTTATAGTAAATATTCCATCCTGTTCTTTCCAATTGACAAGTGGAAAGAACCTCCAGTGCCAAGCCCACATTACTTGCACTCAGAGCCAGCCTACCAACTTAGCGACAATTAAGTCCAGGTCTTAAAACAGTTTCGCGTGAATGCTACGTAGTACATGACTTGGTGGTAGAATTACCCATGTGAGTCTGTGTGGCAATTTCCAATGTCCGCTCCATGCCCAGGCCTGAGCCCTTTAATTGGACTCTAACTTCTCCTCTCGATCCTTTAACATTGTAGAGTTTCACACAAAATAGATAATGTGGGTTATTCTCCTCCCCTTCTTGCCCTCTCACCCAGACGCCACTATTCAACAAATGTGAATTTCTCATTGCTTGGACACGGGGCATTATCTCTCCTAGAAAATCTCCCAGCTGCTGGTCTCAGCTGCTGAACTGCATTGCGTTTGGAACTTCCTTTCATTTTCTCTTCCCTACCTTTGCTGCTGCCTTCTCTTTCCCCCAAGTTGGCAAGTCTGCCCAGGACCCTATCCCATGAATTTTTATTATAGCTATTATTATCATGAAAATTGAGTGTAGAGGCTAAGAATCCAAGTCACTCATCTGGAGGTTGGCCCAGGTAGATGTTCAAACATCTGTGGGGAATGCTAGTTTTAACTAACTTGCTAGATTAATAGTCGTGGATAACCAATGACTTCATTTCCTTATTATTGTAACTCAATGAATTTAGTTAATAACTTGGTTTTAAATTTTACAGCCACTGCTATAAAGAGGAGATAATCATTTTTGTTGTTTTTAAGGAAAAAAGTAAGGACGATTGTAAAGGGATGTAGCGTGATATATTTGAAAAGAGCACGGGTTTAGAGTCACATGGCTTTGAAGTTTGAACCTGCCACTTAACCAGCTACGTGGTTTCGCCTCAGGAATCTCGTGTTAACTTCTGTCTTCTTCAGGCAGAGGCAGTGACTGAGGAATCTTGAAATAGATGATAGTATTATCCTACTTTTAATAGGTGAGGAAACAGAGGTTCAACAAAGTTAATTTGGTAATAGAGAGCCACAATTTGAACTCAAGGAGGCTTATTCCAGGGTCTTTGCTCTTAACCACTGAATGGTACTATTTCTAAGAAGTCATAGAAACAAACAGCTAGAGTCAAGGGACCTGGAGCCTTTGTAGGGACTGTGGGAGAACAGTGGGGCCAGAGAGCCCCAAGCATTTTCGGTCCAAGCAGAGCACCCTGTCTCGGGATGTTTCCAGAGCAGGGCTGAATCTAAATGAGGAAAGCCCGGCAGGAACCTCACAATGTCTGGGGAAAGACAAGAGTCCAGCAAATACTGGGTGACTCTCCAAGGATGAGAAGAGGTTTGAGTCCAAGTAAGTACTAGCAGTGCCACAAGTACATACTGGAGGGAAGGGGCTGAACCAAGTGGGGAGTTGAAATCCAAGGAAATGGCTCCAGAGCTGGGACCTATGAAACGGCTGAAGGAGCTTGACAAACAACCTGACTGGCCAGGAAGATGGAGGGGCCCAGGGTGAAGGAGGTTTTACATATTTTATATGAGGGCAGAGACAAAGCCAGGGCCACGTGCTAATTGTGAGCACGGTATGGGGTGGACAGACAGCCTAGACTTCCCAACAGCAATTACTTACTCCTGATTAAACAAACTTAGGAGTTGGATGTAGAGTCTACTCAGTTTTAGTTGGTATTTATGATGTTTTAAGTCAGATGATTTTAAGTTACAGCACATTCTCATCACCTTAGTTTCTTAATTGTATATCTTTAAGATGCCCTCCAACCACGAGAAAATGTATGACACAGTTGTTTGTGGACATATGTGCATTTTTTCCTGAGGAAAAGATGCATAGCTGACCCAGTAGGGATTGAGTCAGTTAATTGTGGCGTTGCTTTGTCTTAGCTCAGATGGTGTAATTCTCAGCAAGATATTCTTTTACTGTAAACTATGTTAAGAGGTGGTTTTCTACTAAGTCAAATAAGGTATAGAAAAGTGAGAGAGATAAATTAATTTGATATCTTTAGTCTAGCTTTATATTTGTTCTCATTTTATTAATTGGCAAGCTTTAAATTTTCCATTCAGAGAGGGAAAGTATAAAGTTTAGATACAATGAATGTTTGAAATCACACAGTGCTATCCTAGAGAGAGAGAGAAAGAGAGTGTAAAATTCATATTGAAATACAACCCTCATATGTCAGAGGACACATTTGGAAAAGGAAATGCATCTGGACGTGGCCAAGTTTGCAAAACACCAGATGTTGCCACAGCTTGTACATGGTGTTAAAAATGTAAAATAAGTGTATACTACTCATATATAGTGTGCAGTTTTGAAACGTTTACCCACATTTAATTCAGAGCCAAACGTTTGGCAAGAACTGGTGAACGTCCAGAGAGCCTAACGAGAACAGTAAGCAATCAATTCAGAGAGGAATGTCCCAAAGCTGAACTTAGTGCCCATCCCATAATGAAATAAGCCAGAGGAGGTGCTTCGCCTTCATAGCAGAATGTGTAGAAATCATGGGGAGAATGTTCACAAAGCATCATTATGTCATGTAGGCCAAGAGTGAATTTGCACGACGTTCGAGGTGATGCATATGCAGAAGGGAAAAGAATACACGTGTTTAAAGTGCATTGGCTCCAATTCTGAATGGTTGCGTTTCAGTTGAGTCAGGTCAGAGTTGCTCTCCTATTGCTTTTCTGATTCAGTCATTAGAAGCATTTTTGCAGAGAACAAGTTAGTGAGTTAGAAATTAGGAAAGTGGTCGACAAAGCTGAAATGCAGGTCAGAACACCGTTTGCCTGGTTCAGACATGATGTGGTTAGATAAGGGGGTGCTTGCATGTAACCCCAGCCTTCGTGTAGTGAGTTAGAAATTAGGAAAGTGGTCGACAAAGCTGAAATGCAGGTCAGAACACCGTTTGCCTTGTTCAGACATGATGTGGTTAGATAAGGGGGTGCTTGCATGTAACCCCAGCCTTCGTGTTTTACACTCAACACTCGCTTTCAATTGCTGGTATAGCTACATCCAAAAATAAGGACGTGGAAAATCCTCATCCTACTTAGGAAATGCTACTAAGTTGGCCCAAATCCTTCTTTAAAAACCCCAGTTAAGGGCTTTTCTGGTGGCGCAGTGGTTGAGAGTCCGCCTGCCGATGCAGGGGACACGGGTTCGTGCCCCGGTCCGGGAAGATCCCACATGCCGTGGAGCAGCTGGGCCCGTGAGCCATGGCCACTGAGCCTGCGCGTCCGGAGCCTGTGCTCCGCAACGGGAGAGGCCACAGCAGTGAGAGGCCCGCGTACCGCAAAAAAAAAAAAAAAAAAAAAAAAAAAAAAAAAAAAAAAGCCTGTAAGAAACCTAAAATGAAGGGTTTCTTTTCTTTACAGTAAAATTATTATAATTGAGAGTTACACTCCCGGTGAAATTAGAAATTCCTTGAGGGCAAGGCTGTTGCCTTTTCTCTCAAATGCTCCAGTATCCAGCATAGTATAAAGCAGGCACTCCTCAGTGTGGTTGTTCAAATAATTATTATCATAGGTTGGCTATTCTTAAATCTTTCGATCTTTGGATGCCTTAATATTCTTAAAAATTGTTGAGGACCCTAAAAAGCTTTTGTTTATGTAATATCTGTTGATATTTGGCATATTAGAAATTAAAACCAAGACATTAAAAAAATATTTGTTTAATTCATTTATAGGTTAATTCATATATAGATCCATTTATAGGTTGACATGAATAGCATCTCTTGATGGAAGATGGAAATACAGCATTTTAAAAAGAAAAAAATAATGAAAGTGACATCATTTTACAGTCACATGTCTGGCTTAATAGAACACAGCTGGGTTCTCGCGTTTGTTTCTGTATTCAATTTTTGTCGTTCTGGCTGAAGAAAACGAAGAGCTTTCAGCCTTACACAGGTACAAGGTATAGAAAAGGGAGGAGCGCTTTAATAGCCTATGGTGTAATTTTGGGTGTTCTTTGATGTTGCTGTAAAACTCAACAGATGATAAATTCTTAAAGACTAGGTGTAGTGTGGAGTCAGAAACCCTATCCTTGATCTTTCTGTGCTCTCTTATATTAAAACTGTTGTTTTGGATTGCACTTTGATTGGATCTTCTGCCCATGTATGATTTGGAATGTAATGCGTTCAGAGTTTGGAAAGTTGGCTCGCTCAGTTACACAGATCATCCAGGTGTTGGTACAGTGCATTATACGCTATCCACAAAGCCACATGGGTTATTCTGGACGCCCATCTTATCCAGTGAGTTTTTAAGTATTGGGAAGTTGGCAAGCTCACAGTGGTAGGTACACGTTTTCCAAAACTCGAATTTTTGCTTGAAAGCTTCAGTTGTATCACTGGCAACAAATACTGTGAGTTAATTTCCTGGAAGTGACACGCTCACTTTGTTCACATTGGAGAAAATGTTTGCCGCATATTCGAGTCTGAATAGCTATAGTTTGTCTACCTGTTGTTCTTTCAAGCACAAATGGTAATGCGTGCCAAAGCAGCTGCTTCAGCTACTCATGACTCAGACAGTCACACAAATGCTTTTTCCTTACTACGCTTCAGTACACAGTGAGATGTTTCACGTGTATCTCTCAGTTCTTAGATATGCAGATATCTAAGCTATGCACTTAGATATGCACTCAGTGGTTGAGATTTAATAAAATCAATCAGTTTTACTCCTTCATCAAGAACATTCTCAAGTGAAATGCCGATGGAGAACACAGTGACACTTAGTACATTTTGGTGCCACTCCCTTGATTGTGAAAAGTCCCCACAGTTTTATCCACCATTGCTTTTTCACCATCATATAAGTGTCAACATCGTGAAAAAAGGTAAATAATGTTTTAGTGGTAAAAGTCAAAAAGGTGAACAATTTTGACTTTGCAGACCTCTTGAAAGAGTCATGGACTCTTGTGGTCTGTGGACCACACTTTGAGAACCACTGTCATAGGGTATTGTTTCCAAAACGGCAGCCAACCTTGACGCCCACATGAAAGAGCATTTCAACTTCCTGAATGTTTGTCATTTAAATAATAATGAAGATATGTCTGGTAAGTGCATAAAAGGTTGTCTTAAAATTTCAGTTTCTCAAAATAGTTTAACTTCTAATCAGCTTTCCAGATGTGGACGTGTCAGAAAGAATTTGAAAATGTAAATGGAATGTGTACGTGGTACTATCATGATATCATCCTTTGAATTTCTGAACTTGCAATATATTTTTTCCTTCTACAGATTTCCTTTTATAATTTTTTAGCTAATACATTTATTTTTTAATATTACTCAAGCTAAGCAGGGAGCTCTCTGGGAGAGCCGTATAAGAAATGAGAAGGGGCTCAGAGTAAGGGTGCAGCTCCTGAGGGGCACTCCTTCAACCTGGTTTCCTCAGCTTTATTCCCAGGCCAGGATCTCAGCTCAAAGAAGAGATGGTTTTTTTTCCGGGGCCTGGATGCAACAGAGTATGAGGATGATGCTTAATCATGGTTCCACCCCGCCTTCACTCACAGCCCCTTTTAGAATTCAGAAAGATGAAAGTAAATATCAACAATAAATAAATATTTTTGGCAAAGCTGGAATTAGGGAGCATGGCCTGGATCTGCAACCCAATGGTCTGTCTTTCACAAAAGTTCACACTTGTTTGAAATTTGACTAGTTAGAGCTGCTATAGAAAGTCATTCTAGAGGGAAGCCAAGGATGAGTGCACACTGAGGACAGGCAGGGCTGGCGGGGAGTAGCCGCGTTACGCCTGGCTTTGAAGTCTGCTCTCCTCCTGTGGGGAGGAATAAGGAGGGGAGAGATGCCAGAAGTGCTCTTCCCATGGTTTCTGCCTGTTGGTTGGAGTGAAAGTTTTCTCCTCATAATGGAAAGATGAGGAGAGGGCAATGGGCTTTTTGTTTCCTTAACTAATTCAGCTTAATAATGAAACCTCTTGCCAGTGAGGGGAGAAAGGAGTCCAGGGTCTGTCGGGACCTGGTCCTGATGTCCCCTCTTCCTGGGGCCACACCTCTTGTACCTATGAGTCTCGTGGCGTGTCCTCCTGGGATCAGTAGTGGCAGCAGCACAGCCTGTGCTTCTGAAAACTCTAAGGTAGGTCAGAACAGCGCACTCTTCTGACTCCCTGTGGACTAGGCTAAAAATCTACTCTCTCTTCTATTTCCTATCTCACATTTGGCCCAACTGGAATGATGATTAAAGCTCATCAGAAGGTAAGCAACAAGCTTCAGTGAGAGTAGAAATACGCCAAGTATTACAGGTCAGCAACTTTAAAATGGCCCAAATTTAAATTCTCATTATTAAATTCCCAGGAAGAAATTGACATCCTTAAAATCAAATCCTCTTGCCCTTTCAGTTAAAGTTCAATTACATCAAAATCCAAAATTCGTAAGTTCAACAAAAGTAAAGTTCAAAGATGATATTCCTGGTTTCTGCTCTATCCTAGCCAGAGCGGTCTGAGTTAGGTGTCTGGGTAATATCAGGTTCCTTCAGCAGAGTATACCTTCTTACGCTTGAGGAGTATAGCTTCTTCAGCAAATATGAAGTTAAGTTAATCCCACTCCAAGTTTTCCATGCATCTCATTTTTTAAAACTCTAAAAGAAAAAGCGAAAAAAATTAAAACAGTTTCAGCATCAGCTCCATTGCTGTGTAATTTAGGAAACTCAAGCGAATCACCAGCCCTGAAACAGCCAAGTGAAACAAGGTTCCTGAATCCTGTTCTTAGTTCAGTCCAAATACACATTCCTAGAATGCTGGAGAGCATGGCTTGTTGGTGTGGGAGCAGAGGAGAGTCGGCAGAGAAAAGCTTACTGAGTTTAGCTTTGCCAGCGTATCAGGTCAAACCAGTTGTCTAGAGCTTGGCTGGGTAGGTCTCCCATGAAGGGGTTAAATGCGGTGTGCGTTCTCCATATGGAGGAAGGGAAAATACCCATCCAGACTGTCTCCTCTCTGAGACTGACTTATTTTACACGTCCCTGCCTGCAGTCACTCTGCCTTCCTAATGTCCATTTCCCCATTTAAGCTCTGTGTTCCTCCAGTTAAGTGTCCCAGTGGCCACTGTCACTGTCTTATTGCTATGGAATCCCACTTGTCTCAGAATCCTGTTCCCTGGGGAGCTTTGCCACTCATGCCCATGTTTGCTTCTGCTGAAAACCATCTGCAGTAGATCTCTCAACTGCAATCAGTGTAGATGTTTTTGAAACCTGTGCCCCTAGGGACCTGGAGAGGACTATTAGGTTTGCTTTGTGCTTGCATCTGAATTGTAGGCTTGTGCTCCTTCCATGGGCATAGAAATATTTCTGTCATATCTTTGGGGTTTGATGGGGAAAGAGCAATAAATAGCACCCTGTCTTCCCAAGTTGCAATCAGTTAAGAGATAGAGGGATCAGCTAGGTGGAAACTGAAGTCACTTTATTGTTGGGAGGATTGGAGTGTCGACCATGGCTTGATTTTCCACGGTCAGCCTTCCTCATACTTGCTCCCTGCCCAGATCTTCAGACAACCCTGCCAAGCACAAGGATAGATCTGGAGAGCATGTGTGCTTTCTCAGAAGGGCTGCCTCCCAACTTGATTCCCACCCATGGGACCCAGAGAGGTGGCCTCTGGATTAGTGCTGTCTAATAGGACTGTGATGTGAACCACTTGTGGAATTTGAAATTTTCTAGTAGTCACATTAAGAAAAGAAACACAAAATAGGTGAAATTGTCCTAAATATTTACCATTTCAGCATGTAATCGGTATAAAAATGTGAATGAGATATTTTAGCATTCTTGTTTTTGCACACTCTTTGCCATCTGTTGTGTACTCACAGTACCTGTCAGCATAGACGGGCCATATCTCAAACGCTCCATAGCCATATGAATGTATTGGACAGATAATGCTTCTCTGGAACCAGAGTCCGCGGTTTACCCTTTTGTCTCACAAACGTTCACCACTGAAAGGACAAGAGCAGAAGAAAAGTGTATTCTCCTCACAGGCAGATCTCAAAAAGAAAGGGAGGGGACTAGCCACCCATAATCAGTTTCCTCCCCCCATGTCATCAGCTGTCACTCCTCCTCTCCCGAGGAGTGACAGGTGAAGAGAGGGGCAGGACTTACCTTCTCGGGACCCATCGGGGGAACTTCCTGCTTTATGGGCCTAGGTGGGAGCTGCAAAGGAGGAGAAAATGGTTCCTGCCACACATACTAAATGAATGTCCGGCTAAAAATAAATGATAAGACCTTAGGAATTATCTGTCATCTACGGAAATCACGGTATGTGCTATGTGATAATAGTAGTAATAGCTCCCATTTATCGTTCACTGGTTATGTACCGGGCACTGGTTCTCCACTTGACCTTATCTCCAGTAATCATCACAGTAGCCCTGCAATGTAGGTATTACATCTCAGTTTGAAATGAGCAAACTGAAGGTTAGAGGTTAAGTAATTTGCTCAAGGTCAGAAGCAAGTTAGTAGCTGAGTCAGAATTCCAATCCTAGTCTTATCTGTTTAGTGTTAGAGGTCTTCAGCAAATGATAATCCTTCTTCCTTAGGCAGGCGCCCACTATTTTCTGAGGCAACTTGTTCATTTATTGGATACGTTTATGTTATTCTCTTAAATGGGGTCCACGTCTGCCCCTTTGATCTGTCCTCCTTTCTGTAACAACAAGAAATAGAACCACTTCCTTCCTTGCTCTTTGGGACATGGAATAAAAATACCATATATCCTCCAAGACTTTCATCCCTCATTTCTTCTTTATTCCTCAGATAACCTGGATTTCATGTGTTTCAATTAAAATCACCTTCACCTTGACACAATTTATGTGTTCCTCCTTAAAAAAATTTTTTTTTAAAAAGGGAAAAAAAATCACCTCCATGTATTAGTTTTTATAGTGCAGTTGTAACTAATTATCACACACCTATACAAATTTATTATCTTAAACTTCTGTAAGTGAAAAGTCAGAGAAGTGTCTCAGTGGGCTAAAATCCAGGTGCAGGGAGGCCTATACTGCTTTCTGGAGGCTCCAGGGGAGAATCCAATGGTGAGAGGCTGTCTTCCTTCTTTGGCTCATGGCCCCTTTCCTCCATCTTCAAAGCCAGCAACGTTGCATCTCTCTGATTCTCTGTCTTCACATAATTCTCTCTGACCAAAGCCAGGAAGGGTTCTCACTTTGAAGGATTCGTATGATGAGAGGGGAGCCTATGTGGATAATCCAGGATACTCTCCTCACCACAGGGACGGTACCAGTAATCACATCAACAAAGTCCCTTTGCCATGTACGGTGGCGTCTTCACAGATCCCAAGGATTAGGCTGTACACATATTTGGGGACCATAATTCTGCCTACCGATACTTTTATATATAATAAGGTTTTAGACACTTTATAAGACTTTATAATAAGGTTTTATAAAAAGACTGAAGTTTAAACCAAAATGGAAAAATGGTAAAAAGTATGAAAAATATTTAACTCAAAGCTGACGTACTGCCATAATACATACATACTCTTTTTTTATATGTAAGTAAATGGATTCTAGTTTATTCAAGATAAGACATTTACTTTAAAGACAAATAAACTACATGCACCTCTGTTTCTAATTACTGGTAAATGTATATCTCCACATCGATCTTTATGTATAATTATCAGAGTATACATTACAGCAATGCATGAAGATCTTTTGATCTTCTTCATAAGTTTTTAAATTGAAAGGATATATATCAAATGCATGTTTGTCTCAGAAGACACTATTTCTGAAGCTCCTATTCCTGAGTGGAAAGTGGCATTCATATATATATATATATATATATATATATATATATATATTTTTTTTTTTTTTTTTTTGGCGGTACGCAGGCCTCTCACTGTTGTGCCTCTTCCGTTGTGGAGCACAGGCTCCGGACACGCAGGCTCAGCAGCCATGGCTCACGGGCCCAGCTGCTCCGCGGCATGTAGGATCTTCCCGGACCGGGGCACGAACCCGTGTCCGCTGCATCGGCAGGCGGACTCTCAACCACTGCGCCACCAGGGAAGCCCCCCATATATTTTTTAAGACTATTTTTTTTAGAGCAGTTTTAGGTTCACAACAAAATTGAGAGGAAGGTACAGAGGTTTCCCAGTTGCCCCTCCCCTACACATGCATAATCTCCCCCATTATCAACATTCCTCACTAGAAGGTACCTTTCTTTTCTTAAACAATTGATAAACCTACATTAACACATCATTATCACCCAAAGTCCGCAGTTTACCTTAGGATTCACTCTTAGTGTTGCACATTCTATGGGTGTGGACAGATGTACAATGGCATGTATTATCGATCCATCATTATAATATCAGTATTTTCATTGCCCTAAAAATCCTCTGTGCTCTGCCTATTCATGCCCCACCCCAACCCCTGGCAACCACTGATCTTTTTACTGTGTCCATATTTTTGCCTCTTTTAGAGTGTCGTATAGTCTATTTATTTATATAGACTCTAGCTCATATAGTCATTAAACTACATAGCCTTTTCAGATTGGCTTCTTTCACGTAGTAATATGCATTTGCAGTTCTCCATGTCTTTTCATAGCCTGATAGTTCATTTCTTTTTAGTGCTGAATAGTATTCCATTGTGTAGATATACCAGTTTATTTATCCATTCACTTACTGTAGGACATCTTGGCACTTCTAAGTCATTATGAATAAAGCTGCTGTAAACATTAATGTGCAGGTTTTTATGTGGGCGTAAGTTTTCAACTCCTTGGGATGAATAATAAGGAGTTCAATTATATGGTAAGAGTATGTTTAATTTTGTAAGAAACTTCCAAACTGTCTTCCAAAGTGGTTTTACCATTTTACATTCCCACCAGCAATGAATGAGAGTTCTTGTTGCTCCACATCCTTGTCAGCATTTAGTGGTGTCAGGGTTCTGGATTTTGGCCATTCTAATAGGTGTGTAGTGGTATCTCACTGTTGTTTTAATTTGCATTTCCCTGAGGATATATGATATAGAGCATCTTCTTATATGCTTAGTTTCCATCTGTATATATTCTTTTTTAAAAAAATTAGTTTATTTTATTTATTTATTTTCGGCTGTGTTGGGTCTTTGTTGCTGCACATGGGCTTTCTCTAGTTGCGGCGAGCGGGGGCTACTCTTTGTTGTGGTGAACGGGCTTCTCATTGCGGTGGCTTCTCTTGTTGCGGAGCACAGGCTCTAGGCAGGCAGGCTTCAGTAGTTGCCTCTCGTGGGCTCTAGAGCACAGGCTCAGTAGTTGTGGCACACAGGCTTAGTTTCTCCGTGGCATGTGGGATCTTCCCGGACCAGGGTTCGAACCCTTGTCCCCTGCATTGGCAGGCGGATTCTCAACCACTGTGCCACCAGGGAAGCCCTGCCATCTGTATATATTCTTTGTGAGATGTCTTTTAAGGTCTTTGGCCCATTGTTTACTAGGGTTGTTTGTTTTCTTATTGTTGTTTTCAGAGTTCTTTGTATATTTTATATAAAAGTACTTTATTAGATGTATCTTTTGCAAATAAGTTCTTTCAGTCTGTAGCTTGTCTCTCACTTCCTTGACATTGTGTTTCGCAGAGCAAAAGTTTTTAATTTTAATGAAGTCTAGCTATCAGTTATTTTTCTTATGGCTTGTGCCTTTGGTGTTATATAGCCCCATTCAAGGTCATCTAGATTTTCTCCTATGTAATCCTTTAGGAATTTTTAGTTTTGTGTTTTACATTTAAATATATGGTCCATTTTGAGTAAATTTTTGTAAAGGATGTAAGTCTGTGTTTAGATTGGTTTTTTTTTGGCATGTGGATGTCCAGTTGTTCTAGCACCGTTTGTTGAAAAGACTGTCTTTGCTCCATTGTTGCCTTTGCTCCTTTGTCCAAGATCAGTCAACTGTATTTAAGTGGGGGCATACTCATGTTATCCTTTTTTTCCACTAAATTTTGTGGTGTTTGTGGTTGCTATTTTATAATCATACTAAACTTGACTACAAAGCATTACATTTACTCAGTTTTACAAGATGACTAAATGTTAACTCATAATTGTTTTTCCTAATCTCATAATAAGTATTTTGCTCATTTATCTCTGGTGTTGGTGTAGTCATCATTTGACTCCTTTGATTCTGAACTGAGTGAGTTTTATTCATTCCGAATACATTCGGGAACTGTTGATGTGAGCACATTTTCAGTGCCATTGTCCTATGTGTACTAAACAAATAAAAGACTGCCAAGCTCCTTGCCCTTGAGAGGCTCACAGTTGATGGGCAAAAAGTATGCATGTGTATCAAATGAACTATAATTTAATATAAGAAGTACCATTAAGGATCTTAATGAATGCTGTGTGTACAAAGGAAGAGATAATCAGTAAATATTTATTGAATGCCTTCTGTGTTGCAGGCATATATCTGTTAATGATGCTGCCTAATAGTGACTACTTCAGGGTTTTAAATGTGCAATATATACTACTCTCATCTGACCTTCAGCTAGCCTGTGTGTGTTATTATAGTTGTAAGCATTATCCTTCCATTCCAGTTCTTGAATGCCTTTGCTTTTAAAGAACCATTTTCTTTTATTTTCCAAGGTGAGAGTTTAGTTTGATAAGCATATCCTATCTTGACAAAAATGCAAAAAGCCAGGAGCTTAGGAGATAAGCAAAGAAGAGCCAATCTAAAAAGGATTTTTTTTTTTTTTTTTTTTTAGATTCCATATATATGTGTTAGCATACGGTATTTGTTTTTCTCTTTCTGACTTACTTCACTCTGTATGACAGACTCTAGGTCCATCCACCTCACTACAAATAACTCAATTTCGTTTCTTTCTATGGCTGAGTAATATTCTATTGTGTATATGTGGCACATCTTCTTTATCCATTCATCTGCCGATGGACACTTAGGTTGCTTCCATGTCCTGGCTATTGTAAATACAACTGCAGTGAACATTGTGGTACATGACTCTTTTTGAATTATGGTTTTCTCAGGGTGTATGCCCAGTAGTGGGATTGCTGGGTTGTATGGTAGTTCTGTTTTTAGTTTTTCAAGGAACCTCCATACTGTTCTCCAGAGTGGCTGTAAGATGTTAAAAAAAGAGACATTTTCCAAGTGAGTTGAAAATCATACTTTTATTCAGATATTCAATAAATATGTATTGAGTTCATACTAAAAAAAATAAAATAAATAAAAAGGAATTGTTTTTCCAGTGTGATTGTCAAAGGCACACAATAAAGGGAGCAGGCAGAACACTTGAAGGATAAGAGAATACAGTTTTTGAAATGTAATATGATGTAACAGAAGTTACTCATAAACAAATTATAGACAGTCCTATGAAAAATGATCTTCTGTTACAAGAGTCTAAGGAAAAGAAAGGCTCTCCTGTTAAAGTTTTTACATGGTCTTTATTTGTCCTACTTGCCCTTTTTCCATTTATTAAAAGTAAAAAATCCATAAGTTCCCAGAGACGTTGGGAACAAGATCTCTTCAAGTGTGGATCATTAGCTAATATGTTCATTCATTGACCAAATATTTATTGAGTGCTGGGAAGGACAGCCTCTAAGATGGCCCTTAATGACCCCTACCTTCCAGTATTTAATCCCTTGTGTAATCCCCTCCCCTTGAGTGTGGGCTGGACTTGTTAATTTACTTTTAACCAGCAGAATACATACAGTAAAAGTGTTGGGACACCATTTACAAAATTAAGTTATAAAAAGACTGTGGCTTGGGCTTCCCTGGTGGCACAGTGGTTGGGGGGTCCACCTGCCGATGCAGCGGACACGGGTTCGTGCCCTGGTCTGGGAAGATCCCACATGCCGCAGAGCGACTGGGCCCGTGAGCCATGGCCGCTGAGCCTGCGCGTCCTGAGCCTTTGCTCCGCAACGGGAGAGGCCACAGCAGTGAGAGGCCCGTGTACCGCAAAAAAAAAAAAGAAAAGACTGTGGCTTCTTTCTTGGATGCTCTCTCTTCTTGGATCATTCACTCTTGGGGAATCCAGCTGCCCTGTTGTGAAGAGCCCCACGTGGCAGGAGACCGAGGGCGCTAATAACCATGTGAGTAAACATTGACGGGCATCTCTTCCTGCCACCCAACCAAGTCATCAGATGAAACCACAATCCTGGCCAGTGGTTCGATTATAACCTCGTGAGAGATTTTAATCCAGAGGCACCTTGCCAAGCCACAACAGATTCATGATTCATAGGAACTGAGATTTTAAGCTTCTGAATTTGGATAATTTGTTATACAAGAATGGAAAATCAACATCAGTGCCTACTATGTATCCACAGGTGTTCTCAGTGCTGGGTATATAGCACTAAACAGCACAGACAAACGTCTCTGACCTCAGGGAACCTGCACCAGGGAGAGGTGGAAATGGGTCAGTAAACAAAATGATTAAGTTCAGACGTGTGAAATGGTAGTAAGTTCAAGAGGAAAATAAACCTGGAAGGACTCAGAAGTGCAAGACAGCAGGACTGCTGCAATTTAAAGTAAGATGGTCAAAGAAGACCTCATTGAGAAAGTAATCTTTGAGCAAAGAGCTTAAGGAAGGCAGCAACAAGCTGTTGCTTATTGAAGGGAAGATGGACTCGGAAGTGGAAAGTCCTGATAGGGAGCATGTGGGGCTTGTTTGAGGAGCAGCGAGGAGGCCAGGTGACTGCAGTGGGATGGGAGACAGAGCAGTGGGAGGGGACGATAGGACCCGGGCAGCTTGGACAGGGTCTCCTATGAATGAGACCCACTGGAGAATTGTGATCCGACCTGGCATTGACACAGGGTCACTCTGCTGCTGTATTAAAAGTATTATAGGAGGTAATGGTAGAAGGAGACAGAGCTTAGGAGGCAGCTGCAGTTTTCTAAGTCAGAGGTGAGGGTGGTAGCAGTGACAGTGGTGAGAAGTGGTCAAATTCTGGATTTATTCAGAAGATAGAGCCAAAGGGACTTGCTGTAGAATGTGGAAAAATGTTAATAATTCAGGATGGTGTCAAGATTGTTGGTCTGAACAACTGGAAAGGTGGATTTGCCATTTCCTGAGATTGGGAAGAAGCGGCTTTTGGGGTAGGATCAGGAGTTCTTGCTGTTGCTTGACTTTTTAAACTGATGTGACTTTCTGTAAGAATACATACACCATTGGAAGACGATGGGTGATGGGTACATGGGACCTCTCTGTACTATTTAGCAATGTCTCATAACTATTTCAAAATAAAGAGGTTTCTGTTTTGTTTTTAAAGAGTGATGTGGCTGTTAAACACCCAACTCCAGCTGTTGACAGGCAGTCGTATATATGACTCCGAAGTTCAGCAGAGAAGCCTGGGCTGCAGAAATACGTTTGGGGATTGTCAGTGTAGAGAAGAGTCAAAACCAGGTGGCTGGATGAGATTTCCAAGGGAGCGAGTTAGGTAGAAGAAGGGGAATAGAGGAGGAAGGCCCAGGGCTCTCCAGTAGCAAGGGTCAAGGATGATGAGGAACCAGCAGAGACTGACAAGAAGAGTTTTAAGATTCAAAAAATATAACAATATTTTTATTCATTAATGGAAAAAACATAGGAAGACAAGGGGAGAATTTCTGAGGTAAGTGGTGGCAGTGGATGGGACCTAGAGCCCAGGTGGGACAGTTGGCCTTTGGCAGGATCCCTGTCACTTTCCCGTGATAGCGGGAGGGAGGCAGAGCTGCTGATGGACACAGCTGCAGGGAGATGGATAGATACGGGGGAAGGAGATGGTAGACATTCTTTTCTGGTTGCTTCTGTTTTCTCAGTCAACGAGGAGGCAAAGAAATTAGCTGAGTGTAAGTTTAAAGGAGGGCGTGTTGGAGATTTGAGAGAGGAGAAGGGACAGAGCAATAATTTAGGAGAATGGGAAAATAGACAGGGAATTGTGGTAAGATTGCTGGGCCGTTAAGGGCATCATAATGAGCTCCTCGTCCAGTTTTCAACATAGCTCTACTTATGAACTCTCAGTGTTAACAAGCCTGCTGTTCTTTGAATCTTCATGCGTTGGACAAACCTACCTCCCCTCCAGTGCCTGGGCTTCTCCTGTACTTTATCCCATCAGGTCATCCTTTTGCCAGGTGCCTGTTTTTAATCCTTAATCAGATTTACATACTCATAAAATATAGATTAAAATTTTTCCTTTTCAGTTCAGCAGTTTCTTTATTATGAAGTACACATATTAGGATTCCTTACATAAATGATTTAATAACAGCATAGTAATTTGAACTATGCATGAGTCATAGTAAAGGTTACAATAAATATTTGCTACCGTTGTTAATACTGTTGTTGCTACCGCTTTTGCTTTTATTGAGCGCTACGCTCGTCCTGCGGTGAGAGCCCAAAGGACATTTGAGATATGGTTCCTGCTTCCAGTGGGCTTACAGTCTAGGAATGCAAGGCAAACACTCATATAAACAGAGCAAGGAATACAAGGAAGCAATGAAAGTAGACACTGAATTTGAGTGTGATCATTTCCCCACACATTAGGATATCTGACATTGACAGATACCCCATGGGGGTGGTTATGAAGCAAGTATTATCATCTCTAGCCTGAAAGTGAGATTCCTAAAGGACAATTTTCCAAAGTTTAATAAACAGTAAGTGTCCAATCCCATTTTCACATCCAGGTCTCCTGATTGCAAATTCGATGTTGATTGCATGACACTATTCTGTTTTAGGAGTGGAAAAGAGAAGGGTAGCAGACATACGTAAAATGCAGGACATAGTTAAGTATTTTGCATGTGCGTAACACGTCTGTCTTACCTTTGATAAGTTGGAAAGTTTGTTTGACCCAGATGGATCATGCATTATTCCCAAAGACCGTCAGTGGAGTTTGCAGGTGATGTAGAATGCGAGCAAGCCAGTGACTACATTTAAGGAGAGGGTTTAAGGAGAGGAAGAGAAGTAGCATCTGAGTGTTAGCACGGGCCAGCTGCGGTACAGGCATCGTCTCATAAGCTCTGTGTAACAACCATGTGGGGTGGGCGATGCCATCCTTTTTTGTGGAAAGCTTAGGCTCAGGGGAGTTTAGGGACTTAGCCTAGACTGCTAGCATATATATAAGTGGTGGAGCCAGGATTTGAACCTCATGCTGTCATATTCTGAAACCTTGTTCGAAGCATGCTGTTTGTACAAAAGCTGTAGCTCTACTTTACAGAATCATTTTAGACTTCACTCATTCACTATGCTTGAAATAATCTGACTTAAAGTGATAGCATTACATATCTAGAGGCTAGCAGGGCAGCTCGGGGACCGTCATTAGAAAGACGGAACGGAGGTGCTTCTGGGGGGCAGCAACCTGCAGATGGCGCCGTATGTAAAGCGTTTGAAAGGATAAATGGCATGACCTGGGGATCAGCTTCAGATTTCCAGTACCCCGTAGATCTTACCTGTAAACGCATGCATGGCGCAGAATGGAACTGTGCATTGTGCGTGGGGTTAGCAGTGGGTGCGAGCTCAGAGGCTGACGTCTTCCTAGGGCAGACCGACCGGTGTGCTCCGTGCTTCACACCATGGACGGTTTGGTTCTTTCGGGCCATCAGGAACCCGCACACTCTGGTTACCGCAGCTACTGGGTCATTATGGTAAGAGTGACAAGGTGGCAACACTGAGAATATGAGTGCAAGGAAGCCATCTCAGTGAGCAAGGCTCCCCACACAGCTGCTGGATCATGATGTGAAGGCGTGAGCCTGCTCGCCCCACGCACACGCACACACTCATGCACACGCACACACGTGCTCACCTTAGAATTTCCCACGAGAGGCACCTTTCTGGTTGCGTATCATGATCCATTGTAGAGCAGCCCTGTGTGACGGCCACCCCAAAGGTCATTGTCCAGCCACCCTGTGGCTGCCTTCAGCTGCCGAGCGAGTCCCTGGACCTGTCAGCTGTGGTCAGATTCGGGAGAGGTTTGTTGCCAAGCAGATAACCTTTTTTTTTTTTTTTTTTTTTTTTTTTGCGGTACGCGGGCCTCTCACTGTTGTGGCCTCTCCCGTTGCGGGGCACAGGCTTCGGACGCGCAGGCTCAGCAGCCATGGCTCACGGGCCCAGCCGCGCCGCGGCATGTGGGATCTTCCCGGACCAGGGCACGAACCCGTGTCCCCTGCATCGGCAGGCGGACCCTCAACCACCGCGGCACCAGGGAAGCCCAGATAACCTATTTCTAACAGGCCCCTTCTGACTGCTTCCTCAAAGAGGGATTGTGGGTATGGCATGCATTCTGAATCTTGTGACCTGTAGAAGAAGCCTAAGAATTAGCCCTTCGATGTCTGTCAGTATCACCCTATAACAGCAAGGGAAACTAACGTTTCCTTCCGAAAGTCTGTCACAGGCATCTAGGCGGCACCTAAACACGGGGTGTAGATTACCCATCTCACTCTTCACATCCAGCCTTCCAGCAAGATTCTATAAGAAGAGGAAGACGATATTTATTGTAATATTACTGTGAATTGTCCTGCAGCTCTGTGAAGTAAATACTTTTACCACCATTTCAACAGACAAGAAAGTTAAGGCTCAAGGAAATTAAATAACCGCTCCAGTGTCTTATGAGCTGCAAGTAACCAAGTCAGGATTCATATACAGGCCTGCTCCCCAAATCTTGCTTTCCACTGCCTCCCTTGCCTGAGGAATTTGGCTGCAAAAGCCCACCTGGGGTGATCGTGATTATTGCCTCGACTGGCAAGCTGAAAACTCATTCTCTGTTTGTGCTTGGAAGATTATTTCAAATTGACTGAGGTAATAATTTAGTAAGAGAAATCGAAAGGTGGCCAAAAGACCATGTACACAGTCCAATCGTAAGTGATAATGCCTCTGCTGTGAGGAGGAGTCTGGTGGACGCTGAGCTGCTGTGTGTTTCTGCAGCCCTTGCGGGTCTCTCCATTAATGATTTACAAGAAGGGATACACAACTCCTTCCTGGGAAGCTTGTGGACTCTAAATTCCCAGGGGGTGGACGTCTTGGGGAAGACAGAGGAATAAATCAACAATCTCAGAATAATGTACAGCAAATACCAAAGCGTATTTTAACATTAAAGAAAAGCAGAGAGGGACGAGGAGCCTGAGAGTCACCTCGCTATGAAATGCGCTTCTCCCTCTGGCTGACTTCGTAGTTGAGGTGTTTGTTGTATAACCAGGTATGTTCAGTGATGTGGGCTCCCTCTGCTCCTCCGTTCTTTGTTCATCCTAGGAGCCCTCCTCTCAGTTAAGTACGTTTAAACTTATAAGCAGATGTATTTTCTAACTGCCACCTTATGAATACTTTCTCTAGCCTGTGCGGCAAAGGGATTTATAATGAAAAACCAGGCCCTCTCCTCTCATCTGGTGCCAAAAGCTTTTTAAGTATTGGTACCCAAAGGAAGATCCCTGTCTAATTGCAGCCATCTCAGGATGCTGGTCGTTTTTGCCTACCTGACAGTCAGGGGGAACGCTTCATAGATGGAGATGGTAAACAGATAAATTAGTGAAAGATTCATAATTGATGTGATAGATGGCTTGTGATGTGGTAGCATTAAAGTAGAAATGGTCAATAGTTGAGTTGATGGAACCAGCCAGGAAAGGCCCCATAGTAGAGGAGGTATTAGAGTCGAGTCTTAACAAATGAGGATGTTTGTCATGAGTACCACGGAGGGAAAGATTAGGAGGAGCATTCCAGATAGATTTGGCAATTTTAGTAAAGGCATAGAATAATCTCGTACCTTCAGTTGACTACAAGACAGGTGATATAAATAGAAGTGTCTTGATGAGGCTAGAGAGGTTAGGAAGGGCCGGGTAATGAATGAAAACTCTTATATACCTGGCTAAAGGTTTTAGACTATCCTGAGGATGGATCAATTAGACATAAATTTTAAGCTGGGTAGTGACATTGTCAGATTCTTACTTTAGAAAGATCACCTTGGTGATGATGGGAGGAAGGAACAGAAGACACACCAGCTTGGACACAGGGAAGCTCCAGCGTGCAGGCCACTGCAGTATTTTGTGGGAGAGATGATAATGGAGCAAAGAGGCATTGATACCAAACTCACTCGATTTGTGATAATTAACTGTAGTGTAGGCATGTGTGCTGTATCTCTGTTTTAATAATGCATTTCTATATACATTCTTTGAGGATACTATTTCACCTTTTGGTCACTGAATCACCTAGCAAAGTTCCTTAAGCATAGTATAACCAGTGTTTTGTTCTGCGTACATCATCTGATGAGGGATTTTTCATGCCACCCATATGTGTAGAAGACTGAGGGATTGATGCCACTTATCAAATGATAAAATTTCCGTGAGGAGAACAGAGTAAAACAATTTTAAATTAACATCGACCCAGGAAAATCTGGGAAGTTCCCTACATTAATATTGTGGCCTCTCAACATACTGAATTAAATCTTGATAGATCTTAGACACATTGTGAAGTTCTTTGAATGGTAGCAGGGTGATGAATAAAGAGACAGGTTTATAATTAGACCTTCCAGAGTTCCCATCAGGCTTGACCTTGGAGAAATTACTCTTACCTTCTGAGTTTTCTCCTCTGTATAATGGGGCACAATAATTACTACCATATAAATATAGATTAATTTTAGAACGTTTTTAGATACAAATGAAAATCCAATTAAATTAGTTTAGCTGAGCAGAAAATTTACTGGCCCATGTAACTCAAAGGCCCAGAGGTGGGCCTGACTTCAGGGTTGGCTGATTCAGCAGTGAGTGGTCATCAGGGAGCTGATTTCTTTCCATCTCTTTTCTCTGCTGTCTGTGGTTTTAGCGCCACCCTCCAGGCTCTTTGCATCAGTACACTGATCTGCGGAAACGGGCTACGTTGCCTCCTAGTCTACATCCACCAGATAGGGTGAGAGAACTTCGTGAAGGCACCAAACGGGAAGTCAGAGCTTTTTACTGGTTCGATCACCCCTGAACCGATCTGGGGCTCTTGGTATGTCAGGTACTGATTACCTTCAACCCATTGTACCTGAACTAGCCACTGTGGAGAGAGGCATGAGATCATCATGAATGGTCTAACTCCATCACGACTAACCCTGAGCAGCCCTGAGTCGGTCCTACACCCACTGCATGGTCAGCTCCTATTAGACAAGGTACTGAGGGAGACAAGCACAATATCTGGAACATGTACCTTGGATAACTCTTGTGAGGATTAAATAAAATAGCAAGTATAAAGATCTTGGTGTCAGTAGGTACTCAGTACTGGTCAGTTCCCCTTCTGCTTTTCTTCATCCCTCTTTCTGTTTTACTCTATCTTAGAAGGTAAAACGACATTTGAATTCTTTTCAGCCCAATTTCAAACATCTAGCAGTAGTTCAGGTTGATTTTTAATGATACTAAATAGTTGTGAGTGTTGGAATAAGATCTGAATTTTCATATTTACACTTGGCTTTGATATAAATTCAGTGGGTCTACTTAAAATGCTCTTAATAATAACAATTTGTGTTGTGGATCCCATGCATACATATGATAGGAAAAGGTTTTTAAACGGAAAATGTGAATGAATGCTTTCCTAGCCACAGTGGATAGTAGCCTTCCTTACTGATTGCAGAAACATTCCTTCTCATTTCTAACGTTCTTCATGGCCCTCTCCGTTAAGATAAAGGTGACCTTCAAGCTGTTGAAAAACTTGGGGATGGATTACCTTATGTGACCGCTGAAAGTGAATAGTGAAAAAGACAGGACCATTTACACTTTGCTGACGAATAATAATATTACTGTAATTATTGTACAAGGCAAAAGGTAAAGATAAAGTGGCCTCCGTGTCTGGCGTCATTCATTTTTATTATATAAGCAATTGATAGGTAAAGCAGAGGAGCAAAATTGTAAGGTTGATTTTGTTGTTAAGTATATAATTCAGTGTGACAAAAGCTGCATTCTTATTTTTGTGCTTGAATATATCATTAACTATATTAAAGCAAAAATTTTTTAACTTGTCAATTTCATTTTCTGCCGGATAACATTGAAGGTACTATTTTGTAATATTCTATATTTACAATTTTAAAACAGTACTTTAAATGTTAGACTAAGTACTGAGAGTATAAAAATGAATAAGATATGGGTCCTGCTCTGATGGATCTCATAATCTAGGAAGGAAAGTAGACATAGAAACAAAGCATATATATAACATTCAACGTCAGCAGAGAGAGAGATTAACATTATGTTATCAGTAAAACAAAGGGACTTCTTTTTTATTGAAGTCAATTAAATCTAACTTAGATAATTTGATACCTTGTTGGTAGCCTTGAACTTTGCTGACCCCTACAAGTCATCCTGTCGTCACTGGAGCAGATTTGCAGGTGCTTTACAAACTATGTGTTCCAGTCCATTAGTGGATCCTGTAAGTAGAGTGTTGTAGTCAGCATTAAAACCAAACAAACAGGAAAGAACACTAGACCGTAGATTAATATCAGATACCAGATTGTACCTCACCACAGTCGGGGTTATATTGTTTCATGAAACTTTAGTTGGCTTTTAATATATGCATACATTTCAATGCATATATATTGTGATACTGAGTTTTGATATACAATGTGTTTCTTACTGTTGGTCTTGGGCAGAAATGTTTGGGAGCTGCTCGGTCAACTGACAGGCGCCGGCTGCACGTGTGTAACTTGGGCAGCCAGCACAGGACAGCATATGTGTCTTTTGGTTCTTTGTTTATCATTTAAATCCCAAACTGCCTTCTTCTTTTTGTTTTTTTAATTTAATTTTTTTTTATATTGGGGTATAGTTGATTTACAATGTTGTGTTGGTTTCAGGTGTACAGCAATGTAATTCAGTTATACATGTACGTGTATCCATTCTTTTTCAGATTCTTTTCCCATATAGGTTATTACAGAGTATTGAGTAGAGTTCCCTGTGCTCTACAGTAGGTCCTTGTTGATTATCAATTTTATATAGAGTAGTGTGTATATGTCAGTCCCAACCTCCTAATTTATCCCTCCCCCCAACCTTTCCCCTGTGGTAACCGTAAGTTTGTTTTCAAAGTCTGTGAGTCTGTTTCTGTTTGTAAATAAGTTCATTTCTATCATATTTTAGACTGCACATATAAGTGATATCATATGATATTTGTCTTTCTATGTCTGACTTACTTCACTTAGTATAATAATCTCTAGGTGCATCCATGTAAAAACTGCCCTTTTTTTCATCACTCCCCCAACCTGTCTAGACACTTGCAGTGACGGTCTAACCTAATTGTCCCTCAGCCTCCAGTCCTGGGAGCTATCTCCAGCCACATCCCACATTCACCACCAGCCACCTGGAATTAACCAGGAGAAGCTTGTACAAAATACAAGTTTCTTTCCACCAATGCCAGTGCCTTCCCCAGCCTCACAGAGAGTCAGTGAGTATAAGGAGGGCTCAGGAATTTGCTTTTTTTTTGCGGTATGCAGGCCTCTCACTGCTGTGGCCTCTCCCGTTGCGGAGCACAGGCTCCGGACGCGCAGGCTCAGCGGCCATGGCTCACGGGCCCAGCCACTCCGCGGCATGTGGGATCCTCCCGGACCCGGGCACGAACCCGTGTCCCCTGCATCGGCAGGCAGACTCTCAACCACTGCGCCACCAGGGAAGCCAGGAATTTGCTTTTTTAAAGTAGCGCTCAATTGAATTCAATATAGGTGGTCTAAAAATCACACTTCAGGGAAACAGTGCTCCAAAGCAGTGGACTTAACTTTCTACTCATGGACCTAAGAGAATTTAAAATAACCTGGTTATCCCCTCACGCACTTGATGGCTTAGTCTGTTCTAGCTCTATAACAAAATGCCGTAGACTGGGTAGCTTATAAACAACAGAAATTTATTGGTTTCAGTTCTGGAGGCTGGAAGTCCAAGATAAAGGTACCAGCGTGGTCGAGTTCTGGTGAGAGCCCTTTTTGTAGGTACCTTCTCACTGTGTCCTCACATGGCCGGAGGGGATAGGGATCTTTCTGGAGCCTCTTGTACAAGGCACTAATTTCATTAATAAGGGCTCCACCCTCGTGACTTACGTACCTCCCACAGTCCCCACCCACGCATACCATCACCTCTGGGGTTAGGATTTCAATGTATGAATTTTGAGGGTTACAAACATGGGGCTTCAAGTCCCAATCTGAGTTGTGAGGTTTCAATAGGGCTCTAAGATGATTTTTTAAAAATTACTCTGTATTGAGTTATTGTTTCAATTATTGCAGTATATACTAGAACAACATAGATACGTTAACTTTTGATAAATAAGCATTAATTGCAAGAAAATTGTATTTAAAACGTACCTCTTAATGAGATGGGTAGGGCTTTAAACGTTGTTTCTAATTAGTTTATGTGCCCGTGGCTGACTCTTACTATTGCTAGGTTGATATTGCATTCAACATCAGTTCTTTCCATTTTACATTTTTATAGGCATGAATATTTTGAAACTTTGTTCACAGTGGATGGGCAAGGAGTTTTGTCATAGCAGTGCCACTCGATTCTTTGAATGCCCTCAAGGTTATCAGCCAAAAATCGCATAGCAATGTGTTGTTAAAAATCATTTGTAATGATTTATCAACTGACAACTCAATTAGATCCTTCATAAAGTTTTTTGAAAGCAAAGAATCGAAAACCTTCTGGCATGCAAAAAGAAATGTGTTATCCAGATGTTGGAGTCATGTCACACACCAGGACTTGAATTGTCCCTTCGTTTGGTGTTCCGGAGCTTTTCAGACTCCAGGACAGTGTATCAGAGTCTGATTCAGGAAGGATGCAGGGCATGTGTTTCTTGTGTAAGTAGAGGAAGGCCTGCGGTAAAAGAGAATAGGCCTGACACTCTGACCTCCAGCACGTTCTCAAGGCCAGTCTTAGGAAAGAGTATTTAGAGAAGGTAAAAGTTTAGGAACTGATTCCCTTAAAATTATCTGAACCTTTGTACCCTTCAAAAAGGCTTTGTGACTGGGGCACACATACCCCAGTTTGAAGGCCACTGGCCTGAAGGAAAATGTAAGTTTCCCAGTGTGGCGCCTGTGGTGACCCTAGCCCTCCTTTGTGTCCTTTCTCTGCAGGACAGTCTCCTGCCTGAACACACACAGACTTTCCACTTTACACCAAGGGCTCTCCCTTACCCCTAGAGCTGTGATTTTCCACGGGAGTGAGATTGAAGGAAGAAGAGTGTCTAACTTTTCTTGGCAGTGGGATTGAGGATGCGCTATGAGGGGATCAAATTCCTCCTCAAAAAATGCTTTGAGGGCATTTTTTGATCTTTTTCAGAAGTGATGCTTCCTGTTTTCCCAGATATACTGTTAGCTGATGGTTCGCCTCCACCGTTCCACCCCCATGAGACTCCTCGAGGTGGTGAGCCACTGTTTTTGGTGGGAGTATATTATATCCCTCAGGTGTTTTGGAGTACAATAGAAGGTTGAGAGTCACAATCATAGGGTGTTCCCTTTTTAAAGTCCCCATGCCGCACTCTGCTGAAATTCACCTCGCCCGCTTCTTCCACAGGAATTCTTGCTCATCCTTCAAGTCCTGGTTTCGGTGCCACCTCCTTTTTAAAGACTTCCTTGCCTTCCTAAGACGGATGCTTTTTCTTGCATCCACATAGTTAGTTTATACTTCTGTCACACTTTATAAATACTTACTTTTGTGTTTGGTTTTTCCATTAGGATATATGTTCTTCAAAGGTAGAGATTGTGTTTTTGATTTCCCTTTGTATCCCCTGTGCCCAGACCAGGCCTAGCACATGGTAAGTGTTGGAGTGTTTGTGCTTGAAGAGGAGGAGGGAGAGATGAAAGAAAAGTAGGGTGAGGTTTTAAATTGAACCCAAAAAGAAAGGTATCTATCTGTCCCCTGTTAGTTGCTATTAGCAGTGTGAACAGTAGGTAAACCCTGATTTGTCCAGCTGACTCTGTAGGTAGCGTCTGGCTTTTCTGAAGTCACTTGCCATTTCCTAAATATCAGCCCTATCTTCAAAGTCACACTATATTCATTTTTAAAAGAAAAAGTAGTATCTGCTGTGCAAGGTTTATCAGCCTTAAAGTACCTGCACGCAAGGAAAGTTGTCTCGGTGAATTTTGAATCAAGCCATTCATGACGACGATAGCACTGATCGTGTCACTCTTCTGCTTAAGCTCCTTCCTTTCATGGCTTCCCAGGCATGAGGGTGATAGAGAGCAGTCCTGTCGCCCGGCACACAGGCCCTTCGTGTTGGGCCGCCGCTTCTTCCTCCCTCAGGCTCTGACGGGCCTTTACTTGCAGGCTGCATCCCGGCCATGCTGATTTACCCACAGCATCTCCACTTGCCCCTGTAACCTGGGGACCTCGTGAAGTTCTTCTTTTCCTGTCTTCGTGCCGACTCACTCCTGATGACTCTCCTTAGAGAGAGCCTCCCTCAGCAGACCTTCCTTCCAGTCCCTCACTTCCAGTCGGGACGCAGTGCCCCTTGGAGGCTCTCTGCAGCAGGTCGCGTTTACCCTCCCGCACTTGGATAAGGATCCTGCTTCCGTATAATGCCTTTTATCTGTCTTTCCAACTAGAGTTTAACATACTTAGGGCCAGGGGCCTGATCTGATTTTGTCTGTGTCGCCAGCACCCAGCCCGAGGCGGATGTACAGCACCTTCACTGGATGGATGTCAGTGAATAAACCCAAGCTCATCACAGTTTAATGTCCTTGTGCCTCTTCCTGCATCTCTTCTGATCACTACCAACTGGCATTGTCCCGATAGCACACATCTGGTCCTGAGGTTTTCGTGTCAAGTTCTTTAAAATGTTGCAATTTTAGTCTCGTGGGGCCATCTTACCGGAACAGGACACTGTGGTCCCTGAGAAATTGGAGCCTTCTGGTGCATTCTGGACCACAGGTTTCTAGGGACACGTTGAGAACATGTTATTTCATTGCATTTTTTTCAACATCTTTATTGGAGTGTAATTGCTTTACCATGTTGTGTTAGTTTCTGCTTTATAACAAAGTGAATCAGCTATATGTATACATATATCCCCATATCTCCTCCCTCTTGCGTCTCCCTCCCACCCTCCCTATCCCACCCCTCTAGGTGGTCACAAAGCACCGAGCTGATCTCCCTGTGCTATGCGCTGCTTCCCACTATCTATTTTACATTTGGTAGTGTGTATATGTCCATGCCACTTCTCCCCTGTATGTTGAGCAGAGTTGTTTAGTAATTTAGTAGCTATTTTCTGTTTGTCTGCAATGTGCTAGACATTGTATTAGGTGCTAGGGATACAGAGATTTAAAAAGCACAGTTTCTACCCGGAAGGATCACATTGTTTAGTCAGGGAAACGTACAGGTAACCAGCCGATTTTAACACAGTGTAATGCTTTCTTTGATACAGGTAAGCTTTAAAAGGAACACGTAGCAGGAGGAGATGATGTTAGGGACGGCATCTCAAAGGAGTGAACCCTGAGCTGATTCTGGAAGGGCAGACAAAGGCAGGCTTGAGAAAGAATGACAGTTTTTTCTCAGATACCTTAAGACTGGTTTTTATATCTTCTTAAAGGACTGTAAGAACTAGCCAGCCAGCCAGCCAACCAAGAGAAGATGTAAGAGACTGCGCGTGCCCTGCAAAGCCTAGCATGTTCCTATCTGGCCCTTCCCACCCCTGCTCCGTCTAAAGTGCTCACTAGTGGTTATACATAGGTCATAAGCCTTCCTACTTCTGCAACTCTGCTTTTGCTATTCTGTCTTTTTGAAATGTTGTCATTCATCCGTTCATTCCTTTATACCTTCAACAAGTGTGTTATGTATGAGCCACCATTCTGAGTTCTGGGAAGATAGTGACAGTCAGACCGTAAGCAAATAGAAACACAGCATGCCAGTTGTGAAGAAAAAATAACGCAGGGTAAGGAGAACGAGGACAAGTGAGGACGGAGGATGTGGCAGCTCTTACTCAGTAGTCAGGGAAGCCTCGGATAAGGCGATGTTTGTGCCGAGTCCTGAGGGAAGCACAGGAATGAGCCATGAGGATACACTGGGAGGAGAACATTTCAGGCAGAGGGACCAACAAGTGGAAAGGCTCTGCGGGCCTGCAGGGAGGTGAGTGTCTCAGGAGTGGGCTGAGAGCGGGAGAGAGGCGGGATACAGGCTTAGAGAGGTGGGGTGAGGTGAAGGGCAAATCATATAGGGCCTAGTAGGGCTTTGAAGCCTCGATTTTGTTCATGCTCTGTCAGAGCCTGTGACGAGGCAGACATGACCAAGTGGCATCTGTGTGACGCGCAGTGAAGGGGAAGCCATGTCTTGGTAACCACGGGATCTGAATTCCGACTTTTACTCTCCTCACTCTCATAATGAACCCAAACATACCACCCAGCCTCCCTGGGGCTTGGTCTTTCCATCCACATAATGGGGCGTAGGGAGGCCTGCTGAACTAAACACAAGTTCTAGTATCTTGTATTTCTCAGTCACATAAAGGAGTTCACAGTTTATTTAGGGGAAGAGATAGTAATGTAACTAATACTTGGCAGTCAGTGGTAGCTTCTGATTTTGTTTCATGTCATGGGTGCTGGGAGGCAGCCATCACGTAAGGAGTGGGGGCCACAGAACTTGTTTGGAAGCTGCATTTGCAAAGCAAATACTTACAAATTCAGTGAAAGCAGTGCTTTCCTAAAGATCCTTTTACCAATATGTATATGGGATTAAGAAAATGCCATCTCTTATAAAACATTAATCTTATGTGGAATGACTTGGAGGGAGCTGGTGGGAAATGGAGAGTGGGGGAGGTTTGCCATGTGTTGATTGGTGTGGTCGCTGGTGCTGTGTATTGATGCCTGTGCCTAGTTTTCAGAATACCCAGAGACGGACCGTGACTGATTTTAAGAAGTAATAGGACAGATAACAGTTTGTCCTAGGACTCTTTATCTGTTATTGTTGTTGTTGTTTTTAAATCAGCACAAAGCCCTTTTAAGGCTCTAGTACACGTCTGCTGGAGTAGTTGACAAGAGACTGAATTCCAGGGTCCAGAGCAGCACAAATCAGCAGGGCCTGAAAAGGCCCCAGAATGGCTCAGAGGTACGTGGTGCCTCCATCAAAACGGGTTAAGTTTAAACTTAAGTTTGCATTCTTGAGGCCAAGTGAACTTAACATATTAAATATTAGAGTCGGGGCTTCTCTGGTGGCGCAGTGGTTGAGAGTCCACCTGCCGATGCAGGGGACACGGGTTCGTGCCCCGGTCCGGGAAGATCCCACATGCCGCAGAGCGGCTGGGCCCATGGGCCGTGGCCGCTGAGCCTGCGCGTCCGGAGCCTGTGCTCCGCAATGGGAGAGGCCACAGCAGTGAGAGGCCCGCGTACCGCAAAAAAAAAAAAAAAAATATTAGAAAAATATAACCCTTACATACCTATCGCAGTGGCCGTCACATATAAGAGTTCAGTAAGCAGTTGGTGAGTAAATGAGTGAATACAACATTATTATAGAAAATTTGGAAAATTGAGAAGAACAGAATTGCTCATGATCCCAACACTTTAACATAATGGTCACCAGTAGAGAGAGAGAGAGAGAGAGAGAGAGAGAGAGAGTGTGTGTGTGTGTGTGTGTGTGTGTGTGTGTGTATTCAGCCACATGCACAAGTATAGTTCAGATTTTAATGTAAGCATGGTATAAATAGTTTTATGATTTCTGATTCCTAAAATTGAACATTTTATGATAACCATTTTCCAAATGGCTTATACTGTTTTTATAATTCTAATTTTAACGGCTGCATAATGTTTTATCTAGTAATTTGTCATAAGCTGGTTACCATATCATCAGGCAATTAGATTGCTTTTGAAGTTTTATTTTTGTGTTCTTATTCCAGTTAAAATCTTCATTCCTGTGCTGTTTTCTTCTTTTGAATTATTTCCTTATAGTAAACAATCAGAACTGGTTGTAGAATTGACTCCTCATTTTTTCACTGTAACCAGTAATCTATTTGACTTTTAGTTTCATCAAGACACCACCTGCTTTGGGGTATTAGCATTTAAAAAACTGTATTTGCTCATGTAATAGTGCAAGTGGTACCTCCCTATTTTTGTTTTATTCATGGAAGAAAAACCAGTCTGGCAAAAGTCCTATTCACTAAAGTTGTACGTATTAAAATTTTACTTTTGTTCTCTCTACCACATTAATATCTTTTAAATATGCCATGTGTAATAATGTAGGGTGATTTATCTCACGTTTGTTCAATTCCTGTTTTTCTTGTTTGTTTGTTTGTTAAAGCTATCTGTGGAAGCACGTAAAGAAATGACTGGAAAGGCTATTAAGACAGTCAAACATTTTATTGAGAAGCCAAGGAAAAGAAATTCAGAAGACATTCAAGAGGCTAGTGATTCTAAGATGACCTACGCAGATGCCTTGAATCATCTGGAGAAGTCACTGGCTCACCTGGAAACCCTCAACCACAGCTTCATCGTTTCTCTGAAGAATAGTGAGCAGGTAATGAAATTCACACTTCTGTGTGCTCACTCACTCAGATAATACCAGTGTATTCTTTCATTTATCCTTTAAAGCTATATTCGTAGTTTCGATAGGGTTTTCAATCTTGCAGATTTTTTTTTCAATAACCTTTTTTTTTATTGAGGTATAGTTAATTTACAATGTTGGGTTAGTTTCAGGTGTACAGCAAAGTGATTCAGTTTTATTTAGATATATATATATATATATATATATATATATATACACACACTCACACACGTGTGTGTGTGTGTGTGTGCATGTATCCTTTTTTCAGATTCTTTTCCATTATAGGTTATTATAGGACACTGAATATAGTTGCCTGTGCTATACAGTAGGTCCTTGTTATTGATCTGTTTTATACATAGTAGTGTGTATATGTTAAGCTTAAACTCCTAATTTATTCCCCCCACCTCCAAATCTTACAGATAATGGTCTTAAATCTTTATCCTTTAACCTCGTCATTATCTCTTGATTGTCAGTTCAGTTTTCGCTTCTTTAAAAAGGATTGTAGGCCACTTAACACAATTGATAACTTGGGGAGGAAGGACGTGAGGAGGTGAGAGGGGTGGGAGAAGGGGGGCCAGGATGGGTAGTGGTTGCTAAAGCTGAGAAATGATGAAGACTGAGGTTCTCAAGCTCTGCTTCTAGCTGGTAGATGTTTTGCTGTCCAATTGAATAGTGATATATTTTTTTCCCCCTAATCTTCAGAAAAATTCAGAAATAGCCATCCATGCCTGCTTCAACAGTTTCTTTTTTAAAAAAATTATTTGTACTCATCCTGTTTTTATGTTGCATTTTCCAGTGTAACTTCATTATTGATATGACTTTTTTGGCTAGTAAAGTTGTTCCTAGTTGGTTTCTTGTTGAGACCCTGATGGTGTCTCAGAAAGCACCCCATGAGAGTCAGGAGCCCCTGCCACGATGAGGTCTGGGGACCAGGGTGTTGGGACTACATGAGGAAACCCTCTGTAGCCTTTGGAGCTTTTCTTCTGTATTGTCACAGTCATGGAAATTTTAATATTCTTTTCCATAACTTAAAAGTTGACAAATCAGTAAGTAAATGATCTTCATCTAGGTGAAAACAGCGTTTAGGTATAAAAAAAAACTTCCATTTGCCCTTTACTGCTATGGTGAATGAACCTGTAAGTGGCCACTAACCTCCTCTTTTATTTTCTTAAACCTTACAAGTTTATTGAATTGTATTCTTGGTTTGTAAAAAATATTCCTGACCAGAAAGACCAGTCAGTGGAGAGGAGTCCAGATAATGAACAAATGGGAGACTTCAAAATATGTCTGAGACCCAGAAATGTAAGCCCCTCATGCAAAAGATAAGGGGAAGAATTCAAAAGTCTGCTAACACTTTTATTTCATTCTGTGCTTTACAGCGCCTGTTAGGCTATCTAATGAATAATATTAAATAATGGTATGAGCAAGATAGAAGCCTTTGCAGGGAGCAGATTGGCTTTACCAATCTTGATTTTATCCTGTTGATACTTACAGTTCTATAATCAATAATTATAAGAACTAGGGTAAAATTTGGATCTTCAGGTAAAAGTGATTTATACTTACTAGTATAAAACTTTTAAAATATGTATTCATTTTTCTAATCAAGTATTCTGTATTCATATCTGGAGAATTGTCATTACTCTCCTTGGAATAAGTATTGTCTTTCAGTGGCTAGAGTAGTGTATGTGGGGCCAAGGGGGTTATTAACAAAATCAGCCACTTGCTTCAGCTAGATTTAAAGGTACCAGATAGCTACTTGCAAATGTTAGACTGTGGATGGTCTGTAATAGGAGCCTCTTCTGATTCCTAAATTGAACATTATATGATTTTGTTAAGGCGCCTTTCAGAGCAAATGCTGGAAGTAACTTCAACTTCGTGTATTTGTCCCTTTTAAGTTCAGGCCTTGATTTTAACCTCTTTATATGTACTGCGTGCAAGACCATCTTATGTACTCAAGAAGGTTAGTGCAATTTCAATTACAGGCCATTGGGGCCTCAGTTTCCGCTTGTCTCAGTAGGGATACTAGTAACTGCCCTGCCTAACTCACAGTCTCTTTTTTTTTTAATAGAAAGTTTAGAAAACAATGGGGAGAATAGTGACATGAAATCTCATGTGCCCAACTCCCAGCTTCCACAATTATCAAAATGTGACCAATCTTATTTCACCCCTACCCCTACCTACCCTTACTACGCTCCTGTGGATCATTTTAAAGAAAAACCCAGTCAGCTTTTCATTTCATCCACAGATCCTTCCACATCTATTTCTAAAAGATATGTTTAAACTTAACCACTACAGCATTACCAGTAAAAAAGGTAATAGGAATTCTTCAATATCATCAAATTGCCAGTTAATGTTTAGATTTCCACATGGTTGTTTTGAAAGACAAAGCAGTTATACTGAGAATTACTTGTGAAAGTTGGAAAGTGTTATTAACATCAAGTGGCCATATTTGGTATGCTGAACAATGGTAGCTGGTGTCCTGTTAAGTTATCTGTTGTCATGTTAGTTTGTACAGTGTTACCAAAGAGGGGCAGGCAGTGTGGAGTGGGAGAGTGCAGTGGGGAAAGTAGAATCTCGGATTCTAATCCTAAGATCCATTAATGGCTGGTTGTGCGACTTTGGACACGTTACTTAACATCTTTGGTCTTCTATTTCCCTTTTGGTAAAGTGGAGCTAATTAAAAAACTCCTTGTGGGATAATGATAACCATTAAATCAGACGACATATGTACAATGCCTGGGTTTACATAGTTGATGCTTAATAGGTTATAACTATCATGTGGTTATAGCACAATAATAATAATAGAGAAATTTGCCCTTAATGAGCATTACTTTGTGCCTGACATTGTGCTAAAGGACTGATTTTTTTTTTTTTTTTTTTTTTTTGCGGTACGTGGCCCTCTCATTGCTGTGGCCTCTCCCGTTGCGGAACACAGGCTCCGGACGCGCAGGCTCAGCGGCCATGGCTCACGGCCCCAGCCGCTCCGCGGCATGTGGGATCCTCCCAGACTGGGGCACGAACCCACGTCCCCTGCATCGGCAGGCGGGCTCTCAGCCACTGTGCCACCAGGGAAGCCCAAGGACTGATTTTTATATTATTGAATGTTTATGACATCCTCTGTTCATAAGAAGTGATTGTCCTCATCCTCGTTTTATAGATGCTGGAAAGTTGAGATCACAATGGCTTACTAATTAAAGCGAGGATTGCACTCAAGCCTGGGTGGCCCTGGAGACCAAGCTCTTAACAACCCCTGCGTATTCCTCCATGTGGTGTTTGTGGTCATAGCGTATTTGGTTTGAGAGCTTCTAAGTATATTTCACTCTGTCCATGTAGACATGTAATTCCTAGTTGATATTTACATGTTGAATTCCCTATGTTTGCAGGAAACACTGCAGAAATATAGTTACCTCTATGATCTGTCTCGGTCAGAAAAAGGGAAAGTTCAGGATCAAGCCGTGGCCATGTGTTTAGACGGTCAGCCTCCAAGAATGATTCAACAGCTGCTAGAGGTGGCCGTTGGCCCTCTTGACATCTCACCTAAGGATATAGTACACGGTGCAATAACGAAAATCATCTCTGCGTTGAGGTAAGCTATAAAACAGTCATTGAGGAGAACCTGAGCTGATACTTTGCCAGTAATGTGCTTGTTTCACGGTTGTTAGAAAGGTAAAATACTATCATGTATGTAGGAGCATTTTATAAAGTATGATGTACTTCATAAAAAGTGAGAGATTATGATTAGACTTCTCAGTCTCATGTCTTAAAATATCTTGTGAATGGAGAACCATGGCAGTGTTCTGTCATTGGTCCTGTGTGTAACATGTCAAGAAGCTAGCTAACTTCTGGGTAGACCCTCTCTCGCACCCAGATAATTCTTGAAATAAGGGAAAGGCCAAAATGGCATGTGAAGCAGGTCGCTAAGTGTCAGACTGTCATGTGACTTCAGCGTGGATTTTCAGAGCTTGTCTCTTCTAATTCCCCTTCTTTGTAGCAGTGGGAAACCAGTTCCCAGAAGTTTCTTTTGAAGTACACAAGGCAAGGTTAATCATATACTGAAGAAGTTGGACATGTGTTAAGTATCTTAGGACATTATTTACCTGCAATTAATGGCATAAAACTGACAATTGAGAAATTCTAGCTTTCTGTCGATAGGCTGGTATCTTTGTAGGAATACATCCAAGGGGATTAGGAAAAAGGGAAAGTTGAGCTTAGAAAATAATGAGGCATCAAGTGCTTTCTGTGAATAATGCAATTAGCCTAAAAGATTTAGATGTGTTTAAATTATTCTTCTTTTAAGCAACTTTTTGATTAAATGCGTGTCAATTTTCAGCAGCTGAGCTGAAATCAAATGAGGCTTCGTCAGTTTAATTACCCAGCTTCATCCGGTTTTCACCTTAATGCTCTGAGGTATCTGGTAATTTTATATACAGGGAGAGAAATGAAATAGTGTAACACTTTTTAGAAATCGCAAATATGAAATGAATAAAGCTTTATTCTATTACGAGCTTATTATGTTTTGGTGGTGGTTGTGATTATAAGAGACACTTTCCTCTTTCAAATGATGGCAGATAATTGTTTACCATATTTTATACCTTTTTGATTCAGTTATCTTTTATTATTTCTTAAATCAAGGCTTAGATGAAGCTCACAAAAATAAAAATTTGAAAAATTACTGCTTTGAATATAATTTAGTTTATTTTTCAAAAATTGTACATTTTCATATAATTAAAATATGATATATTTTTACGTTTATAAAATTCTGACATAAATTATACTCCTTTCTTTTTCCCTGTGCCCAGTTCTACTACTGAAGATTTTGTTCTGATCTAATAAATGTTAGACTTAGTGTACAGGAGACATTCAATAAAAATGAGTTAAATCTTTCAGTAGTGGCGGGAAGGGGAACTTCAGTTCACCTACCTCTTTTTCAAAGGAAAACAAATTGCTGTTGACTATGTCCATAACATTTACGTTTTAGAAAGTTAGTGAAATTTAGTAGGCATAAAATGACAAAGGGACGAACATACAGCAGCAGTTGGTTTAAATCATATAACAAACTATTCAAAAACTCATCTAAAACTTCTCTTTCCTCTGTTACATTTTCAGAATTCAGTAGAGTTCCAGACATATGCATTTGTAGAATGGGCATAATAGGGCCTGTCTCATGGGCTGTTGAGATTATTAAATGTCAGGATGTATGTGAAGCACTTAGCAGTGCCTGCTACCTAGTAAGTACCATGTAAATATTAGTGTTTTGAAAAAAAGGCCAACTAGAGAATTTAGACTATCATATACTTAATGCTTAAAATAGCTCTTATTTTTAATGCCCATTGAGTATATCTTTGAATTTTTGGATGACAGAATGCAAGTAGATTTTCTTACTCTGTCTTTTTCCTTCTTTTTTCCCCCTTTTCCTCTACTCTCTTTGTAGGAAAACAAGCCTGTATTAGACTGTGAGCTCTTTAAGGGCAGAGGTTTCATCTCCACATCCTTAGCACACAGTATAGGACTTGGTACCCTTGTGGGCTGCATATACCACGATCGGCTATGAGCTGGCGGTATATGCTGTGCCGAGATCCAGCTGGATTCATCCGAGTGTAAGTGTCCACTTGTTTCTGAGGCTTGAGCCATCCTGTTCTGATTCCGTTCCTCTCTCTGTCTCTCCCTTCGCAGTGGAGGCAGTGCTGACCTCGGGGGGCCGGCGGACCCTCTCCGCGTCCTGGAAGGGGTTGTTGCAGCCGTCCACGCCAGTGTCGACAAAGGGTAAGGCTGGAGCAGTTTGTGGGTCTCACTGAATGGCGTTCCTCAGAGTCCTAGGATTACTTTTAATATCCATGTTTATGAAGCTTCCGTGACTAAGCATCTTTTCTAGGCAGTTCTGAAGGAAGAGCTGAGGAATTTCTGGAGATGCGTTTTCCCAGCTGTACTCTTAGCCCATCAGCTCCAACAGGACCCTCTCCTTCTCTCCTGGGCCTTGCTGGCCTCAGAGAGTGTGGTCTCTTCCCACCTCCTTCTGAGGGTGGCCAGGGAGAGGAACCTGCTCTGCTTCTTAGGAGAGCGGGGGTTTACATCTCCAGGAGGTTAACTGTACTGATTAAGTACGGAAACTCCTAGAGTGTATATGTTATTTTTTAAAACCTTTATATATGTTAAATCTGTGTTGTCTGAGGACTGAGAGTGTAGAGGCTTTCTAAGTCTAGGAATGTGTGTGTCTCCAAACCATTTTAAGAAAGAACCTTTCATTCAGGTGCACTGGTAGTAGTAGTAGGAATAACAACAACAGCAGAATGACAGTTATGTATTTCCCAGAGTTGACGAAGATCTTTCCTATGTCTGATATCCATGGCAGCCCTGTAAGGCCTCACCCCAATTTTCTTTGATACAATAATAATGAAGCGTATTTGAGAAACCCCCTCATAGTTCATTCAGTAAAATATTGTTTTTATTTGCATATCACCTTCCAGTTATTGTTCAGGTACAGATACATTTTTACACGATTTCGATCAAAATGTATGAACACTTCTCTCTTCTGTTTTAGTTACTTGCTATTGGAACTCTTTCCATTGATCTTTGTAGATTTAGTGGTTATGATTTTTGACGCCTGCATATGTGGTTGCCATTCTCAGATGAGGAGAGAAAGTCTGGGAGAGAGGAGTTGACTTGCCCAGAGTCAGAGGCCTAGGAAATAGAGCCAGGAGTCCAGTCTGTCCCTGCGTCATAATTTAGGGCTCAGATACCTTTATAGAATGTCTCCACGCATCGCTTTGGGCCCGCGGTTTGAGTGAAAGAACATAGGATAAGCCATATGACTGGGTCTGGCAAACATGGCCAGCAGGGCCCTCGACTTACTGTGCCTTTTACTTTGCACGTTTTCTCTAAACTCCCTCGCTTGTGGGTCTTTAAATGGTAAGGAAGCCACAGCTGTGGCTGACATGGGCTTCTTATTCTAAAAAGAAATGTCACCGTTCTGCACGTTTAGTGTGTGTCATGTTCCATGCTCGGTCACGAACAGCTAGTTCTGGGTAGGAGGAGCTCAGAGTCTTACAGGGGAGACCAGCTTGCCTGGGCTCCCAGTTACCATGCAATAGAGTGGTCAGCGCTGTGCAGAAAGCAAGGTGGAGGGAGTGGCTTATTTTGCCCGGGGAAGTTAGGGCACGATCCACACGGGGCGGCATTGGAGCTGGTCTGTGACATCTGAGTCTGCGAGAAGGAGGAGGTGTGGTCCAGGCAGAGACACTGCTTCAACAGGGCAGGTGCAGCAGATAGCAGGGTGGGCAGAGATGCTGCGTGGGAAACCCTCAGCCACTCTCTAGAGGGTCCATTGAGCGGCTGCTGTTCCAGTCACAGCCCATCAGTCAGTTCTCAGCTCACCGCTCCCCTGTGAGCTGTCGCACAGTGGCTGTCAGGTACCCAGACCTGGATCCGGGCCCACGTGATGAGAGGGACCTTCACAGGCACTGCTTTAAGCCCCTTCCAGTGGGGTCTCTCAGTCTCATCCCACTGGGAACATCTCAAAAAATTAGAAGGCAGTGTTTTTCTTAGTGAATTTCCAGCCAGATATACAGAAGAATCCAACTTGGGTCACTCGAATACAGACTTTTCTTAAGCTTCAGTTTCCAAAGAGGAAGACATTGGGGAATGGAGAATCAGAACAAGATCTTACTTTTCATCCCAGAGACACAGAATAACAAAGGCTCCTTAACAACAACAAAAAACTTAAGTGAACTTTTTATTTTTTGTTTAAAAAAGAAAAAGAGGAAGACAAAGTCATAACTTTTATTCCTGGCAAGTGTTCTGTGAATGTGGACAGTTAAACCTGACACCCTTGGCTTCAGTTCTCCTCCCTGAGAGTGTGTCCACCAGAGTCACAGGGGGGAGTCACTCTGTCTTTTCTAGGTAGTTCCCGGGGAGCGGGGTCTTCAGAGTGACATGGGGATTTAAACTCTTTTAAAGTAATCCTCCAGGATTGGCAGATACAAACTATTATATGTAAAATAGGTAAACAACAAGGTCCTACTGTATAGCACAGGGAACTATATTCAATACCCTGTGATAAATCGTAATGAAAAAGAATCTGAAAAACAACATATGACCGTATGTATAACTGAATCACTTTGCTGTACACCTGAAACCAACACAACATTGTAAATCAACTCTACTTCAATTAAAAAAATCAAATAAATAAAGATAGAGTAATGCTCTTGGGTCACTTGCTCGTTACTTGGTCTGACATGACTGACTAACCCTCTAGGAGGCCACGCCAGGCGTGTGTGCCCCTAACCCTCCCTTGGTCCCAGCCCTGTAATGTGAACACGCATTGCCCACTATGGCACCTGTTTAAACGGCAAATCATCTCTCTTCATATCCATTGTCAGCTGTCACAAACACACACGCGCGTGCGCACGCACACACACACGCACACACACACACACACACACACACACACAAATACGCATGTGCTCTTAGGTGAGGCATACACCGTCCCATAATATTCCTGGCAGAGAGATTAAAAAGTCAGAATTATGGTGTGTGTATTAATGGGTACCACCAAGAGTTCAGTTTTGTGTTTAATTTTTAGACAGTTTATGCCTTCATCAGCATGTCCTCCTTTGACTTTTTATATTGGTACAGATACCATCTACCTTTTAATTGCAGCTCCCGCCTCTCCCGTGAAAGCCCCCTTTCCCTTTTCTTCTATCTGTGCTAAGGGTAAACGACGTAAAACCACAGCACCCGGGCAGGTACTAGTGGAGCCAGCAGCCACCTGTCCAGGCAGACTTCCTTTTAAATTTAGCCACATTCTTGCTTCTAGATATCAGGGTTAAGTCTTCTAGGGATTTGAAATAGTGTCAAAAACCTTTTTTTTAAAAAATATCTTTATAGAGTATAATTGCTTTACAATGTTGTGTTACCTTCTGCTGTATAACAAAGTGAATCAGCTATACATAAACATATATTCCCATATCCCCTCTGTCTTGCGTCTCCCTCCCACCCTCCCTATCCCACCCCTCTAGGTGGTCACAAAGCACCAAGCTGATCTCCCTGTGCTATGCGGCTGCTTCCCACTAACTATCTATTTTATATTTGCTAGTGTGTATATGTCCATGCCACTGTCTTACTTTGTCCCAGCTTACCCTTCCCCCTCCCCGTGTCCTCAAGTCCATTCTCTACATCTGCATCTTTATTCCATTCCTGCCCCTAGGTCGATCAGAACCTTTTGGTTTTTTTTTTTAGATTCCATATATATGTGTTAGCATACAGTATTTGTTTTTCTTTTTCTGACTTACTTCACTCTGTATGACAGACTCTAAGTCCCTCCACCTCACTACAAATAACTGAAATTCATTTCTTTTCATGGCTGAGTAATATTCCATTTGTATATATGTGTCACATCTTCTTTATCCATTCATTTGTCGATGGACACCTAGGTTGCTTCCATGTCCTAGTTATTGTAAATACTGCTGCAATGAACATTTTGGTACATGATTCTTCTTGAATTATGGTTTTCTCAGGGTATATGCCCAGTAGTGGGATTGCTGGGTCATATGGTAGTTCTATTTTTAGTTTTTCAAGGAACCTCCATACTGTTCTCCATAGTGGCTGTATCAATTTACATTCCCACCAACAGGGCAGGAGGGTTCCCTCTTCTCCACACCCTCTCCAGTATTTGTTGTTTGTAGATTTTCTGATGATGCCAATTCTAACAGGTATGAGGTGATACCTCATTGTAGTTTTGGTTTGCATTTCTCTAATATTTAGTGATGATGAGCAGCTTTTCATGTGCCTCTTGGCCATCTGTATGTCTTCTTTAGAGAAATGTCTATTTAGGTCTTCTGCCCATTTCTGGATTGGGTTGTTTGTTGTTTTGATATTGAGCTGCATGAGCTGCTTGTACATTTTGGAGATTAATTCTTTGTCAGTTGCTTCATTTGCAAATATTTTCTCCCAATCTGAGGGTTGTCCTTTTGTCTTGTTTATGGTCTCCTTTGCTGTGCAAAAGCTTTTAAGTTTCACTGGGTCCCATTTGTTTTTATTTCCGTTTCGCTAGGAAGTGGGTCAAAAAGGATCTTGCTGTGGTTTGTCATAGAGTGTTCTGCCTATGTTTTCCTCTAAGAGTTTTATAGTGTCTGGCCTTATATTTAGGTATTTAATCCATTTTGAGTTTATTTTTGTGTATGGTGTTAGGGAATGTGCTAATTTCATTCTTTTACATGTAGCTGTCCAGTTTTCCCAGCACCACTTATTGAAGAGGCTGTCTTTTCTCCATTGTATATTCTTGCCTCCTTTATCAAAGATAAGGTGACCATAGGTGTGTGGGTTTATCTCTGGACTTTCTATCCTGTTCCATTGATCTATATTTCTGTTTTTGTGCCAGTACCATACTGTCTTGATTAATATAGCTTTGTAGTATAGTCTGAAGTCCAGGAGCCTGATTCCTCCAGCTCCATTTTTCTTTCTCAAGATTGCTTTGGTTATCTGGGGACTTTTGTGTTTCCATACAAATTTTGAAGTTGTTTTGTTCTAGTTCTGTGAAAAAAGCCATTGGTACTTTGATAGGGATTGCATTGAATCTGTTGATTGCTTTGGGTAGTATAGTCATTTTCACAATGTTGATTCTTCCAATCCAAGAACATGGTGTATCTCTCCATCTGTTTGTATCATCTTTAATTTCTTTCATCAGTGTCTTATAGTTTTCTGCTTACAGGTCTTTTGTCTCCTTAGGTAGGTTTATTCCTAGACATTTTATTCTTTTTGTTGCAGTGGTAAATGAGAGTGTTTCCTTAATTTCCATTCAGATTTTTCATCATTAGTGTATAGGAATGCAAGAGATTTCTGTGCATTAATTTTGTATCCTGCTACTCTACCAAATTCATTGATTAGCTCTAGTAGTTTTCTGGTAGCATCTTTAGGATTCTCTATGTACAGTATCATGTCATCTGCAAACAGTGACAGTTTTACTTCTTCTTTATTGATTTGGGTTCCTTTTATTTCTTTTTCTTCTCTGATTGCTGGGGCTAAACTTCAAAACTATGTTGAATAATAGTGGTGAGAGTGGACAACCTTGTCTTTTTCCTGATCTTAGAGGAAATGGTTTCAGTTTTTCACCATTGAGAACGATGTTGGCTGTGGGTTTGTCATACATGACCTTTATTATGTCGAGGTAGGTTCCCGCTATGCCTACTCTCTAAATTTAGAGTTTTATCATAAATGGGTGTTGACTTTTGTTGAAAGCTTTTTCTGCATCTACTGAGATGATCATATGGTTTTTCTCCTTCATATTGTTAATATGGTTTATCACATTGATTGATTTGTATATATTGAAGAATCCTTGCATTCCTGGGATAAACCCCACTTGATCATGGTGTATGATCCTTTTAATGTGCTGTTGGATTCTGTTTGCTAATGTTTTGTTGAGGGTTTTTACGTCTATGTTCATCGGTGATATCAGCCTGTAGTTTTCTTTCTTTGTGACATCCTTGTCTGGTTTCGGTATCAGGGTGATGGTGGCCTCGTGGAATGAGTTTTGGAGTGTTCCTCCCTCTTCTATATTTTGGAAGAGTTTGAGAAGGATAGGTGTTACCTCTTCTCTAAATGTTTGATAGAATTTGCCTGTGAAGCCATCTGGTCCTGGGCTTTTGGTTGTTGGAAGATTTTTAGTCACAGTCTCAATTTCAGTGCTTGTGATTGGTCTGTTTATATTTTCTATTTCTTCCCGGTTCAGTGTTGGAAAGTTGTGCTTTTCTAAGAATTTGTCCATTTCTTCCTGGTTGTCCATTTTATTGGCATATAGTTGCTTGTAGTAATCTCTCATGATCCTTTGTATTTCTGCAGTGTCAGTTGTTACTTCTCCTTTTTCATTTCTAATTCTATTGATTTTTTTCTTCTCCCTTTTTGTCTTGATGAGTCTGGCTAATGGGTTATCAATTTTGTGTATCTTCTCAAAGAACCAGATTTTAGTTTTATTGATCTTTGCTATTGTTTCCTTCATTTCTTTTCCATTTATTTTGATCTGATCTTTATGATTTCTTTCCTTCTGCTAACTTTGGGTTTTTTGTTCTTCTTTCTCTAATTGCTTTAGGTGTAAGGTTAGGTTGTTTATTTGAGATGCTTCTTGTCTCTTGAGGTAGGATTGTATTGCTATAAACTTCCCTCTTAGAACTACTTTTGCTGCATCCCATAGGTTTTGGGTTGTCATGTTTTCATTGTCATTTGTTTCTAAGTATGTTTTGATTTCCTCTTTGATTTGTTCGGTGATCTCTTGGTTATTTAGTAGTGCGTTGTTTAGCCTCCACGTGTTTGTATTTTTTACAGTTTTTTTTTCCTGTAATCGATATCTAGTCTCATAGTGTTGTGGTTGGAAAAGATACTTGATATGATTTCAATTTTCTTAAATTTACCAAGGCTTGATTTGTGACCCAAGATATGATCTATCCTGGAGAATGTTCCATGAGCACTAGAGAAGAAAGTGTATTCTCTTGTTTCGGGATGGAATGTCCTGTAAATATCAATTAAGTCCATCTTATTTAATGTATCATTTAAAGCTTTTGTTTCCTTATTTATTTTCATTTTGGTTCATCTGTCCATTGGTGAAATTGGGGTGTTAAAGTCCCCTACTACTATTGTGCTACTGTCGATTTCCCCTTTTATGGCTGTTAGCATTTGCCTTTTGTATTGAGGTGCCCCTGTGTTGGGTGCATAAATATTTACAATTGTTATATCTTCTTCTTGCATTGATCCCTTGATCATTATGTAGTGTCCTTCTTTGTCTCTTGTAATAGTCTTTATTTTAAAGTCTATTTTGTCTGATATGAGAATTGCTACTCCAGCTTTCTTTTGATTTCCATTTGTATGGAATATCTTTTTTCCATCTCCTCACTTTCAGTCTGTATGTGTCCCTAGGTCTGAAGTGGGTCTCTTGTAGGCAGCATATATATATGGCTATTGTTTTTGTATCCATTCAGCCTGTCTATGTCTTTTGGTTGGAGCATTTAATCCATTTACATTTAAGGTAATTATCAATATGTATGTTCCTATTACTATTTTCTTAATTGTTTTGGGTTTTTTGTAAAACATCTTTATTGTAGTATAATTGCATTACAATGGTGTGTTAGAGTCTGCTTTGTAACAAAGTGAATCAGCTATACATATACATATAACCCCTTATCTCCTCCCTCTTGTTTTTATAGGTCTTTTCCTTCTCTTGTGTTTCCTGCCTAGAGAAGTTCCTTTAGCATTTGTTGTAGAGCTGGTTTGGTGGTGCTGAAGTCTCTTAGCTTTTGCTTGTCTGTAAAGCTTTTGATTTCTCTGTCGAATCTGAATGAGATCCTTGCCTGGTAGAGTAATCTTGGTTGTAGGTTCTTCCCTTTCATCACTTTAAATACATCCTGTCACTCCCTTCTGGCTTGCAGAGTTTCTGCTGAAAGATCAGCTGTTAACCTTATGGGGATTCCCTTGTATATTATTTGTTGCTTTTCCCTTGCTGCTTTTAATATCTTTTCCTTGTATTTAATTTTTGATAGTTTGGTTAATATGTGTCTTGGTGTGTTTCTCCTTGCATTTATCCTGTGTGGGACTTCTCTGCGCTTCCTGGACTTGATTGACTATTTCCTTTCCCATGTTAGGGAAGTTTTCAATTATAATCTCTTCACATATTTTCTCAGAACTTTCTTTTTCTCTTCTTCTGGGATCCCTATAATTCGAATGTTGGTGTGTTTAATGTTCTCCCAGAGGTCTCTGAGACTGTCCTCAACTCTTTTCATTCTTTTTTCTTTATTCTGCTCTGCAGCAGTTATTTCCACTATTTTATCTTCCAGGTCACTTATCCCTTTTTCTGCCTCAGTTATTCTGCTACTGATTCCTTCTAGAGAATTTTTGATTTCATTTATTGTGTTGTTCATCATTGTTTGTTTGCTCTTTAGTTCTTCTAGGTCCTTGTTAAACATTTCTTTTATTTTCTACATTCTATTTCCAAGATTTTGGATCATCTTTACTATCATTACTCTGAATTCTTTTTCAGGTAGACTGCCTATTTCCTCTTCATTTGTTTGGTCTGGTGGGTTTTTACCTTGCTCCTTCATCTGCTGCATATTTCTCTGTCTTCTCATTTTGTTTAACTTACTGTGTTTGGGGTCTCCTTTCTGCAGGCTGCAGGTTCATAGTTTCCATTGGTTTTGGTGTCTGCCCCCAGTGGGTGAGGTTGGTTCAGTGGCTTGTGTAGGCTTCCTGGTGGAGGGGACTGGTGCCTGTGTTCTGTTGGGTGGGGCTCGATCTTGTCTTTCTGGTGGGCAGGACCGCATCCGGTGGTGTGTTTTGGGGTGTCTGTAGCCTTATTATGATTTTAGGCAGCCTCTCTGCTAATGGGTGGGGTTGTGTTCCTGTCTTGCTAGTTGTTTGGCATAGGGTGTCCAGCACTGGAATTTGCTGGCCGTTGAGTGGAGCTGGGTCTTAGTGTTGAGACAGAGATCTCTGGGAGAGCTCTCGCCGATTGATATTACGTGGGGCCGGGTGGTCTCTGGTGGTCCAGTGTCCTGAATTTGGCTCTCCCACCTCAGAGGCTGACGCCTGACACCCGGCCGGAGCACCAAGACCCTGCCAGCCACCTGGCAAAATTTCCCCCATGGATCACGAGCTTCGTATATACCACATGTCTTCTAATACAGCTGCTCGACTGGTCTTTTTCCACGTCTAGATCAGCATCCTGCTTCTTCAGAAAACTGTGCTGCACTCAGACTCCAGAGCTCATTCACATGGTTCTCTCCCCGCCCTCCTCTGGCTCCGCCGAACCTGGGCCGAAGCTGCTCTTTCCTGGTGGGCCCGGGAGCCAGTAGGCCTTCTGAGAGTGCCCTCAGGGTGGCGTGTCTACTCTGACATGTTGGCTTCCAAATGGAAAAACCATTTTTTTGTGTGTATAAAGGTGGCCTTCGAGGTCCAGGTTTCAGGGAACTGGCCCGCGGTCCCCAGGATGGTCGCGGCTTTGGCCGGTGGGGCCCCTCCAGAGCCGGCAGCCTCAGTGAGGCCGCCCTCCCTTGGGGCTCCAGGGCAGCTCCGTGGCAGTGGAGGGGAGAGACCCCGAGCCAGGAGTTCCAGCTCTGCCGAAACGCGGGCTCCATTTTGTCAAAAACCTTTAAAAAATAAAAAAAATTATCTTTTTGAAGTATAATTAATTTACAATGTTGTGTTTCTGGTGTACAGCAAAGTGATTCAGTTTTATATATATATATATATATATATATATATATATATATATATATATTCTTTTTCATATTCTTTTCCATTATGGTTTATTACAGGATATTAGATATAGTTCCCTGTGCTATACAGTAGGACCTTGTTTTTATCCATTCTATATATAATTGTTTGCATCTGCTAATCCCAAACTCCCCATCCATCCCTCCCCCACCCCACTCCCACGTGGGAACCACTAGTCTGTCCTCTGTGTCTGTGAGTCTGTTTCTGACAAAAACCTTTTATAACATCTACAATTAAAGATGAGAGTACGATCATTATTCAGAGGCTTGTGCCTATTAAATTTATTATATGAGCGTGTATGTTTTCTCCCATTACATATGTACCTCAGGGATATTGAGAGTGTGGTTCCAGACCACCACAATAAAGTGAATATCACAATAAAGCAAGTCACACAAATTTTTTTGGTTTTTCAGTGTATATAAAAGTTATGTTTATACTGTACTGTTGTCTATTAATTGTACAGAAAAAGCATTGTGTCTAAAAAAAATTCTGCATACCTTAATTAAAAAATACTTTATTGCTAAAAAATGCCAGAACAATTACAGTAGGAAAATCAAAGATCACTGATCACAGATTACCATAACAAATATAATAATAATGAAAAAGTTTCAAATATTGTGAGAATTACCAAAATGTGATACAGAGACATGAATTGAGCAAATGCTTTTGGAAAAATGGCATCAGTAGACTTGCTCAATGCAGGGTGGCCACCAATTTGTTAAAAAAAAGACAGTGTCTAAAGTGCGATAAAGTGAAGTGTGATAAGGTGAGGTGTGCCTGTATTTATGTATATCTGTAACATCATATTTTGAGAGTATATTTTAAATTTCTAGTTTGTGTTAAGGATTAGTTTATTAGTTTGCCTAGGGAAAAAATGTTTCCAAAAATTCAACAGCTAAAATTATAATGTTCTAAAATAATATACCCACTAAACCAGGAACTAAGAAAATACCTTGATGCGGTTTAAAACCAAAAATCTAATGAACATCCATTACTTATTCTTATTTAACAACTCACTCAGTCCTCAGAACCACCCTATCATATTACTATTATTGTCATCTCCATTTTACAGATGAGGAAATGAAGGTCAGACAGGTTTTGTAGATTGTCTGGGGTCGCCCAGATAAAGACATGTTGTGAATTTCTCTTACCGTATCTCATCTTTTTCTGACATTGAAGAGTCTGCAATGGACTGTTAAGGCAGCGCTTCTCAAACATCCTTCTGCTTAGGAATTGCCCAGGGATCTTATTAAAATACAGATTTTACTTGGGTAGGTGTAGGTAGCACCTGAGATTGTGCGTTTCCAACCAGCTCCCAAGTGCCACTTAGTCCATAGACTGAACTTTGCAAGGTCTTAAGGCATTACTTTCCTCCATTTTCTCACCGCTTGCACCTCCTTCTTTCTGCCTTGGCCTCATTTCCTCTTCTACTCCCTGCCTTCATATACCTTTAAAAAATTTCCTAACAGAAAAGACCCACAAGTGTGAACCAGTATATTAGTGATTCTCAAAAGGATGTACAGAAGTAAATCCACTCAGAGAACAGATAATTCATGAGGAATTCCTCTGTGCACCACTCAAAGAGGGAGAAAGACTTCCTTCAGAACTGTTGCGTGTTTTAGGAGTCTTTGTTTGTTTGAATTGCTGCTTGATCCCAGTAGCAGCTTCAGCTGTCTTAAAGCTTCCTGTATATTGAACAGTGTCAGATCGTTCAGGCTTCATTGAGCTCTTTGGAGGTACCTAGGGACTTCACATTATTTTTAAAGCACACAAAAGACCCCGCCCCCCCCCCCCCAAAAAAAAAGGAAAAGGTAAAGAAAGCCCACTAGAGCAAATTGAATCCAGTTTCTTCTTACTCTTCCCGCTCTGTGAGGCAAAGTGAATCATCAGATGATCTCCAAGTACCCCCAGTGCATGAGCCCTCTGTTCTGTGATATGAACCCTGCTGAAAGCCATGGTCGCCGACCAGGAGGGTGGATCCACTCTACCACTGCAGTGTTCCTTGGGGCCACCTAAGGCGATATTTATTACTTCACAGCTGCCGTTTCTGCCGCATTACAGTGAGATGTGTCCATGTTTCTATTGATGAATGAACCTCAAGAAGATTTTCTGATTGGCGTACATTTGAGAGCAGCCACAAAGACGTTGTTAGTATTTATTTACCAAAAGTTACGATTTGAGATTGGAATTCTGCACACACCAAAATTATTGCCTTTGTAGGAATTTATCTTTTAATATAACTTGATTATGATAATTATTTGAAAAAAAATCACACTTTTTATACTACTGCAATGCCATTAACACGTTATGCATTCATTTGTTTTCAGTTCCCTTTTACTCTTTGTCAGGTGCCCCAGTTGTTTCACGGGAGCTGATGAATAGAAGACGTTGTCCTGGGAAATGTCTGCTCCACCCCGTTCCATGTGTAGTGAGGAAAGTGTGCGCAGTGTGTGGATCGGTTCCTTAACTGAGTTCAGGGACCTACCCAGAATATGAGCACTTACTTCTCTCACTGTTCGCTCATTCACGTTTACTTGCTCTCCGCCCTGGGCCCGCCCACCTGCCTGTCCTTCTCTCTCCATCTAGCCTAGCATGATACAGATCAGTTTGCAAACTCATTTCCTACTGAGGCCAGGCAGGTAATGGAAGTGAGCAAGGTGGACGGGGCTTAAGGGAAGGTAGGAAGTTTGGAGGCAGAGGGGTACTTGAGAGCTCAGGAGGCCTTATCTAAGGGAAGCAGCTGCCAGTGAGTCCTTATCTTCCAGCATTTAAAGGGAAGCTACGTTGTTAAGAGAGTGGATCCTAAGAGATCTCATCACATGAAAAAAAATATTTTTCTTTTTCCTTTTTGTATCTATATGAGATGATGGATTTTCACTAAACTTACTATGGTAATCTTCACAATATATGTAAGTCAAATCATTATGCTGTACACCTTAAACTTAGACAGTGCTGTATGTCAATTATATCTCAATAAAGCGGGAGAAAAAAAGAAGAGCTGGTAAATCTTCAGTGTGTAAAATTTCTAAATTTTGAAACATTGGTATATACTGTGTAAGCCAGTACAAAACGCTGGCTGCTGGTTTATAACTTCAATCTAGAAGGTTGGACAGAGTGACCTTCTGTTCCCTTCAGGCATTCCAGTTCTATGACATTTATATTTAGAAGAAATCACAGAGGTCTATGTTTGTCTTGTCTGAATGCAGTCTTTCCTTCTCCCATTCTCAAATAAGAACAATTTTATTTTGTGTAGTGCATCATGATATATAAAGTGCTTTTCATATTTACTGTCTCTTTTAATAGACCATAATCGTTTAAGTTCAAGGTTGGGGTATCTTCATACGTTTATGCCACGCAGAATCTGCAAACTCTTATACAAAGGATCAGCGTATTAATATTCTCAGAATCTGTCTTTTTTCTTTGATTCAATAATTGCCTTTGTTTAGTTGGCATTTCTTTTCCGTTCCTTTGTAGTTTTGTGCATATCCTCTTATACTACCTTACTTACCTAGTAGAACATCATATTCTCAAATTAATCATTCGGTGAACCTAGTTTTGTTGTCATTGTTGCTGCTCTTGTTCTTTTCTGTTAATAGAACTACTCGTGTATTTCAGAAGACTCCTTATCTTTTGGGCCAAAACTGATTGTGTGAATGTGTGTGTGTTTCCTTTAGTAGTTAATTTTTTTTTAAAAAAAGTGTACTGAATTACCCTGTGTAGTACAATAACCTCCCCCCACCACGGAAATCCTCATTATAGGGAAAGAGGTAGAAGCAAATGTCTGTGTATTTGCAATGAAACTGAGATATTTTTCTCTATTACCTATTTCACATCTTTTTAAAATCATTTGTATATCTCTTTTATAATAAGGTAAAAACGTTTTGAAATCATGTTCTCTTTTTATTCCTAAGCTCATTAAACCCTCTCCTTGCCTCCATAAAATGCTATAAAAATGGAATCATTTTCCTTCCCATTCTGTTTTGTTTTTCTTTTTTACATTGTAAAAGTCGTAATTGGGGGCTTCCCTGGTGGCGCAGTGGTTAAGAATCCACCTGCCAATTCAGGAGACACAGGCTCAAGCCCTGGTCTGGGAAGATCCCACATGCTGTGGAGCAACTAAGCCCATGCGCCACAACTACTGAGCCTGCGTGCCACAGCTACTGAAGCCCGTGAGCCTAGAGCCCGTGCTCTGCAACAGCAGAAGCCACCGCAGTGAGAAGCCTGTGCACCGCAGCTAAGAGTAGCCCCTGCTCGCCACAAGTAGAGAAAGCCCACACGCAGCAACGAAGACCCAACGCAGCCAAAAATAAATACATTTATTAAAAAAAGAAAGTTGCAATTGGTTATTTTTTACCCACCTGCTTATCTTGAAAAATTTCAAACCCACAGAAAAGTTGCAAAGATTGAAAAATAATGACTATATTTTCTTCCCCTTGATTCACCAATTGTTAACATTCTATCACAATTCTAACATTGTTTTTCTTTCTTTGCCTCTGTATATGTGTGTGTGTGTGTGTGTGTGTGTGTGTGTATTTGCCGAATCATAAGAAAGGCTATGAATTTTAAAAACTCAAATTGAAATTAAAATGTTGCAGCTAAAAACTTTAGGAGATACTGTCTGGTCGATTTCCTGGACAGCTTTTCCTACAGAGCTGCCTTTCATTTCTGTGCAGTCTTATAGAGCACAAATGTTCACAGTATATAGCCAAGCTCATCTATAACATAGTGCTTCTAGAGCACAATGTTTCTGTTTTAGGAATGAGTTTTCGTAATTTTATTATGTATTTGAACTATCAACCACAACTTAGAGCAGTTTTTTCCAAAATGTCCAATGTTATCAACTGCACAGCAAGTTGTTAGGTAAAAGGAATCTAAATCTAATGACTTGGGAAACGCTATGATAATAATCTCTCTGTATCACATCAGTACCTGAATAATTTTAATCTACTGCCACAGTGTTCTGGAATTTGCCCCCATTTGGTTCAGTAGCATTGCATAGTGATTGACAAAGCAGTAACATCGTCCAAGTTCAAATATTGGCTCCACGACTTACTGTGTAACTGTGGACAAGTTATTAAACGTCTCTTTGGTTACTTCCTTATCCACAAACTGGAGATGCTGACAGAATACTTGAGAAAGATAGTGACGATGAAGTGATGTAATTCATGGCACACAGTAAGCTTTCATAATTATTATTATTGACAGTTTTCATTCTTGTTCACTGTATGCAGGTCTTGCATTATTTTCATAACTTCCATCCAGTCTTCATGACTCCAGCTTCTTCCCGTTCTAGCTCATCCTACCTGCTCCCCTCTTGGCACTTGGGTGACAGGGTCAAAAATATCAGCTTCTTATTATGTGAAACTGGCTTGGACGCAAAGCCCAAAATGTACTTTAATTTTCTTTTCTCTTGAATTACACTTAATTTGACCAGTGCAGGCCTCACCGAAAGGGCCTGAGCATGCCCCGGCCTGCACACCTCTCTAAGCGCTAACATGACTGATATTTCACTGCTCAGAAACCCCCCATCATTCCCATTCCACGCCTGGTAAGACCAATGTCCTCAGTAATCATTGCTGCCACTAATTGAAGTTCTTCGTTATGTGCCAGATAATGTATTATGTGCTTTATTATTTCATTTTATGTATTTCATTCTCAACCACTCCACGAGTAAGGGGTTATTATCTATCTACAATTTACAAATAAGACACTGAGGCTCAGAACCGTTACGTGACTTCTTGGTCAGTGTAGTGCTGTCAGGAAGTGGTCATTCTGGGAACTGAATCTGGGCTGATGTCTGCAAAGCCTGTGTTTTCAGAGCTTGAATGTGCGCCACCTTTTCAGCCTGTGTGCGAGCTCCTGGTTATCCAGGTCAGGAGACCTGTCCTCACTTTGCTGTCTCCTCTGATTGACCCCCAGCCATCTGTGCTTTTATTGCTCCCTGAACATGCTATGTCCTTTGAAATCTTGGGACTTTTTTTTTTCCCCCTTGCTCTTCTCTTTATCTGGATTATATTTTCCCACCTTTCCACTTATGTGCCTTCCATTTGCCCTTTGTGATCCGGTTCAGAGGCCACGTCCTCTGTGAAGCCTTCCCTGATTTTACTCTTTCTTCAAAACAACTGTTCACATTTATATTATGTTAATATTTAGAGAATGGTCATTTGTGAAGTCTTTCTGTTTCGTTGTGTTACTAACTCTTTGAAGGCACAGATCATATAATTGTTCATCCCTGATCATCCGGTACAAGCTAGCACTCTGTTGATGCTGATAATAAAATGATGGTGATTATTCGGATGATGGTTGCTGTTTATTAAATCCTTCCTCTGTGCCACATGCAGTTCTGGGTACTTTATTTAAGTTATCTTGGTTGCAAAGACTCCAACAGAGACACTTTCAGGACCTTTGTCTACTTAACTGTAAGACGGGAATGATGACATTCATGATTTTTATTGAGAGTTGTTGGAAAAGATTCATAGGTCCATCGAATTCCAAAATACTACTCTTTGCACTACACAATACTGTCTGTTTGCTTTTCAAGTAGTAGATATCCAGGAAATATTTATAGCATTCTGCTTCCTTTGCACCCCAGTTTTGACATTGCTGATACATATAAAGAGTGGCACTCATAGATAAAACTAACAAATGTCTGTAAATTTAGGAAATGCTTGAACCAGTTGTCCATGGCATTTTGTAACATATTTTATTCCTAAATACAAATAACGAACTTTTTTTTTTAATTTAAATTGCCCTGAAATTGTATTGGCAAGTATATTATAGAATGCACACTGAGAGAAATACTCAGTGGTATTGTAGAGTTTTATTCTCAGAAGTTTTAAAAAAATTTTATGTGGTCTTGTTAGTTCATGGAATTTGGAACTTGATGTAGGTGATTTATTGGTGAAAGCCTAAGGATCTGGTTATAAAAGAATGTATATAAGTCAGTGCTTTAGCCTGGATCTCTAGGGCCTTGTGGAAGTGAGGCTTCTGTATGAGTGACCTCTTGACAGTCATCGGTGGTAGTAATTCATCGACATCATCATCAAATAAGTTGTTTTCCTAAGATGGTCCATTTGGGATTATAAATGAAAAGATTCTAGTACTGGATAGAAAGTTGTACAAATGTCCCCTTCGACAAATTCTTTTAGACCTCCCAGTTCTTTAATAATCACACATTCATATTTTATTTTTAAGGTAGTATCAAATTTGATACTCTAACCCCTTATTTAAATTCTATCACAGAAAAATAGTAGAAAGAACATGGACTTTGGGGTCATACTGCACTAGTATAGTTGTTGTGGGCATACACTATCACTTCCATGAAGTCTGTTTCCTCATCTATAAAATGGAATTTACATGTACAGCATGATGACTATAGTTAACAATATATTATATATTTGGAAGTTACTAAGAGAGATCTTAAAAGTCCTCATCTCAAGAAAAAAAAGTTTGTAACTATATCAGATGATGGATGTTAACTTACTGTGGTAATTATTTTGCAGTATATATACATAAATCATGACGTTGTACACCTTAAACTAATACAACGTTGTATGCCAATTATATCTCAATAAAACTGAAAAAATTTTCAATAAAATATTTACAAAGTAAATATATTTACTTTGTATAGTTATTGTCAACTAGTAATAGTTTATATAAAATTACCTAATGATGCCTGGCACTATTAGTATCATTAGTAGAAATGAACCATACTTTTTTCTTTTTCTTTGAATTCAAAGTTATTAACTAGTTGATGAGATAAGCCATTCATGAAAATTGTATTACAAGAGTTATTTTGTTTGCCAAGACTAAAATAATATTTCAATCAAAGATTTTTTCCAGATGCCTACCTGGTTATCCAAGACTCTAGCACCCTCCTATGTGAACTATTATCAATAGAAACAGTTATCACTGTAAAGCAGTGTTCTATTGAAAACTGTTTGATTTGAAAATCTTTAATTTTGCCCATTGAGCTAGTTGTCAATTCAATTCAATACAAAGAGAGTCTTTATTTATTTATTTATTTATTTATTTTTGCGGTACACGGGCCTCTCACTGTTGTGGCCTCTCCCGTTGCGGAGCACAGGCTCCGGACGCACAGGCTCAGGGGCTGTGGCTCGCGGGCCTAGCCGCTCCGCGGCATTTGGGGATCTTCCTGGGCTGGGGCACAAACCCATGTCCCCTGCATCGGCAGGCAGACTTTTAACCACTGCGCCACCAGGGAAGCCCAAAAAGGGAGTCTTTTAAGCCCTGGGAACTGGATGGGCACTGGGCATACATCTTCATAGAACTTTGAAATAAGCCGTGCTTCTTAATAAACTTTGCTTAAGAAATGGAGTAGCTAAGAACATATTATGTTTATCTGCTTTCTGTAACTCATTTGAATATGATACTGTTTAAAAATCACATGCATTTTACATAGTTTTTAAACACCTAATGTGGTTTGCTTTAAGCCGTTTAAAACCTACATTTTTCCTCGCAGTAGGAAAAAAAATAAAGTCACCCAACAAACAGTTGTTTAGATCAGTCACCACATTTGATTACTGGAATTAGAAACTACTAAGTCTTTTTTTTTTTTCTTTTTAATCTAACCCTTGATTTTGCAGAGAAGAGCTGGTGTCCTCTGAGGACCTGCTGGAGTGGCTGCGGCCTTTCTGTGCTGACGACGCCTGGCCCGTGAGGCCCCGCATTCAAGTGCTGCAGATTCTGGAACAGTCATTTCACCTGACCGAGGAGGATGGCAGGCTCCTTGTGTTCTTTAGAACGGAGGCCATCCTCAAAGCCACTTGGCCCCAGAGACAGGTAAGGGAGCATCTGACTGTTATTTCTTGATTACTTTAAACCACCTTCAGGTGAGTAACCAGCTTGCTCATGCAAACTTCCCAGTGTGTTCGTCAGTCCAACTCTGTAGTCGTTAAATATGTGCAACAGATTTTGTTTTTATTTTTCCGTATGTTTGAATATGCATAGTAGATGATGCCTCAGTCACCTAACATGTGTATCCAATTTTTCTCTTCATAGGGTACAGTCGGGATTTTTCATAGTATCAGTTAATTATGGCAGCTCACCCTTTCCCTGGAGAAATGCAGATCTAAGTGGAAATTCAGCATGCAGTATAGCTATTTCATTTCTTTTATGCTCTGCCCAGGCACTATTATGCCCTCCCTTCTCTTCTGTATACACACAGACAAAATGCAGCAGGCACACGAGATCTTGGTTCCTCCATATCATCCTTCAGGGCTCACTCAGTCCATCACCTCTCTGGACCCTTCCCTGACCATTTCAATCTTAATTCATTGAACCTTGAGGTCCACACATTTGATCTATTATTATCATTATTACTGCTGTTACTACTACTACTAAAAGTTTTGTCTCCCCACTACCTGAAAACGGAGAAACCCTGGAGGATATACCTATCAGTTTTCAAATCCCTCTAAGTATGCTGTGCACACGTTCAGAGCTTAAATGCTTGTTGATTAAGTGGAAAGGCCAATTCCTAAATCGAAATACGGTGGCTGTTGAATTTTGGCTTAGATTCTAAACTGATGCGTCCTGAAAGCGTAGGATCTAAGAGTCAGCACTTAATCAAGTGCTTTAGCTTGCAGAGTAGGCTACAGGCCAATAAAAGTTAGAAAATAAGACTTCCTAGGTTAATCTAGTCTGCAAAAGAGTTTCCTAGAAGTCTGATTCCAACTCAATGTACCTTCTAATTTTAAAGCTTTGCTTTATCATTTCTGTTTGTTTCCTTATTATTTCATTTAAAGAACAATGAACTTCTTTTTAGAAGAGAACCAAATATTAAGGACATCTCGAGGCTCCTCTCAGAGCATCTTTAGAATTACCTCACATATTCTTATTTCCCTCTGTGAGAGAAACAGGTAAATACTGTTATCTGTTCTTCAGAGTTAGGGAATTTGAGATTCAAACAAGATGGACTTATCAAAGATTCTCTAATCTTGCCAAATTGCTGAAATGGATTGTATTAAAAGTCACTAGTATCTGAATAATACTCTCTGAAGCATCATGACCATATCACATTATTTAGTCTCAGCATTTCACTTTGAATTGCATCAAGAGACCACTAACGGGCTTTTTCAGGAGCAGTCTGGGAACACTAATGCAATGGGCTATGGCATATACTCCAGGCCCCTGGCATAGTGAATGCTCGAGGTGTGCTTGTTTTCAGCAGACCCGAAGGTCCCCAAAGCATCTCGGAGGTAAGCTCCAAACTAGGTCACATTATTTTTGCCGTGTGGAACCTTAAGTTCTGACTCATCCTGAAACAAATGAACGCTCTGACTTTTATGCACTTTCCTGACAGAGCCTCCATTTTTCAAGTTCTCAGCCTTTTTCAGTTGCATCTTCCTTGATGCCTCTGTCCTGGCAGGACGATGAGGCCGGCTTCTGTGGTTGGAGCCTCACTTCATGTCAGGTCTGTGCACCGGAAACGTTATGAAGCAATGTGGAAACTGGGAAAAGAGGAAAATATCCATCTTACCTGTTGTGTTGACACATTAGAACATACACTCTGATATTTGGGTCTAAACGCTTCAGAAATAACATAAGTATAACCACTATTTCTTCTTTTGAGTTTTCCTTGATGTTCCAGTTATTCAGAGAACAAGTTGCAGCTTTTAGATAACTTCAGTGACTTCTGGCTATTTCTGAGATTTTAATTTCATCTTAGCTGAACTTGTTCCAAAGACAGTATTTAAGGGAGCTTAGCTTTGTTAAGACTCCTTTTCCATGCACTTTTCTAAGCTGACTTGACCTTAATTTCACTGAATACACACTGTTGTCTCTCATTTGCAAAGTCTGCGTGTTGCTCCTCGTTTGGCCAGTGTTTCCTCTGGTGCTGTGAGCTTTTCAGGCCCCCAACAAACATCTCTCCAGGGTATCTCTTGACTTTAGTAAAAGTCATCTCATGTCTCCTTCGCTTTTTACATTTTCTACCTCCTCCTACTTTCCCTCTGTATAAGAACAATTTCCTGGTCCTTGGAAGCTAATGATCTGAGTTTCTTAAAGTATTTGGTAGTAGAAATAAGGAAACTACCATACATTTAGGTCTTTAATCCATTTTGAGTTTATTTTTGTATAAGTTGTGAGAAAATGTTCTCATTTCATTTTTTTACATGTGGCCGGTAAGGATGTGGAGAAAAGAGAACCCTAGCACACTGTTGGTGGGTGTGTAAACTGGGGCAGCCACTATAGAAAGAAGTAGGGGGGTTCCTCAAAAAATTAAAAATGGAACTACCATATGATCCTGCAGTTCCGCTCCTGGGTGTATATCCAAAAAGAATGAAAATACTAATTCGAAAAGATACATACATGTCAGCGTCCATAACAGCACTGATTACAATAACCAAGATATGGAAGTAGCCTAAGTGTCTGTCAACAGTTGAATGGATAAAGAAAATGTGAGATATATAGATAGACAGATATATATCTCCAGTGGCATATTACTAGGCCGTACAAAAGAATGAAATCTTGCCATTTACAGCATCACAGATGGATCTGGAGGGTATTACGCTGAGTGAAATATTAGGGAGGGTATTACGCTTAGTGAAATATTAGGTTGGCCAAAAAGGTTGACTTTTGGCCTTTTTCTGTAAGATGTAACAAAAAACCTGAATGAACCCAGTAAGTCAGAGAACGACAAACAGTGTATGTTGTCACTTTTGTGTGGAATCTAAAAAAATAAAACAAATGGATATTACAAAACAGAAACAGACTCGTAGGTACAGAGAACAAGCTAATGGCTGCCGGAGGGGAGAGTGGTAGGGAGAGGGCAAGATAAGTGGAGGGGATTAAGAGGTACAAGCTATTAGGTGTGAAACAAATAAGTTACAAGGATGTAATGTACGGCACAGGGAATATAGCCAATATTTTATAATAACTGTATATGGAGTATATCTATAAAAATAGCAAATCATTATGTCATACACTTCAAACTAATACAACACTGCAAGTCAACTATGCTTCAATTAAAAAAAAAATCTACCATAGTGGCTTAATTATGTTATTTGTTTGTAGAGTTCTTCGAAATAAATGAAATCACTGAGTGTCTCCTCCTTCTCCTCCTTTAAAAGTTAAGTTTTCTATGTCAGCCTCGCCTTGCTTATTCAGATCTATTTTGGAGGGCAAGTGAATTTGGTAGGGGAACGCTGCCTTATAAAATAGCTGTTTGCTATTTAGAAAATGAATGCAAAAAATTTGTAGCATCAGAATGGAAGTAGCAACAACCTCTGGAATGCTGTAGAACTATGCCCATAGTTTAAATTTGAGGTGGTCTCCATTACTGTTTTCAAAAAACTGTGTTACCTCTCACTAGACCAGTAGAAAGGTTGGGGCGCTGGTGGACAAATCATATGCATGTGTCTCCATCCTCCCTCCACTGTTGTTTTTGATCTTGGAGAAGATTCTTAAACTGTGAGCCTTGGCTGTTTGGTATGTAAAATGGAGCCTTGAACCAGAGGAGTCAGAGGATGGTTTGCTCACCTCTGTCATTTCTTCGACAGAGGTCGTCTTCATCTCCATATCCCAAACGCCTAGAAGACCCCGAAGTGTTGACTGCACAGGCTCTCATTTTCTTAATTTCTCCCTATCTCCTTCTCCATCCTCAAAGGTAATATTAAGGATAGAGACAGTCTTACAGTGTAAAGAGAAGAATAGGTAATGACATTGCAATGTTCAATTACCAGAAAATGTGGGACTGCTACCTTCACTGAGGCTGGTAATCCTCTTAGGCAGACTTTGCATACATCAAATAGGGACTTAATATTTAATTATCCTCAAGGTGCCCAAAGTAGTGATCCCACTAATCAATGTGTTGCTGGGAAACCAGCCAGCTCCTGCAGAATACGGGCCCTCATTTCTCAACAGCTTGAAAGGCCTTCGTTTCCGTCCCAGAAATGTGCCCCAGCTTGGTGAGCAGCGGGGAGACGGAGCGGGGGGAGGAAGGTAGAGGGGGAGGGGAATGAATGTAATGTGTTAATTCCCTTGGTACAATTTATCTGAGTTTTTCAGGTTTTGTAATTTTCTAGTTAACTTGTACATGAAAAATATGGGTCAAAATACTGATGTTTCCTTAAAAAATTTCATACCCCATCACCTTAATTTTTTTTTCTGTTTTTATGTAAAAAAGAACATGTGGCTTAGAGTTTCATTTCACTTCGTAAAATTTCAGTCTGTCTGAATTTGTGGTTGTAAGTGATCAACAGAAAGAATTAGTTTAAGACAACTTCTAACCTCATTACAAATTCATTTATACATGGAAGGATACATTAGCCCTTCTCGTCAGAGGCCAGCTTGGCTTCATTTGCCAAAACATCAACAAAATACTCACTTCCTTGTCAGACAGAGCTCCGACAAAGATCAGTAGGAAAAGTTAAGTGTGCGAAGCTATATTTAGTTCCTTACAGAAGAATTACTGTTACCTTAAATGTCTTCAGAGCTAAGACTCATTGCCATAAATGATTTTCCTAAATATAGGATAATATTTGATGTTAAAAATATGTGTTCACACGAGTACTTCTCTAATAGCCATGAAATCACAAATTCCTAGAACTAGAAGACACGTTCAAAAGCATCCTTGTTCAGTAGTCACATTTTATAGAGAGGGATGTGGGTGTCCAAAAAGGAAGAAGTTACGTCCTCAGATTTTATCCTAAATGTCACCATTTCCAAAATGACTACATCCACCCAGTCACAACCTATTTTATGAGCATTTTTCTCTTCTAATCACTTACCCCTGTCTGCTAACTTCTTCCCCTCTATCTGTCTGTCTATTTATTATGTGATGTCTTTCTTCTTCCATTAGAATATAAATTCCATGAGAACAGGGATCTTACAGACACTCAGTAAGTATTTGTTGAATAAATGAATATTAAATCTTAAAAAACATGTCCAAGGTCACCTTTAAAGTGGCAAGGCCGAGACTCCTGACGTTCAGTCCGACGTTCTTGCCATGAATGATGATTAGACCATGCTGCTTCCCCCTTACATGCAAATAAAATGATTTGCTCGGAATAATGCAACTGTTTCCTTAGAGAGTGGCCTGGTGCTTTTAGATTGATACTATTTTGTATTAACTTGCCGTATTTTGCCGATGGTGATTTCTGACCAGCTAGTTGCTTCTCATGTGGAAGTAAACAAATCAGAAGCACGTTTGTCCACATATGAGCAAGAGATCAATGTGCCTTTTTTCCTAAAATGATTAAAGTTAAGCGAACATCCGTATTACTAGGTTCTGCAAATGTTTGGAGACCTTGAGAAGGTCCTTCCTTATGAATAATGGGTTCTTCCTTTAAAGATTTCACCCTCTTGTCACTGGCATCACAGGGGGAAGATAAGGAGACTGTGGACTGTGTCTGTCCTAAGTGCACATCACTGCACTTCATCTTTAAAACAGCCTTGCAAAGTAGTTACCATTCGCTGTGTTTTAGATGAGGTCACGTGACCTAGAAGATGAGGTTACATGACCTGCCCAGCTTGTGAGCTATAGAACTGGAGTTCACATCCAGTTCTGTGTGAGCTGGCAGCCTGTGTTCCTTTTGGCCCTGTAGTACTCCTCTTCCTATTTGCCAGCGGAATACATTCAGCAGTAACATTTCGGTAGCATGCTCTGCTGTCCTCTTCTCTTCCCGCTGTCACTTTATGTGGATTGGATGTGATTAAGTGTGAGAAATCAGGAGTTTGATTCAGAGAACAGAAAACATTGCTTCATCTTTTAGCATTTTCCACTCTCTCAATACACAGCATTATATGTGTTAATTGCTGCTCAGTTAAAACATTCTGAAAAATGTGCCTAATAACTGCTGTTTGAACTGTACGCTATGTGAAACATTCATCGAAGATTCTTCAAGCATAGATTATGCACCGTTCCCTCTGCTACTCTCTGGGGTTAGAAAAAGAGACAAAGCAAATGGGAGTAAAGCGTTTGGGCTCTTCACCAGGTAGACCTGCATTCAAATCCCAGTTTCACCACTGACTAGCTCTCCGGACTTGAACTAGTTACTGACCCTCTTACAACCTCAGTTTCCTCATGTGTAAAATGGGAATAATATGTGTGAGGGTTAAATGGAATTGCACATGCAAAGCTCTGACTCCGGTCCAGGTAGATGGACGCTGTTGGTGTGGGGACTCCTATCCGATGGAGAATGTAGATTTGTGAACAGAGAAGCAAATCCTCTAAGTGCTTCGGTGCTGTGGTAAAAGTCTGCACGGTGCGTGGGCTCAGGAGGGCAGGCAGCTCTTCTGTCTGGAGGTGGTGAGGAAGACTGCTCTGAGGAGGGCATCCTTGACCTGAGTTCAGCACAGCTGGGTGTACGGTGTGGAAGCAAGAGCCACCGGGAGATGAAACTGGAGAGAAGCAGGTCGGACGGTGGAGCCGCCCCCGTGTCCTGCTCAGCTTTTACCCCAGTGACCCTAAGGCCTCCCGGAAAATTGGCACCCAAGAAGCAGCGTGATCAGATCCGGGCTTTAGGAGAAGCCCTCTGACCTCTGCGTGAACACGGGACTGGAGGGGCACCAGTTAGGGGACAGAGGCTGTGGTCAAGTTGCCTGACCTTGGCCCTGAACTTTGTATCAGCTTCAAAGATGGAAGAGGATAGAAAAGAGAGCTGAAGGAGTTTCTACCAGTGGACTCGGTGACTGCTTGGGTGCAGGAGATGAGACACGAGTCCAGTGCCTTTCTGATTTCTGCTGAAGTTACCAGGGAGGAAGTGGTGCTCCTTAGCTAGCTAGGAAATACAGAAGAACCCGGTTTTGTGGAGAAAGACACGAAGTTCAGGGCTGTCAGTAGTGTGTTTTAAATCTCAACAGCACTTTTTTGGGGAGTGGGGGTGAAATAGGGAGGCCCTGTTTATCCCCTTCACGCAGGCAGATTGTCCTCATAGCCTTACGTGGGTCTTAGTTCACAGCAACCACCTCCTGGGAAATAAACTTGAGTTTAGTAAATGTCACTGCATGGGGATGGCTTTGACTCCATCACAGGGCACCCTTCCCCAGGGTCTGATCAGCCCAGTTGGCTTTGTTTATAGTGGGACAGTAATATCCAAGTGCCCTTTGCTTAGTAGCAGTCGTGCTCCCAAGGAGCTGCATTGCTATTGTCTCTTCATTCCTCTAATGCATTAGAGGGAAAAGTTGAAGAAAAATAGGGGGAAAGAAGCAGGAAACATACAAGTGTTTGCATACCGGAGGGTGGTGCGGATGTGAGGTAGTTGGACATAAGTTCTCTAATTTTTTTAACTTTTCATTTTGAAAATTTTATATTTAATACCAAAAAAATGATGTCAACTATACAAAGAATTTTACATACTCTTCATGTTGGTTCACCAAATATTACCATCTCAGATGACTACAGCTAACACTGATACAATACCTTATCTTTTTTACCCATCATTCAGATTTTGTCAGTCGGCCCACTAATGGTTTTTTTTTCTGATCCGAGTCCGGTGCAGGTCACACGTTGCACTTAATGCCATGTCTCCTTAGGGTCCCATAATCTGAAATAGTTCCTCATTCTTCCCCCCCCACCCCGCCCCACCTTTTATGACCTTGACATTTTTTAAAAAGCACTGGCCAATTATTTTGTAAAATACCACTAAATTTGACTTTGTCTGAGTTTTGTTCGTGTATTCAAGTTGTGCATTTTTTTTTTTTTCCTGCGGTACGCGGGCCTCTCACTGCTGTGGCCTTTCCCGTTGCGGAACACAGGCTCCAGACGCGCAGGCTCAGCGGCCATGGCTCACGGGCCCAGCCGCTCCGTGGCATGTGGGATCTTCCCGGACCGGGGCGCGAACCCGTGTCCCCTGCATCGGCAGGCGGACTCTCAACCACTGCGCCACCAGGGAAGTCCAAGTTGTGCGTTTTTGGTGAGAATACCACAGAAGTGATTTTGGGTCCTTCCCACTACGTTATCTTAGGAGATATACGGTACTGTTGTGTTCCTTTACTGACAGTGTTCATTTTGATCACTTGATTGAGGTGGTGTCAACCATATTTCTTCTATATAAAATTACCTTTTTTCCCTTTGGCATTAATACGTGTCTTGTGTTGAGGTACTTTGAGATTGTGTAAGCACTGTTTCTCGCCGTACTTTCACCAGCTAATTTTAGCATGCATTGATGACTCTTGCCTGAGTTAATGATCACTGTGGTGTCTCCCAAATGGTATTTTTTAGCATTTGTTCTCCCCCGTATGTATTTATTCATTTATTTATTTATTTACATCACTACAAGCTCAAGGATTCTCATTTTGTTCTGCGGTTGTAATCTATTACTGTCACCATTTTAATGCTTTGCTCAGGTCTTCTCCTGCATCCTTTTGACTTGTGCCCATCCCATCACTTTTTGAACCACAGACGTTCGAGACCCTCTTACACTTTCCCTGTCTGGATCTGGATTCAGTCATTGACTTTAAAGAGCTTGATTTTTTAAATAAAGAGTGACATTTAGGGGGCTTCCCTGGTGGCGCAGTGGTTGAGAGTCCGCCTGCCGATGCAGGGGACACGGGTTCGCGCCCCGGTCCGGGAAGATTCCACATGCCGCGGAGCGGCTGGGCCCATGAGCCATGGCTGCTGAGCCTGTGCGTCCGGAGCCTGTGCTCTGCAATGGGAGAGGCCACAGCAGTGAGAGGCCCGCATACCGCAAAAAAAAAAAAAAAAAAAAAAAAAAAAAAAAAAAAGAGTGACATTTAGAAGCCAGGACTCGGGTGCTAGGTGTACTCATTGATGCAGTGGTATTATAGTTTCTAGATCCTCTTAGGGGACAGAGCACACATATGTCTACATCTATTTTTATGTCTGTCTATATTCATTTTTAAAACCATGAGTTTGTATTGATCCTTCCCATTCCAATCCAGTTCCACACAGTTTAGTCTTCTCTCTTTCCTTATTTGTGAACTCCTTTCTCTGTCAGTGAGAAACTTGACTCTCATTATCCACAATGTATTTATTTATTTGCTTAATCCTAGAGTACATATAAAGTAGTTCTGGAAATTCCAGCCAACTTACTAGCTAGAATGTTTGTGTAGAGCTCTTTTTGTCTTTAGCCTTAGAGTAATAGTACTCAAAAATCTTTTTTCAAGGTTACTTCTCCTTCCCTCTCTCTCTCCCTCCCTCCCCTTCTCTCTCTCTCTTTTTCACGCGTGCGCGCACACACACACACACACACACACACACACACACACACACCACCTCCACTGTGATTTGCTTATTCACTTACAGATAGATGAATTTTATTTCTATTTGTATGGTTTTTGCTGTTCGTGTTTATTTCAATTATGGATCCACTTTCTGAATATGTGAAACATTTACATGGAATGTGAGAGATCATTCTTTGGAGTTTGGCATTCTTCCGTTTTCACTTACGATACTTTGAAGTTTAGACATTCTTGGCCTGTAATCGTGCTGAATGTATGGGTTTTATTTAATTTATTTGTTCTTGTTCTTTTTGTTTTGGAGGATATGTAGGTATTCTATATAGAGAATATATAGGAGGCCACTAAGCTCAATGGCCACCATTTTCTTCTACTACGCATAATTCTCTGGATAACTTCTAACTGTAATAAAAATAGATTCAAAATAAACACTCTGGTCATTACAGCAGAAATCTGTTTTTACTTAAGCTGAGAAGATGCTTCACATACTATCAGTTTTCATGTTTTTTAGAGCCATCTATGAACCAAACATTAGGCTTTGTATGTGTATCTTATCATTCGAACCTCATAATAACCCTTTTTTTTAATAAATAATAAAAACATTTACTAGACGTTATGTTTTCCTACATCCCTACAGGTGGAAGATTTTGTCCATAGAGAAATGGCAATCAGTTGTTTACAGTTGATGTTTACATAGGGATATTAGCATATTTAAAATGTTTTCAGACAAAATGAGCAGAATGTCCTGGTGTAACACAATATGCAAACAACATCACATTTTTAAATTTTTTTTTTTTTTTTCTTTTTCTTTTTTGTGGTACGCGGGCCTCTCACTGTTGTGGGCTCTCCTGTTGAGGAGCACGGGCTCCGGATGCGCAGGCCCAGCGGCCATGGCTCACGGGCCCAGCCGCTCCGCGGCATGTGGGATCTTCCCAGACCAGGGCACGAACACGTGTCCCCTGCATCGGCAGGCGGACTCTCAACCACTGTGCCACCAGGGAAGCCCAACATCACATTTTTAAAAGATGCAGTTACTGGAATAAATTTTAGGATGTGTATTGGATAGATAATTCTGTATTATGCAACATTTGAAATTAGCCATGTTGGCAAAAAAGATGTTTCAGTGTGGACTTCCATGATTCCGGTCAAGGACGAGTCAGTGGTGGAACATGTCATTAAACACAGAACAGTAGAGAAGCTGATTATAAGACAAAGTCATGGATCCATTTTTTTAATGAGGAATTTTGTTGCTTACATAATTATCAAGGCAGCCAAATTAGCATATTTACAAGAAAAAAAGGAAATTTCCTAAATCACAGGAAGATTTTGATGCAGGTCTCCCTGTGATATCACTATGAAACTGATACAAATCATAATAACCCTTTTGATGGAAGTGATCTTATCATTCCATTCAACACATGAGCAAATAGGCTCAGAGTAGGTAAGAAATCTTTATAGTACCTCTGCTAAAACATAGCAGAATGATGTATAATAATGAACTACCAATACTGTGGCTGCCATAGTAGCTCAATGTTAACTCAGTGTTAGATACCTATACAGGCGTGTGTGTATGTATGTATATTGTCCTGTATTATGTTATATATTATATTATATTATTTTCAAAGTACCCTGATAGGTTAGGTATTATTACCTTATTTTTACAAATGAAAACACTAAGGCTTGGTGAGGTGTTTTTACATGGTCACAGAGCTATGAGGTGGCAGGGCCAGTATTCCACCTGAGTCTGAATGATACACTACAGTGAAAGCATTTCCAGCTCCATGAATTATTCTATTAATACTTTATCAACATTAACTAAAAAACAAAGTCTGGCCTTAAAAGATTGGCTTGTATAGCAGTTCTTTAAAGTAAACGTGTATTTATGGAGACTCCTATGGCGTGATTGATTATTTGTCCTAGAGAAAAAATTTGTAAGGCAAATCTTCTCATTTTAAAACAAAGTATTTCCCCCCTCTCATATGTCTCATTTTAAAATGTTTGCATTAAATATTTAGCCATGTGAAAATATGTATTATGTATTGAAGTTACAACAGCACTTATGGAGGGTGATTATGGAATGCTTTATTGTGTAATTTCTATCTTTTGAGATACAATAAATTAAGTAGGCTGTAGAACGTGGCTCATAAGTGTGGTTGCTAGCTTTTTGTGTATGTTTATGTGTTTATGCACCGCACATACAGCCTCAAACATCTGGAAAACCCTTTGGAACTTAATTCTTTCATTGGGTTTCCCCCGATCCCAAGGGCATGTTTGCTGTGCCCTAGGAGAGACTTTTTATGGCAATAGAGAACCGTTTATTCTTGAGGAGTTCACAAATATACAATGATATACAATATCATTTTCCTAATATACCTTAGGAGAGAAGCAGAGGCTAAACGTTTGTGCTCATCACCAGACCTAGAGGCAAAGGTGGGAAATAATTCAATCTCTCATTTCTTTGCTCCTTATCCGTACACCCTCTCTTTGGTAGATATTCTTCCCTCCGCGTGGGCTAGGGAAGGCTGTTTGAACCTTCAGGCTGTTTCAACAACACATTTTGCCTTTATTATAAGCAGTGCAAGATATAGTACTTATGAAATTCTCTCAGTAGCTACATCTATTCTTTAGTTCTCTGCCATAGAAATGGGAAAATCTCCTAGAAGATAGCTATCCTACTTTTAGTATTTAAACTTTAGTCCTATTACCACAATTTTATGTTTTCTATTTAATAAAACTTAAAAATACTCAGAAATGGACATGATCGTAATTTACGTTCTGTTTATATTCTCTTATCTAAGAATAATAATCAGTTACTATAGTTATTAGTAATAATACTGTTTACTGAGTACTTATTGTGTGCCAGATACTGGTCTAAGCACTGCTGAGATTGGTGGGGTAAGTCTAATAGCTTCTGACTAAGTCCAGCAGAAGCTTATGACTTCTTTGTCTTCTAAAAATTTGACTTTCCTTCACCAAAGATCTTGATTAGACCCAGTGGACCCAACAGACAGTGTTGGCCACCAGAAACCTTATAAAAGGAGTAGCTGTAACATAGAAGGGTCTAGTATTGTAGAGATCATTTCTGTTACCTTTTCATATTTCTGTATATCTACTGAAGTAGGGATTTTTGTTTGTTTTGTATTTTGAAGCCCTGTGTACAGAAAGCTCAGCCTGACCTGACTGTGTTCGTGAATGGAGTTGCACAGTGCCTTGGTAACTTTAAATCAGGTGTCATCATATGAGCCTTTTAGAACAGCTCATAAACTCACATTCAGGATAGGAATATGGTGACTAGTGATACTACTATCAGTAATAATCCTCTACATGTTGGTGATTTTTTTCTATTCATAAAGTACTTTCATATGCATTAATACCTTGTTCATGTTTACAGATATCTGAAGATAAGGTAAGCTGCTATCAATGCCTATAGGAAGGTGCCGATTGCAGGAGAGGTGCCTCAGTTTAAGATAGTCATGTTCACTTTCAAGCAGCCTCAGAGAAATTTAAGGTTAAAGCTGTTCTCATCTGAGAATAAGTGACTCAGTCCACTTTTTCAAGGACAGTGACTCTGTGTCTGATAAGGAGGCTGCAGCTGCTTGACAAATTGACTTACCTCAAGGGCTAAAGTCGCCCAATTCAATGAGGAGAGAAGCATCAGTTTCAGAGACAAAAGGGAAAGAAATGTTCTTATGTTTGCGTCACATTCGAATTTTGCCCTTTAAAATCCTGTGATACTTAGTTACTGGTGTCAGTATGGAGTCGTCACCAACTCTGTGGTGCCTGTAAAATAGTGAACATTTTCACCCCCTGCTCACTGGGGAAGGGACAGAAGTGTTAAAACAGATACATGTTCCTTTTGTTTTCACTGGGGAAAAGGACAGGATAAAACAAAGTGTAGGGGAAAAAATAGCAATTTCTCTCAATTTTATTTTTACTGATCTTTGGAAGGCATGCTTAAGAGTCATTTCAAATACTTTAATTGTTGCACAAATAAATGAGACTTTAAAAAGAGATAAAAGTTAACCCGTGATTCCATTATCCTAAAATAGCCATGTTTCTTTGTATTCTTTTTCTGTCCTGCCTAATCTATAGGCATAATTCTTGTTAGAAGAAATCATAGCACACATCCAGCTTTCTGCTTTTTCATATCTAGCGTATTATATAGATGATAATATAAATAATACCCATCATTTATTGTGTGCCTACCATGTGCCAGCCTCTTGCTAGCTATCTTATTTGTATCCTCTTATTTAATGTTCACAACCGTGATATAAATATGAAGGATCTTCATCTTACAAAAGAGGAAATTAAGCCTCAGAAAGGTCCAGTAATGTCTCCAAAATAAACATTTTTCTGTATTACTTTGACTTTACCAACACTGTTTTAAAAGCTGCACATTTAATTGAATTGCCCTTTATTATTTATTTTAGAGTCTCCTTATGGTAGTATGTTATGAAGTATGTTATGAAGTCCTTATGAAGTATGTTGGAGCATTTGATAGCCACCTACAGTTAGTTTTTCCTCTCTTTTAAAATACATTCTGTAGTCATTTCATATTCTGTTTGGACACCGAAGTCATTTCTCTGTACCTCTTATACTTTTATGAAATATATTTAGATACTGGGAATATATATTTCAATACAGACTGCAGTACTTCTCAGAAAAGAGAGAATCTGATTCTTTCATAGGTCCACATTCATGCTCAGCCAGTTGCCTTGTTTTGGGGTATTTTAGGGAATTTTAGTTCCCATGATATTAATATAAATCACATGCTCTCACAATCTCTGTAAGCCCCTGAGATGTGTTTGCTTTAACTTTTATTGTCTCAGAGCAATACTTCTCTTCCTAAATTTTTTTTTTAGATAATTTGTCAGATTTATGACATAGTGATTTTCTTCAACTGAAAGTTGTTTAAATTTTTTTACCATTAATGAGCACTATTACTAGTTGTGATATGAAAATATATTGGGACAAAACCATCTTATAGAAGTATGTAGATAACATCAATATTTTTATTATATTTTTTACCAAAAAATGTATATTGGTCATTTGCTGTGCTTCATGTTCCCTGCTGATCACTAGGATTTTAATTATAGCTGACTTTTTTAACACTAAAAATTTGAAGGCATTTTCATTAAAATTAAAACCAAAACAAGAATGCCCAATATCATTATTAGTTTTCAGCATCCTAGTCAATGTAGCAAGATAAGAAACAGAAATAGGAGCTATAACTTTTTAAAAAGTCAAAATTACCATTATTATAGATTGTATCATCCTAATTTCTGGAAAACCCAAGAAAAATACTGAAAATGACTAGAAGTAATAAGTGGAACTTATTATAAGGGCTGAAATCAATGATAGAAGAATACATAGTATATGTGAAAATAACGCAAGTCACTGGTATAGGGGCTTAGTATATATGGGTCTAATTATAAAGACGTACCTTTTTTTTTTTTTTTTTTTTTTTTTTTTGCGGTACGCGGGCCTCTCACTGTTGTGGCCTCTCCCGTTGCGGAGCACAGGCTCTGGATGCGCAGGCTCAGCGGCCATGGCTCACGGGCCCAGCCGCTCCGCGGCATGTGAGATCTTCCCAGACCGGGGCACGAACCAGCGTCCCCTGCATCGGCAGGCGGACTCTCAACCACTGCGCCACCAGGGAAGCCCGAAAGATGTACCTTTTTTTTTTTTTTTTTTTTGCGGTATGCGGGCCTCTCACAGTTGTGGCCTCTCCCGTTGCGGAGCACTGGCTCCGGACACGCAGGCTCAGCGGCCATGGCTCACGGGCCCAGCCGCTCCACGGCATGTGGGATCTTCCCAGACCGGGGCATGAACCTGTGTCCCCTGCATCGGCAGGCGGACTCTCAACCACAGCGCCACCAGGGAAGCCCGACGTACCTTTTTAAACTTAGTGTGTCATCATTTTCTTAAATAAATTTTACAGTAAATATTACTCTTCAAAAGAAGAAGTATTAACTCTTTGATCATCTAGAAAACCATGTTTAGGAACCTTCCCTTAATACTCTTTTCTAAAGAACAGAATTTGGCATTAAGATAGACTAGTCTTGGACTCTTTCCCAGCAGGATGGGTTGTAAACGTCTCAAAAAACTGCTGAGAGACAATTCTCCATGGATTTCTCACGTTTCTCCAAGTCTTATGAGCAGAGTCACTTTGCTTATCCCTGGATCTTCACGGTTTTCTCTTATGTTTTTTTCCCTAAAGCTTTATAGTTTTATATTTAACATTTAATACATTTAAATCTCTTATCAACTTTGAATAATTTTTGCATTAAGTGTAAGGTTTGGGTTGAGGTTTATTTCCCTTTTTTGCCTAGGGATATCCATTTCCTCCAGCACCATTTGTTGAAAACACTGTCTGGCCTCCAATGAAATGCTTATGCCCTTGGTCGAAAATAAGTTGGGTATATTCGCTGCTGGGTTCTCTATTCTGTTCTTTTGATCTTTGTCTCTATCATTCTACCAATACCACTTATCTTTCTTACTGTAGCTAAATAATAAATCTCAATATCAAGTAGAGGTATTCCTCCCACCTTATTCTTCTTTGTCAAGATAGTTTTAGCTATTCTAGGGAATGTCTTTCCATTTACATTTTATAAAAGCTTGTCTAAATCTACAAAAAACCATTCTGGGATTTTGATAGACATTGTATTAAACCTGTAGATCAGTTTAGAGAGAATTGACATCTTTACTAGGTTGAGTCTTTCCATCCATGAACACAGTGTATCTCTTCATTTATTGATTTCTTTCATCAGCATTTTATACTTTTTTTAGGATATAGATCCTGAACATGTAAATTTTAAAATTTTCTTTGAAGCAATTATAAATGGTATTATGTTTTTATTGTCAGTTTTCACTTGTTCATTGTTAGTATATAGAAATGAGGTTGATTTTTCTGTTTTGATTTTGTCCTGTGCCTTTGCTGACTCATTCATTAGTACTAGGGTTTTTTTTTTTAATAGATCTCTTGAATTTTCTGTGTAGACAACCATGTTATCTGCAAATAGAATTTTATTTTTTTCTTTCTAATATGTATGCCTTTTATTTATTTTTCTTGCCTTATTGCAGTGGCTAGAGCTCCTAGTATGATGCTAAATAAGAGTGGTAGGAGTGGACTTCCTTGTCTTGGAGTATAATGTGGAACTATCACTTCTGTTTGGGCCACTTTACCTTTCTGCTTTTAAATATCATTGCCTTGATTATCAGTTGGTGTTATAATCTTTGCTTTAATCATCAAATAGAATTTAGAAAACTTATATAAAAAAGGATAGTCTATTGTATTTACCCATATTTCTGCTTTTTGTATTCTACATTCTTCCTTCTGAGGTTCCAAAGTTCCTTCTTCTATCATTTCCTTTCTGTTTGAAGAGCTTCCTTTAGCTAGTCGTTAAGATGAGGGCTGTTGGTAACAGAGTCTTTTAGTTTTCCTTATCTGAAAATGTTTTTATTTACCTTTTTTTTCCTAAAGGGTAGTTTTTCTGTATATAGAATTTTCAATTGACAGTTCTTTTAACACTTGAAGAATATCGTGCCACTTCTTTCTGGCCTCCATGGTTTCAGATGATTAATCCTGTTTTTCAAATTGTTGTTCTTTCTTAGGTAATGTGTTGTTCTGGCTGCTTTCAAGATATTTTCCCTTGTTTTTTGTTTTCAAGAGTTTAATTGGGTTGTGTCTTGGAATGGATTTCTTCGGACTTACCCTTTCTGGGGTTAGCTCAGCTTCTTGAACCTGTAGATTCATATCTTCCACCAAATTTGAGAAGTTGTTAGATATTATTTCTTAAAATACTCTTTCAGCTCCACTTTCTTTCTCCCTTCTGGAATTCTGAGAAATGACCTTACCTGGGATGTCTTCTTTTTCTAGGTGAGGAGTCAGGAAACACTGGGTCTAAGTGTCTTCCTTCTGTTGGTGAAGGAACACAAGATACCCTCCTGCTGCATTGTTCCTCAAGTCCTAGGGTCCCAAACTAGTTTGCTTTCTTTTTTCCTACCTTTAAGAGTTCTCATCTGGTGTCTCATTATTTTCATAGTTTATAGTTGTGCTTAGCAGAGAGGAGTAGGGAAAAATGGGTCAAAGCCATTTTGTCCAAGCTGGAAGGTCCTTGTATATGTTTACCTTTTATATTTCTTGATACAAAAATTCATTTTGAGTTTTAGTTACCAGAATTTATTTTTAAAGGCTTTTAGACATGATGAACAAGATAAGCTTATGTTATTTTGGTAAGTTTTGATAAATTTAGTTATTTTAATATGTGGACACAAGTCCTAGATGAACACTTGTATATCAGAGTATATAATGATTATCCAACAAAGTATATTCTTTATCATGTGTTAAAAAAAAAAAAAAAACATGTGCTCAAGTTCATTTTTAGGCGCATTTTCTTCTCAAATAAGGTAAAGCTTTCGTAGCTACAGCGATAGAATTTAAAACTGCTTTCTTAAGAGCTGAGTAATAACAATTTGACATCCTTTTTGATAACAAGGGAGTATGCAAGTGTCCATACACAAAATGGATAATTGTGTTAAGTTACTACATTTTTCACGTTTGTATTTTAAACATGGGTGTCAATGCTCTGAAAAATAAGTTACTAATAATTGAAATGATTAGTGAGGATTCAGGAGAAAATGTTTCCTGACAAAGCCATACTCTTACAATTCTGTGTACATGTGAGAAAGGCATTGTACAAAACACTTATTAGCAAACGCATTTTTTAAAATGGAAACTAATATTGGTACACTAATATAAAAACAAACAGAGAGAGATCTAATTTATAGTTTCTAGTTTCTCTTTCCTTCCCTTATGATACAGTTCATGCCCTAAAAATTTACAAGCTATTATAGTTTCTGAAAAGAAAGAAATCTAAATGATATTGAAAACATGAATCACTTTTTCCTAATCTCTTCATTTTCATGATATGGCTGCATTTCATGTAAGGGAGAATCATCTTGTTATTAATTATACTGCAGTTAATTAAAGAAACTGGAATATTGGCACTGCTGGGAGACAGAGCATTCAGTTGTTTAAAAAATATTTTTTCAAGCACAAAACCTTCTCTACAAATAAACTCAGATTATAACTCAGAAAGAAGAAAGCAGCCATTTACCCTGCTGCGGACCTCCAGATACCTCCTTAGAACTTCTGGGACATCAGGGATTTTTGGAGCCCAATTTTCAGACGAGGAAAAATGAGACTCAAAACAAGGGACTTTATTGAAATCACATAGCTAACTGCAAGGCATCATCGGTTGAAACATAATGTCAATACACATGCTACCTCTGGGTCTTTTTTAGTGATTTCCTTTTGGTGGGATCTTTTTTTTAAACCTTACATCTATCTCCAATAAAAAAAGAACAGCCAAAAATTTATGGTAACTCCATGAATATTTAATATAGTTCTGCGTTACAAGATTTTATAAATAAATTATCTTCATTCATTTGTATATCCATGCATTATTTCATCCATTCACTAAATAAGTACGGTGCATTTACTCTATATCAGGTATTATTTTACGTAGTGGGGATAAACCAGTGAACAAATAAGTTTCTGTTTTCTCAAACAAATATGCAATATGTCACGTACTTGTAAGTGCTAAGAAGGAAAATAAAGGTGAGGGAGGTAGATAGGGGTGGGGGAATATGCTACTTTGCGGGGGGGGTAGTTACGCAGTGTGTTCCCTCAAAAAGTGACATTTGAGAGATTTGAAAGAAATGAGAGAATGAGCCATGCAGGTATCTGAAGAAAGAATGTGCCAGGCAGAGGAAGCAGATCCAGGTTCCCCAGGTGGAAGCGGGAGTGATAAATGCACAGAGCGCCTGGGAGGCCCCGAGGCTGGAGAGGAATTGAAGGTGGTGAGGTCAGATAATGACAGATGGATGTCTTGAGTTTGAGAGGGTTTTGGTTTTTTTTTAAACCTTTCTTTATAAATAGGCAAGAAAATATTGCCCAACTCCCAATTAGACTACTAATTTAAATAATTCAGAGCTTCTCTAGCTTACTGAGTCCTCTAGCTTCAGAACATCCTGATCTGAGTATAATTATATATCAGCTCTGCTGCTTGCTAGCCATGTTACCAGGACAGATAAGCCTGTTTCTTCATCTGTAGATTGAGGTTAAAAATACCTGTGCAGTTCTCCATACAAAACTGTTGGAAGGATCAGCTAACTTACTGTATTATAAAATTATCTTAAAAACAAGAAAAAGCTTTTGGGTTATTATTCTGTGGAAGAGTGACATGGGGCTTTAAGTCAGGTTTGGAAGGATCTGAATGGTCACTGTGTGAGGAAGACTCCACATGGTAATTACCAATAATTTCATTGTGCAAATCAACTTTTGTGAAAATGCAGAATTCATGGTATAACTTTTTCAGGTGACTGCTGGGGTCAGAGCCAGGGTGACCATTAAATCAAATGTTTTGGAAACACGCATTAGTATAGACAATTTAGCAAATATATAGGTAACCATCTGTTCTCATTATTCTTTCAGAGTATCATCATCTGAGCCCAAATATAGAGAGTCTATGTTGGGAGAGGCTAGGAAACAAGAGAACCAGCTTTTGGCTTACTTTTATATTTAAAACTGCTTTCTAACTTAAAAAAAAAGCAAACATTTTATTCACAGAGGTGTTGGAGGTATGACTTGCTTGAGGACTGCCTCAATGTAAAAGAAGTATCATTTGGTTATTCAATGAGAGGAAAAATTAGTATTTTTAGTTGATAGACTTCTTTTGCACTAGAAATGGAGATGTGAATAAAAGTTATTTTACTTTATTTTGATTTATAGCAAAAAAAAAGTTCCACGTCAAACGTACTTTAGTAAAATCTTTACTTTCAAATTAGAGAAATTTTCTAGACAATGTGAAGATTTAGCGATACTCATTCTAAAATGAAAATTAGCAATGCAGGATAATTTAAACTAAAAACATTGGCTAACATCGAGTATGGTGAACTATTATAATTTTACATGGAACAGTTCAGTATTTTAACATAACATACATTGAATGCCAATAAGCCAGTTGTATGGAAGTCCACTTGTTTGAATTTATTTTGCTAAAGAATGTTAAGAACCTTCCTGTGACTTCGTTCTAAGCAATTTGTAACATAGATGTTTGAAGTTGGGTAAAACGTAGAGCTTTTGAAGGTTTTGGGGGGAGTGGGGGTGGGGGAGATGTTGTTGAATTTCCCCTTGACACACTGTAAAAGTTTCCGAAAGAGCATTTAACCAAAATAATCAAATTTGAATTTTTCCGGACAGCAATTCCGTGGCCTTTGCTGTGGGTTTCAAGTGTGTGTTCCGCCTTCCAGGTGGACGTAACTGACACGGAGGATGAAGAGAAGCGCTACTCGCTCTTTGTGGAGCTCCTGGAGGCCAGTCACCGAGAGGTCGAGTTCCAGCACCTGGTTTTGCTCCTGCAGGCTTGGCCGCCTGTGAAACGGGAATATACGTGAGTATTAACATAAAAGTAGACTTCTATTTGTCTAGACTCTAGGTTTATAAAATCACTACCTTCAGAAGAGCCAGTGAAAGAAATATATAAAATCAGTATAAACCTTTAGATGAAATTACAATTGTTTTTCTTGAAATATCACAGTTTCTTTCCATTTCTCCTTACCCCTAAAGCCAAATATTTTATTCAGAAATAGACAGTGCTTGATAATAACATCTGATTTAGGATGTCAGCAAAATAATTTTGTGCCAGTATTTTCACCAGGACATGTTTTGACGCTCTTTTAACACGGCTTACGATGCTAACTTGAGAATCCATGGGGAATAAATTGATAATTTCCATTTATTGAGAACACAGTGTATGTGCAGTTGGCATACACTGTCAAGTCACACAGCAAAGCTACACGGGAAGGTGATGTTATCGAATTTTACGGATGAGCACATGGAAGCTCAGAAGTTAAACAGCTTCCGGCAGCGCCTGGCCCTGAGACGGAGGAGACAGAGTTCCAACAGCTGCTGGAACCTCCACAGCCCGTGCTGATCCTCTGTGTCAGGCTGAGGTTGCAGCCACCACTAGAGCTGCCCCGGTAGTTGCACAGTCCCTGTGCTGCTGGCCAAGGAGTCCTTTGGAAGAAGTGGCCAGATTTCCTCTGAGCACATACGCTGTCTGTCAGGAACTGCTGCTCCTCTGGCATAAAACGAGAGCATCCGCGCTTCTGTTGTGAATGTCTCGGCGGCCGGGACTCACCTTGCTCTTCCCGCGTCAGCCAGCACTTTGTGCGCCCAGACCAGTACATGTCTCCGCACCTCAGATGTACGCAGAAGGATGTTTTCTCGAAGTGATTCCATGAGCAGCTTAGGAACGCTAAGGAACATCTGGGCAAGCCCCTTTACCTTCACCCTCAGACGAGACCGTTAGGAATTCCTGAAGCAAACCAAGGAGGCGGGCATTTTGGTTTGGTTTGTTTTTTTAACCAAGTGTTTTCAGAAAGGCAAGAGGCGTCTCTTAGATCTCAAGCATCTGTGGCAGCGATGGCGTGCTGACGTCTGCGCTTGAGCATAGGTTCTTACCTTCACTCTGTGAAACCGTGCAGTGCAAGTTCCCACATCATAAAAGCTTTAGTTTCACTTGTGACAGTACCTTGAAACAGCATTTCCATTTGGTTCCCAATTATCTTGGCAGAGCTGCCTCAGGTCCTGAGGGTGCTTGTTAAAAACAGAGTCCCATGCTTGGCTCTCCGAGTCCAACTCTCGGTACCAGGGCCTGGGCCTCAGTTTCTAAACAGCTCCTAGGAGATGATAATGGGAAATAGATGTGGGACCCACTGATTACATTGTCAGTAATGCTTCCCTTTTTTAGAAGATCATGAGAGTTGAATTATAGATTTCTTCATACACTCAAAATGGATCTCTGAGTCTAAAGAGAATTTTTCAAATTGAAAGTATGATACTTCTGGTAGATTAGTTAACTGTGGTTCTACAGTTTCTTTTACTTTGGGAACACTGACCATTGCAAAGCACTCACTTCCCCACAAGAAGCAAGCTCGGCTTTACTTAAAACACTTACTGCATTTAAACATTTAATGCATTTGTAGACAAAAAGGTACTCATTTTCAAACATGTTCTTGCTTTTGTAGTCCTGTGTGAAATGTGTAAGCTGCTAGTAACCTGTGTTTACAGACTTCCTTTATGAAATCATTAGCATCAGAACCAAGCATTACCAGAGTCCCCTTAACCCTCTTACCAGCTGTGTCTCCTCTACCTAAGCGATAACCAGTTATACATACATATTTGACTTAATAATAAGTCAAATAAAGTCCATTTCTGCTTCTTTCCTGGCTCAAACTGGTGTTTTAGCACAGGAGAACGTATGAGGGAACACTTAAAACGGGTCCTTAAAAGTACTTAGGAATACTTTTTTTCCCCCAGACAATCCAACGTATGACTCCAGCACTTCCAAAACAACCAGAAAAGGGGAGGGGAGCGTGGGGAGCGGGGAGGGAGGGGTAGTGTGGCGATGACTGAATGTTGCCGGTCAACATGGTAAAGTCAAACCTTTGACTTTCAAGAACTTTGCTTGATCCACATGACCGCTAATTTACTGGTACCAACTTAGGAGTTTTGGTTTTAGTCCCTTGTCAGAACATGTATGGAAAGCATAATAGATTGGCATTAGGGAAGATCCGTAGTTTTCCTCCAGTGTATCACAGCTGGCTGGTGTAAAATACATTTTTTTAACTTTTTATTTTATATTGGAGTATAGTTGATTAACAATGTTGTGATAGTTTTAGGCATACAGAAAAATGATCCAGTTAAACGTGTATCCTTTTTCAAATTCTTTTCCCATTTAGGTTGTTACATGATACTGAGCAGAGTTCCCTGTGCTCTACAGTAGGTCCTTGTTGGTTCTCCATTTTAAATACAGCAGTGCAAATCTAAAAAGAAATGGTGCAGATGAACTTATTTACAAAACAGAAACAGACTCACAGACTGGGAGAACAAACTTATGGTTACTAGGGGGGAAGGGTAGGGGGAAGGGAAAGTTGGGGAGTTTGGGATTGACCTGTACACACTGGACAATATGTTTTGATGGTTGTTGTAAAAGCCACTGGGATGCACTGTGCAGTTCTGCTTCAGGGAGGTGGCCTGTTAGGGAAAACCCCAGGAGAACTGAATCCAGACTTTAAAGAAGAAAGCAGAGGGCGAGTCCTCTAGTGTACGAAGAAGACTCACCCATCAACCAGATGCTCCCTGAGCTTTGTTTGTACCTTGAAATAAGCAGCATTCGTTGTCCTCATGAGTTGTTAGTCTGAGCTGAGACACAAAGGCTTTGCCAAAGGCTAGTATTCTGAGTCCCCTTGTTGTTGCACTTGATGTTTTTCTCAGGCGCAAGGAATGAAATTCTTTCCAGGGAGGGACCATCCTTTGGTGTTCGGTGGCTAGAAGCTAGTGCTGTGCTAATGAGACAACAGACTCTTAATAAAGAGTAAAATTATTTTAAAATGTTGTAAGTAAAATCAGTACCCCAGAATGAATGTACCTTTCACTTGTCTCTTGAAATATAAATCGTGATGTTTTTATGAAGTCAAGGTAGCGGCTGCCAGAGAAGGGAAACAAAAGGCAAACTTCTGTGCTTTTGTGTCTCAGAAATAAGAGAATAAATAGTAAGATGTGCCTGCTACTGAGAGCGGTACTTCACGGTGGCAACGCCATTCATTAAGCAACGCAAGCCTGCCCGGAAAACATTAAATTGCCTTTTCGCCGTGAGAAGAACCAAGGCCCGGAAAGGTTGGGTGGCCTCCCCAGAACAATACAACTAGGCTGAGCGTGTATAAGTCACTTCTGTGACTCGCGCAAGCAGTCAGGGAGCCGGAGTGTCAGCCCGAGTTGCTGGGCTTCAAAGCAGTCTGTACTGGTTGGCGTCCACCCACTGGCTCCATGCTGCTGGGGCACTTGTCCATACCACAGCAAGCTCTTTCCCCTCTGTGGGCTGGTGTCTTTTCTCCAAGATAGACGTGAAGGAACACATCATGCAGCTTATGACTGCAATTTGCCAAAAGCATTTGACTTGAAAAAGTGGGATTTCTTTTCTATTTTAAAATTTCTTATCACAATTGTTATAAGTTTCGTCGTTTCCCATGCCTTGCATTTTTCTCCCTTCGAACCAGCATAACCAATAATCCATGGGTGAGACTGGCTACAGTGATGCTAACCAGATGTACGGTGGAGAACAAGGAAGGGCTGGGGAATGAAGTTTTGAAAATCTGCCGCTCTTTATATAACACCGAACAGATGCTCCCTGCAGAGGTGAGTGGGTATTTCAAGTGGCTTTCCTGGGGGATATCCCTTTCCATTTCCCAGCTCCTTGGTATAAACAATACCAGTGACTGTACTTGGGGAACATTTAGCTTAAGTTATCGGTAGGTAAAGTAAAGCCCGTAATTTGTGACCGATCAAATGAAGAAAAGCAGGGTTAAAAGGATTCTTTGAGGTCATTTACTCTTTGTTAGAGCTCTGAAGCAGTTTTCCTTTTACAAGTCCCAGAGTAGAACCCAGATTTCTGGTTTTTTTGGGTGCCCTTTTATGTCTAACGCACGTTTCTGTTCTAAGAGGTCTCGGTAGCTCAAGTGTCTTGCAGGCCAGTTGGTAACATAGCAGCTACCTTAGCACTCCTCGGCAGGTAACCAGCCACTCTGATTTTCACATACTTTTTTGACATCATTGTAATAAGATTGCATAACCACAATATTTATTCTCTGTAAACGTGATAAAAACTCAGCCACCTCCATGTTGACCTTGTTCTCTATTTGATCCTATAATATGTGTCCCAGAGATATTTGTGTAATATATATGTAAATTTGTACATTCTAAAATAAGCACGTATTAACTGCAGCCCCCTGCTGTGGATCTGACCTCAGCAATGTATTGTTTGAGCAATTTACATGTCTTAAATTTAAGCCTTTGGATAATGGCACTAAACTGATTAATTGGTTTTTGAGTTTCTACCACATAGCAGATGAACTTGAAAATAAAATTGTAAATAGGATTCTTTGAATCTTCATTGTAATCACTCAAGGAAAATATTCTCTTTATGAGTGCAGTTTAATGAATTATTTTCTGAACGAAGGACTGGCTAAGTGTTTTTTGATTGAATTTAAAATACTGTGTCCATTTAAAGACGTCTTCAACCACCAGAATGACAAAATTATTCTATAAAATATTTAAAGTACCAGCACCAAAGATAACTTCCCCTTCCTCCAGTAGCCTGTGATTTGCTTGTGTCAGATGCTTATATACCTGTGATCGGCTCTGCTATATTGTGAGCACCTGGAGGGTAGGAACCATGGCTGTAGCATCTCTGTTTCACCCAAGGCAGGATTCAGCAACTGCAGAGAGTGGGGGCTCAACACGCTGTCTTACCCCCAACCAGGGTAAGTAAATAACATGGGTTTCATCTCTGCCTTAACATAAGCTAAGCTAAGATCAAGCATTGTTAGATTAGGACCAAACACCAGAAGTGTCCTACTGTCAGTTCTATTGAATCTAGGTTAGGAAAACATTACTTAGGATCTCTGGACCTCCACTTTCTCATCTCTGAAACAAGGGGTTAGACCACATGACCTCAGCGGGGACTCTTGTTTCGACTGTTCTGTGAGGTCCCCAGTCCTGGGGGGAGCGTGACCTGAGGCTGTCTCTTCACTTCTTCATCCGTAGCACTTAGTTCACCGCCTCTCATGAGTCCATCGTTCTCTTGGGGTGAGGAGTAAGGTACTGGATTGAGCTCCATTCTGAAGTGGGTCATTATCGCTTCTCTGTTCCAGTTTGATGATTTGAAAGATCATCATCAAGAGCTCTGTTGCCACAGTGACTTTTCTTCATTTCTGTTTTGCTACCTTCTGTGTTTTAATTGGGTACATATGTAGATTTTTTTTCTTAGGATGCCATGATTGAAGGAACTCTGCAAATGTCGTGTACTATTTTTATTAATCACTAAATTTGCTCAAATGTGAATCAGAATTGTTTCAAAGGAAGGAACAGTATTATCATAAAATGGAAATGTCTTGTTAAGTTTATTTTACCGCATTTGGAATCTACATAGTCTCATTTCAGACTTCCATGAGATTTAATATCACTGTGGCAGTAAAATTATCCATGACTCACTTCTTTTTCCTCCAGTACCTTTGGTTGCCCTACTGCCCGGTGTGTGAGATGCGTTTGCCTGATTATCTCTGACGGGACTTAAAGGGGCTTACTTTATCCTTCATCCCCATTTCCCATCCTCCTACCAAGTTCCCATATGTAGAGATTCTTTTTCTTTGTGGCTCTTTTCACGATCTCCTGCTGTTGCTCATGGTACTTGTTTACTTATGGCCATGATGGTTTTGCTGATGGAAAATATTAGAGAAAGATAAAATCACTGTTTCTTACAGGTCATGTGTCCCACGGTCTTGAAAGTTAACATATCCTCCTCTCAGCTTCTGTCCATGGCAACGCGTGCAGCGTCCTCAGGAGTGGGGTATCTGTAGAACCAGAAATTAGCAACTTGGCATAAAACAAGTTCCTGGCATTTAGATGTAAAATCCCAAGTTCCATCTACTTGTGGCTGCCCCCGAGGGTCCCTGCAGAGGCATAGCAGGAACTAGCATGGCAGACACTGCGGCGGGTGTGTGGGAGCCCGCCCCCCAGCTCACGAGGGAGCCCAGCTGACCCCGGCTTCTCAGTCTTAGTGTGACTGTTCTCTCTCACGGCTGAAACACTCCTGAGGACGTCAAGAGCTCGGTTTTTTGAATCGATGACACCCACCCGTGCACACCTTGTGCTCCACGCTCTTGCTGCGGGCCCTGCCACACGTTTAGGTGCTGGATACCCCAGGACCAGTGGGAGGGTCGCGTGAGGACAGAAGGACCGCTGGTGGACCGGTCCCGCTGCTCTGACGACCGTCAGCCACAGGGCCCAGGGCATCACCATAAACCCCAGTCCACAGGGAGGACCGGCGCCCAGGGTTCTGGCCTGGCTCTGGGCCCCAGCCCACCTGCTCCTCTGCATTCAAGGCCTCTCATTGTTGTTCTGTGTCCTGATGGCCAGACAGGTTTGAGCTGCGAACGTACCGTATAAGGTGTTTTGTGGTTCCCTTTGCTACTTTGACCTTTCCTGCAGCTCCCCAAATCCCTTTATAAACATCCTAATAAACTGTCCTCTTGTAACACAGGGGGAAATACCTGGTGAATATAGTATAGTCCTTAATTACAAGTAAGTATTTAGCCAGTAACTGTTGGCTAAGAGATAAAAAGCACTCAGTAGCTCTCATAAAATGAATTCTTCCATTCCTGGGTGTCCTTGTCTGGCTGTGGGATGTCTAGCCATTATGCCTGCTCAAGGGGTGTATAGGTCATTTCCATAAATTTTTCATCAAAGCTGAGATCAGCCAAGTGATATGCTTCTTCCAAATATCATAAATTACTGAGAAATACCTATTTACCAATTACTGATAACTTATTGAATAAGCATATATGAGAGTTAAGAGAGAGAATACAAATAATTTGGGGTACAGTATGTACTAAGCAAGTTTGGAACACAGAGAAGGAAAAACCTCCTTGCCCTCAAGTGAGGCAGATAGACAAATGAATGATTACGATAATACAAGATGACAGATAACGTAGGAAATATTCAACAAGGTATAGCCAGAATATAGGAGCGCCAAACCTGGGACATCAGAGGTACCATCGCAGGGAATGGAATTTTCTTGTGCCTTTGTAAGCTGAGACCTAACGATGAGTAGGGGTTAATCAAAGAGAGAGAGACAGCAGAGGTTACGTCGTGTGCGACGACCCAGAGGTCCGTGAGAGCCTCACACTCTCAGCTGCGCCCTCCACTGTGGCGGCCGTGGGCCACACGTGGGTATGAAAATCAAGCTTAAGTGAAATTGAATAAAACTTAAAATGCAGTTTCTCAGTTGCACTAGCCGCATCTCAAATGCTCACAAGCCCCACGTGTCAGAGCATCCCGTGGTGAGAGGGAGGTCTCCCGTGCAGGCGCTGCTCTCAGAGGACTGTGCGGGGTGGGAGGGCGAGGCCGTAAGGCTACAGGGAGGAGGGCGGAGGAAGCAGGTTGGTGCGTGGCGGCTGGGCTGGACTGTCACGCACGGGGGTTTATATTGCGTCTTCCCAAGTGTTTTCTGCAGGTATTGGCATCCCAGATTAAAAATCCGCATTTCTCTTTGGCCCCGACGCTGGGTGAGAGGCCTCTGTATGCGGTACGTGCCTTAAGGCATGCAGAGCACTTTCCTGAATGAGAATCCGTGTTTGAAGAACACATTTTACAGAGCTGTTACCCAGCCGATATTGATCATTCTCACACGGGTTTGGGGGGCACAGCCTGATTTCCAGCAGTGGCCTGCTGGGGGCAAGCTAATAAAAGACAGTGAGTGGAATTCCAAAGAGACCTTTATCCCAAGCTTTAAGCGGGGCTTCTTTATGTCAGCCTTCTTTTATCTACTCTTTATAGTAACGTAAAGGAATTATGAAAATGTCATGCATTTGAGTTTTCCTCCTCCGATGTGCTCCTGTCGGAGTAGCACAAGAGGAAGGTCGTCCCACACAGGGCGGTGACCCCCAGTTCTTTCAAAAACAGCCCTCGCTTTATATAATGAGGTTGCGCTCTTTGTCCGGTCTCTGGTCCAAGTGTTCTGTTCTTCACGTTACAGCTAAAGTCAGGACACCGAGGGAACGTGTAACTCAGCAGGGATGAATAGCTTGAAAATTTATTTTCTATGCTTTTATACTTTTGTTGTGAAAGATTATCGTTTGTTATCTTATAGAAAAGCCTGCTCTCTGATGGCAGGTTCAGCCAGCATAAAAAAAGGGCCGCGAATAAAATGCAAATGTGTCTGTGACGATCTAAATCCGTTTTCACTTTTCTGGACCACAGGTAGTTTTTATGAAGATGGAACATCTTAAGTATATCACGCATCCAGTTTACATTGACATTAACTATAAACAGGTTTTAAAATATGCAAATTGCTGATTTCCTTTGTTACAGTGGGTGATAACTAGATATTTTTGATAATTTTAACAATTGACAATAGTTTTTATTGTTAAGCGTCTAGTATATGCTGAGCATTGTACATTATTATTCACTAATACACACACACACACACACACACACACACACACACACACACACACACACCCCACACTGCAGAGTAGATACAGTTTACCTCTGTTTTACTTGGGCGGAAACTAGAGCTCTGAGAGTTTAGGAAAATAAATTCCAGTCCTATATCCATCCATCGGGATCCTATGCAGCCATTAAAATAGCAACGTTGTAGATGAATATCTGATACTTGGAGAGATTTTATGAATAGATGGTGAAGTGAGTGAAACAGGTATCAAACACTAAATCAGCGTGGTCCCATGTGTGCATTTTGTACAGACACAGACAGACACACACACTCATAGGAAAAGGTGTGGAAAGACACAAGCAGAATCATGCCAGCGCTTCGATGCACTCCCTTTTCTTCTCACTCACGAAGTTGCCCTTGTGCTTCCAGGGTGTGAAGGAGCTGTGCTCGCTGCTGCAGCACCAGGCCCTGCTGCTCCCGTCTCTGAAGCTTCTTCTCGAGAGCCGAGACGAGCATCTGCACGCCATGGCCCTGGACCACATCACCGCCATTGCTAAGGTGCTCCCTGCGGAATTTCTTTCTTATGTTTCAGAGAAATGAATTAGTAATGCCATTCTCATCAAGAACAACCGTGATTTACTCAGGACTATAATTTGTCTCCACTCTGACCACATTAGCTGTTTCTGTTTGTCTAAGCAGTAGATATTTGTCTATTTCACAAACATTCACTAAACTCCTCCCATGAACCACACTCTGGGTTTAGGTGCCAAGAATACAAATCCAGATCATGAAGCATTTTCTCTAGAGAAGCCGTGTATTAGTCTCAAGAAAATGTCAAAGCAGCCTGGGGCTAGCGGACTAGTCCTTGCCACTTGAAATCTTGGTCGAGGAGCTCCTAGCATCAAGCAGGTTTTCTGTGCCTGCATGTGTTTGGTTATCTACTAATAAAAGGTGAGAAAGAGTCATGTTTCCTGGCACCGTCGGGAATCTCAAGCTCGTGTTTCCTCTGGCAGCCGACACCACCACTGAAGCCCCTCCTAGTTTGAGGAATGGGGGGCTGGTGTCAAGGCTGGAGAGTCCTCCCTCAAGGCTGTTGCCTTGTTATCATGATTAAGGAAGAAACTTTCACTTCCCTTTTTAAATTTTACACTTTAGGATTAGATAGCTCAGGGTTGTGTTTAATGAATTTGCATTGTATTATCCTTACTGAAACCCTTCTGCAGGGCGATCATTCTTTCATTTGAAGTGTGTATGTGTGTGCTTTAACAAAAATACAAGAGGATGTCTTTTAGGGACCGGAGAGGGCAGAAGGATCCTAGAGCAGTGGTGCAGTGAAGAGACTGATGAACAGATGTCATGGATGTACAATTTTGTTAATGACAAAGGATGCAGAAAGCAGAACATAATTGCATTTGGAAACAGTAATAATGAACAAAATGAGAAAAACCTAGTGCCTTTATTCATTTAGATATATTTTCAAAATAATGTAAAGTTTCTCTAAAGATTTTGTGTTGATAAAAATACCCTTCGTGGGGCTTCCCTGGTGGCGCAGTGGTTGAGAGTCCGCCTGCCGATGCAGGGGACATGGGTTCGTGCCCCGGTCCGGGAAGATCCCACATGCCGCGGAGCGGCTGGGCCTGTGAGCCATGGCCTCTGAGCCTGCGCGTCTGGAGCCTGTGCTCCGCAACGGGAGAGGCCACAATGGTGAGAGGCCCGCGTACAGGAAAAAAAAAAAAAAATGCTTCGTTATCACTGATAGTTGAGCATGACAAGGGCCTTTCTAGAAACTAGACTGAAGTAGGGAATTGAGGGGACTTGTCCAGTGGTAACCTCCCTGTCTCTCTGTGCTGAAATAAAAGTTGCATAATGTTGGGAATTTACAAGAAACTAAGAACTGCAGTGAGATTTTTTTTTTCTTAGCTGATTTTTAATTGCAAATCCAAGACATCGGGAAGAAGGGAAAACTGGAGAAAATCAGGCTGCATACTTTCAGTGTCTTTTTTCCCTCACCACCGTTTAACGTATTCATATCTCTGCTCAGGTCTTCCCACTAAAACTTGCCATGGGCCTCTTTGAGCATAAAACAGTGATGTATTAAACGTTGCCGTTCCCCATTCGTCCTGGGTAGGGCATTCCTGACACACTCCTGAATCCCATAGGCGAGCGTCTCAGTTTTCATTTTAAAGATTCTTTATCTCAAATGCATCAGAACTGCAACTAGAAGGGGGGCTCCCTAACCGTGAACCAGCCCTGCTGCCTGACACACACGCCTGCATACACGCATGTGCACACGCACACGTGCACACACCATCAAAATAAGAAATCAAGTGGGAATGTTGCATCACCCAAGTCATTTTTAAACGGCACTGGTTTCCCTCCATGTAACACTTTGATCTGCGCGTTTGACGTGCAGCAGTGTGCTAGGGCTGTGATGAGAGCACCCAAAACCTCTGGCCTTCAGGCGCGAAAATCAAAGCCAGACGTGTAAACCGCTGAGGCGAGTCACTTACCTACCACAGAGACCCGTACTTTTAGGAATTCAGTGACGACACTGACCTGTAACTTCTCTGCACTAAGTTGAGGACTCACATTAGGCTGGCCCATCTGTGACCTTCAGGTGTGTTCATGGAAGCTTTTGCATCCTCCAGGGAAATAAAGTGTTGCAGAGTTTTCCAGTTTTTAAACATTTTTTAACTTTTTATTTTGAGATAGTTTTAAGTTCGCATTCGGTTGTAGAAAATAACAGCAAGATTTTGTGTACCCTTCACCCAGTTTCCCCAAGTGGTAACATCTCGCATGACTATAGTATAATTATCACCAAGACGTTGACGGTGATACAATCTCCGGACCTGATTTGGATTTCACAGTTTTATGTGCCCTCGTGTGTGTGTGTGTGTGTGTCTGTGTGTGTGTGTCTGTGCATAAAGTTCTACGCAGTATTGTCCCTTGGAGATTCATGTGACTGCAGTGAGGACCCAGAGCAGCTCCATCACAAGGACCCCCAGGCCACCCCTTATAGCCGCAGCCAGCCCCTCCCTCCCCCACCCACCCAGCAGCCAGTGGCAGCTGCTAATCTGTTCTCCATCTCTGTAATTTTGTCGTTTCAAGAGTGCGATATAAATGAAAAGAAATTACTGTAATTTATCCTTGCTCTCCCAGCACCATTAAAAAGTCATGTTATACTTTTCTAAGGGAAGAGTTTCATTGGGCCTTTTTGCAGGGCTCCTGTCAAGCTATTTTAAATCATACTTGGTATTACAGTGAAAAATATGAAATGTTGGCTTTCTTTTTTTGTGTTTATTTTGCTATTCACTCTGTCCATTACTGTGGGGGCGGAGGGCTGAGTTCATCAGTAACTTGTTTCTGCCCTTTTGGTTGTTGACGGTAATTCCTGTTGACATTGAAAAAAACAACAAAAGCAAAAAGCATCTGTCAGAGGAACTCCTCTGATGGGCAATTGTTCCTGCACAGTGCGTGGATCCAGGCAGAAAACGCCTCCACTTGCTTGCTGATAGCTTGTATAATTCTGCTATTTGTTATAAGATACTGACAGCTTTATAGGTGTTTACATTTAAAAGGATGGTACTTAATGCTGATGCCAGAGATTATACCAGCTTCTCTGCCAATAGCGGTGCTCACTTCTTTCTCTAAACTTTTCTGAAATTACAAGCCTCTGGTGTTTGGCATGTCCTTACAAATGGCCAACAGCTTCTTTCCTAGGCCAGAAATAGAAAGGCCTTCTTAGAGATTATGTCACTGGTGAATAATTAAAACTCTGGTGTGGTCCTGACTGCCAGATCACCCTCTCCATCAGCCTTGGTGAGATTTAGAGCTCACCTTCAAAACCTTCTTCTCTCCAAGAAGTATATTCATTGCTGGTGAGTTTGAATCTCATCCCTGGATACTTTCTACCAGGTGGAAGTCTCTTGACTCATTCCATCAAAGTAAGCAGATGTGTATTTACAATAGCTTCACAGACTGAAACATTTCCCGGTTCATAATTCCGGACGTGTGGTGGCTTCTGCTCTTCACTACATCGTCCTTTTTAGTTATGCTCAGTGCCTCTGCCCGGACGCCACATCGCAGGGACTGTCCTGGACAATGTGCCTATTAAAAGAATCATTCATGGAAGGGTTTAAGACCTTTGGCACCTAATTAAGTGTTTCTCCCTGATGCTAGTAATAACTGTCTTCCAGTACCAACTGTGCCAGGTGTTATAATAGGAACATCCTGACCGTCCCTTTTTAATAATCCTCTGGAAAGATACCATTCTAGTTTCGCAGATGAAAACACTGAGCCTCAGAGGTCATACGGCTAGTAAGTAGCCTGACCTGAAATTGAAACCCCGGATCCAGTGTTCAGAGCCTGTACTTGACCACACCGCTTCTTTTGACCTAACTTAGTGGGCTCTCTGATACTGGAAAAGGGTTGTCTCCACGGGGTAGTGAACTTGCTGAAAGCATCTTGAACCATATAATATCAGCACTGAAAAGAGCAGCACAGAGCTAGCTTGACAGCTTGCCCGGTACAGGGCTTCCTTTTCCAAATCCACTAAGTCACTGGGCCCTGGTCCAGCCCGGCTAGGGGTGGGGAGCTGACCACTCCCTGGGTGCTCTGTGCTGTGCTCTGAAAGCCCTCGTAAGAGAGCACCTCTAGAATGAAGCCTGCAGCCTTTATCTTGAACATGTGGATCTCAGTTCTGCCTGGTGCAATTGTTTCCACAACACAGTCCTTCATGGTTTTAATAAATTCTTATTAAATTCTTATCTCCTTTAATTTTGCCATGAAGGTACTGGAACCTACCAACATTACTCGCAGTGACCAGTGTCTAGGTTGGAGGGAGAGCTTTAAAGATTCTCAGAAAAGCATGCTTGGATTAACATGTTTACAGTCGACCCTTGAACAGCACAGGGGTTAAGCCACGTGTAAGTTAGGCTTGGCCCTCTGTATCCGAGGTGCCTCTGAATCCACATCTGAGGTTCCTCCACACCCGTGGATTCAACCAACGAGGGACTGTGCAGTGCTGTAGTATTTCCTACTGAAAAAAAATCCACGTGTAAGTGGCCCAGCACAGTTCAGACCCACGTTGTTCAAGGGCCAACATGTATATAAAACCGGGAAACCTTCCTTTCTTTGTTCCCCCTTTAACTCAATCCATATTTCCAACAAGGACCTCCCTGGTGAGCATCTGTCCCCCGCTGTAGCGCTCCCGTAATACTGCCTTCTCGCGTTGAAGTCAGGCTCGCACATGTCCCCCACAGCCTCGGCGTGCTGTGATAACAGGGACCTTGGGCTGGGCTCCTAACAACCCTGTTTGGTGTCTGCAAAGCCCTTCTTTTGTTTTGGACCTTATGTCAGCTGGTTTTCTTCTAAGCGTATCCAAACCAGGTTAGGCTGAAGCGATCCAGTCATGCAAAGAAGGATCAAGTGAGTGTTTTCCTGTATCTCTTACAGATACCAATTGCCATTACACTGATCTATTTTTTTTAACATCTTTATTGGAGTATAACTGCTTTACAATGGTGTGTTAGTTTCTGCTGTATAACAAAGTGAATCAGCTATATGTACACAAATATCCCCGTATCCCCTCCCTCTTGCATCTCCCTCCCACCCTCCCTATGCCACCCCTCTAGGTGGTCACAAAGCACCGAGCTGATCTCCCTGTGCTCTGCGGCTGCTTCCCGCTAGCTATTTTACATTTGGTAGTGTATATATGTCCATGCCACTCTCACTTCGTCCCAGCTTACCCTTCCCCCTCCCCGTGTCCTCAAGTCCATTCTCTACGAAACTGACCTATTTTTACAATCACTGTTCTTTTGTCTCTTTTAGTACCAGGCTCTTTTTCTCAGAATTTTGGGCATATCTACTTATTTCTAAATACCATTTTAACTTGTACATACCTAGACCTGTTGCTTTCACCCATCTTCCTTCATCCTCAGCTGGTAGTTGGTCTTCTCCGTGAAGGAAGCTCTGCAACAGAATATCTCCCAATCGTCTCAGCTGGTTGCCTCTAGCGACAGGCAGCTCACTCCCTATGGGCTAACCTATTAGATTTCTAGACAGCTCTGATGGGTGGCTGCCTTACTTAGTGTGAACAGACATATAAAGCACCATTGTGCATAGGCTGGTACTGTGTGCCGGAGTGAGGAATGGGTAAGACATTTGTAAAGACGAAATAAAATACACATCCCTCTGTGTAGAGGAATTATCTCATCAGGAGATTGACATATGAAATAATAACACAAGGAATTAAGCAAAGTAGAAAGGGGGCAAGTACAAAGTTTGGAACTAGCCAAACTCAGGGCCCCAGAATGGGTCGTAGAGGTGACCAAGCTTGAATCTTCAAAGATTCTCTCCCATTGTTAGATCCTCAGTCAGAGCATTGTCCTAATTTTGGCTTTAGAAGAGGTGTGTATGCTACTAAATCCCGTGCCAGGAGTGGAGCTGATGGTGTGCCGAGAAATGGAGTCTGAATGTCATGCAAATAGATAGAGAAAACAAAAAGTTACCAGCAGGCATTTTTCTTATTCCAAGTATACACTTCTGTTGTCCTTTTATTTTTCTGCACTTGTAGTTGATATATTTAATAACTTTTATTAGTAATAGGATATGTAGCAGTGAGACAAATATCCTTCCCTAAAGTAAACAGTGCAATAATATTAAATAGACTTCTTTAAAGTAATTGAAATGAGGTCCTGCATGCATTGGGCTACTGGGATTTCAGCTTCTCTCCTTACTCTAATTACTCTTAGCTTCGTACAGATCCATAAAATCAAAGATTTAATTCAGAGAAGGTTCATTACCTATTGTTGAAACAGGAATTAAGCAGTTAACATTTTACTGGCTTGGAAGACAGTAGTGCTTCGTGCTTTAATAAGTTTTTTTCTCCAAGATCTGCAAAGTTTCATTTATTCTCAAAAATTAATCACCGACCAAAAAAAAAAAAAATCACTGACAGAGAAGGCAAGCCTTTTACTCATTGTATGATATATGTAAGGCCTCTTTCTTCTTCTGTGCTTTATTCCCGATTTGTTTGACTGTAATAACTCCAGCCATTTACTGAACTTGAACTCTACACCAGGCATTGTGCTAGGCAGTTAAAAACATAGATTATCTCAACCTCTGTCTGTTGTCTGTATTTCACATGTGGAAACTGGGGCCTGGAGAGATTATCCTTAACAAGGTCATACATCTGTGTAGCTAAAAAGCCAGGATTGGAAACTGGTCTCTCACCCAAAAGCCTGTCTGCTTTCTCTTCACAAGATGACAACATCGCACTCCAATTCAGAATTATTTGATCAGAGGAATTAAACCAGCTAATCCTCCTGGACTTCTGACATATTTATTTCAAACATCCAACTGACTCCAAAAGTGACCAAATATATTTTCTTCCTCAAGCCCTTAAAGCACCGATCCAGGAGCGGCCGGGAGCCCAGACAGTGACACAATCCAGTCGGGCAGACGGGTGAGGGCGAGCACCGGGCTCAGCGCCGCTCCAACTCCGGCATCGCGCTCCTGACCACTGCGCGGCCCACGGCAGACGGAGTCCGCGAGAGTGTGCCCCAGAGCTCGGGGCAGTTACCTGCCGAAGCTCCACTCCCGTGAAAGCAGTCCCTGCCGGCACCCTCCGCTTTCCTAGCCACTTGCCTGCCGTGTGGATGAAAGGCTCTTGGTGCTGCAGACAGGAGTCAGTGCTGTGCCTCTGAGGTGGGAGAGCCAACTTCAGGACACTGGTCCACAAGAGGCCTCCCAGCTCCACGTAATATCAAACGGTGAAAATCTCCAAGAGATCTCCATCCCAACACCAAGACCAAGCTTCACTCAACGACCAGCAAGCTACAGTGCTGGACACCCTATGCCAAACAACTAGCAAGACAGGAACACAACCCCACCCATTAGCAGAGAGGCTGCCTAAAATCATAATAACTCCACAGACACCCCAAAACACACCACCAGAGGTGGATCTGCCCACCAGAAAGACAAGATCCAGCCTCATTCACCAGAACATAGGCACTAGTCCCCTCCACCAGGAAGCCTACACAACCCACTGAACCAACCTTAGCCACTGGGGACAGACACCAAAAACAACAGGAACTACGAACCTGCAGCCTGCAAAAAGGAGACCCCAAACACAGTAAGATAAGCAAAATGAGAAGACAGAAAAACACACAGCAGATGAAGGAGCAAGATAAAAACCCACCAGACCTAACAAATGAAGAGGAGATAGGCAGTCTACCTGAAAAAGAATTCAGAGTAATGATAGTAAAGACAATCCAAAATCTTGGAAATAGAAGAGAGCAAATGCAAGAAACATTTAACAAGGACCTAGAAGAACTAAAGATGAAATAAGCAACGATGAACAACACAATAAATGAAATTAAAAATTCTCTAGATGGGATCAATAGCAGAATTACTGAGACAGAAGAACGGATAAGTGACCTGGAACATAAAATAGTGGAAATAACTACCACAGAGCAGAATAAAGAAAAAAGAATGAAAAGAACTGAGGACAGTCACAGAGACCTCTGGGACAACATTAAACACACCAACATTCGAATTATAGGGGTCCCAGAAGAAGAAGAGAAAAAGAAAGGGACTGAGAAAATATTTGAAGAGATTATAGTTGAAAACTTCCCTAATATGGGAAAGGAAATAGTTAATCAAGTCCAGGAAGCACAGAGAGTTCCATACAGGATAAATCCAAGGAGAAACACGCCAAGACACATATTAATCAAACTGTCAAAAATTAAATACAAAGAAAACATATTAAAAGCAGCAAGGGAAAAACAACAAATAATACACAAGGGAATGCCCATAAGGTTAACAGCTGATCTTTCAGCAGAAACTCTGCAAGCCAGAAGGGACTGGCATGACATATTTAAAGTGATGAAGGAGAAAAACCTACAACCAAGATTACTCTACCCAGCAAGGATCTCATTCAGATTTGATGGAGAAATTAAAACCTTTACAGACAAGCAAAAGCTGAGAGAGTTCAGCACCATCAAACCAGCTTTACAACAAATGCTAAAGGATCTTTTCTAGGCAAGAAACACAGGAGAAGGAAAAGACCTACAATAACAGACCCAACACAATTAAGAAAATGGGAAAAGGAACATACAAATAGATAATTACCTTAAATGTAAATGGATTAGATGCTCCCACCAGAAGACACAGACCGGCTGAATGGATACAAAAACAAGACCCATATATATGCTGTCTACAAGAGGTCCACTTCAGACCTAGAGACACATACAGACTGAAAGTGAGGGGATGGAAAAACATATTCCACGCAAATGGAAACCAAAAGAAAGCTGGAGTAGCAATTCTCATATCAGACAAAATAGACTTTAAAATAAAGACTATTACAAGAGACAAAGAAGGACACTACATAATGATCAAGGGATTGATCCAATAAGAAGATATAACAATTGTAAATATCTATGCACCTAACATAGGAGCACCTCAGTACATAAGGCAAATACTAACAGCCATAAAAGGGGAAATCGACAGTAACGCATTCATAGTAGGGAACTTTAACACCCCACTTTCACCAATGGACAGATCATCCAAAATGAAAATAAATAAGGAAACACAAGCTTTAAATGATACATTAAACAAGATGGACTTAATTGATATTTATAGGACATTGCATCCAAAAACAACAGAATACACATTTTTCTCAAGTGCTCATGGAACGTTCTCCAGGATAGATCACATCTTGGGTCACAAATCAAGCCTTGGTAAATTTAAGAAAATTGAAATTGTATCAAGTATCTTTTCCGGCCACAACACTATGAGACTAGATATCAATTACAGGAAAAGATCTGTAAAAAATACAAACACATGGAGGCGAAGCAATACTTAATAACGAAGTGATCATTGAAGAAATCAAAGAGGAAATCAAAAAATACCTAGAAACAAATGACAATGGAGACACGACGACCCAAAACCTGTGGCATGCAGCAAAAGCAGTTCTAAGAGGGAAGTTTATAGCAATACAATCCTACCTTAAGAAACAGGAAACATCTTGAATAAACAACCTAACCTTTCACCAAAAGCAATTAGAGAAAGAAGAACAAAAAACCCCCAAAGTTAGCAGAAGGAAAGAAATCATAAAGATCAGATCAGAAATAAATGAAAAAGAAATGAAGGAAATGATAGCAAAGATCAGTAAAACTAAAAGCTGGTTCTCTGAGAAGATAAACAAAATTGATACACCATTAGCCAGACTCATCAAGAAAAAAAAGGGAGAAGACTCAAATCATAGAATTAGAAATGAAAAAGTAGAAGTAACAACAGACACTGCAGAAATACAAAAGATTGTGCGAGATTACTACAAGCAACTCTATGCCAATAAAATGGACAACCTGGAAGAAATGGACACATTCTTAGAAATGCACAACCTGCCAAGACTGAATCAGGAAGAAATAGAAAATATGAACAGACCAATCACAAGCACTGAAATTGAAACTGTGATTAAAAATCTTCCAACAAACAAAAGCCCAGGACCAGATGGCTTCACAGGCGAATTCTATCAAACATTTAGAGAAGAGCTAAAACCTATCCTTCTTAAACTCTTCCAAAATATAGCAGAGGGAGGAACACTCCCAAACTCACTCTACGAGGCCACCATCACCCTGATACCAAAACCAGACAAGGATGTCACAAAGAAAGAAAACTACAGGCCAATATCACTGATGAACATAGATGCAAAAATCCTCAACAAAATACTAGCAAACAGAATCCAGCAGTACATTAAAAGGATCATACACCATGATCAAGTGGGGTTTATTTCAGGAATGCAAGGATTCTTCAATATACACAAGTCAATCAACGTGATACACCATATTAACAAATTGAAGGAGAAAAACCATATGATCATCTCAATAGATGCAGAGAAAGCTTTCGACAAAATTCAACACCCATTTATGATAAAAACCCTGCAGAAAGTAGGCATAGAGGGAACTTTCCTCAACATAATAAAGGTCATATATGACAAACCCACAGCCAATATCATTCTCAATGGTGAAAAACTGAAAGCATTTCCAGTAAGATCAGGAACAAGAGAAGGTTGCCCACTCTCACCACTCTTATTCAACATAGCTTTGGAAGTTTTAGCCACAGCAATCAGAGAAGAAAAGGAAATAAAAGGAATCCAAATCAGAAAAGAAGAAGTAAAGCTGTCACTGTTTGCAGATGACATGATACTATACATAGAGAATACTAAAGATGCTACCAGAAAACTACTAGAAGTAATCAATGAATTTGGTAAAGTAGCAGGATACAAAATTAGTGCACAGAAATCTCTGGCATTTCTATACACTAATGATGAAAAATCTGAAAGTGAAATCAAGGAAACACTCCCTTTACCATTGCAACAAAAAGAATGAAATATCTAGTAATAAACCTACCTAAGGAGACAAAAGACCTGTATGCAGAAAATTATAAGATGCTGATGAAAGAAATTAAAGGTAATACAAACAGATGGAGAGATATACCATGTTCTTGGATTGGAAGAATCAACATTGTGAAAATGACTCTACTACCCAAAGCAATCTACAGATTCAATGCAATCCCTATCAAACTACCACTGGCATTTTTCACAGAGCTAGAACAAAAAATTTCGCAATTTGTATGGAAACACCAAAGACCCTGAATAGCCAAAGCAATCTTGAGAACGAAAAATGGAGCTGGAGGAATCAGGCTCCCTGACTTCAGACTATACTACAAAGCTACAGTAATCAAGACAGTATGGTACTGGCTCAAAAGCAGAAATATAGATCAATGGAACAGGATAGAAAGCCCAGAGATAACCCCACACACATATGGTCACCTTATCTTTGATAAAGGAGGCAGGAATATACAGTGGAGAAAGGACAGCCTCTTCAATAAGTGGTGCTGGGAAGACTGGACAGGTACATGTAAAAGTATGAGATTAGATCACTCCCTAACACCATACACAAAAATAAGCTCAAAATGCATTAAAGGCCTAAATGTAAGGCCAGAAACTATCAAACTCTTGGAGGAAAACATAGGTAGAACACTCTATGACATAAATCACAGCAAGATCCTTTTTGACCCACCTCCTAGAGAAATGGAAATAAAAACAAAAATAAACAAATGGGACCTAGTGAAACTGCAGAGCTTTTGCACATCAAAGGAAACCATAAACAAGACCAAAAGACAGCCCTCAGAATGGGAGAAAATATTTGCAAATGAAGCAACTGACAAAGGATTAATCTCCAAAATTTACAAGCAGCTCATGCAGCTCAATAAGAAAAAAAACAAACAACCCAATCTAAAAATGGGCAGAAGACCTAAATAGACATTTCTCCAAAGAAGATATACAGACTGCCAACAAACACATGAAAGAATGCTCAACATCATTAATCATTAGGGAAATGCACATCAAAACTACCATGAGATAGTCATCTCACACCAGTCAGAATGGCCATCATCAAAAAATCTAGAAACAGTAAATGCTGGAGAGGGTGTGGAGAAAAGGGAACACTCTTGCACTGCTGGTGGGAATGTGAGTTGGTACAGCCACTATGGAAAACAGTATGGAGGTTCCTTAAAAAACTACAAATAGAGCTACCATATGACCCAGCAATCCCACTACTGGGCATATACCCTGAGAAAACCATAGTTCAAAAAGAGTCATGTACCAAAATGTTCTATTTACAATAGCTCTATTTACAGCTCTATTTACAATAGCCAGGAGATAGAAACAACCTAAGTGTCCATCATTGGATGAATGGATAAAGACGATGTGGCACATATATACAATGGAATGTTACTCAGCCATAAAAAGAAACGAAATTGAGCTATTTGTAATGAGGTGGGTAGACCTAGAGTCTGTCATACAGAGTGAAGTAAGTCAGAAAGAGAAAGACAAATACCGTATGCTAACACATATGTATGGAATTTAAGAAAAAAAAATGTCATGAAGAACCTAGGGGTAAGACAGGAATAAAGACACAGACCTACTAGAGAACGGACTTGAAGATATGGGGAGGGGGAAGGGTAAGCTGTGACAAAGCGAGAGAGTGGCATGGATATGTATACACTACCAAACGTAAAATAGATAGCTAGTTGGAAGCAGCCGCATAGCACAGGGAGATCAGCTCGGTGCTTTGTGACCACCTAGAGGTGTGGGATAGGGAGGGTGGGAGGGAGGGAGACGCAAGAGGGAAGAGATATGGGAACATATGTATATGTATACCTGATTCACTTTGTTATAAAGCAGAAACTAACACACCATTGTAAAGCAATTATACGCCAATAAAGATGTTAAAAAAAAAAAAAGCGCCAATCCAGCTGTCGTCAGGGATGTTGATTTTCCCCAGACCATACACCAAAGTGATTCCCGACCAATTAAATAGTTAAGATATTTTTAAAATCAGAAAATTATATATATGTATATGTATATATACACACACCCACACAAACATACACATACACGCATACATATCAGATCCTTCAAGCCAGTATAGCTTCCAAGCTTTAAAGCAATAGGAAAAGGATCACAAAGGAACAGATCCTTTCCTATGATATAAAAATGTAAAGCTTCTACAAGACAACAAATAACCAAAACAGAATTGCCAACAACAGATTAGAATGTCCATTATATCAATAACCAAAATCAAATTTAATGTTTAAGTTATACAAAGAACTCCTTCACATGTGGAAAATGATGTTGAAACTCCAGTTAATGAGCAAAGGATTTGATCCTTCCCACAAGAAAAAATAAAAATGACAGGAAATATATGGAAAAAATTCACTCTTGCAAATAAACAAATTAAAATAAAATCATCTTTGAGGTACCTATGCATATCTCCTAAATTAGCAAAATGAGTTTCTTTTCAAAACAATAACATCCAAAGCTGAGAAGTTTGCAGTGGAACTGACACACTCCTCCCCTGATAGCACCCCTGTGAGCTGGACAGTCCACGTCACTGTGTGACTGTACTGCTCTCACATCCTCAGCCGAAAATGGTTTCCGATGCTTTGCCCCATGTATTGGTCTGCTCAGGCTGCCATAACAAAGTACCACAGACTGGGCAACTCACACACTAGAAATTTGTTTTCTTGCAATCCTGGAGGCCCAGAGGCCAAGATCAAGGTGTCAGGGGGATTGATTTCTTCTGAGGCCTCTCTCCGTGACTTGTAGATGGTTGCTTTCCCCCTGTGTCCACATGTGGTTGCCTTTGGGTTTATGTGTGTGTCATCTTCTCTTCTCATAAAGACACCAATGAAACTGGATTAGGATTCACCCAGATGACTCATTAAACCTTATTGACCTGTTTAAAGGCCCTGTCTCCAAATACAGTCACATTTTCATGTATTGGGGGGTAAGACTTCAATATATGAATTTGGGGGGATACATGACATCCCATAAGACCCCAGTTATACCTCTCCTAATAATTTATTTTAAGGAGATAATTCAAATGAAGAAAGGATATATGTAAAAACCATTCACTTGTAGTGTTTCAGTAATATCAAATGATTATAAACAGCTATTTATAGCAGGGGAAGTTAAAAAACTTGTTCAATAGACTACTTTGCAGCCATTAAATTTTTTTTTTTTTTTTTTTTCGGTACACGGGCCTCTCACTGTTGTGGCCTCTCCCGTTGCGGAGCACAGGCTCCGGACGCGCAGGCTCAGCGGCCATGGCTCACGGGCCCAGCCGCTCCGCGGCATGTGGGATCTTCCCGGACCGGGGCACGAACCCGTGTCCCCTCCATCGGCAGGTGGACTCTCAACCACTGCGCCACCAGGGAAGCCCCATTAACCTTTTTAGGAATGAAAACTGTGTGAAAATCGTTTTTTAGAATTCTCAACATATGAGAAAGGTACGTACAAGTGTCACAGGATTGATTGTGGAAATATATTTGCATATAGATAATTACTAGAGAGAAAAGGAGGATAAACTAATTTTCTTGTGATCCTGATACAGAAGACTTCTTTCTTTTTTAAAACTATTTCCATTTTTTTCTTTTTATTTCACAAAGAAAAATCAAGTGGGTTAGAATGAGTAATTCTAACTGGTAAGACAGTTGTAGGCTTCTGTGGTAGGTAGTACTAGATGATTAGTGGCTTAAGTTAGGATTTTAGTCAAAAACAAGAAAAACGAAGACAAGCTGAGGCTTGACAAAGTAACGTAGCAGCTCCACGACGTCGCGATGACGCCAGGAGCTCTGCTGCGCTGAGGAAGACCCAGGCTGGCCTTCGTGCCCCTGAGGCAGGCGGCTTGGCGTGTGCGGAGGAGCGGTTCTGGCTGCCTGTGACCGCGGGCAATGCTGGGCAATCCTCTCCTTCTCTGACTCTCAGGCTCCTCTTCGTTAAAACGCAGTTGTTGCACTGGGTCCTTAGAAAGGCCTTCTCTTACTTTCTGTATTCTTTCATTCTCTGTTTTGTCGCAAATATGTACAGAATAAATATGCAGTGTTTTCCTTGCACATGACAATTATAAAGTATACTCTGGCCATCCTGTACATCTTGCAAAGAGCCGGAATCAGATAGAAGGCCAGAGAAAGGAAACAGAGTCAGCCCTGCATTTTCCCAGCATTTGCTTATGAGGAACTAAAGCAGAATTTCCCCCACGCCCTCCCCTGGCCACGGCCCAGGCTCAGTGGAGGTCCACGGTCTCTGCCTCCACCTCTCTCTAGGGAACCTCTGAGCGGGCCAGGACCACAGGGGAGATATCGGAGTTCACTTCCGTGACTATAGCCTTAGGCTTCCTCAGCCGGGATGGTAGATGGAGAGCTTTTGGAGGGTGGACACCCACCCTGCCTTAGGACACGGGCAGTTATCCGGAAGGCACATCCAGTGGGAAACCAATTTTCAGGATGTCATTGCGCTGGAGAGAAGCAAACAGAAGAGGGGATCAGAGGGGCAGCATTCACAGAACCCCTGTCGCTTCCTCGAGCTGGAAAAATCCATCATTCCCTTTCTGGGAGCCTTTCAGGCCCGCAGAGGGAGGGGTCATGAGTCAACAGAAAGAATAATAAAGGTGTCCTAGCCTTGAAGGCTTATTCAGGGCAGCAAAGAAAGTACCACACTGCGGTGTTTGAATGCTGAGACTTTTATCCACGTATTTTATCAAACATTTGCCTGTAGCATCCTGGCACACACTCTGTTCTCTCCTGGAGGGTCAGGTGGAAGGATTCTTTATTTTTAACAGTGAACCAAACTAACAACACGCACAGTAACTCAGCCGCCACTCGTGCACTTGTGTGTGCGCCCGCGCTCACACGAGCGTGTGTCGAGGCTGCGGTGTACCGTGAAAGGACGCGAGCTTTGGAGTTCCTCATTCTTCACGTGTTCATTCCACAGATCTTGCTGGGCTCCTCCCATGAGGCCCACGCTCTTCTGGGCCTGGGGCTGCAGGGTGAACAGAGGACACACCGTCCCTGCTCTGCAGGAGCTCGTAGTCTGGGTCGGTGGGGGCGGGGGGACAAACGGTAAACGCACGCACTAGTCAGAGCTGAGGGCTCCTGGGCGGCAGCAGCCTTACGATGCTCGACACATGGCTCCGAGCTCACTGAGCCTCGGTTTATGCGTCTGTCAAATGAGATCAGAACAGTCTTAAAGGGATGTTTTAAGGCTTACAGAGAAGGTGCCTCAGTGGCACGTGAGGGCCTCTCAGGAAGTGGCAGGCACCGTGATGGAGTTCAGGTCCTGGTTCCCACGCTGGAGCAAAAGAGAAAGGAGAGAAAGAAGACGTGCAGAACCTTCGTAAGCAGCCGCCCCAGCGGGGAGGATGGAAAGCTCTTCTGCCACTTTCAGCAGCAGAAAAACTGGTCTTGTACCAGTTGCTTTTGTCACCACCTCTAGAAACGAAAACAAACAAAAAGTGGGCAATTGAATTCAACGTCAGTGTCTTCCCGAGTCAGAGGTGGATGAGTGGAATGTATCGGTTGATGGAATGAGAGGCTGAAGAAAAGATGCCCAGAGTTTGCAGGACTCTTCAGTTCTGAGTCTAGAATCTTGTTCAATCGCGTACGTATGCACTTTACAAAAATGTGACAGGTTTCAGTGAGGTAGGCTCATTCAGCCATTTAACGAGTGCGAATTAAACTGCGTGCTGAAATGAAAAGGGCTGCAACCCCCCGTGCCCTCAAGAAGCTCCCAGGGTGGTAGGAAGGCAGCCGGACCAAGCACCATAATACAGCCCAGAGAGGCGTGTGTACGGCGTCCTGGAGTGTGGGGTGAGGGGTTCAGCTTGGCCAGGAGATCTAGGGGAAGTGTCACCAAGAAGATGGCACTGGAGCTGACATCTTTGTGGGGTTTTGAAGGATCACTGCTTGGTAGGAAAGATAGGCGCCGGCTGGTAGTGGGCAGTAACTTTTATTCTCAGAACTTCTTTTGTTTTAATCCTTGCAGCCAGTCGACACCCTTGACCTTGTCTCCAGTAGCCTTTCCTCCTTGTCACAGAACACTCACGCCATGTACAGTTACGTAATAGAGTTGGTCCAAACATGAGATAATTGGCTTTGAAATGCCACATTATTTGTGGTTACTACACCCCAAACTATTAAAAAGTGCACAGTGACACGAAGAAGAAGCTGTCGTGAAGCTGTTTTATGACACCCCAATGTAAATGAGAAGCTCTGAATTTTGGTCTGTGATTCGTGTTGACTTGATTCCTTATGAAAATATGGACAATAGTAAAACAAAAAAATATAAGCTAAGTGTCAAAGCCATGGAAAACCATGCATAGGCCAAGAAGATAAGACCAGGGAGGAAGTACAGAAAATATGCAACTGAAAGAGCACAGAAAACTTGTTTTAAAAAAGGTGAGTTTGGTGCTGAGCTTTCTAGAGGCTTAAGCAAGAACAGCTTTTAAACACCTCCTGTCGGTTACCCTATTTACAACAGTGGGGTTGATGGTTGTACTTTCTCGATGGAGTAGAAAAAGGGTTTTCTTGTTCCGAAAAGAATTTTTTTCACAGGGATCTACATAAAGGAGAGGTTTGAGGTTAAAGAATATGGACCATGGTGAAGCACAAATGAAATGGTAAATGTGGTTGTTAACAAGCTCGAGCTTTGAAGTCATGCTGACCTGAATTCAGATTCTGGCTCCACAGTTTACCGACCGCGATGTTAAGCGAAATTCTTAGCCATGAGTTTCCTAATCTGTGAAGTCAGGAGGTTAAAGTGCTGGCTTCACATGGTAGACCAAGAGGACTCAGTGAAGGAGCACACGTCCGGCACTTAGCACAGCTTCTGACACTCGATGTGGGAGCTGCCACTGTGATCCCAGGGCGTCTTGGTACATGGCCATGTCTTACGTGAAAAGGAGACCGGGTCTGCCATCCCGTGTGTGTGACGCCAGAGACGCTCATGCCCTGTGTGTGCTTCTCGGAACAGGTGCTGTTAGCCAGGGTAAAGGGGTTTCTGATGACAAAGGCAGAAGGGCAGCGCCCAGCACAGCAGCGGGGATGTGTCTATGTCTGCCGGTGGGGAGTCAGCAACGCCCGCCCCTCACGCCTGCCTGTCTTACCTCTTGCAGGTGAATGATTCAAACTGCGACCGAGAACTTCTCTCCCTGCTCCTGGACGCCAAGCTCTTGGTGAAGTGCGTCTCCACTCCCTTCTACCCACGTCTTGTCGAGCATCTCTTGGCCAGCCCCCAGCAAGGGCGCTGGGATGCAGAGGATCTGGCCAGACACCTGCGGGCAGCTGGCCACGAGGCCGAAGCCGGGTCACTCCTCCTGGCCGCGCGGGGCACCCATCGGGCCCTGAGGACCTTCAGCACGGCCCTGGGTGCGGCGCAGCACTGGGTGTGAGCACGCCCGCCCATGGCCACCGCCGTCACCAGGCTCAGCTGTTTCCAGAGGCAACATGTGTACCTGTCAGTTGTTCTCAGTGGTTTCAGCGAATTGCAAATAAAGCTGTATATAAATGATGAGCAAGCTGCCACTTTTTTTTTTTTTTTACTTTGTTTTCTTTCTTATAGCGACTGGTTAACATACTTTCCTACTAAGAGAGACTGGACTCTTCTTGTTTATTTATTATTTATTTTTTAGACCGTCTCTTCTGATAGAATACAGTTAATACAGTGTCTAAAACTTCAGTTCAGGCCGTTGGCTGTGGTGGTGGTGGAAGGGGAGAGCGTGTGGAATGGCCAGTGGCTGGAGCACGTCCTGGACGGAGGAAGGATGGACCTGGAGTCACGTCTCAGGTTAGTTATGCGACTTTGGGCAAAGTACTCCCTCTCAGAGCCTTAGTCTGTCCTGTAGAAAATGAGGGTTGTGTTATTTATCTCACAGGTTGTTGTGTGTCATGTGAGGCTCTGTCAGATACTTAGCAGGGGCCCAGGAAATGTTACCTCTTCCCCCGCGTCACTCATGTAGATGAATTGTGATTTGAAGGCCACAGGTAGATGATCAATACCAGCACACGATGGCTGCCTATTGATTAGGGGCCTCCAAACCTGTCAACGTCTCCGTAGAAGGCTGACGGGTTTGCATGTCTGTAGAACCTCTGTAACCGGGGGGTGGGCTGACAGAGCCAGCCAGGATTGGCTGTCGGGGGGTCACTGACTAACACACAGCCAATCATAACAGGTGCGTGGTTAGCAACACCCTTGGGAAAAGCAGCACAGAAAGGGAATTCCCTGTGCAGGACCATAAGGACCCCGATGCACAACTCACTGGCACGTGCTTCCACTGCAGAAGTGTGCACTTGAAGGTGAAGGTTCTCGGCTGGAAGTCCTGGGCTTAGCTCTCGTGAAAGCCTCACACCAGGTTCAACCCACAGCAACCACCCCTAGGCAGCAGTTGGCAGGGAGCAAACTCCGTGACCAAAGGACCATCGGAGGATCTGTCTTATGCACACTGGTCTTTACCACGACCCCAAAGAAATATTTGGAGAGAGAGAGAGAGAAGGTGGCCGTGTACTCATAAGAATGTTTAGTCTAGATAGATAATGTCATCTAGGACAATCCTTTACTACAATGAATAATTTTTAATTAAAGTAATGTGGAAAGGCTGCCTCTGGTCAATTTCCATATTGCTCTGTCAGAGCCATTGGACTGAGTGTTATGTGGCTCACTGAGCGTTGTTGACGTGTGGCATATTGGGACAGCCTAGTCTTCACCTTTCCTCCCCACACTCCCACCAATGCCACACACATACCTGGTTGGGTCCACCCTCTCTGTAAGAGTAAGTTCACTTCACCTCACTTTACCTGTCATCATCACCATCACCATCACCATCATCACCATCACCATCATCATCATCACCATCACCATCATCATCACCATCACCATCATCACCATCATCACCATCATCATCACTATCATCATCATCATCACCATCGTCATCATCACCATCATCATCACTATCATCATCATCATCACCATCGTCACCATCACCATCGTCACCATCACTGTCATCACCATCATCACCATCATCACCATCGTCACCATCGTCACCATCATCACCATCATCGTCACCATCACCATCACCATCATCACCATCATCACTATCATCACCATCACCATCATCATCACCATCATCACCATCATCATCACTATCATCATCATCATCACCATCGTCACCATCACCATCATCACCATCATCACCATCACTATCATCACCATCACCATCATCACCATCATCACCATCATCACCATCACCATCATCACCATCACCATCATCATCATCACCATCACCATCATCATCACCATCACCATCATCACCATCACCATCATCACCATCATCACCATCACCATCATCATCACTATCATCATCATCATCACCATCGTCACCATCACCATCATCACCATCATCACCATCGTCACCATCACCATCATCACCATCATCACCACCATCGTCACCATCACTGTCATCACCATCATCATCACCATCACCATCACCATCATCACCATCATCACCATCATCATCACCATCATCACCATCACCACCATCATCATCATCACCATCATCACCATCATCACCATCACCACCATCATCGTCACCATCGTCTTCACCGTCTGTCATCACTGGCTTCATTTCATTTCTGCTCCTATGGGTGTAGCTAGAGTCTTCTGACAGGAAAAAGGTTTTGTCATCTTTGGAGGACGATTTGCTGGCATAAAAGCCCACTCCGCTGACTTCTGACCGGTTGTCTATTCCAGGATTGAGTTCCTTGCCTGAGCCTTCAGCAGCACCTGGAATCTGGGAATGGCTTGTACAAGCTTCGAGATGCTTCTGAGGAAAAGTCTCAGCGTAATTCTCCCAAATTAGATAACATCTGTCCAGACTGATCCCCGAGGTCACAAAGGCCTTCCTAGAACTGTGGTGCTGCCAGCTGTACAGATGGCATTAATCCAGCCAGGAAGCATGCCTACTGGCAACTTTGGTTTTCCCTAACCTTCCAGCCGACTTCCATCATTTCAACTGATTGTAAACAAAGTAAGCAGTATTCTGAGATAACATAGTCCATTTCAGTGGAATCCATCTAGAGATGTTTTTCTTCTAATTGCAGAATTAGAGGCCTTAGACATCAGTATTGCATCCCGACTATATGAATCTATAAATGAGGCCCAGAGGGCGCCAGGCCAGCAGTGAGTGTGGGTCTCCACATCCAAGCCATCCACCCCAAAATGCTCACGAGGAAGGGATTCCCTCGTATAACCTATGTTGCTCTGATCTGACTCACGTCCTTGCTTATCAGAAACCAAATTTCCAAGATTTGAACACTTTCTATGGGGAAAAAAAAGCAAAGAAACAAAGGGAATAATTCCAGATTCGCGTCAATTGCCTAAATGCTCTAGAAGGCTCAGTTGGGCTTTACAATGTTCTGTTGGTATTTAGATGCTCACCATAATGTTAAAGAAGGAATATGTTGTCTTTCTTATCGTAAAAAATTTGTCCCAGACCTTTCTCTTTGAAAACAAAGAGTAAGAAAGGGATGCTCGGGCCCTCAGTCACTCACGCTCAGATTTCGTAGCCTTCCTTGCTTGGACAGTGCACGCCAGAGTGAGCAGAGTAGGGAGTGAGCCTTTGGTGTCAGATGGCCTAGGTGTGAAGACCGTGAGACCTTTGGGCAAAGCACTTCCTCTGGCTCAGCCTCACTTTCTCATGCATGAGTTGGGCTAATCCTGCCTCTCCAGGTATTTGCAGTTCAAAGATAATGCCATTGCACCGCAGCCGCCCAGCACGCCCTGTGACCTGCTGGGGCCCCACTCCACCAAGGGCCTCCTCTCTCTGACAACGGTGCTGGGCCCCTGCTTCGGCTGCAGAAATTCTCTCCCGAACGTATACCCCAAGCTTTAAGTGCACTCACTAATTTCATCCTCATTACAACCTTATAGGGGGAAATGAGGTACAGAGAGGGTCAGTAATTTGTCCAAGGACACAAAGCCAGCAAGTAATGGAACCACGATGCAATCGTAGGTCATCTGATTCAGAGCCTAGCCCTTGGCCGTGATGCTGTACGAGCTGTATTAACTCCAGTCCTCACAGCTCTTGAGGTGCTCGGCTGAGGAACCTGGGCGAGTTTCCTGGAGGGCATGTGAATGACACTAGGCTGTGTTGGCCATCCCTCCCTTCCATTCATGAACCGATGATATTGTGGCACAGGGGGCTCTGAAATGCCCTTTGAGTCTTTCACCTGCCCACTGACATCCCAGCCTTCTGAAAGGTGGGGGTGCCCTTCATCTCTCTGCTCAAGAGCCCTAATCCTGAGACGTACAGACTCCCCCGCTTCTGCCAGAAGACCCCTAGGCCTTTGTTCAAACCTTCCCTAGCGTTCCAGATTTCCCAGAAGGTGCAGTAGGTTTGACTACCATTTATTAACATTCTCTGTAGACAGTTATCACGGCCTCACGCAGCTTAACTACAACGAGGACGTGTAAAGTGTTAACACCTACGTTGAAGGTCTTCGGGCCCAGTGTAACAATCAGGGCTGCACCTTAGAATCACCGGAGGAGAATTTAAACCAGACTGATGCCGTGTCCCCAGCCCGACCCAGACCAATTACATTAGAACATCTAGGGGTGAGGCCCACGTGATGTTACATCACGGCCAGTTGAGGGAGCAGGCTTTATGTCTTTGGCTTCTCATCTCCTGGCCATGTCTCTGGCCCCTTTCTCCATGCCAGTCCAGCCCCGCTCCAGAGGGCTTGGCTGGTCGAGGACGAGGCTGGCGTCCTCCGGCTGGGAGTGACCTGCTTCTCCCCGGCCCTCGCCTGCAGCTGCACAGGAGCTAACTTTAAAAGGAAGCGAGCACTTTAGAAGAGAAGTGAAAAGGCCCATCACTTATTTAACCCGCAGCTAAATGTAGGCGTGGAGTTCAGGTGGGTCCCTGTGTCTGTTCCGTTTCCCCCTCACCTTGAATACTGGGTCTTATCTTTGGGGAAAGAAAACTCATTCCCATCAATGTAGCAGGAGAGCATTCAAACGCAGTTTTGCCCTATTGTTTGGAGAGAGGCTGCCTTTTTCTTCAGTTCACTGTACACGCAGCCGCCCTCTCCTCTCATTTATCTCCTACAGCTGGGGATTTAGTATCTCTTCTTTTTATTTATTTATTTATTTATTTATGGCTGCATTGGGTCTTTTTTTTTTTAGTTTATTTTTAGCTGCATTGGGTCTTCGTTGCTGCATGCAGGCTTTCTCTAGTTGTGTCGAGCAGGGGCTGCTCTTCGTTGCGGTGCACAGGCTTCTCATCGCGGTGGCTTCTCTCGTTGCAGAGGGCTCTAGGCGCGTGGGCTTCAGTAGTTGTGGCTCGCGGGCTCAGTAGTTGTGGCTTGCGGACTCAGTAGTTGTGGCTCGCGGGCTCTGGAGTGCAGGCTCAGTAGCTGTGGTGCACGGGCTTAGTTGCTCCGCGGCATGTGGGATTTTCCCGGACCAGGGCTCGAACCCGTGTCCCCTGCACTGGCAGGCGGATTCTTAACCACTGCGCCAGCAGGGAAGCCCAGTATCTCTTCTTAATAACTCCAAATTCATAAACTGAAGATGGCTTCGAAAACGGGAGAATAGGAAAATAGAGTACTGGGCGCTTACGGGCTTAAGAGGAAGAAAAGGAGGCTTCCTGTTTGAGGATCCATCCTTGGGATTTTCTCTTCACCGCCAGAGGGAGCCATGAGAAGCGGGGCTTGGTTTCCTATTGTTCTAATGAATCCAGAGTCCTGGCTCAGAGACTCACGCTGCAAACTTGGAGAACAACCGCTCACAGCTGAGAGCTGGGGAATGAGGTGCATCAGACCGTTAGGAGTGAAATGAAGAACAGCTCGGATTCTGATGCTGGGGGTAAATTCCTGGAGGTGGGGTCTCCTCCCCAGTGGTTGTCGGAGTTCTGGACGGGTGCCTCAGGCTCAAGAAGCGGGTTTCAGAAACCAAAGCCCTGGACAAAGGTCAGGGGGTGAGAGAAGCTGAAGGGTGTGAGATTCACCAGCCCTGGAGGGGGCCTGGGGGTGGGGGGATCCTGATGCGTAACTAACCAAGCCTGGGAGGTGGGTTTCACTCTCCGACAGGGACCCCTCAGCCTGGCTAATGGAACTGTGTTGTCTGGGCCAGCAACCTGCTTGTTGCCGAGGCAGCGAGGTTTATGAGAACGCGCTGGATGGGGTCAGGGATCTGGGTTTGAGAGCCTTCCTTGGCTAATTTATGACCTTGGCAGCGTCACTCCTTGGCTTTCTCTGTATCTGTTTCCTGTCTACACCTCTCCACTGCTGTGAGGCTCAGATTCATTGGGGAGCTCTTCCTCCGGGGCCTGGGGGCTGGGGAGGGGTGTCAGGATGAGGCGCCCGGCTGGAGCCTGTGAAAGCCGTGCAGAAGGTCCATCTCTAGACAGGTGCATCTGCACAGGTGCAGCCACGGAGCAGCCTCTGAGGGCCGCAGGCGCAATCCCTAATCTCCCTCTGGTGCTCTCTTCAGCACTTGAATAGTCAAGGGCTCCCCACTGCACCTGAGTTGGGCTGAGGATTTAAATGGGCGTTCGACTGCCTGAGGATGGCGGCCCCGGTTCCTGCCCCTTCACGTTGCCCGTCCTGTGGCAGAGCTGCAGGCCAGTGGCTGAATGGCCCAGGCTCAGGAGCCAAAGCCACCCTGTTCCTGGGAAAGAAGTGCCACCCAAACCCTGCCCGTTTCTCTCTTAGGAAAGAGACTGACTTTCTTAACTGGATACTTGAAGTTCACGTCAACACCACCAGCTACATCTCAGTGTTCTCCGTGCCGTGCCTCTGTCCTTCATCTCCCTGTGTCCAAGTTAGTCCTATTTACAACTTATTTCTTCCCAGGAGATGGGAGAAGGCCTCCTCCTGTCATTTGGTCGATTTGCTTGTAGCCCATTTTTTGAAAACAATTTTATTGGAGTATAGTAGATTTACAATGTTGTGTTAGTTTCAGGTGTACAGCAAAGTGAATCAGTTATACATATAGGCACTCTTTTTTTTTTTAGATTCTTTTCCCATACAGGCCATTACAGAGTACTGAGTAGAGTTCCCTGTGCTATACAGCAGGCTTTTATTAGTTATCTATTTTATATACGGTAGTGTGTATATGTCAATCCCAATGTCACAATTTATCCCTCCCCATCCCCTGGTTTGTAGCCCATTTCTAACAACTCCTTTGTTTTAAATGAAAGAAGACGTTTTGCTCTTCACTAGTACTAGCAATAAAAATAATAGAAGGTACTATTTATTGAGCACTTATATGTGTGCAATTTCTCTTAGATACATTAAGAGTTATCCACAAACCACTCCAGTGAGGAAAGTGATATTATTCTCCATTTATATACGAGAAGACCAACTCGGAGGGGTGAACTGACTTGCCTAAGGTCTCCCTACGAGGGAGGGTCAGGATTTGAACTCATGTCAACCTGAATCTAAAGCTCAACTTTTGCACGACACCGTACTTCTTGAGAATTCTGGCTTTCTGTGCCCGGCTAATAGTCTCAACAGCCATGCACTTTGATAAAAGGGGTCGACCACGGCCAGAGGGTCAGGAACCAATTGTCTCCTCGTGTAAAGAGATGATCCAAAATGTATCCAGGCTCTGTTAGGCAAAAGAGAAATTCTCTGAACCCTTTCATGTTAACTTCCTATTAAAGCAAAAGTTTTTCTCATCCTGCCCTAGAGGAGGGATGTTTCCACTTAGAAAAAAAAAAAAAAAAAAAAAAAGACCTTCTAATTCCAGGTAACCCCACACAGTTGGGAGAAAGCCCAGCTTTCCCACACTTAACTTCAGTCAGAGCTCCATCCGTGTGCCACCCTTTTTCTTTCAAACTCTCTCGGGATAGTAGGTGGGAAGAGACTGGCCCCTTTGTGAGAGAGCAGGAAATCAGAGACGTGGACTGGAGGGACCCTTGGAGGTAGGTCGCCTGGTCCTGCTTCCCACCCACCCTGCTGGGACTCCCTGCTCCAGCGCGTCCGGCAGGTCCTCCAGCCTCTGCGTGAAGGCTGTCTCGCAGAGCAGCTTGTCCCCGAGGTGGCAGTGTTAGCTTTTGTGAGCTGCGATACCTCCTCCCAGCCATAGGCAGCTGCTGCGGTCCACGGGCTGCCCGGGTGTTCCCGGTGCGTGGGCAACGCCTGCAATGATGCTCACTTGAACATCACTGAGCCCATCCTTTCTCTCATCACCTTCAGCCACAACGTGTTGGGCCAGGTCCCTGAATGTTGTTGAAGCTGCCTCTCTACTACAGCAGACACAGAGACCCCCCATCTTCACCTGGTTCCCACCCTCTTTTGCCTGGTCTCCTCACCTGCAGTCTCTCTACTCCAGGGCCCCTCCCTGCAAGCACCAGAACCATCTTCCTAAACTTATGTGACCTTGTCCTCCCCCAGCTGGAAGCCCTCCAGTGGCCCTCCGTGGTCTACAAGGGAAGCTCCTTAGCGATATAATCAAAGCCTTTACGTCATGTTTGGATTAGTGGCAATTTTTTATGTAACGTGCAATGTCCTTTTTAGGTATATCTTCCCAATAACCTCATTGCTGGATATTATTTCTAATGCATTTTATAGAGCACAGAGAGGCTCACAGGTTAGACAGTATCTGCAAATCACAAAGTCAGGAGGTGGGAGATCTGAGATCTGAACGTTGTGGTCTCTGAGGCTCAAACCTCTATTCCGTGTCCCAAGCAGTGTGTGTGTGTGTGTGTGTGTGTGTGTGTGTGTGTGTGTGTGTGTGTGTGTGTGTGTGTTGTGGTAAAAAACATACCATAAAATTTACCATCTTAACGTTGTTTCTACAAGTGCAGTTCACGAGTGTTAAATATATTCACATTGCTGTGCAACTAACCTCCAGAGCTTTTCTATCTCGCAGAACCGAAATTCCACAGCCATTAAACAGCTCCCCGTGTCCCCTCTCCCCAGCCCCTGGCAACCAGCATTCTGCTTTCTGTCGCTATGGCTTTGACTTCTAGGAACCTCACGAGTGGAATCACACACTCTCTGGCTTAGCACGATACCCTTAAGGTTCAACCAGGTTGTAACATATTTCAGAACTTCCCTCCTTTTTAAAGGCTGAATAATATTCCATTGTATGTATATACCTACGACGGGCAAGTGTGGTTTTTTTTGAAGAATGGTCAGCCTCATAGTATCTTGTCCACCATCTTCATTTATTCCAAAGCATAGGACTGTTCATGACAAGCTCTGCATAGGAAAGCATTCCGGACTCTGGATGGCAGATGCCCCAGTGAAGCCAAGATTAAACCCAAGAGAGAGGCCTAGGTGGTGCACTCGCATGGCTCTGCCCCAGAAGTTCCCACCACGAATGGAGTCTGGGAGTCCAACCTATGGAGCGGCAGCTGCCCCGGTTTAAGCATCCTTAGCAGACAGGTGGACCGTGCCCTTCCCTGGTGTGAGTCCTGGGGGAGGATCCCCTGCTTTGTAATTCCTGGTTTATTAGAGTAAATCCCGGGGGTGGGGTGGGGCTTAGGCATCTTTGCTCGTCCTGCCGAAACCATCTTACCTGGGACAACGCATCATCTCCTTTCATGCCGACAAGTCTGGGTGGATCATATCAGCCCCCAACTTGCAACTGAGGAAACTGAGGCACAGAGAAGTTAAGTCAGCCAGCTTGTGAGTGGTAGAGCTCTCCCACCTAAATCTGACTCCTAGTTCCCTGGGGGCCGGGATGTCGCTGGTGTTCCCTTAGGTGAATGTGCCCTGCTAGGTGTCTCAGGGATGTGGGCAGACATCCCCACCCCGCCCCCATGCCCCATTTCCTCCCTCCTGTTCCTGATGCCTCTTCTGAGCCCCTTCCAAGGGGTGGAGGCATTCAGGTCCCAGGAGCAGTGATGGAAGATACGCTGAGAGAAGGGCGCACCAAACGAGGGTCTCCACAGCCTTAGACAGCGTGGGAGGTGGGGGACGTGTGGGTGCTATTGGCAGAGGACAGCTCAGAGGGGGAGGGGGAATTGCTCACCCTCATAACCAAACTCAGAAAGGGCAGGGTCAGAGGGCCTCCGGGAACCCCGGATCTAGGGACTCATGCCTACACGAGTCCCTCTCTCATTTCTTACCAACAGTCGCTGAGCCCTCTGCCTACCAGGTCCCACAGATGGGCCTTCTCCACGTGGCAGCGTTCATGGGCTTAACGTCTGGGCCACCCAAGAGGAAAGGGAGCCTTCCCTGCCCCTCCCACCGACAGGTAGATCCCGGGGACAGGCTCCGGGTGGGTCAGCGCCGCAGAGAGCAGGCTCTGTTACCAGCAGAAGCAGGAGAGGCCCTGGGGACCTGGGGCTTGGCAGCCGCCCTCGTTTAGCTCTCTAGAGGCGACAGGACACAGGTATCTGGGTGCCTCGAGAGGGGGGCTGGGAGGTCTGTGCAGCAGGGACACAATTTCCCCCAGTTGGGATGTTCACTAAGGGGCAGCCTGGTGCAGAGGGAAGGACAGATCGGGGAGCAGCTACTAGGTGGGTCACCCCAGGCAGGAGCCTTCGTGTGTGTCTGTGCTGGCATAAGGTGGCCTCTCTCACCCCGTGACCTCTCTCACTTTTAGACTTGCTGAAAGGGAGAGAGAAGCAACCCCACTCCCTTGGCCTTGTCATTCCTTTCAGGAGCACCTGCAGGAGTTGCCATGGTGACGGGATCCCGCAGCCCTGCTCTTCTGGGCGCCGGGCTTATTAGCTCCTGGCTGTATCTTAACCTCGAGTTCTGGGGCCCAGAGAGTTTGCTAGAAAAGGGTAATTGCTGCAGAAGTTCAGGACTCCTGGTCCCAGAGGTGTCCTGATGCTGGCCTCTCCCAAGGGATGGAGGTTACCAGGATCAGTGCCATTGCTCAGGCCCTCAGCTCATGGGATGACCTTGCAGGGCGGCTGCAGCAAGGTCCTGACAGGCTCCCAGCTTCCCGCGGGTACTCTTCCCGCCGCCCGGGTGTGCGGAGTCGGGGGGACTGTGCCCTAGGGGTGGGATTGTTCCTATTCTTCCTCAGAGCTTACGCGGCACACACCCAGCCTTGGATTCTCAAAACAACAGTGCGAGGTAAACACTGTTATCCTCATTTTACAGGTGAGGAAACAGGTGAAGACACGTTTAAGTGACATACCCAAGGTCGCCCTGCATGTGAGCAGCAGAGGTGGGAATGAGACCTGGGTATTTTCCATCCAGAGCCATCCCTCTTTCCATTATGTTCCTGTCCTCCCCCTCCCCCAATCCTCAAGTGACACTTGCAGACCAGGTCTTAAGGAGCAAAAATGGGCTTTCGATGCAGCTTTCTATGAAATATTTAGATATTTTGCTTCTGATGGGAAGAAAGGACAGCTGTGTTTCATGGTGCTTAGTTAGTATCGTCAGACCCGTGGGAGAGGAATTCTGGGTGGTGATGAAGTGGTCCAGGAAGCAGAGGTAGGTGACGGGGTTGTGCTATGAAGATGCTCTGAACAGGCGCTCGGAGCTGGGGGGCCCCCGGAGCTGTGTGGGGTTGTTTGTCTGGTTTAGAAGGTCAAGGATGAGGCTTCCGCCTAAGGTGTATTATAATTCTATACTCTACGTAGTGGGTAGAATCTTTTTTCAGTTAAAAGATTAAGCAAAGTCACCTGTTGGGTCTTGGGACTGATTTGGACTTGGAATTGCTCTCTCATTATCACCTGGTCCTGGGTTAATGGCTATGGGAAATACGGAGCTGAACATGGTGTGACTTTGGCCTCTGACAGCTTACACTCAAGGAGGAGAGGTGCCTTAGGAAGTGGTTTCCTGGGATGGGCACACATTAGAACAAAGGTCTTAACTTGGAGATCTGCTCATCCCTGGGGTTACATGGCTGGGCTTCAAGGGGGGTCCATGAAATCCCTGAAGTTGCATGCAAAATTGTGCAGTGTGTATGAGTGTGTGTGTGTGTGTGAGTGAGTGAGGGTGAGGATGCCCATGGCTTTCTCTGGATTCTCAAAAATCCAGAAAGGTTAAGAGACACTGAATAAGAATCTTTTTGAGGGTGACATAAGTGACTGGATTCAAGACACAAAGCTCATTATAAATTATGTTCTGTAGAGTCTGTGCACAGCGCTGATACTGTGTGAAGAGTGGACTTGAACTCAATTCCACAGGCCAGGTTAGCTTCACACACCTGTGTGTGGTGACCTGTCCCCCTGCCCGGTGGGAGAGACCTCGTCCCCCCACCTACTGTAGGAAGAGGTCTGGGAAGTGGGGTGCAGGCCCGCGCACAAGTGTTGTTCTGGTTACAGCGCAAACAGTGCCATTTTTCTCAGCACCTCTGCCCTCCCACAGAGAACAGCCTTCTCTTACCTCAGCTGGCTCAGCTCAGGGAAACAAAAAGAACTCAGAAGGCAACAGATTTGGGGCCAGAAACAGTTGCTTTTTATGCTTGTTAAGCGTCTAGTGAGATTCAGAATAAAACCCACCACTGTGAAAGAAACTATGAAATAAAAGGAGCTTTTATTACCCTGGGTTCTGCCTTGTTCGAGACACTTACCTTTCCATTGTGAAACATAAACCTCCTGCGTGCCATGGCACCAAGAAACGCCCGGCGCTGAGTTGTTGTTGATTTCTCCTCCTAGACCATCTGGGCCACCAAGCCGGGATCTGTAGGAATGTTTACGTGGTGGAAAGGGAACAGAGAAATGGGCTGAACCTTTTTCAGCGGTTTTATGCATGCGTGTCCATTACTTCTGCAGGAAGAAGGAAGATTCACTACGTCTAGAAATGCAGAGCCTTGCGAATACCGTGCCATGAAGCCCAGCGTCTGGAGCACGGCCCGGCTTGAGACGGGTAACTCTGCTTTCCAGAACCCTGGCACGTCATCTGCTCCCAGATTCGGAAATGGGGGGCCACCTCCCCTGGAAGCCGTGGGGTATGGCACCGGGTCCCTGGGGAAATGGGACAGAGTGTGGGGAGGGAGGGAGGCGTCCTCAGTTGCCAGGGTGCTGGTCTTGGGAACCTCCCACAGAAGTGGATTAGATGGGGACCAGCCTCTCTTTCACTGAAGTCCTGGAAGCACGCCCTCTTTCCCAGTACATGACCTGTCAGGCCTTCTGGCAGGTGAGTCCTTACTGCCTTGAAGGAAAAGAGAAGCTCTTGTCGGAGACAGAGGGGAAAGGGACTAACACACATTTATTGAGCCCCTACTATGTACCAGTCAAGCTTTTAGGCACTTGACGTAAGAACTTAAATGCCTCTGGGAGGTGGAGATTTTCATCCTTATTTATAGATGGAAAATGGAGTATCAGTGAGACTGAGTGCTTCCCCAGAGACGCTCAGGTCGTTAAGTGACAGAGCCCAAAAGCTAACTATTTTGCTCTATGGTGTTCTGATATTTTGGAAATTTAACTACTCTGCAGTTGCAAATTTGTAATCATTTAAGGCACTGGAAAGGGTCTGAGGAGTCACCCAATTCAACTATCTTCTTCGTGTGGGGGTCCCTTAGAGTTAACGGAGCAGCCTCGGCTCACATGTTTTCCCGGCTCCATCACTGGTGAGGAATCACCCAATTCAACCATCTTCTTAGTGTGGGGGTCCCTTAGAGTTAACGGAGCAGCCTCTGCTCACGTTCTCCCGGCTCCATCACTGGTTAGACTGGGTCACTGGAACATTCACCAGGTCTGCTACCCTCCTGGGCTCCATGGCTGAAGTGCTAGAACCCGAGGGAACTGGCAGTAAATAAATGCAAGGTCAGCTCGGTGACTCGGCTCTGGGGGCTTTTAGGTCAAGAGGATCCTGTGTTGGGACAGGGCTGGGCCCAAGTCTCCTTCACAGGAGAGACCGAAGTTTGCTGAGTAGAGTAGCTGCTCAAACAAATCCTCCCTGATGGAATCATACGAGGAAGTGGAAGATGCACAGCAAGTGGGAATGGAACGCAGTCATGCTCCCCAGACCCCAGACACAAGCTTTCCAGCAGGAGCTGTCTGCAGAGCTCTGCGGCGAGCTGCCCGAAGTCCCAGCTGAGAAGCAGCCCCCAAACCACTGTGTCTCTGAAGCCCCTTGGAGGGGAAAAGGAGGAAAGCAGCCCTGTCTAGCTGCAACGTCTTTCTCCCCACGGAGGCCCTGTGAACAGCCTGGCGACCTCGCTCCAAGCCCAGCAGTGAGCTGGGGCTATAATGTCATGAAACTCATTTCCATCTGTCAACTTCTTTAATTAGGTGGGGAATTTCATCAACAGTCTGTGGACCTAGAGAGTAGCCCAATCCATCATGTTTCAAACTTGGAGTAAACCAAAATAAAAATATGCCAACTTGCAAGCTGATAGACCAACCCAGCCTGGATGCTTTAAAATCATTGCGAATGAACGAGGAGTCTGAGTAATAACCTGTGCACCGCGTGCCAGAGCTGGCGTGATATGCTCACGGCACTTTATTTCTATCCAGGCTTCAGAGTGCCGGCATCAAATCCTGCCGTCTGCACGAAATGCTACCAGCCTCAAGAGTCCTTTATTTCCAGACTCCTAAAATGCTAACACACATTAGCAGAGCGTTTTTTTAGTTTATAAAATGCTTTTATGGACATCCTCTTGTTTAATTTATGACTTACAATCTCTCTGTAACTCGTAACCTCTCTATAAAGAATCATCCTCACTTTATGTAGAGGGCGGGCAAGAGTTAGAGAGGTAAAATGCATTTCCCAAGGTTACACAGGCGGTAATTGGCCAATAAATCCTTGCATTTGGGTCTTCTCACTTTAGATCCCAACACTATACCTCCAGAGCAATGCTGGCCCGTGTTATTGTGAATGTTAGTTGAATACCTCTAGTGATGGGGAGCTCACTCAGAGAATCTCATTGCGCTGTTAAACAGCCCTGATTGAAAGTGGAGGCAAATCTGCCTCCATGCAAAACCCACTCATGGGACCTGCAGGAGCAACGCAGGGCTTGTCTGCTCTCCCGCAGACACCCTTACAGCCCCACCATGAACGGCACCTCAGACTACAGCATGCGGCTCATCCTTCCTCGTCTTGCTAGAAAAAAGAAAGGATTTTATCAAGGGTTTGGCTCAGACAAGCTAAACTCTGTCCATAACACATTTCTAAGGTGAGCTGGGCAACATCGGCATCACTGATCAAACCCACACGCCATCTGCCTGATCCCCATTGATAGAGTTCTGCTAGCAATTGACGTCGAGCTAACGGGGCTGCAGTTCCTGAATTTTTGCCTGCCCGCACTTTTGGAAGTTATTCTCCATTTTTTTCTTACCTCAGGTGGCTCTGAAAGCACTGGCAATTCCCTTCAGCCTCTTGGAGTGTAACCTGCGTGAGCCTGGAAGCCGCCCTCGCACCATCTGGCTCTCGTGTATCCTCTTCTGTCTTGCCGTGGATCTCGACCCCGCCTTCTGTGTGTCTACCTTTGCTGCTGTAGAGACGGTTCTCCTTGGAGAAGTTGTAAACTGGAAAAGTTAGACCTTGAACCTAGACCTCTCTGACTTAGGTTCCCTTGTTCTTGCCCTGTACCATGTGCATGCCCTCTGAGCTCCCACTTCCCCGCTCAGCTACCCACCCCTGGGTGAAGAAAGCCCCATCTTCATTTTATAGACAGTTGACAGTGAGTCCCACACTGGGCCATGAGCATTGAACTTGGTGGGCTTTGCTCTAAGAAAATCTGTGCCCCAGGCGCCCCCTCCAGCGATGCCTGAATGAATAGGCTTGCAAACTTAGGGTTAAAGTTTGTGACTCTGACCTTATGGTTAGCCCTAAAGGACCTGAGGCTTGGTAAGTCAGGAAGGCTTCCTGGAGCAGGTGATGTTTGGGGCAAACTGTAACTTGCCGACCAGGATCCATGCGGGCTAATGGCCACCCGGCTACAAACCTTAATGCCAGGTACATCATCCGTGTTCAAAAAACTGGATTGAGGGGCAGCAAAGGTTTGGGTCTAAGATGGTTTTCTCTTTCTTAAAATGGGAGAATAAACAATGGAATCTCCCTTAGTCATTGTATCTGGTTGCTGTGAATTTAGGTAAAGAAATAAATCTCTAAGCTGTGAATTTAGATAAAGAAATACATCTCAAATGTCTATTTTGTAAAATTCCATCTTTTCTTTATATTTGTCATCACTTATGATGAAGCCAGGATTTCATACTTCTTTTGATCTAGTCAATGCTGGAGTCAGGCCTGAGCTGAGACCCCCAACCACTGCCCTGTGTGGAACTGCAGGGGCTGGGCTTAGCTTTCAAGTAGGCAACTTGCTGGAGAGGAATTCCTTCCATTTATGATGCGAGGCTCGGGGGCCTGGGATAATCCTGTCTAGCTTTCAAGGCTCAGGTTGGGTCCCCTCGAGCCCCCGCGATCGCTGGAGCCGCCCTCAGTCCTGTGCCTTTCGGGTGCTGCCCTCGGCCTGCAGTGGCCTCCCCTCGCCTCTTTGTCTTGTTCTCCAGAACTGAGGTCATGCTTTATATCCTCCTGGGAGATTTTATGGACACCCACCCCTGCCGACTGGGTTTAGGGCCCTGTTCCTCACCTTTGTCCAACCGGTTTTTGTTGCAGGGACCCTGGTTATCAACTGTCTGTCCCCCACTAACTGGGGCCTCCGCAGCAGCAGGACCTGGGCCTCACTGTGTCTGGGCCTCCAGCACACGGCATCACGTGGGAATGGCTGCTGTGCCTCGAGGTCTCTGGCTGTGCTCAGGTCAGTGGTCAGCTGCTTTCTGGCTGTCCCATGTGTCAGTCTCCACCCACAGCTGGATCCCAGGGCTTCAGAGAGCAGTCGGAGGGTTCTCAGCATCCCTCCTGCCCTGGGCGCAGAGCTGGGTGTCAGGAGGAGCTCATTTCTCAGACTGAATATTTCGAGTCTGGAAACACATACCTTCATCTCTGCCTTTTTTCATTCTTTTTCAAAATCGGTATTTTAGACTAGCTTCGGGCCCCAGGTGAAACCTGCCAGGTTTCTGCTGATCTGAGCCTGCTGTCTTATGTTTAACCTCGACAGGAGAGCCGGGCAATGAATTGGTTGCTCCTAATTCACTCATGAAGTGATGCGGTAATTATGTCTCTCAAGGTCCGCAGCAACCTTGGCACGTTTGGGGGCTGCGGGAAGGGGGGGCGGTGAGCGCAGGTGGGCTCAGAGCTGCCTCTGCTCAGCGGTAAGGGGGCAAATACCTTCAATACGTCCTGTCCGAGGATTTGATCAGTCTCAGGCTAGGGTTGGAAGGGGCCTTCGTCATCCAGCATTCTCTCTTCAAGCAGATTTCCTGGAAAACAGCGTGGTCAGCCCCAGGGGAGCACCCCTGCAGCGGCCGGGCTGCAAAGCCTTCATTCCGAGCAACGCCTCCCTTTCCTGGAGTGCACACCTGTCTCCCAGTGACTTCTCCTCGCCTGCCAGCTGTGCCCTCCAGGCGGACACAGGGCAGCTGGTTTCCTTGTGCTTGGAGGACTGTTCTTTAGATGCTTGGACACATTTCCCTGGGAACCTTCTTGGTTCCTAACGCGTAGAACGAGGGATGGTCCTGAGAGCCTCGGCAGGTCAGGCGCTGGAGGGACAGAGAGACCCTCCCTGGCCTAGAAGAGCCGCAGGGGCAGGCAGCCAGCTAATCTGCACATGGGGGAAGCGGCTCCTCAGGGGAGGGGACGCAGAGCCGCGTTCCCTCCACTGCGGCCTCACGGCCCTGCTGTCCCCCTGAGCGCTGTGTAGGGGGCGCCCTTACCCTCTCTGCCCTCTCGTCTCAGGGCTTCCGACACCACGTGGGGCCCCCTGCTGGGCCCGGCCCGCAGGGAGGGGGCAGCCCTGTCCCTCTGCTCTGCCGCCTGGCTCTGCGCTCTGGGAAGCGCGCCCCGGTATCCCCACTGCCTGGGCTCTCGCTGCACCCCAGGCTCTGGTTGGCTTGGTGGGTGCGTGCTCACTGAGAGGGCGGGGTCGTCTCTCACCTGCCCTTTTATCCCCACCGCCACCTCTCAGGCCCTTGTAGGGAGCAGCTCCCAGACCGTATCCACCATCCATTGCTGACTGGGATGCTGAGCTTTTTAGTTCTTTTTAAACGACCCGTAGCAGGATTCTGCCTTCTGCCGGACGTCATCACAAAGGTCTCCCGGGTCTTACAGAAGACGTGCATCACATTTTATTCTGAAGTTAACATGACCTCTGTTATTAGACTTGAATAGATGTTATATTTAGCACTTTAAGTGCTTCCTGTGTTTTAGGCAGGGTTTTAAATACCCGTTCAACTCTCGCCACAATTCTATGACACAGGTGCCGTTATTATTCCATTGCACTGACGGAGAGGTTGAGGCACAGGGCATTTAAGTAACGTGCCTCAGGTCACACAGCTAGAACTCCACTGGTATTTGCACCCAGCAACAGAAGCAGCCTGTTCTCTGCTGCCTTAAACTTGGGGCATGTGCAGCCTCCATCGAGACTAGGTTCTGGAGACCCGTTTTTATCCAAATTCAACATCTACTCCAGGTGTAGCCTTCTTCGTTAATCCACTGTTTTAATAGAGGGATTGGCCTCCGCTCACAGCTTCACCAGATAGCTTAACCTTCTTGGAAAGCTTAGCTGTTCTAGTAGCTTCTAAGCCAACCACTTTGCAGTAAAGAAAGGCACTTCTGCAAGTCGTCGGCTTTCATCTGCCGGCCTGCATGTACTGCTGTGGCCTCCTCCTTAACTGTGAGAAAGTTTGCCCGCGTCGCTTCAACACTCTGACGCACCAAAAACAAATCTCACAAAACAACGCGACCTCCTGTGTTGTCCCAGTTGGGACTGGTTCCTGGCAGAATGGGACTTGAACCAGAGCTGGCCGACTGCAGAGTCTGCACTTCCTCTATTCCGCTGCCTTCATTAATGCTGATGCAGAGGCGAGGCCGGCGCGCGCCGCTGTGGCTGCAGGGCCACGCCTCTGCCAGGACGGGCTCCTGACGGCCCGGCTCGTGTGCTGCTCTCAGGGCCTCGCCCAGCGCGGTGCTCAGTCTGGCTTTTATGAATGGAATCATATTGGGGTCGGTAGTAGCCAAAAGAGTCAAACGTGCAAGAGACTCCTTTGGTGAAGAAATGTCATGTTTTCATTACTTAAGTTGGCAGGTTGGGGGGGTTTAGGGGAGTGACATGTTTGACACTGTGTCTGTGGCAGTGGGGAGAGTTCTGGAAATAGCCTTGGTGTTCACGGCCCAGGACAGTTTGCCAAGGGGGCCAGCACCCGGGTGGTGAGGGCCTGGGGCAGAGGCGCTTCCTGGGCTGTGGACACGCTGCACACGTGGAAGGCATGTCGTCTTGTGACACGGTGTGTGCACGTGTGTACGAGAGTGACGGTGAGGGCCCTGGGACCAGGCCACGGTGGGGACGACAGTCTGACCAAGGGTGGCTGGAGGCAGGTCACCACCACGGCCATACCTCTGAGGGCTGCAGAAGGGGCAGCTGTGGCCCATGTGGCCCCAAGGGCAGGATGCCGCCCCTGCCCAGGGTGGGGGAGCAACCATGCAATGACCTGAGTGCCCAGTCTGGCCCTTGTTCTGAAGCTGTTTGGGACTTTCACTCCGTTAATCAGTGTCATGTCTTCTTTGCCCTGTGATCTGAAGCAGTCAGTGGCTGAGAGTCAGACAGAGTCCAGCCCACAGCCTCACAGACGCTCATTTGCTGCGTGACCCCAGCTCCCCGGGCCTCAGATCTCCCGTTTGTAAAATGAGGGTGGTAATTGACTTAGCAGGGTCCTTGGAGCCTTAAATGAAGTAAGGAATTCTAGAAGGTTGCTGAACACGTGGTCCAACCTCGTGGGAGGCACGAAGGGGTAGATCACAACAGCGGGCTCCTGGAAGCTTCTGTCTGGGGTGCAGAGCAGAAAATCATCCCGCACACATTTCATTGGTTTGTCTCTTCCCTGCAACTCGTGCTCAACGACTGCTTGCTTTCGGTGGGATGGCCGGGCAGGACGAATGTTTGGGTGTCCTCCTCTCAACCTCTAGACATGAAACCTGTTAGAAAAAGGGAGGAATGATTCTTCTCAAGTTTCAAACTTTTCTTTATTCTCATCTGTGTGCCAGATGTAGGTTCAAAAAGTAAAACCAAGATGCTCCCCAGGTATCTGGAGAGTGGGTGTTTATTTTAACCCACGCTCCTCCTTCCTCACCCTCTTCAGACGGGTGAAGTTGGAGAGGAAAATGACAGGAAGTTTTTCCAGCCGGCAACCTGGGACAAGCTCCCCCAGAGAATGGGATGCATTTAGAGTTTTTAGCAAGGCTAGGAAGGATGACTGACAGGAAGGGCGCCCATCTGCAGAGCTGGCAGGTGTCTCTTCAGAATGGAGGGTGGCCAATGACATGTCTCTCAAATGCTTGCCTGTCAGCCCTGCCGAGGTGAGCATCTTTAGCTCCTGGATGAATTGCCTCACTGTGGCAGTACCAGCCAATCACACCCGACATTGGCGGGAGCCTTATTTGGCTTTAATGGCGATGGATTTCTGGCTGAGAAGGGCACACGCCTGTCCCAGGATGTGACGTTCATTTTGCTGCATGCAGCCCACACACCTGTGCCTGCAGGTAGAGCCCAGCGGGCCGCGCAGGTAGAGGTAGACAAGCAGCAAGGCTGGGTGCCTCTGTTTGTCCTGTTCTCTCCTCCCTGCTGCTGGGTCTCTGTTCCCCACCCACCCCCGATTTTTGGCGCATCTGCAAGTGTCTAAAGGCTCGGTTGCTGAGGGTGGTCACCCCCATCCAGGATTTCCTGAGCATTGTCATTGCTGGAGCCGCTGGGCCCCAACACAGGGCCGGAGATGCCTGCTCCTTCTGTCTTCAGTGACTGGAGTTGATTCCGGATTTATTCTCCGACATGAATTTAGTGATTGTAAATGTCACAGCCTCACACTGTTTTTAAATATGTTCGTGACTTCAGAGTCAATGGGAATTTGAATTTCAAGAGCTTGTTATTTCTCTTCCTGTTACTTCCAGGAAGAGAAAAAAAAAACCATACAGATGTGATAACATCTGGGTTTCCGTGGTGCCCGAATCAGTCATGCTGGGCGAGAACTCTTGTCTAGCACCCACTCCCCTTTCCTGTTGAGGGGCAGGTTTTACCTGGTAAAGGGGACACAAGTTTTGAGTTCTTGCCTCTCCATTTGGCCTAAGTATAGAGATCGTCCCTGTTATAAAAAAACAAGCTTTGCTGATAACCGATTCTGTTAACATCATACATAAAGTATCTTGGTTCTTCATCCAAATGAGTCTATAGCCTTCATGAAACCAACTTGCAAACACCCTCCCCATGGCATTTGGAGGCAGTTATTTAAAACAGAATGACAGTTATTTAAATGAAGTTATATGAAGTTATTTAAAACAGAATGACATCATCCCAAGCCTCTAGAATACAGTTTAGAAGTAGATCAAGAGATAAGCACCCTCCACCTCGACTTGGAGTCGAGCAGAAAGAACAGTGGAGTCAGAGGCCTGGCCTTCAATCCTAGTTCTACCACTGATGGTAAAGCCTGAATCTCCCTGAGCCTCCCTGTTCTCATCTGTACAATGGGAGCAATGGTCACTACCTCATGAGTCACCAGGATTCAACGAACCAGCGCGTGTCAAAGTGCTGAGCTCGGAAAACACTCCACACACGGGGGCTGAGTTTGAAGAGGGAAAAAAGTCACAGTAGAGGGTTGTGCCGGCTCAAAACTCAAAACTGTGGAAACTTACAGAGGGAGAGGATGGGAAAGGAGAGAGGGAAGAGGAGGGGAGAGTACGGGGAGAGGGGAGGATGGAAGAGAGAGACAGAGACAGAGAGCCAATTTATCCAGAAAAAATCCTGAGAGGCATTTCCTCCAAAAGAAATATTTTTCACAGAAATAAGACCATTTCAAACTGCACCAAAAGTAGTAGTTTACATTTACTGACCGCTTCCTAAATCCCAGGTCCTGCACATCTTTCCTGGTGAAGATTCCCTCTGGTCTCCTACCTGGGGTAGGAATAAGCCTGGCTGTGAGTTAGGACTCCAGAGCTCCCCTAAGGAATGTTTTATTTTCAACCTTAATGTGACCGTGTTATACAATTTCATGCCCTGAGCAACCCTATTTAGTAGGACTGTAAAATGAAATGCATCTCATATACATTTTCACTTTATTTCTGGATTCTCATGACTACCTTTTAGGTCACAGTTAAAGTTGAGAGGCATCCGCCCCAGGGACCCCACCCAGCAGCATCATCACCTAGGACCATGCAGGATTCCTGCTGAATTTGCCATTGGATCACTGCAGATCTTCCTGAAATGGAAAAATAATAATCCTTCCTATTTGAATAGTGTTTCCTTATATTTGTCAAGTGTTTTCTGTACAAAATTTTACATAACCCTGAACAAGGCCCTGTAAGATAGATATCAACATTATTGCCGTTTACAAAAGGAGCCTGAGTCCCATAGAGGTTAAATGACTTGTTTGAGGTCACTAAATGGTAACACTCTATAATCCCAGGAAATTTGGTGTTCCCTTCCCCTTCACTGTGTCCCAGTTGCTAATGTTGCATTACAGAACACCCCAAACAAAGCTGTCAGACAACCACCCATGTATTATGTTCACAGATCCCCAGGGTCAGGAATTTGGAAAGGTCACAGTGGGAAGGACTGTTTCTGCTCCATGCTGTCTGGGGCCCCTGCTGGGAAGACTGGAAGGTCGGGCTGACTTGACAGCTAGAAACTAGAATTATCTGAAAGCTCACTGCTCATTTTTCTCATAGTTGGCTGGAACAGCCAGTGAGGGCTATTGGCCACAGTGCTGACACATGGCCTCTCCATGTGGCTGCTTGGGCTTCCTCACAGCATGGTGGCTGCCTTTCAAGAGCAAGTGTCCCAAAACGAGCTGAGCAGACAGAGGTCATATCGCCTTTATGACCCGGTCTTGGAAGTCACATAGCATCACTCACAGCATAGCCACAGACCTGCCCAGATTCATGGAGAGGGATAATAGAGCTCAGTCTGTGGGAAGAATGTCAAAGTCACATCAGGATGACTTTGGGAAGCAGGCTTGTTGATGTCAGGAGGGCTTTGGGAGAGGTTCTCTGGGAGAAAACAATGCAACCCCTCTCCTTGGTGCCTCCCCCATACCTTCTGTTCTTAGATGAAGGACTGTTTGGAAAGGTGAGGACCCTTGCTCCGTTTGCCAGGACATGGTCTCTTATATGTGATTCATGAATGGGGCTAAAACATAGTGATTGCAGCAGGCAGCAGGAATTTCCGGTTTCTGAAATATCTTATTCCTGCCCAATTCCACAGAGGATCTGAGGTGGTTTTCCATATAGTGCGTGCACACACACACCAGACACACACATATACACGTCACAGAAGATCAAAAAGTAAAAAAAAAAACAAAGTAAAAAACTAACCCGGATCAAAATCACATTTACTGTCTTAAAATCATCCTTAAACAGTGACTGAACACTGGGTCAAGCTCTGAGCTTCAGCTCAAGGCAGAAGGACCAGGAATGTTTGTGAAATCAGAGGTTCCTAATGCCCCTCCCTCTTCCCCATTGCTTTTACCAAGATGGCAGGCAGCTGTCTACCCCAGGCTCTCTGGTAGTTTTAAAAACTTCTTATTCTGGGGGGCTTCCCTGGTGGCGCAGTGGTTGAGAGTCCGCCTGCCGATGCAGGGGACACGGGTCCGTGCCCCGGTCGGGGAAGGTCCCACATGCCGCGGAGCAGCTGGGCCTGTGAGCCATGGCCACTGAGCCTGTGCGTCCGGAGCCTGTGCTCCGCAACGGGAGAGGCCACAACAGTGAGAGGCCCACGTACCGCAAAAAAAACCAACCATTTTTTAAAAGGATGATAATGGCCTGTGTTCTTGACATTTTAGGGGAAAAAGTCAATTGGAGAGGAACAGCTGGGTCATTGTCAGGCCATGGTCGAAGCCTGGCAGGAGAGGCAGAACATCCCTCCTTGTCTTGTGTCTCACACTGGCCTTTTCCCCGAAATCCATGCCAGGGCACTTGAGCAGAATCAGTGCTCCTCCACGAACTAACAAAAACTCAGCAGAAAAATTAAGATGTGAAAAATAAGTCTGACATCTCAAAGGCAAACAGGAGAAAACTAAAACCTGCCTTCTCTTTCTCTTTTCCCTTTAAGGAAGAGGTGAATTCTTTGAGTGACTTCTTTGTTTCAGGCGGAGCTAAGTGATGTGCCTTAATTATCCGCTCTTTCTTCTTCACAGCTGCTAATTGCTCTTTATTATTTGATCGAGTCTATTTCAGCAAAGGCACAAAAGTGATACATTCTGAGTCTGGAGAAATTAGCCATGAAATGAGCATCTACTGAATATTGGTATTGTCTTTTCTGTTTCTTGGTGTATGTATTTATTTAATATTGTTTTGAAGACACAGAAGGTCTGCGGGTTCAGTTCTGAGGTCTCAGCTCAAAGGAGAGCCAGGAGCCTGGGATTCCCTCGCAGGTGTGTGGCCTGGGAATCTGCTTCTAGATCCCTCTCTCTGTTATTACACCAGGCTGTTCCCCAGGATGAATGGGGTAGTACTTGGAAAGCACAGAGCCCAGGTCCTGGTGCAGAGTAAAATGCTCCATGAGTTCTAATCATTACTCTTGCCAAAGGCAAATCGGATTACATCTGGCTTCTACCTAAAATGCTTCATGGACCCCTTCCAAACGTCATACCTCGACCTTCCCCACCTTCCATAATCTGGACCCTCCTTACCTCTCCAGAACCATCCTTGGGCCCCTCCCTTAAGCCTCGCTGAACCTCTTTCAGATTCTAGAAAGCTCTGGACTCTTTTTCTCCAAGGGGATGTACAGCACTTGCTGTTCCCTCTGCCTGAAATTTTCATTCCTTCTCTTGTCCTCCACCTGACTAACTGCCACCCACCCTCCAATCTCTGCTCAGGTGTGACCTCCTCCAGTCCCAAATCTGGGTCAGGTCTCTAGCCCGTGCTCTGCCCCAGGGCCCTGCCCTTCCCTGTACTTGTACTTGTCAGACAAGGCTCTGATGCTGGGTTATCATGTGTCGGGGGCAGTGTTGGTGGCAGGCTTATTCTGGGTCCTAAGACTTATTCTGGAATCTTGGTGAGTAGCTGTGAGCACGTTTCTCCTCTCAGGGGTAGTAAAGTGAATTTCCCCGGCCAAAGATGATGCTTTCCTTCCAAAGAGAAATCTCCAGAGAGGCTTGTTTGTTACACAAAGGCCCTCCTCCCGTTGCTCTTGGAGAAAACTAAAGGAGCCATGAACCTGGATGCAGATGTTTTATTCAGAAAAGTTTTTCTGCTTGGAATTGTAAATTTCAGGAATTGTAAATTGCTGAGTATTGCTGAGCCAGAGCTATGTTCTAAGAAGCTCCTGCATTTTTGTCTCACATCTCTTGGTTCTGCTGGATGTGGGATGGACTTTGGTGCAAGAGCTTCTTGACCTGGGGGAGGTGAAGTTTCTTGTTCACAGTATTTTTTAGCAGATAGTCAGGACTAAGGTCTTGAGTGGCACAGAAAGACAAGCAGGTATATCTCATCCTATAAGCAACTTTGAGGTCTGAAAGAAGAGTGTCTCCCTGCTTGGAGTGAGAGCAGAAATCAGGGACTCCACCACCCAGGATCACAGAGCTTCGATGCTTTCTGGATAGTCTTCCTGTTGCCGAAATTTGGCCTCTGCACGTTGGTGCTGGATTAAATCTCCGTGAGAGTTTTGGGTGAAGTAGAAAGAAATAGGTTTATTGCTTTGCCAGGCAAAGGGGGCCACAGTGGGCTAATGCCCTCAAGACTGTGTCCTGCCCTAGAGGGGAGCAGTGAGGAGTCTTGCGGTGTTCAAAGATCAGGGCGTGATCAGCTCGTGGACATTCTTCTGATTGGTTGGTGGTGAGGTCATCAGGGGTCAACATCATTAACCTTCTGGTTCCAGCTGGTTTGGGGTCTGCTTGTGGGCAGCAGTTAACTTCTCCCACCTGGTGTGGTTTTCAGCCTCTGCAAAACAGCTCAAAGGACATGGCTCAGAATATTATCTGTAGACCTTGAGGAGGAACGGAAAGTCCCTGACTTTGTTTAATGGCTAAAGTATTATTATTTTATCTTGCTTGACTCTATTCCTTTCTTTCTGCATTTTTTCACTTTTCTGATTAAAGTTATTCTTTGACTAAAGTTTTCCTACAGACAAAAGGCAGGCGGAGGACATGGGTGGGGTTCTATTCTGGGAAGACCTCCTAGGGTCCTGATCCTTACATATTCCCTCTACTGCCCCCACCCCCGGAATACTCACACCTCTTCACACCCTCCCCCCAACTGCTCCCCCTACTTCTTGCCCCTCTGCACACCCGTAAAGAAGGGCCAGAAGGGCCACTACAACTTTGGCTCCCCCGAGACCCCTAGGATGGATGCTCCGTCACTGCTGAAGGACCAGGTGCCACCCAGGACCCACCTCATCTCCAAGACAGCATCACAAAAGCAGCTGGCTCGCCCGCCTGGAGCACAGTCAGGTTCAAGAAGGAGTAGCAATTATTATTAACGTCAAACTCACTCTGCCTCCCGAGGAATAGATAAGCAAAATACGGACCAAATTTAAATCATCCTTAGTGAAACCCAAGTCTCATGCCAGACTTTCTGAGACCACCTGAGGAGCAAACCTCACTGTCCCTCCTGAAGTTGAGAATACCACCTTAAGATCCTGATGGCGTAAGAGCTCCTGAAGGAGAAACCTTTTGTGATGATACTTTATGCTGACAACAGCTCTAAATTAGAGGGTGCAGCTGACTGAAATGAGCTTAATTTTCCATACAAATGTGGGCTCTTGGAAAGAAATCACATTTGTCAGGTCGAAAATCTATTTTACGTCGCCTAATTAGGAGAATATGTAAAGCAAGAGAGGGGAATGGCGTTCAATTTGCCATAAAAAGCAAACCCAGTAGTTTATAAGATCATGCTTTCCAAACAAGCTCTGGCCCATTAGAGGGGGTCATACATAATTCAGGACCCACTTGTTACTGCGGGTATCATGCAAATTCTCTCAAATTACATTGCGAAAAAAATGAGGTTCAGCTTCCAGCTTGGGTAGATAGAAAAGCCATAAGGAAGCAAATGATTTAAGTGGCATCAGTGTGAATTTAGGATGGGGATGCTTGAAGGTAAGAGGGAGAAGGCCTCGGTTCTGAGCCCCACTTTAAGAGCATTAAGATCGAGCCCAGCAGGTAACAGATTGTTTACACCTCTGTCTGCTTAGCAAAGATGTCTCTCCCATCCGAAGCGGGGACCCTTCCATTCCGGGTGCTCCTTGTTTCTGAGATCATCTGAACATTGACCTTTCAGGAAGTTCTCTTCTTGGACCTTAGAGTGTGTTTGTGTGTGTGTATGTGTAGTTAAACAAACTTCTCCGGAACCGGGAGTAATTGAGATTTAAACAATGAAGCCTCCCTGGGTGAGTTACACGCGAAATACAGATTAAGAGCTTGGCTGAGGCTGGGCCGGGGAGACACAGCGCGTGCGCCAGTGGTGATACGAAGCCGGGAAGAGGCGGGGCGCCCCGTGGGCTTTGGCCCCCACCTCCTGCGGCTCAAACGGCGGGCTCCTGGGTCCTGGGAACCGGGTTCCCCTCGTCTCCCTGATCCGTTTCCGTGTACCGTGAAGTCTCCTTTCAATCATAGCTCCTCCGGACTGCACCAGCCACGGCCTTAATCATCTTCCCGGTGGGTTCCTGCGGGCGCCTCCCGGCCAGTCACCCTCTCTGGGCTCTTCCCGGCTTTGCCAGAATTTAGCTTATTGAAAACAGTCCCAGAAGCGTCACCGAGCTTTGCCTCAGTGTGGACTCAAGGACTTCCCCGATGTGACTTTTCCAACCTTATTTCCTACTGCCCCTCCGGCCTTTGGCTCTTGTAGAAGCGAGCTCCCTGAGCCCACATTTCCCCTACAGCATGCCGCCTCCGTGCCTTTGCACACCCGGGAATGGCTTTCCCTTCCCAGTCCATCGTCTAGGCCAGTTAAATCTCCTCCACGAAGCACCCCCCTGGGCTCCCCAAACCAGAATGACCGTGTCCTACTGTGTAGGCTGGTTATGTATGGGTGCATGTTGGAGGAGGTCCCAGAGACGGTGGGACTGATCACCAGTTGACCTGCGAGCTGGACCTGGGCCCGTCACCCCCTCCCTGTCCTTGGAATGTAGTTCTGCCCACGGGCCTCACCGTGCGAGCCATCTGCAAGGATGCCCGCAGCCCTGAGAGAGCCGGGTGTTGCTGAGGCCATCTGGGCTGAATTTGCGACTAAATCCAGTTAAGACCTCTCTACAAACTGTGAAGATTCTGGCATCAGCTGCAGAGATCTGCTCGATTTGCGGCGCCCCAAACAGGCCTGGTATGTAAATCCTCTTCCTTACTAAACCTGCCGTCCAACAATCTGGGGTGGTCTGACTCTTTCTCTGGCTTCTCCTTGCCGAGGGGCCAGTTTGGGACTTCACCCTGGGACTCTCTGGGTTTCGAACCAACAGTGTGTCTCACCCCTTCTCAGGTTCCCAGGTTCTTGGGCTAGGGACTGCCTGATTCGATGCCCTACACTGCGGGTGTCCAGTGACTGCAGTGTTTGGGGTGGGAAGCGGTACAATCCCTTAGCCAAAACCCCAGGGAACAAACGCTGTGGAATCCAGAATTTTTCAGATTTTGGGAGGAGTTGGTGCATTTATTCTACATCATGTAACAGCTACAGTAGGTCTGGGGTAGCTCCCTATAGTCAAATACGTTCATGTTTCTGTGGTGAAAGTGGGAATATTCGTATTAAAAGGGATAAAGACAGTATTCAGCTTCAGTTAAGTGTGGGTCAGGTTTTGACCAAATAAGTTGAGATGAAGTTTCCTGAGCTTTGTTGATATTGGAACCAAGGTTAAGGGATTGCGGACCTGTTTCCCCCGAGGAATTCCCTTAGGTGCTCTCCAGGGATGCTGCTGGAGAGGAAAAAGGAGCTTTGTTTATGCACTTTCCCAGGCTGACTGGAGAGTAATTCAAACTTAGCTTGTATCACATAGATCTGTCTGTAAGTAGAGAAGGTTTAGCCGAACGGGGACTTGCAACTGTAAAGGTGTATATGGAGCATTGGTGGCCTCAAGAAATCCTTCTGGAATCACATGCACGTCGTTGGGTGGGGTTGGAGAGGTGTGTCCAGGTGCCACCGGGTGATGGCTGCAACCCCAGCATGTGACTTGGGGGACCACATCACCAGGCTTTGGGACGGTTCCCCTCTGACACCACATCTACCATCACCTTTGTCAGATAATCCAGCCATTGCACTTTAAAAAGCAAAGCTGTCTTGAAAGGTTAGATAAAAGGGTAGGTACAGGTGATTAAGAGAAAAAATGTAAGCCCCTGGGTGAGACGGTAGAGATGTCGAGGTGGGTCTTAAAAGAAAAAGAGCCTTAAAGAAGAGCCTTAATATCGAGGAATTCTTGCTGGGCCCAGGTAACCTAGATACCACCTCTCAAAGAAAATACAGATCTGTTTCCTCCCTGGGCCTCCGTGGCTTTCAAGTCACAGTTTCTAGGATTTATTACAGGTCATTAACTGCTGTGCTCTGACACAAGGAAGAAGTGAGAAGATTAAAGTAACAGCCGGGGCTGTTGAGAAATAATTTGGCCTGTCTTTGTTGCTGGGAGTGTGCTGTTAAACCATTATCACCTGTTAATTCTCACTGTAACTTTGGGGAGGAAGATTGTTATCCAAGTGGCAGGGATTTCTCAATGAATTCTGTATAGTCAGAGTTTGAGTGACTAAGAGTTTGAGATGCATTTCTTAAGTAAACTAGAACTTAGGTAGGCAAGGCCGAGTCAGCACCTGCTATATAATTTGTCGTCCAGTGCAAAATGGAAATACAGGGACAGTTGTTCAAAAGTTACTAAATTTCCAGATAGTGAAATCTCAAAGCTCTCAAACAAGCTTGGAGCCCTTTTGAACCGGGATCCTGGGTGAACACGTGGGTCACATGCCCATGACGCTGGCCTGGCACCAGGGCCTTCTGAAACTATAGAGGAGGTACGGTTTAGTAGAAAAATCAAGGAGCTGTATTCAAGCCGGACAAGCCTGCGATCAATTCTCAGTTTTGCATTTTATTCGTTTGACCTCGGACAGCGGGGCGGGGCCTCTATTTCTTCCTTTGTAAAGTGGAGCTAGCAAAACTAGTTGCACGTGGTTACTGGAATGATGACAAGAAAGTTTGTGGAGTGTTTAGCATGTGGTACCTAACAAGAACTCAGCAAATCTTAGCTCTGCAGCACTGGTGCTGGTGCCCTGCGCCATCCCCTCACCTGTCCCTCTTTAGTACCTAGCAGCTGACTTCCAGATGCCAGCACCTGCGTTTCTAGCCTGGTGGATTCTCTCTTGCTGCTGCCAGAGAATTAAGCACCGCCACCACCCTTTGTCATCCTTCAAGCAGGCACTGAGGAAATATGGTGGATCAATGCCCCAGCATCCCTAGCTGCTTAGGTGGGATGGCTCTGACTTGTGTGTCTTTCGCGGGCTTCCAGAGTTCCCCCAGTGGGACTGAGCTGGCTCGATTACATGGTCCTGTTTGGCCACCTTCCCTTCCCTGTTGTCCTCCCCACTCCTCTACCCTGCACCTGGCCTCAGGGTCTGCTTCTACGGGAGCCCAGCCTTTGACAAGGTCCCACTCCTTCTCCTTGCCGTAGTGAGAGGGATGGAGAAGACGTAGAAAGCAGGGGATATGGTGTCAGCCCCAGTGGCTCCCTCAGTTGAGTCAGTATTGAAAGGCTATGTCTGACCTGATGTAATAACCAAAGGGGAAATTGAGAGGGCATGGACGGGGTCTGACAGCCGCCATGACTCAGCCCTCTGGGCTGGCACTGTGCCCTGATGCCCCCCCAGGTTGCCTCAGCGGGGTGCCAGCTCTGGGCCGTTCCTAGGGGTGCGGATGGTCACTGGGTGGCTCCCCTTCTGCCGTGAAAGCGCTGGGCTGGAGCCCAGGAGTGACGCAGAGTTCCAGCACCCAGATTCCAACCTCCACTGCTTTTGGTCAGCCAGGGCACTTGGGTCCTGTCATTCCACAGTAGGATCCAATGAAAACCCCAGAACTTTCCTCGTTCAGGCCTTGGCCTCGTCAGGTTCTGGCTGAGGCTGCTCTTCTGTGGAGTCTCTGGGTCGGAAGCAGGACCACTCGGATCCTTGGTCGCGGGCCATTCTTCAAGCTCGTCAGTGTTTATCTTACAGTGGATATTTGCGTATAGAGGGTTTCAAGATTTGTTTTCAGATTTTTTTTTTTTTTTTTTTGCGGTACGCGGGCCTCTCACCGTCGTGGCCTCTCCCGCTGCGGAGCACAGTCTCCGGACGCGCAGGCTCAGCGGCCATGGCTCACGGGCCCAGCCGCTCCGCGGCATGTGGGATCCCCCCGGACCGGGGCACGAACCCGCGTCCCCTGCATCAGCAGGCGGACTCTCAACCACTGCGCCACCATTCTTCTTTTAAAATCTCTGCTTCACTCAGTTTTATGTGCCGTGTTCCTGGAATGGTTTTGGAAAGCTCTGTTTCTCCTTCCGTTGTTGGTCCACTTCGTTCCTCTGGTAGCGTTTCCATTGCTGGTACTCTCTTCGTCCTCATCATCCTTCCTTCCTTCTTTCTCCACCTCCTGTTGGGGAGGGGGTATAAGTGCCTCAGTCTTCCCTTAGAGCAGCAGATCTTAACCACTGTTATGCCATGGGTCCCTTTAGTGGTCTGATGAAGCCTAGGGACCCCTTCTCAAAGTAATGATTCTTAATGCACAAAATAAAACACGTAGAATAACAAAATGTAAAACATAAGTATTGTTATACTTATATGTTATATCTATGTACCTATATGATATATCTATATATGTAGATATATATAATAATATATTTAACGTTTAAACCCCCCATTTGTGATCTAATGCAACATGTGCTTTCTTTTAATGAATTTAATAACCCAATCTAGTATAGATAAAATATCTTCCCTAAGTTTGAAGTAGCAGCGGGTGTATACAATATTTTGCTATATCTGCCACAACTGTTGTATAATATAAAAATAGCTGCATGTGTATTGGTGACAGCTGCGTTACTATTTATACCACTCTGGTTTATTGCTTACTGTCATAATTGAAAGGAATGCTAAATTTCAGTTAGAAATGAATGAAAATGAAGGTAGAATTTTTTCCCCCATTCGTGTTCTTAGAATGCCTGCATTCAATCCACAGACCCTTGTAAAAAGCAGTTGTCCTAGAGTCTGAAGTGGACCCCAAACATTTCCCTGCTAACCGTGATGACAGGAATCATCTCTCCTCCACGGCAGAACTGGGGCTGATGTGACTGTGTGGCAGGTCTGTTCCACTTCTGTCAGCTGAGGGCAAACCAATATCGTTCTTGGTCACGGCAGCCGTCGTGGGCCTCAGACTTTAGCTACGGAGAGGATTTGAGGATTTTGGCTAAAATGCCCTGAGAGAGAAAAGATGTATTGTACTTGTTCTTTAGGATGGTAAACCAGGTCACTGTCCCAGAAGGCAATTCTGCTAAAAACAAAGAATGCCCATGAGGAGAACCCAACTCTCACAGTGGGAGACATATGGGCTGGCTGGAAATCTACAAATAATTGTATCTCATCCCCATTTGGCTTTCTTTCGAGACAGAAGATGAATTAGTGAGCAAAATTTTTGGCTGAGTGAAACATAGATGTTTTTGAAGTCAAAAAAGAATAAAAGACGTGGAGAGGTACTGTGAATAGGCCATTAGAGAGTGACAAAAGGCGTCCTACTGGGGGAAGGGTCACATGCAGAAAGGAACACTCAGTCCCAGAGATACCACGTGTGGGAAAAATCAAAGCTCCAGGCGTTCATGGTGGAGAGGAAGGAAGCTGTGGGCTGCCGGGGTCCCTCGCCCACATGTTTTTTTTGTTTGTTTTTTTAAATAAATTTATTTATTTATTTTTGGCTGCGTTGGGTCTTCGTTGCCGCACGTGGGCTTTCTCTAGTTGCGGCGAGCAGGGGCTGCTCTTCGTTGTGGTGCACGGGCTTCTCATTGTGGTGGCTTCTCGTTGCAGAGCACGGGCTTTAGCTGTGCGGGCTTCAGTAGTTGTGGCTCGTGGGCTCAGTAGTTGTGGCACATGGGTTCAGTACTTGTGGCTCGCGGGCTCTAGATCTCAGACTCAGTAGTTGTGGAGCACGGGCTTAGCTGGTCCGCGGCATGTGGTATCTTCCCGGACCAGGGCTGGAACCCGTGTCCCCTGCATTGGCAGGCGGATTCTTAACCACTGCGCCATGAGGGAAGTCCCCCATATATTTTTTAAAAAATTGAAGTATACTTGATATACAGTATCATATTAGTTTCAGGTGTACAACATAGTGATTCAATATTTTTATAGATTATTCTCCACTTAAGTGGATTATTCTCCTCTTATTCTCCACTTATTACAACATACTGGCCATATTCCCTGTGCTGTACAATATATCCTGCTGACTTATTTACTTTACACATAATAGTTTGCACCTCTTAATCCCATATCCCTATCTTGCCCCTCCCCACTTCCCTCTCCCCACTGGTAACCATGTTTTCTTCTCTGTATCTGTGTTTTCTGTTTTATTTATTCATTTGTTTTATTTTTAGATTCCACATATAAATGATAACATAGAGTACTGGGCTTTGTCTGACTTATTTCACTAAGTATAATTCCTGCGAGGTCCATCCTTGTTGTTGCACATGGCAGAGTTTCATTCTTTTTTATGACTAATATTCCATCATGTATGTGTATGCCACGTCGTCTTTATCCATTCTTCTATTGAGGGGTACTTAGGCTGCTTCCATATCTCGGCTATTGTAAATAGTGCTGCTGTGAACATCAGGGTACATGCATCTTTTTGAATTAATGTTTTGTTTTCTTTGGTTGTATACCCAGCGGTGGAATTGCTGGATCATATGGTAGTTCTGTTTTCCTGTGTCGGCCACACTGACATGTAGAATGCCAAAGCAGAGTATGCCAGGATCCCTGCTCTTAAAGGGGAAAATGCAAAGGAAACATTTTGGGTTTAAATCCTAAAACCTTCACTTCACATCAGGGAAAGTTCAAGGAGCCATAAACCTCACTGAGCCTCACTTTCCTTACCTGAAAAATAAGAATAAGATGGCTTTATACTTCTGAGAGTTGTGAGGACGAACCCATCCCTTCTTACCCCTTGACACACCTGGAGTGCAAAGAACACAGGTTTGGGGTGGGACAGGTGTGGGTACATTAATTATCTCTCTGAACATCAGTCTCTTTGGCTGTAAAGTGGGGATAAAAACAGTATCCACGTTGTAGTTGTATTGTGGGTATTAAATGTGATAAACAATGTTTACTAACCAATACCCTGGCATGGAACAGGCACTGAATAATTAAAATGAAAGAAGGAATGTGTTCATTGTTAACGTCTGCTAAGCTGGTTTGGTTTCCCTAGTGTAACCGGCACATTCAGATTCTAAGAGGTCACTCGGCTGACACCCTGTCCTCTCCCACTTCCCCCTTGAAGGCCCTACACTTGGCTTTAAACATTTTCGGTCATCAGGACCTCTAGGAACAGGTGCGGCCGCCCACATCTCTTCATGGGTAACGACAGTGGGATTGAGAGTCAGGCGTCCTGCATTGCTGTCCCAGCTGCCACTTCCTGGCTGGTGAAGTTTTGTTGGTTTTCTCGTCTGATTTCTATTTGCAGAGCTGTGGGGATGGATGGTGTAAGGTGATAAAGCCTCAGGGACCCGGCAGGGGCTCAGTTCTGCAGTGAGCCTCTGTGGGGACAGCCTACATTTGTGACCAAGGTCCCTTTGTTTCCTGCGTCCCAGCCCTGACCACAGCCAAATGATCTAACAGTGAGTGACCAGCGGCACTGCCAAACCACGTGGAACTGGATTCTCCAAAGCCCAGTCGTTTTTCGTATTGACTTGAGTGTTATCTTTATTACCAATAATAATGCAACAGTGGGTAAGAGTACCAACCGCAAAGTGGATTCGAGCAACAGCTCTGAGGTTAGCTTCAAGATCTTGGGCCAGTTATTTATCCTAAGTTTTAGGTTCCTCATCTGTGAAATATAGATATGACAGCCTCTACCCGGTAGGATTATTGTGGGGAAGAAAAGTGAGAAAGCACATGAAACAATCACTCGTATTCAGTGCTTAATACACGTTCACTGTCTCACGCTTGTTATATTCTTGTGGATCTAAGACTTTAGAGAAGCCAACCACAGTATGTAGCATTATTTTTGTGATGAAAATTGCCTCGATGAAAATGCCTTCTAGCTATCCCACCTTCCATAGAAAGTGGGGCTGGGGGCTTGTCCTGGGCTCTCAAACCTCATTCACAGGAAGGGCCACCAGGACCCAACTGCACAGGTGCTCCCAGTGACTGATGGCACCGTCCACTTTACGTTAACACGCAGGACGGCGCTGAGCCCCACGGAGCAGTTTCCTCTTCTTGCAGCTCCTTTTTAATGTGAGCCCTTTCCCTGGAGTTGGGACACCCCACACACCGTGCAGGAACCCAGGGGACCCCCAAGGGGAGAATAATTTTAGGGAAACCTCGCCACACCCTTTTCATACTCCCTATAGGGGTCCCTGCCTCACCCTGATAAAGAGCAAATGCCCCAAGGAGGGCTGGGGTCCTGCAGAAAGATGACACACCTGGAGGCAGGTAGGCTATAGCAGCCACCTAGGAAGCTCTTGGGTTACCTACTTAACAAATACAAAACATTGGCTATGCCCAGGCCCTGCTCTAAGTATTTTATAAAAATTAACTCAATTCACCCTGGAAACCACATTATGAGGTAAAGGCTGTCATCCCCATTCACTGAGGAGGAAACAAAAGCCCGGGCAGGTCAGATAAGTGGTCCAAGGTTCAGCATGGGTCAGGGGTGAGCTGGGAGTCAGGCCCACGCCGCCCGTGGTAGCTACTTTAAAGAAAGGGAGGCTGCATTTCCCATCGGACCCTTGGGAAGAAGCACCCTCACCCACAACCAGGGGAAGAAGTGATGAATAGTGATGATAGCTTGTCTCTAACTCCCGGGCATGATGGGCCCGTGCCACACAGCCTCACTCAGGACCAGCTGGATTTCCTGACCAGACCTATGCCCTGTACTGCACCCCAGCCTGTCACTTAATAGCCGAGCCTCTGTGTCTTGAGCCATAACATGGGGCGATGGTGTTGTCCACCACACAGACCCGGGGTGAGGGTCAGCAGTGCTGGCGTGTATGTGAGAGACTTTGGTCCCCGAGACCCTGCGCACGGTGGTGACCATGTTCATTGATGGCAGGGGCTCCCTGCCAGGCGATCCCGCCTCCGCCGTGACTCCCCGCTCTCAGCCCGTCTGTGGCTGAACCGGAGACCCTGCCCTCCCTTCTCTTCCTGCCCGGCCCCCCAGGCTCGGCCCGAGCACAGAGCACCCCTCTTTGCTGAGTCCGAACCCCCTCTGTGGTGAGAGTTACCCTCCGGGTCTGCTGCTGATTCTTCATTCGTCCTTCCCTCTCGGACCTCACACTCCACACGCCCCAGGCCGTGCCTCTGTTTTTCTGGAACCCTGACTCCGAACCACGGGTCCCCCACTTCCTCTCTGTTTCTTCCTCTCTGTTTCAGTTACTCATTGCTGCTTAACAAACTACCCCAGAAGGTCATGGCCGAAAACACCCAGGTTTATGATTTCTCAGGATTCTGTGGGTCAGGAACTCGGGCAGGGAGGGGTGGGGACGGCTCATCTCTGTCCCCTGTGATGTGTGCCAGGATCGGAACAAAGCAGACGGCTTCTTTGCTTGTTTGGCCCCTTGGCCAGGAAGGCTGGGCTCGGCCAGGATGCTGTGTGTCTGTGTCATCTCCGTGGCCCCTCTGCGTGCCCTCTCCATGGCATCCCTCCAGCAGGGCAGCCAGACTTTGTACATGGACCTGGAGCCTCAGGGTCCCCACTTCACACAGTAGGGCTGTCAGGTCTCCCTGAGACCTAGGCCTGGAGCTGGCAGAGTGTCTGTCCCGCCACCTTCCATTGGTTAAACTGAGTCCCGCTCAGCCCAGATACGAGGAGATGGGGGTGTGGTGTAAGCAAGGTGGCGAGTGTGGGCAGCGGTGGCTCAGCAGGTGACACTGGAGCCCGGCCACCACCTCTCTGTGTCCTTTAATGATGACGATGGTTGAGAATACACCTGGACGCTTGTTTCTAACCTACACAGAAACTTGCCCAAGACTTTCCACAGTGAACTTCACTGGTAAACTCGCGCTCACCCCAGCTGCCCCTGAAGTTCCCGATTAATGACCGTCAGCGGCCAGGAGCTAGCGGTAACAGGAGACTTGGTGATCAGTGGTCTCGGGCTCGGCTCAGGCCCTGGAAGCCGCCTCTGCTCAGCTGGCAAGAGTCCGATAGCCTTTCTGAGGCCACGCCAGAGCAGTGAAGGACTTGGGCGAGTCCATAACAGATCGTTTCTTTTTTCTTGTTAATAAAGCCTGTCCTGATAAACCCGGGGGACAGCCTGCTAGCAGAGCGCTGCTGTCTGGCTTGTCCTCTTGCACAGCCCGTCCCAGCTGCTTGAAGGGCTTCCTGGGTGCGGAGCAGAGCATCAAGACCCAGCAAGTGCAAGGCCTGTGCATCTGAGCACACTGTGTCCTTTCGAGAGGACGGGGGCTGGGGCAGATCTGGACAGGCCAAGGGCGGGACCCGCAGGGCAGGGGAGCGGAGGAGGGGACGCATAGTCCGTGCTCCCAGGGCAGCGTTTCCCAGACTGTGCTCCTAGTGACACCAGCCCTGAGGATGAGAAGGGGGGCTACTCCCCAAAAGGGGTCCCCAGCCATGAGTCTAGGAAAAGCCCACCTTCTAATGGTTTCCTTACAGTGGATCAGCACATCAGCATACCAAAGGCTCTGAGAAGGCCTGCAGTTAGGGAACATGTCCAAATCTGCTTGAGAAACACACTCTCAGATCATGTCAGAGATTCTCCTTCTCAGGATAAGTTTCAAGACTAGCCTTCTGGAGAGCACGTTTTGCAAGGGCTTCCTCTGGGAGGCCAGGGAGGCCCAGTCCAGCCCTCAGATGCGGAAGGAAGAGCTGGGCCCTGAGCAGGAGAAAAGGCGAGGGTCCCTGCAAGACGGGGCCTGGAGCTGATGAGTCTGGGCGAGAGGTGGGGCGGATTCCAGAAATTGACCTGAGGTGCCCAGGCTTCATTTCCTGTCTGCCAGGGAGGTCAGCCTGGCTTCAAGTGCAGAGACCTTTTGAGCGGGCTCCGTCGCCCCCGTGAGTATGGTCCTGGAGGGGGTTGGGCATCTTCTTCACCCAGACCTCTAAGCCCCAAGTGGCTGTGTGTGACCCTACACTGCACAGCCCCAGATGACTGCGTTTGCCCTGTGAGGTCTGATACAAATTGCAGGGGGCCATGACACCCGTACTGCGTCTAATTGATGGAGCATAGCATTGAAAATGGAGACGCTTTAGCATTGGGTGGGGAAGAGAGAAAAAAGAAAGCAAGAGAGAGAGAGAAAAAATAATTATTCAACTTTTCCAAATCTCCTTCGCTAGAATGAGAAAATGAGTTTCACATACATATTTAATGTGATTTTTTCTTTTTTTATAAAGAAATCCAACCTATATATGTATGAAATTAAAAGTTCCTGAAAGGTAGCTGGTTTAATTGCATCTTTAAAAAATCCTGAGAGCTTTTCATCAGCCAGTGTGATGTAATAATCCTTTTACTCCTTACCTTCTTCTGAGAGGTTCGAAAATAAATAGGGTGTGAGAGTATTTTGTAAACCAAAAAATGCTGCACGCGTGTCGGTTTTCAATATCCTGTTGCTACTACTGATGCCTTTTGTCATGGACCGAATGTTTGTGTCACCCCAGAATTCATATTATTGATAGAAGCCCTAATCCCCAATGTGAATATATTTGGAGATAGGGCCTTTGAGGAGGTGATAAAGGTTAAACGATGTCGTAAAAGTGGGGCCCTAATCTGATAGGGCTGGTACCTTTATGAGAAGAGGAAGAAACACAAGAGATCTCGTTCTCTCTGTGTACACTCAGGAAAAGCCACGTGAGGATGCAGTGAAAAGGTGGCTGTCTGCAAGCCTGGAAGAGAGCTCTCACAAAGAACTGAATTGGCCAGCACTTCTATCTTGGACTTTTTTTTTCCTTTCCTTCCCCCAACATTTTGTGACCCCTTTAAGCTCTTTACTTTGGTCCCCATCCTTCATGCTAGAGGCTTTCCTCACATTTCTGCTTATCTCTGGTTGTCTGCTAATATTTAAGAGTGGACTTCAAAGTGAAATGGAGTTTTCTCTGTGGATTTGTGTTAGGGAGAAGGCTTGTCAACAAGTGGAACTGTTGCAAACTCACCTTATCATTGGGGTACCCTGGCTGGAATGATTCACTTCCATTAGAAGTGCCCTCTAATCTCCTGCATGGGAGGTATTTCGCTGGACAGAGAAAGGGGTCAGAGAGTTCCCGTGTTTGGTATGTAGACTCTTGAGTAGTACCCCTGCTTACAGCCTCTGTCCCTTAGGCTGGCAAACAGGCTGTAACTTCTCTGGTTCAATTTCTGTTGAACTAACTTTGTCTTCGTTCTTGTCCATCTTTGTGCATTTATGCAGGAGTACTTTACATGTACTACTCCCCATCAGCATATGTATTAAATGTTTTTATTTATTGTTTTAAGAAAATTATAAATAGAAGTTCTAATATTTCCTTCCCATACCCAAATAAATCATCTTGTATACCACTTCCCTGGGGTCTGTGCATCTGGTTCAGAGACTGACTGTGCCTTCATTGGACCTGGTACCTCCTCATCTGGGACTCCCATGAATCTTCATCTCTGTAGTTCTTGGGTACAGCTACCCTTAGCCTCTCCTCCAGCTTCAGAAATTGACTTCTCTCATTTCCGGTGGTATCCTTTACTAGTCCCTTTGACTCTGTGGCTTCATACTTTAAGAATTCTTTAATTGTCATTTAAATGACCTCTTGAGGGGGAAAGGGATTATGTGTTCCATCTGCCAGAAGTACATTTTAAAGCTTTTTTTTTTTTTTAATTTATTTATTTATTTTTGCTGTGTTGGGGCTTCATTTCTGTGCGAGGTCTTTCTCTAGCTGTGGCAAGCGGGGGGCACTCTTCACTGAGGTTCGCGGGCCTCTCACTATCGCAGCCTCTCTTGTTACAGAGCACAGGCTCCAGAGGCACAGGCTCAGTAGCTGTGGCTCACGGGGCATGTGGGATCCTCCCAGACCAGGGCTTGAACCCGTGTCCCCTGCATTAGCAGGCAGATTCTCAGCCACTGCACCACCAGGGAAGCCCCAGAAGTACATTTTAACAATTAGCAATGTAAACAGAAAAGCATAAACATTTAAACCACTTAAGTATTTTAAAAACCTCACATTACTGAAAGATCTCTTATTTCCAAAGCACCTTAGGACGTATTTCTTTGTGACAGCATCTCACGGGATAAGTAGCAGAGAGATTATTATCCTCGTTACGGGGGCAAGGCTGAGACCTAGCGTAGTCATGTGACACAGCGGCGGGACAGGATCAGACAAACACGTATGACTCCTAGTTGTTGTTGCTGTTGTTTTAATCCCACACACTGGCCATGAACTCAAGGAATATTCTGCATTTTTCCAAGAATGGCAATTCTGTGGAATTCAAGCACATTACCGCTTATTGATGGACACTAAAGACTATAATATACAGAGGGCACCCCATTTTGTATGAGCAGAGGCTTTTAGTTGACTACAGAAATGTAAACATGACCCTTCTAATGCATTTTTTTTTATTTTTGCGGTACGCGGGCCTCTCACTGCCGTGGCCTCTCCCGTTGTGGAGCACAGGCTCCGGACGCGCAGGCTCAGCGGCCATGGCTCACGGGCCCAGCCGCTCCGCGGCATGTGGGATCTTCCCGGACCGGGGCACGAACCCGTGTCCCCTGCATCGGCAGGCGGACTCTCAACCACTGCGCCACCAGGGAAGCCCTAATGCATTTTTAATAGTCTCTATTTCTGGACATTAGCCAAAGTTTGCATCTTTAGCAGTAACAGATTTGCCGTACAGGCCAATTCCTCCTTTAAGAATTCTTCTAAAGATTTGAACTTAACCCCAACTGTTTTCCTATTTCCTTATTCCAGTGAATTGATTCTCCAGTAGGTGAGTTCTGAGGTCCGTGTGGAGGGGTATTTACTTCACTTTAATTGATCGGATTACCTTGGTCAGCCTACAGGTTGATATTATTCTCTACCTTAACCTCACTTGGCTGCTTGGATGTTGACTTAAAAACCCTTTCTCACACACAGACTGCCAAACTGACTGCTTCCGTCATGCTCATTATTCATAGGTAGTATCTCAGCCTGACAGGCTGTAGACAATCAATTATAAATTTCAAAAGCATGGACTCCACGCTGGTAGGTATATTAGTTGTGGTTAAGTAGTAATATCGTTGTGCTTGTCCCAGGTCAGATCCAGCCAGGGTTTCTGCCTCTGTAACCATCTTTCCCCCTCTCCCTGGAGCTCCTTTACTCCAATATGGTCACTCAGCCTTTCCTGAACCAGACACTTTTAGACATTAGAAGGATGTAAGTAACTCTTTATCTATTTTTTTTTGGGGGGGAGGGGGATTCAACACCCAGTCCTCTTCGCTGAGTCAATAAATAAAAGCAAGATGGTATCATGAAAAAAAACACAAAATTTTTTGGGCTAGATGAAACTTGGGCATGTATTCCATATCTGGCCTTACAAGCTATAGGAGCTTAGGTGAGTCACTCACCTTCTATGAGCCTCAGTGTACCTACTCAAAGAGAGAAAATGATTATACCCCTATAGTTGGGTGGTCAAAAAATTAAGTGAGGTAAGTTAAAAATACCTAGCGTACACTTACATATAAAGTTAAACATATACTTACCATATGACCCAACAATTCAGTTCCTTGGAAGCTACCCAAGAGGAAAAGAACAAGTGTCTACACAAACACTTATACACAAATATTGATAAAAGTTTTATTAATAATAACTTCCAGTGGAAATAACCCAGAGGTCCATCAGTGGGCCAGTAAATAAGCAAATTATGAGATATTCCTACAGTGGAATTCTAGTCAGCAATAAAAGATGAACTGTTGATATATGCTACATGATTCTTAAAATAGTGATGATTTTCGAAAACATTATGCTGAGAAGAAGGAGCCAGACACAAAACACTGTGTACAGTGTGATTCTGTTTGTAACTCTTGGAGAGAAAAATCTAATCAGTAGTGACTGAAATCAAATCAGTGGTAACCTGGGGCCAGGGTGGGGGTGGGGATTGACTGGAGAGAGGAATCTCTGGGTGATAGAAACGTTTCCATATCTTGATTGTGGGGGGTAGTTACTTGGGTATACACATTTGTCAAATTTACCAAACTGTATGCTGAAAATGTGGGCATTTTACTGTATGTAAATGATGCCTAAATAAAATAAATGTTTTTAAATGTCTGGCACAGTGCCTGACATGTAGTGAGTACTCAGTAAGTGTTGCTTCTCTTCTGTCTTTGGTTGGTGCTCAGGGAGAACAGCACTGCATGTCCCTGCCTTGGGCTCCGTCTTGTGAGAGGCACAGAAACAGATGTGTTCATTGCCCCTCCTGGGTTCCTCTGACCTTTCTGTGCACTACAGCTGTCTTAGTCTGTTTGCTCTGCTATAACAGAATACCATAGCTAGGTGGCTTAAACCACAGAAATTTATTTTCTCACAGTTCTGGAAGGTAGGAAGTTCAAGATCAAAGTTCCTGCCAATTTATTTTCTGGTGAGAGCTCTCTTCCTGGCTTACAGATGGCTGCCTCTTTCTGTGCCCTCACATGGCCTTTCCTTGTTGTGTGCACATGGAGACAGAGATCTCTCTCTTCCCCCCTTTTATGGCCACTAATCCTATTGGACTAGGACCCCACCCTTCTGACCTTGATTAGCCTTAATTACCTCTTAAAAGCTCCATCTCCAAATACAGTCAAATTAGGGGTTAGAGCTTCAACATATGAATTTGAAGAGGATATATAGCATACCCTGTGTCTGAAGTTTCTCCCCCTGGGATTACAGAAGGATACTCTCTCCCTGCTACTGGCAGTCTGGACATGCTGGGGAGCAGCCTTTGGGAGTAGCCCTCAAATATGTATTTCTAGAAGTTGGTGTATAAATACCCCAGCTCTCACACCCCTCAGGTGGACTCTTAGGGGTGTGTTTTATACCACTTCCCAGAGTTTTCCCTTGGGATGAAGAACCAGTAACCTCCTGGTAACTAGCTTAACACAGTACTTTTTATTGACTGCCTCACTTTCCTGTACCACTAGCCCACTCCCATTCCAGTGTTCCCTCTGCCTGCCAAATAAACCATTTGAACTTGAATCCTTATCTCAGGATCAAAATCTGGGAGAACCTAAAAAAAGACAGTGACACACATTTGTACAGGTAACTGTAATTTCAGTCAGGCTGGAAAAAATGGTCCAACAAATTGTTCATATCTCAAGCCATGGGCAGAGGGATTAATTGTGGAAGAGAGAGTGATTCTGACATTGGGATCAGAGACCGTTCTTGGAAGAGGTGAACTGGGCCTTGAAAGATGCATGTGACTTTGACAGGGAACTCTTAGAGGACCCAGAGAGAGAAAGGAGGAGGGGAGGGAGGGAGAAAGAGCAAGAGGTATTGAGAGAATGAGATAATGACAGAGAGAGAGAGAGAGAGAGAGAGAGAGAGAGAGAGAGAGAGAGAGAGGCGGAGGGGGAGGGGGAGGGGAGGGAGAGGGAGAGGGAGAGGGAATATCGTGGGAAGGAGATTGAACATAACATTTGGTGAGCACCTATGCTGTGGCAGACGCTGGCTAAGAGCTGGGTGTACAGGGCTGGGTGACAACCAGTCCCTATCCTCAAGGATGTCATGGTCTAGTGGGGGAGTGAGGTGATTAATAGATAATGAACTTGTCACATTGCCCTGTGATTTGATGCATCATTTCCTAAGTGTTGTGGGTTCCCAGAGGTTTTCCAGTGTCAAGCATCCCGAGAGAGCCCTCACCGTGTAGCTCCCTCACACCAAGGTTCTAACAAGAGGGAAAACTCAGCTTTTGAAAAAACTCTCCTCAGGTACAGCTCCAAAATTCAGTACAGAGTCCATAGTCTTGTTTCAATGGCTTTGGCTAAATTCATGTTCAACATTTGATCTAGAGCTTGCAGTGTTAACATTTTGTGCATAGGGCCAGTTCTCTGGTGATTTTGATATTTCACTTATCGACTGATTTAACTTTTAATAGTATCCAAAGCCATCTCATTAGATGACGGTCCTGAAAGAGTGCTGCTGTAGTAGCTGTCCTGTTGTTGGAATAAATTCAGTTTGGACAGATGTTGCCCAAGGCAAAAGGCATTCATGATCTCTGAAATATTTTGTCATCCTCTATTACAAACAAATCTTAGCCTTCCCTGTGTGTGTGACTTGGACATGAAAGACAATTCTCCAAAGATCTCGGGAGACCAAGGGAGAAATATGACCTGGACGTGGCCAATGGTCATTGTCACGTTAAACGGTACATGTGTGCTGTGTCCCTGTCACAACCGTCGTTGGGCAGTTCTTAGAGGATTGTGGTTGTACCTGATTAATCTCCAAATCCCCAGTATCTTGCAAAATTTTTGATACAAGGTGGAGATTTATTAAATGTTTGAATTCAGTGGGACCTGAATTTTTCTTTCCAGGCACCAGAGACTTCTGTCCTTTTGCTCCTGAACAATTTATCAGTTTTTAAACAATGTCTTCGATGACATTTTCTGATCCTTTTATGGTAGTAAGCTGGGATGGGCCACAAAAACATTGGGTGAAAAAATCAACACACTATCAAAAAGATTTTTCTATGCTGGGACATCGTCAATCTAACAAAAAAAAAAATGTAGCAGATAAATGATCTTGGAACATTGTTTGCTCCTGGAAAGCACAGACTGTGTTTTATTTCTGTATCTCCAGAGTACAGAAGAATGTTGAGTACAGGTTTAGATGGACAATTAATGATGCTTGAAAGAATGCCTAATTACAAGTCCTACATTCCATCCGAAAGTCAGTTTCTCACGAGTACAGGATGGGGGAGATAGGAAAGGCATGACTTAGCTGCTGCATGAAAGAAAAATATCTAAGCTTTTTAGTTGCTAATCGGCTCAGTAATCGTAGACTTGTATTGATACCTACGTGGTCCTCAAAACAGCTAACTTTTCGTTTGGCCACGTGATGTAAGGAAATTGTGCAGACCATGGGGGTGACAGTCCAGCTCTGATCAGACCATATTTGCACCTCTTCCTTTGGTTCTGGGACCTGTTCCAGGTTCTCTCTATTAAATTCTTGGAAGAAAACTCTCAGATGAAAAAAATATAGCTTCTCTGGGGATATAGAAATATAAGTTTGCTTATTCATTTAATCTGAAAATACTTATTGAGCAGCTTCTCTGTGCCTGGGGTCTCAGTGATACAGAGGAATGTAAGACATTGTCCTTCATCCCAAGGAATTTACAGTATAATATTGGGGTCAGATAGAGGACTGTTACACAAAGTGAAGACCTTTAGGAAAAACCTAGGACAGTGTAGGGCAAAGAGTAAGTGCCTACTGTATGCACTTTGAATGAATAGAATAAAACTTCCCAAACTTTAACGTGTGTGAGAATCACCTGCCAGAGGATCAGTGGGTTTGGGAATTCAGAGTTTAAGGTGTTCCTCAGGGGACAATGATGAAGTTGACTACAGACCTCACTTTTAGGGTGAAGCATCAGTGAAGTTTTCCGGTGAGAAACTTGACATGACTGTTAGGGTTCTCCAGAGAAACAGAACCAATAGGATACATAAACATATATTTATTATGAGGAATAGACGCACAAGACGATGAAGGCTTAGAAGTCCCACCATCAGCTACTGGAGACCCAGGGAAGCCAACAGTGTAATTCTAGTTCAGAGGAACCAGGGGATCCGATGGCGTGAATCCCAGTCCAAGGGCAGGAGAAGACCTGTGTTCTAGCTCAAGTAGACGGACAGGGAGGGAATGAATCCTCCCTTTCTCCTATTTTTGTTCTATTCAGGCCCTCAGTAGATTGGACGGTGCCCACCCACATGGGGGAGGGTGATCTACTTTACTGCATCCATTGATTCAAATGCTCATCTCATCCAGAAACATCCTCACAGACACACCCAGAAATAATGTGTAATCTGGGAAGGCTGTGATGTAGTCAAGCTGACACATAAAATAACCTTCACAACATGTGGAAGGGGAGTGGTGGGTGGGGTGGGTAGGGAAGACTGAAGGTTCAGAGGGAAGGTTAAAACCAGAGCTGTGGGCTTCCCTGGTGGCACAGTGGTTGAGAGTCCGCCTGCTGCTGCAGGGGACACGGGTTCGTGCCCCGGTCCGGGAAGATCCCACGTGCCGTGGAGTGGCTGGGCCCGTGAGCCATGGCCGCTGAGCCTGCGCATCCGGAGCCTGTGCTCCGCAACGGGAGAGGACATAGCAGTGAGAGGCCCGAGTACCGCAAAAAAAACAAAACAAACAAACAAACAGCTGTGTTGGGAGCAGTCACATGTGAGACTGATTTGCTTCCTCCTCCCTTATGATCAGGGTGATTCTGTTGGCTGGTTGGCCAGCTGGGCAAGCCATGCCTCCCTCCCTTCTGTCCTTTCCCCTCCCCTCCCCTCCCCTCCCCTCCCCTCCCTCCCTCCCTTCCTTCTCACTCCCTCCCTCCTTCCCTCCCTCCTCAGTGCTCCGCATACAACCCTCCAAAAGCTATAAACCCTGACAAACGGGACCCTTGGGTATTGGATAGAGTGATTTTTGGTTCAAGGCCAGTGAATTCCCTGGCTAGAGCAGAGGGCCAGATAACGGTAGATGCAAGGAAGATGCTTCGGAGCTTGTCCCGGCGTATTCTTTTGCTCTTTCCAACCGTTCCAAATTAGTCTGATGTGAAGACAGACATTAGTCGTGGGTGCATGGGGAGAGGGAGCAAAGAGCTGTCGTTTCAACCCGTAGTCAAGCCAGCTTCTTCTCGAATGCTGGAAAGAGCTTGTGGTAAGGGTAGTGGACGATCACTTCAAGTCCCATGGGTTCACAGTGGACTCACAGATCCTCTCTCTCTTCATCAGACCTGCGGGAGCCCATATTCTAGACACCGTGGAGCTGCAAGTCTGAGCTAGAGGTCTGCCCTGCTGGAACTCACTGTTGGGTGGGAGAATTTAGACGAGTGGAAATAACTGTATTATCAGGTAGGAAGAACCCAGCACGGGTCAGCACCTGACCCTTCCTGAATGCTGTTGAGTGAATGTATATATGAATACCACTCGGTTCCCCCATCCCTCAAGCACTGAGTAATAGGGATGGGATGCACGGGTGGGTGGAGAGGGTCTTCTATTCAGGGATGCTGGCCTGACCTACTTGCCTGGACCAGCTCCTCCCACCTCACCCCCTCCTTGTAATCGTCCCAGCCGCTCACCTCACCGCTTGTTCTCCCACCTCCCCACACACTTGGTGCTCATTATGGCCTCTTGATTTTGAACTTGAGTCTTCTGCCATGCTGCTGGGCTTTTACTGCCTGTCCCATCTTGGGTGATAGCCCTCCTGACACCTAGGACCCTCCTCCCTCAGAATTGCCCTAACACATTCTGAGGACCCAGGTAGTTGAAGGGAAGTAGAACCCACCTCCAACCCAGGGCCGAGAGAAAGCATTGTGGAAGGGACCTTTGGACTGGGTCTTAAAGGGCAGGTCACTTCACCTTGTAAGAGCAAGAGAAGTAGCCCATAAAGTCATGTAGAGGCATCCCTGCCCGGATGATCTCCACTCTCAGAAATGGATAGTACACTCAGCACCCCTCGAATTAGTTACTGAAGAGTGAGATTCACTCTCTTGGAACCCAGCTCTCCTTCTACCCTCTCTCATCTTGCAGGAAAATGAGTTTCTACAGGATCCTGCTATAGAAAGGGCAACATCCTCTCCTTTGCTCTAGGCCCACCCCCATCTGATTCTGAAGGAATATTAAGATTGGATAAAGAAATTTGTGTTTCTCCATCCATGATTTAGTTGGAATCATGATTTAGGTGCTACTCTTGCTTTAAAACTCACCCCTTCAATAAACCCGTACCTGCCCCTCCCCTACTGCACCTTCAGATGGGATGAAAATCCTAAGTTTTTTCTATGTGTTTATTCACTTATAATTCATATATGTATTACTATACTGTATATGTATTATTAACTTATATGTACTTATAAATATACTACTATACTGTACCTCATATATGTCGTATTATATATAATATAAACGTGTAAGTAATTTATATATGTATTACCTTATATAATAGATGCAAAAATAGAAAATTTAAAAGTGTGATATCAATATGACATAGATAATAATATTCTAAATTACATTACAAAAAGCCTTTTTGCTGCCACGGGAATTAGTAATAATATTTTAAAGTAAGTATTAAGACTGGATATGCTTCATTATTTTTGAAATTTTAACACTAGATGATACAGCAAGGTATTGAAGTTTGAAGCTCAGTCTAAAAAAAATGCTTAATTTTACTGGCTGCCAGAGTTGTAAAGGAACCCTCACAAAGAGGTGTGGATCCAAATGGAAGAGGGCATTTGTGGCTGTGTTTACTTAATTATGATTCTCATTTGTCAACGCCATCCATCAATTATGCAAAGGCTTTTATTGAAATTGGGCTAGTAAATTTCCATCTTCCTGGTGTCAGGCAGTTCTTGCAAACGAATTGGAAGGTATTCCATTTTTACATTTTTAAACAAGTGGGTCCCAAACCCATTGAAACTTCATTTGGAAGATTTTTAAGCAGGCCAGAGACTTCTGTTTTAAGTGTGCATATGTAAACGTTATTATAGTTGATAACCGAGTGTATTGGCAAGAAAACACATAGTGATGGAAATGCTTTCAAAAATGCTCTTCTGCACCTGAATTTCTTTGGAAAAGAGTTACTTCATCACTCACTCTTGACCTTGAAGGGTCAAATTAAATGTGTTTATTTTTTAAAAACTATCTACCTGTGGCACACTGCTGAGAGCCATTTATCATCACAGGAAAGGTCATACCCTATCTGTTTGTAAAGGAAAGCTGCCTCATGCATTTTCTAGTTCGTAACGATTTCAAGTACATTGGGTGTTCCAAAGGAAGGTCATGCTCATACCTTATATCATCATGAAGTTTTGTGAAAATCCTGCTATTCAAATACCCTTTTCCTTTTATATTTAATTACATCCGTGGTATTCTGTGGCACTGTGTGCACCGCTAGCTTATATTTCTTTGCTGTGATAACCTGAATGATGCCGTGAATGCATTTCATGTGTGACACTGGCTCTGTAACCCCACTCTGGAGTCTCTTTTCAATTTTAGTGGTTGTGTTTCTACAGTGTTCCTGTAAAACACAGTTACTGTTACAGGTTTAATTGTCGAGACTGTATCTTCTTCGGTAACTTTCACCGTTCACATAAAGTAGTTCTTCACGTGTCATTCCAGGTCACTACATCAGGGCCCCCAGAAAGGACACTGCACAGTGTTAGGGGGCACACGTCACATAGACTACAATGTGTGTGATGTCTTCTGGAGTGTGCAGTGCACAACCTGGACAACTGTATGAGTCATTGGAATAAAATACTTCAAATCTAAATCCGTAAAATGGGACATGTCAGAAACATCTGCACTTTAATTCAACTGCCTGGCAAAACATTGATATTACATAAATAATCATTTTCCCCAAATTTTCCCACATAAAAACTTTTGGGTGTCTTCCAAATGTATTTCTGACAAAGAATGCAATTTAATTTGTCACCATATTGTAGCTCTGTGTAATTTCACCCCTGTTGTTGCAGCAGAAAAAATGAGAAATTCTTAAAAATCCCATATTCTGGATGCTTTACACTTTAAAAGCCAAGCCTGTGTGTATTTAGGGTATATGGGTTATCTTTATAATAGTGGCTGGAAAGTCACATTTCAGACAGAACCCTCGTAATTTAAATGGTTTTTGGGGGGCTGACTTCCTCTGTAATTTGATGAGAACGTCATCATTGTAGAGTATCATCATACCACCTTGCACTGTGGATGAAAGAAATTCATACTCAGAAGTACCACCTTTTCCTTTTCTTGTCTACTTGTCTACTATCTTCACCTGGATATTTCTTTCTTTCTTTTTAAAATTTATTTATTTTTGGCTGCATTGGGTCTTTGTTGCTGCGTGTGGGCTTTCTCTAGTTGTGGCAAGCGGGGGCTATTCTTCGTTGAGGTGCGCGGGCTTCTCCTTGCGATGGCTTGTCTTGTTGTGGAGCACGGGCTCTAGGCGCATGGGCTTCAGTAGTTGTGGCGTGTGGGCTCAGTAGTTGTGGTGCATGGGCTTAGTTGCTCCACGGCATGTGGGATCTTCCCGGACCAGGGCTTGAACCCGTGTCCCCTGCACTGGCAGGCAGATTCTTAACCACTGCGCCACCAGGGAAGCCCCACCTGGATACTTCTTTGCAGAAAAATTTTTAAATCTTTTGTCCATTTTCAAATAAACACCAGATAATACAACCTATAACTTAACTGGGTACACACAAAATACAATAGATGGCAAAATAATTTACAATACAGTGAAATTATCTACAAAGCCCGGACATTACTGTCAAGCCATCTTGTTGGGGAATTCTGTTTCCCGACAGGATTCCATGTGTCCTAGACACATGGTCATATGACATATGAATTAAATAGGGTGCCAGGGTCATTTGGAGCATTGACTTAGTAGAATGTAAATTTTTCTTATTTTTTAAGATAAATAAATAAAAACAGAAGTTTTATACTCTCCTCTGTCAGCATTACAGGATGGCTATATCCCATCTCAGGAATCACTGAGATTAAATAACTTCTTCCTCTGTGGTCCCACTTGTACCTATAGTTAAAAAAACAAAGTTAAACTTTTCTTTTTAGTAAAGTTATGTGTGCCCATTGTAGGATATTTGGAAACTAGAGAAAAATGTAAAAATAAAAATAATCTATGCTAATACCCCCTCAGAAAGGATCACCTAAAATCTTGGTATATACCCCTCCAAGCTCTTCTTGGGTATTTAAAAACATAGAGTTAGTGTTATACTGTTTATATAATATTGTATCACAAATTTTCTCTTTAACAGTAAGTTTCTGTATTTTTAGCAACTCCCTGTAAATATTTGTTAAATATTTTGTAGATATTTTGCTAGCATAGAAAACTAACACAGGCTTTGGGGCCAGCTTGTCCTGGGTGAGGGTCCTGGCTTTTCCTGCTAACCAGGCAGGTATCACTGGGTGAGTGACCCAGCCTGAGTCCCAACTCACTCGTTTATGAAATAAGAGAAATAATACCTAACATTAGAGATTAAGTCAGATCGTAGGTATAATACAGGGTATGTCCAATAGATGGTTTTTATTATTTAGCAGAGGCTGGCCAAGTCTGGCCTGCCACCTGTTTTTGTCAATAAAGTTTTATTGGAACACAGCCTTACTCATTCCTTTATGTATTATTTATTGCTGCTTTTGCTCTACATAAACAGAGTTACGTAGTTGTGACAGAGACCCTGTGGTCTACAGAGACTAAAATATTTACTAGTTTATACACTTTACAGAAAAAGTTTGACAACCCCTGTTATATTATAATATCACCATTTACTCTTCATAATGCTATAAACTTGAACAGAGCTCCCTCTCAGTCTCCACTATGCCCTGGGAGCTCTGTGGCCTCAGGGGTCTGACCAGGGGCGCTCTTTGACTTCCCTACCCAGCAGCCATCCCTCTGATAAGAGCATTTTCAGGGTGGGAAGGAAGTGCCAGAGAATTCACAAGCCCACCCAGTAGCCCTCAACCAGTGATGGACAGGAGGTGCTATATATATACCCCAGCTGCAACCCCAATTCGGGTGGGCTAACTCTGTCTCAGCCCCCAGAGCTGCCCAGGGGATTAAACTGTAATGGCTTGGTTTGGCAACTTACTTCCATCTCTTTCCTGTCTCCCCTGTGGTGTTTCCTGGGATCACCTCCCAGTCAATTCCTTGCTCCAAATCCTTGTCTCAGGCTCTGCTTTGAGATGCTCCTGATCTCTTCCTTCCATAGCCCTTCTCCCATGTCTCTCTCTCAAAAGATAACTTTGTTGATTTCTACCATGTTGGGATGGTAGTAAACAGATAAGAGCCAGGTCATAAAAAAGCTTTTATTGTGGAGGAAGTGGCTCATCACCTACAAGAACCAGGGTGGACTGCTCAGGGGACAAACCCTCAGATTGACCCACTGCCCCTTCTCTGCGCCTTCCCTGCCCTGTTGACTGCTCTGTCTCGGGCGCTTGGTGGCATGGCATCTTCCTGTCTGTGGGTGGTGACAGTCCTTGGAACCGGACACTGGAGATTGCATGGGGAGAGTTAGAGGATGCTCCTGAAACACGTGAAGATTTAGGAGGAGGACTTATGTTAGGAAGGACTGTTTCTGAGCATCCAGCAACACCAAAGTTCATGCTGTGTTTTCTCATTTTTCATTTGTTTTGCAGAGAGCTTTTCTGCAGCCCACAGAATGGCTTCAGTGAGGGCCAGTAAGGATGGCATTCTAAGCCCAAGGGACTGGGTCTGAGCTTCAGCTGTGGGCTTGACTCAACAGCAGGAAGGGCTGTTAATTACCTAATCTGTCTTTGTCTCTATTAGACCAGCTGGTAATTTGGGGAGCAGTTGGCTTTGTAAAAGCAAAGTAATGAAGGTGGGGCTTGGAAAACCTTTGGGTTAAGGGCAACTGTTCAGGCGTGTGTGTGTGAGCTGAGCTGCTGCTTTTTTCAACCAAAGCTCTCAGGAAAGGTAGGGTTGACAGAACCCACGGATCTAAAGACTAGGTTACAAGCTCTGTGTCTTGATATAGACCACTTGACTCCTGGCCTGGTGCCTCAGGCCAGATCTGAGACGCCTCCAGGGGGAGGCACTCGAGGGGCTCCCCATCCAGCCTCAGAGCTCATGTGCCCGCACGGGGCCTGGGTGGCTCCGGGGCCAGGGAAGCCTGGGCAGTCCTGCTCTACTCTTCCTCCAGGACGGGTGCGAGCAGCCTCCCGCAGTGTCTCCGAGACATGGTCAGACGCTGTGATCTTCCTGCCCTCTGATGCGGGTAGGTGTGAAGAATGGCCGTCAGTGTGGTAATGTCAGCTTTTAGGGGAAGATTTTGTTCCCATGCCAGGGCCTGGCCACTGCCTAGACAAATGGCCGTGGTCATCAAAGGAGTTAGAGGGGTTTTAATGCTTAGAGGGGAGGTTCCCCTCACTCCCTGCCTCTGGGTCATGAGGGGTTGGCGGTGGGAAAGAGGCCCGGGCAAGGTAGGGGACAGGGCAGAAGCTCCTTCGAGCCTGTGCGTGGACAGCTGGGGAAGCAGGTGGGCAGGGGCTGTGTGCCTGGTTCCCAGTCAGACTCGAGCCAGGAGATGACAGCTTTAAAAAGTAAACTTTGAAATACACCCATCATTGAAAATAATGAACATATGGAAAAGTTAAAAGAAGAAAAAAAAATCATTCTCTTCTCAAACCAAAGACAGCTATTAACATTTTAACATTGTCTTAGTGGTCTTAAAAAAAAAAATCTCATTTTGAAAACATAGTTGAAGTAATATCATAGGCAGTTCTGCAGTTTGCTGTTTTTTTCATATTATAGCATAAACGTTTCTTCACTACACTAAAACATTTATAAAACAATTTTAATGGTCTTATACTATCCTGATAAAATGGAAGTACTGTGCATCAGTGAGGGTCCAGTGGAAAATAGAAACACTCAGTATTTTCATAGAAAGAGTTGCCAGCAGGGAATTGGCTCCGTGGGTGAAGAAAGAGCCAGGGAGGCAAAGCCAAGCAGAGGATGGAGGGGGCAGCCCGGGGGCTGGACACACAAGGGAAGGGGATGCTGCTACATCTAGAAGCGGGGACTGTAGGGCGGGAGCTAGAGCAGTTCTAGAGACTGCAGAGGAGATGCAGTCACACCAGAGATGCTACAGGAAGCACAGATAGAGGGGTAGAATGCCCAGGTTCCTCCTCCTTCCCGCCTTCCACCTTGCAGCAGTGTCTCTCATGGGCTAAACCTGACAGTGGCCCCTTCCTTGCTCTAGACCTTCACTGGCTTCCGTTACCCAAGGTATAAGAAGTAAACTCCTTGCTCTGCTATAAAGGCCCTTCCCAGTCTGTCTCCAGCTTAAATGTCCATCCCGCCATCTCCTGTCTCTGCCCCCTACTCCCCATGAAAAGTCCCAGTTCTAAGCCCACCAGACTTTTCATTGTTTGCTTTAATGCCTCTGTGCCTTCGTACAAGCTGTTCCTGCATCCTGGAATGCCCTTCTTATCCTTGTCTGCCTGATGAGATCCATTCACCCTTCTAGACCCGGCTCAACCGTTACTTTGTCTATGAAGCCCTCCCTCACCCTTTCTCTGGGGCAGATGTAGTGGGATCTTCAGCGACACTGGTGTCCCACCTCGTCTGGGGCATTCCCGGCGGTATGTGTCTATCTGTCCCCCCACTAGACTGTGCGCTCCTTCGTGGTCGGGGCCCCATTGAGTCCCTTTTGGCAGCTTTTACCCCTGTGTGCCCTGGCACAGGGTGGGCACTCAGGGGAACACAGCTGAATGTTTGAAAATGCTGATTTCCTAGATCTGTAGCTATTGACCTGGAGGGCTGTTAAGTGAGAAAAACAAATTGCAGACTAATACATGTGAAATGCCCTGATTTTAATAAAAACAAACAATGACACCGCCTATGTTTGTTTTGTGAGCATGGAGGAAATTGTGGAAAGATCCATGCCAGGCTGACTCCCGTTGGCTACCTTACAAGGTGTGAGCTACAACGGCTGTAGGGAAGATTAGTTTTTACTGTACCTTTTAGTAGTGTTTTGAAAATTATGGGGCACTCATGTTACCTTTTTAATTTTTGAAAAGGAATTTATATTAAAGGTTTAGATAATATGAAAAGAAAATTATGGTTTCCTCCTTAGAATTTGGCTGGGTCCACATTACCTCATTCCTCTCTTTCTGGAAACTTCCTGGACCCTGTGATGGGGATCCATCGGCTCTCAGTTCCATCCCTCTGCTTAGATTGGGGTCCACTCTGGAGGAGAGCTCCACAGAGGGGGCTGGGGGGGGAAGGCTGAGGAGGAAAACTTTGCACAGTCTTTTACCCCATCAGTCCCCAAATTCTAAGCTCAAAAAATTCAGTCCTTGACTCCCAGCCTGAACTTAAAGTGAGAGTCTGGGCTTAGCTTCCATTACAAATGTCCTGAGCCATGCAGGCTCTTAAGAAAATTGATTCAGCCCCAGGCATAATCCCTGAGGTGCATTTTTTCCCCCAAGACATCAAGTTCATGGCTCTGCAATATCTGATTTAGATGTTTGGAGAATGTATTCTTTGACAAGGCGTAATTAAAGCGGGTTGCACCTACATGGGAACACTTTACAATTTCCATAACAAACGCTATTATTACCAGGAGCCATGTATTTTTTTGTTCTATTGATGTCTTTTATAGTGATGTCATAAAAAGAAGATTATGACTTCTCATTATGAGACAGATGGAGGAGACACATTTTGATTACCAGAGAGGGGAGTATGTTCTTTCCAAACAGTTACCGTAATAGCCAGCAAGGGCTGCACTGGGTGCGAATGGGAGGTCCAGGCGAATGACTTTTTATGGGCCTTGCTTTATTGCAGTTTCCTTTTGTACTTTTTTTTTTTTTTTTGCGGTACGCGGGCCTCTCACTGTTGTGGCCTCTCCCGTTGCGGAGCACAGGCTCCGGACGCGCAGGCTCTGCGGCCGTGGCTCACGGGCCCAGCCGCTCCGCGGCAGGTGGGATCTTCCCGGACCGGGGCACGAACCCGTGTCCCCTGCATCGGCAGGCGGCTCTCTCAACCACCAGGGAAGCCCCCTTTTGTACATTTTAAAACGAGATCCATCGAATGGGAAGCTGATTTTTCAGTTTGGCTAGAAATGAAGGTTCCACAGATTGTTATGTCTTTCTGAAACTATTACTAAAAATTAGGGGCTTTCCGCTGAGCCTGTGCGTCCGGAGCCTGTGCTCCGCAACGGGAGAGGCCACAACAGTGAGAGGCCCGCGTAAGGCAAAAAAAAAAAAAAATTAACACAATTCACTTTCTGCCTCTCAATTTAGCAACAAGAAGCTGGCTTTCCTGTAAAAATCCGTTATAATTAAATAACACTTTACATTTGTAAAGTATTGTGAGAATCATCCATTTTTTTCTTTTTAAAACTATTTTGTATTATAAGAGTATAATAAATTGGGAAAACAGTCATTCTCTATATTAAAAAAAGTAGCCAGTTTTACGTACTCATATGATGGGAGTTTTTGCCGTATCTTTTTTTTTTTTTTTTTTTTTGCGGTACGCGGGCCTCTCACTGCTGTGGCCTCTCCTGTTGTGAAGTACAGGCTCCGGACGCGCAGGCTCAGCGGCCATGGCTCACGGGCCCAGCCGCTCCGCGGCATGTGGGATCTTCCTGCACCGGGGCACGAACCCGTGTCCCCTGCATCGGCAGGCGGACTCTCAACCACTGCGCCACCAGGGAAGCCCCTGCCATATCTTTAAATAATTGTTTTAGTCACCCTTTTATTTTCTTCAGCTTTATGGTGGTATAACTGACAAATAGAAATATGTATATTTAAGGCGTACGGCATGATGTTTTGACATTTGCAAAATAATTATCACAATCAAGTTATTAACATTTTTATGACCTCATATTGTTACCATTAGTGTGTGTGTGCGTGCTTAGAAGATTCGATTTAAGATCTATCCTTTTAGAAAATTTCAAGAATAGTACGGTATTGTCCACTGTGATCATCGCCATGCTGTACGTTAGATCTCCAGAACTTATTCATCCTGCATAACTGAAACGTTGTACACTTTAATCAACATCTCCCAATTTCTCCATCCCCGCAGTCCCTGGTAAACACCATTTTTAATGGCTTCATGATATTTAACCTTGGATTTTAATATAATTTATTTAACCGATTCTCTAACGGTGGACATGGGTTCTTTTCAAGTTGTTCATCTGTGTGAATAACACCGTGATAAACTTCCTTATAGAAAATCTTCGTCTGTCTTGCTGATGTCTAGAGTTAACTCTGGAAGTGAAATTACTGGGTCCGAGTGTTTAAACATATCGCCAAGTAGAAAGTTTGTACCAGTTTGCACTTCATATAAGAGCACATAATGTGTATCTTGAACATGTTTATTCACCTTCGCCAGGCAGAAATACCTTCTTATTTTAGTCTCTTTTCCTTGATTACAGCAGTAATTGAGGCAGTGGAGGTGTCTGGGCCAGCTCATGGAGGGCCTCGAATGTCCTTGGCGCCGGGGATGAGCACTTCGCTCTGTTTGAGGGACGTTTTAGAATAATTCCATTGAAATTCTGTGCTTTGGGTCAAAATAACAGTGATGTGTTTATGGAGTTTGTCTTGCTTCCTCCTTGCCGTCAGGATTACCAGCGACGATCTACACACCTAAAAGGGGATTAGACCTCCTGTGATTTCCATTTGACTTAAGAAATAATCATGTCATATACAAATCCGTGAAGCCCAGGTAGACATTATTTTTTAAGCTGACATCATATAGGGTCAGTAACCCTGAGTGGATTATGTTTTTAGTTCAGACTAGTTATCCGTGAATTAGGCACCCTGGAGGATGTTCTGGCCACGTCCATAGTCAGGGAGCATTGAGCCAGGCAAGGGAAGCACATGACTGAAGAAACAGGGAACTTCAGAGACATGGCGGAAAGGCCAGAGGGAAGACGCTGGCTTGTAACATATTTGTGGAACTAAATGGGGGGCCAAAAAGCAGAAGCAATTAATTCATTTCTCTGGGAGCTAATTGATGAACCTTGACCTGAACTTTGCAAATCTCTTCCTTTGTTTCAAGTCCAATGCTCATTATGTTTTGCATACCTAACTAATTAGAACATGCATTTCCTTACTTTGCCAAGGGTGCGTAATTGATCATGCTGGGCTCCTGAAACCATCTTAGGTAAGTTTTTTGAAACACATGCAAATTGACTTGCCACCAGTGATGCAGTTCAACAATGGAATCCAGGAGTCCTGGGAAAAGGTTTCGAAGTGTACTTTCCTCTACTTGGCGATTATTAAAGTCAAAGTCACCAAGGGGTTAGGTGCTCATTTTACTGATAGACGAATGAAATAATGAAGCAGAATGTGGTGTATTTGAAATTTCTGGGATCAGGGTCACACCTTGCTACAGGTGTGGGTCGTTGAACTAGATGGCCTCTGCAGAAGTGCTCACGTGTTCCTGTCACAAGGCAGCCCAGGCAGCGCACTCTCCTCACTGAGGCCCTGTCTCAGCAAGGCTGGTGCTCTGTTGCCAAACGGACAGCCTGGACCCAGGCTTGGGACACCCAAAACAGGGCGCCACAAAAATGAAGAAAGTTTCAACTTCATGGACTTATCCAGAATTTTTCAACCTTAGATATCTAGGAAAAGCTATCTTGAGTTTCTCATAGCATGAGTTTTGTTTGTGTTAGGATTTGGAGTGTGTTTTGAATAACAGACATGGGTAAGGACGGAGAGCAGGGTACCATAATTTTTTCAGAGCTTAGGGTCACTAAAGGATTTAGCTGGACACAGCGTCAGCTAGAGGATTCTGTGCAGGATGAGACGACCAATAAGGTTATCTCTCCAGAGTCTCGCAGTGTAGGCTATACAAAGCTGGAGTGTGAAAACCATTTGAAATGCCTTTTATCCAATGCTACAGAGCTCCCAAATGAAGCCTTTTTTCTTCCTGTGGCTTTTCCAAATAAGGAGTGAGATGTTATTAGTATAAACGTCAATGTAAATATGCATCTGGGTGTCAGGCCTGTTAGCTACTTACCCAGAGGGATTTTACAGCCTCAGGTGGGTTCTTTCCAGTGCCGGAAACAGAATGAGATGAGACCAGGCTTTCCTCTTTTAATTACTTTTCTATTTGGAGCAATTTCAAAGATGTCTTGTTAATTTTCAACAGCAGGGTTTGAGGGTAGATGTGAAGGGATGCTCTTTTCATTTCTCTCTGGGTTTTCTAGCTTGCTCGAGCCAGATGGCTGTCCTGCAGCTGTTCCATGGAAAACACCGTGCCCATACAGGGCTACCAGATTATTAATGCTGGGATCAGCCGGTCACATTCTGTTTTGGTCCATATGCACATGTCTTATGTCAAGGTTATCTAATGCTTTACACTGATGGAAACCAAGGCTGAGCTGGGGAAATCTTTATGGAGCCCAAGAGATTCACCCACAGGAGTCAGAATTACTTGCATGTAGGTGATTTGACCTGATGCAAGAGAGCTGAAAGTAGAGACTCAGCTCTGTAAGTTCCCAGATGACTAAAAAGATGCGTTGTCACACTCAGACAGGCATAAAGAGACAGACGCACAGGGAGAAAAGGCAGTGAGAGGGGGGGCCTATGCTGGCCTCCATGTGCTTGGCCTCCATCCTCTGGGCCAGAGGTCACAGGTCGGAGGCCCACCTGCCACCTTCTGCCCACAGACACATATTTCTGGCAGAAAGTTTAAAAATGTTGACTCAGTTCTCAACCTGTTTTAAAAGGTAGTGATTTCATATGAAATTCTGACTTTCAGGGTTTTTTGGGAAAAATTCCTGGTAACATAGCCTATCTGTGCCCATAGCAACCATTTCTGGAACTGCGTGGGGACCACTCTCAGTGTACCCACCAGAGCCCTTTTCACTCTGTATCGTGTCCCCTCCCCTTCCTGCACCCAGCCTTGCTTACTCCATTACCTGTCTGTCCTCTGGGTGTCTGAGCTGTGACCTTGGCTCTAAAGAGATGCTGTAAACACCAGTCTGGGCAAATCTCAAGTCTTTTGTCCTGCCCAGGCCTCAGTTTTCCCACATGTACAAAGAAGAATTGGATGAGAGAGGGTCCAGAGTCTCTCCCCACTCTCCCCTTTTGTGATTCTGGAATGATTAGGAATTTTAAAATAATTATTTTGGGTATATATTAAAAGCCAATTCCATTTCTTTCGCTTGCAGAATTCTGAAATTCATGAAACACAAAGCCATTTGTAATTTGATCTTGTGACACCAAGGCTTCCAGTAGCTTGGAACATTCTGGCGAGAATGGAAGGGGTAGTTTTGCTGTCGGATTAGTCTCACATTTGAAACCAGCCAGGAGGCTGCAGGGACAGGCTTTGGGCAGGTCGGCACCCTTGCTCTGTGCTTGTCTGGTGCCGTTTGTGTGAATCCAGCATGGGTCTGTTGAGCCCTGTTGGTTTTACAGGCCTGTCTCTTGGCCTGAATCTGGGTATATTCTCTTCCATCACAATCCATTTCTGGGATGAGGGAACACTGGACCAGGAATTAGCCCATCTGGATTCTTGTCGTGAATCTGTCGTGGACTCATTGCTTCATCCTGTTCACATCCCTTTCCATTTCCACCTCTGAGATTGGAAGAAATTTCTTCAAGCTCTGACATTCTGTGGTCCTAAAGTTCATCCCGTGCTTCCATGGGGGACATCAGCGGAAAGCCCCCAGAAGTTGCTAGGCCCGCTGGCAGACAGCATGTCGGGAACAGGCCACAGAGCAGCAGGGGGTCCTGAGTGAGCTGTGGCCGCTGGTGTCAAGAAACTTTTTATCTAGTGGGGAAGATAAAGCATATACTTAAGACTCTACCATAGGAGAAGAAATAAGTGTCTTTCGTCTCCTTTCCCTCCACTTTAAAAGGTCTTTCATGTTCAACATCTAGGCCTTTGCAGTGAAACAGAAAGAAAGAAATTAAAAAGAAATCCAGAAAAATAGGAAATTGGGTTAACTTTCCCCTGTCAGATATATTTTTCTGAAATATAGGTCCTATGACATACTCAAAAATTCTCTGTCCCTGGGGTGGATTTGGATCAAGTTCAAATTCTTTGGCTGGTCCTGTCCCCGTTGGCATGACGGCCTTCTGCATCCTCACCAGGGAGAGGAGTCCTGACTCTTGGCCCTGTCCTCCCCTCCAGCTCCCTATTCCTGCTGGACCTGCCCCCCGACCCTCCATCTGCACAGACCCAGGCCCGTTCCTGGGTGCAGGTTGCTTCTCCTCAAGGCTTGCCTGCTGTGTGTTTTGTCCCTCAGGCTCTAGTCCAGACTATTTAACCCCAGAGTTAATACTTTGAGCTCCTGCCACCGGAGCTTTGGACCTCGGGCACTCAGTAAATATTTGTTGTGTGAATAAATGAAGGAGTGAATAAATGAAAGGTAAGCTAAAGGGAATAAATGTTCCCCAGGCCAGGGTGGACCAGCTCTCATACAGCGTGATATCTCTCCTGCTTTCAGCAACTTCTCCCCAGCTGGCTGTCATACCCTCTGTCCTGTTACCAGGATGGCCAGCGGGCAGTCCCTAATCCAACGCGTGCAGGACTGACCAGTGTCTCTTCCTGGCCGAAAGAGACCTGATGTTCAAATTTGTCTTTTTTTGATGCCTGAGAAGGTGAGTTCTCTGAGGACATTTACTGTTTCCCTTCCTCTAGGTGCACTGCTGTAGGGGAGAGCCAGGCCTGTCACTTTGTCTTCCTTAACTGTAATAACTGTAGCCAAACATCATTAGTCTGACTGGTTAGGGATGAAGGGCAGACTAAAGAAGGAGAAAGGCTGGCCACGCGCATCACATTCGAGAAACCCACAGTTTACCTGCTCTAACTACTTCTTACTGTGTGACCAGTATTGCCCAGAAGTTACTCGAATTCCTGTTTTAATGAATAGACGAGAACAGTCTTCAGTAACTGTATGCGTCAGAATTCTCCACAGAAACAGAACCCATAGGAGAACTGGTGGTTTAGATCCAGTGTATAAAACCCACGGGCTTGAGACCTAGGAAGAGCTGAGGCTTTAGTTCAGTTTGAGTCTGAAGGCAGGAAAAAAAAATGAATCCCGGTTCAAAGGCCACCAGGCGGGAGTTTCCTCTTACTCAGCCTTTTTGTTCTATTCAAGCCCTCAAATGAAGCCCACCTACGGTAGGGAGGACAATCTACTTTATTCAACTTCCGAATTAAATGTTAATCTCATCCCAGAACACCCTTCCAGAAACAGAAGAAGGCCTGATCCAGTATCGGGGCACCCTGTAGCCCAGGTGACATGATCCAGTATCGGGGCGCCCTGTAGCCCACTTGACATGTAAAAGTCACCTTCACAGGAAGCAAATCAACAGATTTTTGTATAATGAATAATTTTTAAGTGGTTTACAGAGCTTGAGTCTATTTGGTTCTGTTTTACATTGTCTAAACGTTCTGCAAGTTTATCTTCACCATGAATGAACCTACTTCTCAGACCATTGAAAAGGGGGAGAGAAAGGGAGGGAAGGATGAGTAGCGAGTGGTGAGGGGCACACGTGCCTCTGTAAGGGATCCCCCCTCGTTTGCATGAGACTGTGAGTCAGCTTTTGCTGAGACCAGCTTGGCAGATGGCGGGTACCTGGCTTTCATGAGATTTGGAGGCTGTGTTTCGTCTTCAGGAACCAGAATTGAGAAAGCGTGGGGGACTTCCAGGAGATAATTGAGAGGCAGCAAAACAGATTTTATCTCTGACACTCTGGGCTATTTCTAATACTGGTTTTACTAAGAACAAGCCACTTGAATAATGGATTAATTAATTACTGATAGGTATATTTGTTTGAATGTTGCTTCTGTGATAAAGTGCCCACCATGTATTATTTATTATACTAGATATTTTATATGTTTTCTTATTTGATCCAGCCAGCCAACCTACTGTCTGCATTTTTGTCTCCATTTTACAGATGTTAAAACTGAGGTTCAGGGACACTAAGCCACTTGTGTCAGGTTGCAGAGCTGGTACTCGTGGAGCTGAAACTCACATGTTGATCATTCTGACCCCGAAGCCCATGCTCTCCAACCTCCGTGGTTCTCACCTTTGTGAGAACATGCTGGTTTTTATACAGGCTGAGCAGTCATTCCCAGGGGCCTCTTAATGGAGTCCCTCCCCTCCCCCGATATACCCGCACAAATTTGGAAGGACTAGGCTTTTGTTGTGTTGGATGAAAATGGTTTGATGATTCTGTGTGTTATGTTGGTAAAAGCAGGATCTACCTGTATCAAACATCCATTCTTTCCTCATCACAGCATTATTCTGAGACAGAATAAAATTGCAGGAGAGAGCAGACAATTTTAGCTCACAACAATTTTCAGTTTTAGAACACTTTTACAAATAGTGCTGAAGGAGGTACATACTGCATGTGGAATAGAAGAGGACATTTTGTTCCTTCCAAACAAACCTGGAAAAAAAAGAACGAAACCCCAGCTTTATTTAAAAAGTTTAAGAGGCTGCTGCTGTGGACTTAGCCATCAGATTTTGGGTATCCACGCTGTGTCCTGTGCAGGACTACACAGCAGGGAGTTAGAGAGGAAAGGAAGGCAGGCACTGTCCTCGTGAGTGATGGACTTAGAGGGCTCGTTTGCAGGAAACAGAAAGCAGCTCAAATGCCCCAGGATAGGGGGGTCTTGGAAAGAAAGAGTTCATCCAGGTCCTGTGGGTGGGCGGGGAACATTGGGAAAGTGCTGGTCTCTCCACCTCAAGTGTTTTCCATGATCTCCCTCTGCTCTGCCCCACACATCTGCTCCATTCTTAACAGGGATGCTTTCCTACTAACTAGTGGCCATGTCCACCACAGGGAGACGCATGTAAATGAAAACGCTACAAAGGATGAATAACTCCTTGGAAGTGGGGGAAACGTCCATTAATTTTCTGTGTAGCTTGTCCAGTCTCTCATCTTCAATTCTTACACGACCTGGGCTTGAATGCCGCCTCCTACGTATGAGCTGACTCGGGCAAGTTCTTGTCCCCCTTCTAAGTCTCAAGTCCCCGCAGTTGTAAAGTGGAGGTGAAGGCTTCTAGCACATATACTTGCTGGGAGGAGTAAATGAAAGCACCCTTGCAAAGAGCTTAGGAGATACCTAATAAATAATAGCTCTTACGCTTTTTTTTTCTTTTTCTTTTTGCGGTACGCGGGCCTCTCACTGTCGTGGCCTCTCCCGTTGCGGAGCACAGGCTCCGGACGCACAGGCTCAGCGGCCATGGCTCACGGGCCCAGCCGCTCCGTGGCATGCGGGATCCTCCCGGACCGGGGCACGAACCTGTGTCCCCTGCATCGGCAGGCGGACTCTCAACCACTGCGCCACCAGGGAAACCCCTCTTACGTTTTTTTATAGCTCTCTCTAAGTTTGGGGAAGTGAGCTCTTGGGTCCAGGGTAATGGCTGGGTGGGCTGATGCAAACCCTGGTCCCCAGAGGCCTGGGCTTGTTTGGGTGGGGTTTCCACTCGGGGAAGCTGGGAGAGAAGGGGGCAAGAGAGAGAATGTGAGAGCGTAGCTGAGAAGGGGTGCTGGGAGCCAAACTGGGTCAGGAACTGCAGATGCCACAAGCAGAGTGGACCTGAATTAAAGGCCCAGAGAGAATGGAAGTGACCTTCCAGCTGTGAGATTTGTGAGTCAAGATCGTCAGCTATCACCTGATTCAGAACAGGAAATGAGCTAGTGTTGTTGGAAGATCTGTTAGGGCCATGACCAAATCTCTGCTGTATCTCTAGCCCCTAGGTCAATGCTCAGCTTGTAATAGTGACTCCACAAACATGTTAAATGAATGAATTAATGGATGAACGGCAGAGAGGGTAAGGACTGGCATACAGATCATTGTCAGAGCAAGGAGAACAGATGAGGACCTAAGGAGCTCTGTGATGTGGTCATGGGTGGTGCTAGACCCAGGACATAGCTGAGGGCTCAGGGGCAGAACCAGGTAAGTTGGTGCAATAATAACACCGCCACCCTCATCTTATTAATAGCTACCATTTTTGAGTACTTTTTGAGGGAACAGATTCTGTATTCAATTGTCTTGTTTATCTAGTTATTGCAATCCCCCTGTGAGATGGATAGCATCATCTTCATCTCATAGATGTGGAAACAGAGAGAGGTTAAAAGCCTTTCTGCGGATTACACATCTAGTGCGTAGACAAGTTGCCCCTGACTCCCAGCTATGCCCTTAGTCGCGTTGTTGTGCCGTCTGCCAAAGTGTCCCAGAGTGGACAGAAACGGCCAGGCTTCCAGGTGGCAGCCCAAGTCTCAAACAGTTTGGGCTCCACGACCCATCTGGTGAGAGCCAACCTGTGTTGATGCAGGGAACTGAGGGCAGTTGTCTAACAGGCTGAGCGGGGCAGTTTGGGCTCTGGGTTCATGAAGAAAGGGCCCATGACCATAACTGTACGGGATGGGGGAGAGGGAGAGGCCCCGGCCCACTGAGCACCTCTCTCTAGTGAGGAAGCCCCAAGAAGGATGTGGCTGCATTGTGAGCAGCTCTCTCCAGGGTGGGATTTTGGGGAGCAATTTTGGATGAAGAGGTCACGGGACAGAAGAGCACATGGTGTCAGGAAAGCCAGTGGACTGTAGACTGTGCTGGAGGCAGAGGGCCTTGGCTGGGTGTACTGGCCAGTTCTTGTAACATCATAGTAAGTAAATAAACAAATATGGCCTGTGAGCTTGCTCCCTATCTATTTGTATATCTATCATCTATTCATCTAGTTATCATCTATCTATCTATCTCTATCTCTCTCTTTGTCGTCTATCATTTATCTATCTATTATCTACCCATCCATCTATTTATCTATCATCTATCTATTCATCTAGTTATCATCTATCTACCTGTCTGTCTATCTCTATCTCTGTCATTTATCTATCTTTTACCTATTATCTATCTATCCATCCATTTATTATCTATCCATCATTTATCTATTGTCTATCTATCTGTACCTATCCCTATGTGTCATCTATCTATCCATTTATCACCTATCTATCAATTTATTATTTCTCTATCTATCTATCTATCTATCTATCCTGTGGAGAGTGAGGAGGTCTGTGAACAACTTGAGAGGACTTAATTCTGAGTGGACAGTCTTCAACACACTTCCCCTGGAGATATCCCCCGGGAACCCTCAAAAGTAACTTGGGGAAACTTAAGAGTAAAAGGTGAAGATTCAGCCATTGTACAGGTAGGGGTGGCATGCTAGTCAAAATTCTAAATTAAAGTTTCCACGACCCCATTGCTAGTCACAGGCCAGTGAGACCCAAGGATGTCTGAGTTCACAAGGAAAATGGTTTTGGCTTTGCTTGGCTGAGCTAAGGACTGTGGGTATTGATGTGGAAACATCACTGAGAGACAGAGCTAATTAATTCCAGGGGAAAACGTCAGCCACCCTAGCATGACAGTCCTTTTCTATCTGAAGGATTAAAGGTGCCTGTGAATACACAAATCAATCAACGTGATACACCATGTTAACAAATTGAAGGAGAAAAACCATATGATAATCTCAATAGATGCAGAAAAAGCTTTGGACAAAATTCAACACCCATTTATCATAAAAACTCTCCAGAAAGTAGGCATAGAGGGAATGTACCTCAACATAATAAAGGCCATATATGACAAACCCACAGCCAACATCGTCCTCAATGGTGAAAAACTGAAACCATTTCCACTAAGATCAGGCACAAGACAAGGTTGCCCACTCTCACCACTATTATTCAACATAGTTTTGGAAGTTTTAGCCACAGCAATCAGAGACGAAAAAGAAATAAAAGGAATCCAAATCGGAAAAGAAGAAGTAAAACTGTCATCGTTTGCAGATGACATGATACTATACATAGAGAGTCCTAAAGACGCTACCAGAAAACTACTAGAGCTAATCAATGAATTCGGTAAAGTAGCAAGATACAAAATTAGTGCACAGAAATCTCTTGCATTCCTATACACTAATGATGAAAAATCTGAAAGAGAAATTAAGGAAACACTCCCATTTACCATTGCAACAAAAAGAATAAAATACCTAGGAATAAACCTGCCTAAGGAGACAGAAGACCTGTATGCAGAAAACTCTAAGACGCTGATGAAAGAAATTAATGATGATACAAATAGATGCAGAGATATACCATGTTCTTGGATTGGAAGAATCAACATTGTGAAAATGACCCTACTACCCAAAGCAATCTACAGATTCAATGCAATCCCTATCAAACTACCAATGACATTTTTCACAGAACTAGAACAAAAAATTTCACAATTTGTATGGAAACACAAAAGACCCCAAATAGCTAAAGCAATCTTGAGAAAGAAAAATGGAGCTGGAGGAACCAGGCTCCCTGACTTCAGACTATACTATAAAGCTACAGTAATCAAGACAGTATGGTACTGGCACAAAAACAGAATTATAGATCAATGGAACAGTTTAGAAAGCCCAGAGATAAACCCACGCGCATATGGTCACCTTATCTTTGATAAAGGAGGCAAGAATATACAATGGAGAAAAGACAGCCTCTTCAATAAGTGGTGCTGGGAAAACTGGACAGCTACATGTAAAAGAATGAAATTAGAACACTCCCTAACACCATACACAAAAATAAACTCAAAATGGATTAAAGACCTAAATGAAAGGGCAGACACTATCAAACTCTTAGAGGAAAACATAGGCAGAACACTCTATGACATAAATCACAGCAAGGTCCTTTTTGACCCACCTCCTAGAGAAATGGAAATAAAAACAAAAAACCAAATGGGACCCAATGAAACTTAAAAGCTTTTGCACAGCAAAGGAAACCATAAACAAGACGAAAAGACAACCGTCAGATTGGGAGAAAGTATTTGCAAATGAAGGAACTGATAAAGGATTAATCTCCAAAATTTACAAGCAGCTCATGCAGCTCAATAACAAAAAAAAAACAACTCAATCCAGAAATGGACAGAAGACCTAAATAGACATTTATCCAAAGATATACAGATTGCCAACAAACACATGAAAGGATGCTCAACATCACTAATCATTAGAGAAATGCAAATCAAAACTACAACGAGGTATCACCTCACACTGGTCAGAATGGCCATCATCAAAGAAGCTACAAACAATAAATGCTGGAGAAGGTGTCAAGAAAAGGGGACCCTTTTGCACTGTTGGTGGGAATGTAAATTGATACAGCCACTATGGAGAACGGTATGGAGGTTCCTTAAAAGACTAAAAATAGAACTAGCATATGACCCAGCAATCCCACTACTGGGCATACACCGTGAGAAAACCATAATTCAAAAAGAGTCATGTACCACAGTGTTCATTGCAGCTCTATTTACAATAGCCAGGACATGGAAGCAACCTAAGTGTCCACTGACAGATGAATGGATAAAGAAGATGTGGCACATATATACAATGAAATATTACTCAGCCATAAAAAGAAATGAAACTGAGTTCTTTGTAGTGAGGTGGAGGGACCTAGAGTCTGTCTTACAGAGTGAAGTAAGTCAGAAAGAGAAAAACAAATACCGTATGCTAAAGCATACGTATGGATTCTAAAAAAAAAAAAAGTTCCAAAGAACCTAGTGGCAAGATGGGAATAAAGACACAGACCTACTAGAGCATGGGCTTGAGGACACGGGGAGAGGGAAGGGTAAGCTGAGACGAAGTGAGAGAGTGGCACTGACATATATACACTACCAAATGTAAAATAGATAGCTAGTGGGAAGCAACCGCATAGCACAGGGAGATCAGCTTGGTGCTTTGTGACCACCTAGAGGGGTGGGATAGGAAGGATGGGAGGGAGATGCAAGAGGGAGGGGATATGGGGATATATGTGTACGTATAGCCGATTCACTTTGTTATACAGCAGAAACTAGCACACCATTGTAAAGCAATTATACTCCAATAAAGATGTTAAAAGAAGGAACCTAAAAAAATTTTTAAAAGTAAAGGAAAATAAAGGTGCCTGTGAATTCTTTGGCAGCCCTCCCACCAAAAGGTGGGGTTTATATCTCAACATTTTGCATCTGAGTGGGCTTTGTGACCAACAGAATAGGGTAGAAATGATGCTACTGAGAAATCAGAGGCTTATGCTTCCTGGCTCTTTGAACCCTCTCAGGACTTTGAGCCATCACAGAAAGAGTCTTGACTACCCTGAGACCATTGTGCGGGAAAGGTCACGTGATGCCTCTTCAGGCTAGCTGTGCCCAGCCTTCCAGCCATCCCCACTGGGTACCAGACATGGGAGTGAAGCCATCTGGTCCTCCTGACCAGCCCTTCCGCCCACCGAATTCCACCGAATGATTTCAGTTGATGCCATATGGAGCAGAAGATATATCCAGCTGAGCCTCGCCCAAGTTCTTGACCCATAAAATCATGAGCTACAATAAAATGCTTGCCTTTTTTTTCTTTAAGCCACTGAGTTTTGGAATAACTTGTTAATGAGGTCACAGGTAACTAGAGCAATCATCCTGCAGATCTCTTTTTCGCCCCAGTTGGTGAGGGCTTCAAGTGTGGGTCAGGAGAACGTTTCTAGAGAGGAGAGGAGGTGTCATTGGCACATGAGAGCGTTTAGGGATGGTGTTGCTCTGAAGCTGAATCTTTGTGGACGAGGCCTTATTCTCATCAGCTCCGTTCTGGTAAATTATGTTGAGATGCATGTGAGCTCTTTGGGCTTAAAAAGACTGGGTTGACCGTGATGGTTCAGGACTTCTGGAGGAGAAAGGGCCACCTCTTCCAGCTGAGAGCCTGCCAAGTCCACTAGTGCTGAAAGAGAAGGCCAGTGTGCCTGCGTGGCTGGGGCATTGCCAGGGTGCCCTGGTGGATAGGAGTGGCTTCTGGGGCAGAGGGCCTGGCTTGCTCTCTTTGGCCCCCCTCATCTTCTATGAACCTCTAGGGTGGCATTGAGGTGTTCTGTTCTTTATTTTTTATCAGACTCAGACAATGGAAAGAAAAGAACTGCTTCTTTGCCAATATTATAGCTGTAGAAGACCATGCCATGTAGTTTGAATTATTGTGTACATCACTCTTTCTGTAAGTGTTTATTGGCTCTGTTCTCTCTGCTTGGCCGTTGGAACTAGGGAGTAGTTCTACAGAGATGACCAAGATGCAGTTCTGCCCTCAAAGAGCTCCTGTCTGCTAGAGGGCTAAGCCAAGCAAGTGAATTGCATCGCAGGGCATGGGTGCCACCTGGAGGACCGGGCCAAGGGTGGCAGAAGCCCAGGGAGTATGGCGACATCCTCTGAGAACCTGGGAATGGATTGGACACACCAGATACAGTAGGAACCGGAGCTCTTTCAGAATGAAAAGAGCTTCAGAAATTGAGTGCCGCTTTAGAGGTCAAGGCAGGGGTGATGGTGAGAGGTTCAGGTTAGTAACGGATGCAAAGAAGGTCCTGTGTCCTTGGGAATTCGTGTGGAAAGGAGTGAAGGTGGTAGATCCTGACGGATCCCTCCAGGGGCCTCAGAAGTGAGCGATGACTTCTACCTGATTTCTTAGGGACCTGAAAGTGAGAGTGATGGTGGTGAAGTATCTTTATGGAGTGCTTACTGCATGCTTCAACCTCTTTTAAATTCCCAAACATTTATGACGGTGGACATATCATTCCCATTTTACAGATGAGGAAACTGAGGTTTAGAGAAATTGAATGTTTAGATTAAGACGACCCAACTAGCTAGTGGCTGGACTAGGTTTCCACCCCAGTCTGTTTCAAAATTTCACATTTCCTCTTTTCAGAAGACTCAAACTTGGAGTTAAAGCCTCTGAGATTAACCTGGTCCTTTGTCATTTTATAGTTTCAGAGTCAGATTAACCAGGCTTCGGAGGGGATTGTGAGGTTGCCTACACAGTACAACTATAACTTAAAACTTCATCGCACTTTTCCTGCTTGAGAGGAGTTTAGAACAGAGGTTGTAGAAATGACCTTCACTTTTGTGCAGTTTTCTGTCTCACAGATCTTGATCACTAACAAATTGCAGTACATTTTCCTTTTTTTTTTTATTCCTTATATGATGCCCATTTTCTCAAGTCTCCCTCCACCTTCAGCAGGATTGAAAGTTATTGGGACACAAAACTGTGTATTCTCTCTCATCCTGATCTTATTGTGTGGCCAAGAAGATCAGAAGGAAATACATCCAAATGTTAAAAGTCGTCATCTCTGGGTTATGGAATAACTACTGATTTGTATGCCTGTGTTTATTCTTTTTTCTGTACGGTCTGAGCTTTTTCCAATGAAAAGCCCATTATTTGGAAAAGTCTCAATACAGGCTGGCGGTCGGCAATTCAGATCAAGAGCCCTCAAATCCTGTCTCCACCCTGGAGGTCCAGGGCCAGGGTCCTCTTCCCCTGAGGGGAGCTGGGGAATGGGTGAAGTTGACGGAGATCAAAGCCCTCCTTTTGCGTGATTCACATGCCCGTCTTTGTGTCTGAGTGCCAAGTGGAGGTGTTATCTCCTCACCCTGTCCTCAGAGATGTTGGAAAAAATTAAAGAGGCAAAGTTCACAAGCTTCTTTGAGCTTTCTAGAAGGAAGAACTGATATAGGACAAAACATTATTTCTTCTAGCAGTAAAAGAGGGCGCCCTTAAGGAGAATGCGTTATGCCAGCTTTATTGATATTATATTGTTCATAATAAAAATACTGTGATGCCCCCACTAGGCTAATTCCCACCCCAGCACCCACAGTGAAACTGCCATCTGACCGTGCTTCTCCCGTCAGGGCTTCCTTTTATTCCTGCAGAATAAAATTCAATTCTGTGTTAAAGGAATATAGAGTATCTCCTGACACTCTCTGCTCTCAGCGCTCAGCCCCAGCAAGTCCACCTATATCCTGGGGCCTTGGTAGATTCCTGGACCTATGTCCAAAATGTCTTTTCTCCTCTTGTATAACTTGAAAACTCCTATGCAGCCTTCAAAACCATGATCCAGAGACCTCCTCTATGAATCCTTTCCAGCTCTCTCTTCCCCTCTGGAATGCATCACACACTTCAAAGTGCTACATCATTACCTCACACCTACTCCCACTATTACATGAAACACAATGGGCTGCTTTTACTTACTCACTTTTCTGTGTTCCCAACTGGGCTGCGAACCCTTTGAGGGAAGGGGTGCCGTCTTGTGCATCACTGCCTCCCAGTTTCCGGCAAATGACTGGCACGGAGGATTCAAGCCAAAGAAGTCTGTTGAACTGAATGCTGAATGGTTGGCTGTATGTGATAGAAACATCAGGGTCCTCGCAGTGTAAGCCTTCAGACAACTCATAGAGGAGGGAAAAATCTTGACATAAAAATAGACATTTCTCTGTGTAATTTATAACTTGATTGCATAGCATAAATAAGATTGTTTCGTTTTATCCTTGCTTGTTGGAATTGCGATGCAACAATCCTTGCACTTTCTATGAAGAGCTCTGAGCCATTGTGAAATATTTCTCCGTCCCTCGATGAAACAGTGACTTAAAAGAAATGAAGTCACAGGTGAGATGACCAGAGGTACAACTGCATGCACAGTCATTGGCCTCGGAAGTCAGAACCGACGGGCAGCCAGAAATGTTCTGCCAGGCTGCTGTAGGGTAAGGGGCATTTTGAAGGAAGCCACTGGAGACAACTCGATTGTGGACTTGGTCAACAGTGACAAAGGGCTCTGAGAACCTGATGCTACAGTGAAATGGGAACCATCTCAGGTATGGAAGCCACTTCAGACGGGGCTTGGGCTTAGTGGACAACCAAGAATTGGCCTCTAAGGTTACTGGAAAGCAACCTGTGTTTCTGTCACCAGGTCCCATCCCCTCTCTCCCTTGTCAAATATCTCATGCCAGGTCCCAGTCCAAGTCTGATGCTGGGAGAGACATTTTATAAAGAGATTTTAGATAATCTCATCTTCCTGATATTGGCTAAATTTCAGCCTCCTCCAAAGTAGCATGGCTGAGAGGGCAGGTCCTCAGGAGAAAGGAGGCGCCTTGGCCTGCATCGTTATCCCTTGATTCTGAGAAATTCTAGATTCTCCTTTGATCAGCAGACTTCTTTTTTTTTTTTTTTTTTTTTTTGATGTTTTAAATATTCCTTGACCAGATTCCTGGGCATTCCATGCCAATCCTCAAAACCTTTGTATCAGATAAGATGAAGCAAACACACTCATGTTTTCAACGTTTGCTGTTGGTGTGGAATGGAGGGGAGAGACTGTTCCAGGCTTTTAGCTCCAAGGGCCCCCGTGTCTAATCGGGGCAGTTATTAGGATAGAGGTTTAGGATAGAGGTGTTCTTTATGAAGAGATCCGACCCCTCAAAGGCACCTCAAAGAACTGATCAAAGACTTAAAGACAGAGGGCACAGTGGCAGATTTGTAATTCTCTATCTTTAAACATCTCTCTGTTTTAAAAGTAATAAATGCTGGTTTTGTTTGGGAAGAACCTCAGCACAAATTTATACAAAGGAAAATGTAAAACACTCATTGTTCCCAATTTTACCAACCAACTCCATTCCCCAGAGGTGATCACTGGCAGCAGTTTTCTGTGGATCCTTCCTGGCATTTGTGTGTGTGTGTGTGTGTGTGTGTGTGTGTGACAGTGGTTTTGGTCCATAAATGGCATCATAGTATACACAGTATATCAGAATCCCAGTAGGAAACAAATGACATACTCTATTGAGGGTAATTTCCAGAAAGTTCAGTTAGTTGCAAAGGGGTTAGTTACAAAGAGATGGGTGATACTTTGGGGAACCACACAAGACAGAGCAGGAAATGGGAGCCAATAGTAACAGAGGTGGCCCCAGCCCTGGGCTGAAGAAATGAGGGGAAGGAATAGTTACAGAAATGAGAAGGAGAAAGTTGAGTGAACACTCACTGCTTTTTGGCTGGGGGTGCACGGTCAGCCTGAGGCATCCTTGCCATGAGGGAGCCAGGGGGATACATCCTTGGACCTCTCTCTCCTCTACTACCTCTGGTCTGCTATTGGGGCTGCCCAGTGGCGGATACCAACAGGAAGCCAGAGGGCAGGTCTGCTGATGTGGTCCATACAAGCTGTCTCCAAGGGCAAAGGGCAGGATGCAGGAGAGTGGAGAGTGCATCTCTCTCTAGCACACATGCTGTTCTGCAACTTGCTTTTTCATTATTTAACAATTTAGCATTGATATATTGTCATTTAAAATACAACCCCGTAGTATTCAACTGTATAGGTCTGCCATGAATTATTTATCTAGTTTCCTACCAAAAACCATTCAGGTTATATCAGGTTGTTTTCTATTACTGACAATGGCCCAATGGACATTTTTGTAGATTAATTTTTGTGTAGTTGCACCAGTTTATCAACAAAATTAATCCCTTGAAGTAGAATTATTGGCTTGAAGACTATGTGTATTTTAAATGTATAGAGATTCTATCAAATTACCCAGACTTATGTTCGACCATCAGCTTTTTGCTGCAGCCTCGCTAACACTGGGTATCGTCCATCCTTTAAATCCTCGCCATTCTCATAGGAAAACAGGGTATATGGGATTTCTTTCACTGTGAGTTCAGTTGACCATTTTTATATGTTCTCTGACAACTTTAGTGTGTGTGTGTGTGTGTGTGTGTGTGTGTGTGTGTGTGTGTGAGCACGCTGCTTGAAATCTGTTACTTGTCTATTGGTTGTGGGTTTAAAGTTTTCCATATTAGTTTGTAAGAGATCTTTGTCTATTAAGGAAATTCACCCTGTATCTGTCACATGAATTGCAAACCTGTCCCCACACACACCTTTGTTTGACTTGACTTTAAGTCCCCTCCCCTTCCCGCCCTCCACCATGGCTATCTTAAAGATATTTATTTTTACCATATCTAATTTGTTGATATTTTTCTTTATTACTTCTTCTTTTCATAGCTTGCTTGAAAAGATTTCCTTCATTATGAGATTATAAACGTATTGTTTTCTTTCCTCTATTTCTTTTCTCTTTCCTCCCTTCCTTCCTTCCTTCCTCCCTTCCTTCCTTCCTCCCTTCCTTCCTTCCTTCCTTCCTTCCTTCCTTCCTTCCTTCCTTTCTTTCTTTCTTTTTCTTTCTTTCATCTTCAATCCAATTGGAATTAATTTCTATATAGGAATCCAGCCTAGTTTTATGAACTAGCTGGCCACTTGTCCCCCCACACTGTTGATTAAATCAGCTTTTTTTTTAAGTCATTGGTTTGAAATACTTCCTTTAACATTGCACAAGTTTTCTTAAGGACTTGGGTTTATTTTTGAGCTCTTTGAGCTATTCTGTTCTCTCTATTCCTGAACCAACAGTAAAATGTTTTGATTACTATAGCTTTATAAAATATTTTAATATCTGGTGTTATCTTCCTTATTCTTCACCAGAGATTTTTCTGATTTTCCCTGAGCTTTTCAAGTGTTTCCTTCCCAAAGAACTATAAAATCACTATGTCTAGTTCTAAAAATATCCTGTTGAAATTGTGACGAACACTAGCAAATTATTTTAGTGATATAGGCACAGAGATATTAACAGCAGCTGTGTGTGAAGGGAAAAAGAATTGGGAGGCTGAATGCCTATTAACAAGTTGATACATTCAAACACATAAAATGCATTAGTGAAAGATATGTATTGGTGTTATCTGCATCCATATGAATGAGTCTCCCAAGCATAATAGTAAGTAAAAAAGAGCAAGTCACAGAGGAAAAGGAAAACAGTGTTATACAATACATGTATGTCTCCACGTGTGTGTTCCTGCACGCATGTGTGTGTGTATAACATGAAAAAGTATATTTTGCTTAATAATACTTATTTAAGCAGTACAAAGTGAAAAAATGCATGGAAATTATAAACGCAAATTTAGGGTCATGACTACTCACAGTGGGGCAGGTAGGGGATGCCCAGGGGTAGGCTCAGGTGTCTTCAACGGCGTTGATATTGTTTTATCGCCTGCTAATGCAAAGATACAGGAGAGGGTATTATATTCTTCTTTATACTTTTTTTTGTGTCTTAGCTGTCAATAATTCTTTTTCAATTAAAAAGGTCTACTGAGTACATGAAATAAGTCATAAATAAAATGGGAGGCTACACTTGTTCTCAGATGAGAAATGTCAATGTCAGAGTCTTTTCCTTTCCCTGTGACTCTTAGTTAGGTGGTATATTTATCATTTCCCTTACTGCTTTGTATGGCGACTATTTAAATATTTATGTAATTATATGTTTATAAGACTATAAATACAAAACCAACGTTGAAATAGGAAAATATTTACCTGATTATTTAAAGAGGAACTCCCATGCTATAGGAGAAATCTTAAAGAATCAAATGGCTTTGACTAGATAAAAAATTTTAAGCGTCTTCCATGTAACCAAAACATAAAAAATTCGAAAGACAAATGAGAAATTAGAAAAATATTTATAGTAATATGGTAAAGGATTCATACACTTGATATCTAAAAATGTTCACGCTAATCAATAAGAAAACCCTAAAACTCTAGTGAACGCAGTGAGAAATTCACTGAAGAATAAATACAAATGGCCAATAACAAATAAAGCAAGCTAGCTGTACTAAAGGTGAATATTTGTTTTTATTAAAACAACAAGGTGAGTATTTGTTTAACCTGTTAAATAAACAAAGATTAAAGATAAAAATATTAGCCAGAGCTGTGAGGCAGTGTAGCACTCCTACACTGCTAGTGAGGGTTTTATCGGGTAAAATTTTGGAAAGTAATGAGAAAATATCTCCAGAGCCTCAAGACGAATAACTCTGAAACAGTAATCCCTTCTAGAGATCCATCCTGAGAAAGTAGGCAGAAAACTTCAAATATTCATTTGTGTGGACATCCATCCTCGTTTGTTTGTTTATTATCTCTACAAACTCTTCAAGGACAAAGATTCAGTCACTTCACCTTTTCCTGGATAAAGTTTTCATTACATCTTGTGGCTCTCAGTCCCACCTCCAGCTGAGAAAGACTGTGTAGGGAGGGAGTAGTGTTCTTATCTTCAGAAGCAAAAGGGCGATAGATGCTTATTCCTTGTTTGGGAGGAAATGAGTCCCCTTAAACTCACGAAACATGGATTTCTCCTTAAACTCAGGAGAAATCCATGTCCTCCTTCAGGTGTAACTTGAAGGCATGTGGTATCCTGTTTCTGCTTGGTGGTTTTCTGAGAAGCTCACCCAGAATCTGCTATGGTTTGAAGCAGGGTTTCTCCACCTCAGCACTACTGATGTCTGGGGCTGGATAATTCTTAGTTGTGGGGACAGCAGCCTCCCTGGCATCTACCCACTAGATACCGATGGATGACAAAGGGTCATGACAAACAAAAATGCCTCTGGACAGATCTGAATGTTCCCTGGCAGTTGAGAACCCCTGGTTTAAAGAGTTCTTCCTGGGGGAGTAGGTCTCTTCTTCCTCTGGGCTGGGGACAGAAACCCTTCTTCTGGGTAGAGGAGTGTTGATCTGACATCCTAAGAGAGCATGTAGGGTGGAATTCCACTGGAGGGACCAACTTGGGGAAATGCTACCTCCCATGCCTACTTTGTTACTAACCTGCTGTGTTCCCCCTTTCTCCCTCCCACCCCCAGCTGTGTGTTCTTGAATCAGAGCTGCCAAAATGAAGCATTTGAGCTAGAATCCCTCTATCTTCTCCCCAAAAAGCTTCACTTTGATCTGTTTTACATTTTGGTCTTTCAGATAAGTGTTGTAACAACATAATCGGGTGTAGGTATGAGGAACTGGTGCCCTGAGAAATGATGCCTGTTCTGGGATGGCTGTGTGGGCCCTTAGGATAAGGGCTCACCCCAGTGTGGAGGAGGCTGGAGTCTTCCATGGCAGGGACTTGGTGGTCCTAGTGGAGAGCCGTTAGCCCTAGGGCAGGAAACTTGATTGACCTTTGGCCTGGCCCACGCTGAAGGGCCTAGACTGGGAGGCCCAGGGGAGCCATAGAATGTGTCTGCTCGTGTTAGTGAGCTGGCATGGAGCCAGCGGTGCCCAGTTGACTTTGATTTTCACTTTGATTTTCAGGGGCAGCAACTGTGGAGCCCTCTAGCCTCAACGCAGATGTATTTAAGTTTAATTCTCACTGCAAGATGGGACAGGATGGACCCTAGGTCACAGAAAGAGCTGATCAAGGCCCATTAGGGGCCTCAGGGGCATCATCCATCCAAGGGAAGAGCTGTGCCTGTTGGGAGCTAGAGTGGCAGGGACCAGAGAGACTTAGTTTAGAGCCATCCTTTTGGTGCCTCGATTTCCCCTGGATGAGAAATTTACAGACATAACTAAGAAACAGCATCACAAGTAGGCCCACGGGGGAGAGCAAGTCAGGAGACAGTTGGGTTCCACTTTTAAAAATGAATTCGTTTTTTTTTTTTTTTTTTTTTTTTTTGCGGTACGTGGGCCTCTCACTGCTGTGGCCTCTCCCGTTGCGGAGCACAGGCTCCGGATGCGCAGGCTCAGCGGCCGTGGCTCACGGGCCCAGCCGCTCCGCGGCATGTGGGATCTTCCTGGACTGGGGCACGAACCCGTGTCCCCTGCGTCGGCAGGCGGACTCTCAACCACTGCGCCACCAGGGAAGTCCTAGTTTTTTAAATAAAGGATATTTCCATGGGGCACTGCAGTTCTGACATCCTCATGGTGGAGGTCTTCACAAAAGGTAGGACACCTGGATCGGGAGTCTGTTCCTCATGGACTTTATAAAAGGGGTCCCAGTTACCTCCAATTCATCTATGCATTACTGGCTTCCCTAGTGTAATGATAGTGCTAAGCTACTGTTCATTTCACAAGCACTCACAAACAAGGCCCAACGTTGGTCTGTCTTTGCTCTTTCATGCATGTTTTATGTAGACGTTGCCACAGAGGAAAAACATCCTTGAAAAGTTATTTTGTTTTCCTCTGTCAACATGACGGAAGATTTTACAGAGATGAGGTGAGCAATACTCCTGGCTTTTAATCCTTTGAAATTTGAAAAGTAGTTTTCGTAGTGTCATTTGCCATCTTTGCTCTTTTCCAGATCTTTTTTTTTTTCTCTTTTTGAGCCTAACTGAAACCATGATAAGATCTGCAGTTCCCACAGTGAGTATGACTTCAGAGCTCATTGGTCTGAAAGATGGAGATCTTTCAGTAAAAGCACTCATTAGCGTGAGTTCTGAAGGTAATCATTTCAAGATGGAGTGTTGAGAGCCACTCTGGGTTTTTGTCATGACGGAGGGAATCTCTTCTCTGGGCAACTTGACAACTTCCAAAGCAGCTTCACTGCTGGGCATGGTAGTCAGGAGCTATTTTAGGGAGTCCTGAGCTTCCTGCTGCAAGAGTTTTGACAAATTGGACAAAAATAGCCTAAATGCACCTGTCCTCATGTTCTTTTGTCAATTGTAGATAAGGGGATGTGTCCAGAATTTACAAGATCCAGGAACAGGTACTCCTTCTCAAGTGTGGTCTCTGGATGGGGCTGCTGGCAATTCAGCTTGTTGTTTAGAAAAGCAAGTCCAAAACATTTTTTTTTTTAAGATTCCATATATATGTGTTAGCCTACCATATTTGTTTTTCTCTTTCTGACTTACATCACTCTGTATGACAGACTCTAGGTCCATCCACCTCACTACACTATCAAACGTAAAATAGATAGCTAGTGGGAAGCAGCCGCATCGCACAGGGAGATCAGCTCGGTGCTTTGTGACCACCTAGAGGGGTGGGATAGGGAGGGTGGGAGGGAGACGCAAGAGGGAAGAGATATGGGGATATGTGTATACATATAGCTGATTCACTTTGTTATACAGCAGCAACTAACACACCATTGTAAAGCAATTATACTCCAATACAGATGTTAAAAAAAAAACTAATCATAACCAAAAAAAGCAAGTCAAATCTACTATACTTCAACTGAAAATAAAATAAATTAAAAAAAACACCTTCACAGCAAAAGAAAGAAAGAAAAAGGAAGGAAGAAAGAAAGAAAGGAAGGAAGAAAGAGAAAGGAATAAAGAAAGAAAAAGAATGGAAGAAAGAAAGAAAGGAAGAAAGAAAGAAAAAGAGAAAGGAAGAAAGGAAGAAAGAAAGAAAAAAGCAAGAAAGGAAGAAAGAAAAAGGAAGAAAGAAGAAAGAGAAAGAAAGAAAAAGAAAGGAAGAAAGGAAGAAAGAAAAAGAAAGGAAGAGAGAAAGAAAGGAAGAAAGGAAGAAAGAAAAAGGAAAGGAAGGAAGAAAGAAAGGAAAAAAGGAAGAGAAAGGGAGGAAGAAAGAAAGGAAGAAAGAAAAAGAGAAAGAAAGAGAAAGAAAGAAAAAGGAAGAAAAGCAAGTCAGTAGGAATTACTCCTGTTCCTCCTACTCCCACCAGCTACTTCCATTACCTGAATACAGTTTATCAGAACTGCCAGGTAATAGACACCGGCGTTCAAGAGATGAATATATTCTATCTTGCCCAGGAAAAGAGACTGGATTCAAGCCCACATGGTGAGCTTGGACTGTTAAAAAAATATTATTCTCACCCTGTTTAAAGATGGTAAGAAAGACTTCATTCAAAGAACCACTGCAATAGGGTTCTGCAGTAGGGGAGAGAGACTGGGCTCAACTCTAGATCAAAGTAGGGATTTATAGCCAAGGAGTGGGTTGGGTGGTCAGTGGATGGAAAATTACCGAGAGGGTAGGGGGATTCTTGCTAAACTGACCTAGGATTCTTGCTGAGGGCAGGCCAGGATGATCAGATGTCACTTAGGAGGATACAGGGGGATTAGGAATTTGATCAAATATTGAGGGTGATCAGATGTTACAGGGAGAAGACTCTCACTAAACTGACGTAGCAGGTTTCTTGCTCTTGAGGACAAGGCCCAAGGATGTGGCCCAGTGGAGGAAGGGCTTAGAGGAGACTGCCTAAAGTTGGGTTAAGGAGAGTCTTTGTCAGGACTCGCCACTTCCGCCGCTCATCCAGATGTGGGAGAAGACCCTCACTAGAGATTTAGGCCCAGAACCTTCCAAGGAAGTATATGCTGAGCACATACGTTCCTCCATTTCTCCAGAAGTGTCTTTCTTCCTGCTTTGAATGCTCCTTAATTGTGGCTTCCCTGTAATTCAGCATCTGTGAATGTGCCAGTCATTATAGGTGTTTTACCCACATTAACTCATTAATGTTTACAGCAGTCTAGGCTAAGACTAGGCAGAAGTAGATGTTTCAAATGTGAAAAAAATTATAAGAAAACTAAGGTTGAGAGTTTAAGTGACACACAGCTGGTAAATGTCAGATCTACTCTTCCAATCCAGGGCTCTCTTACTTCCAAGGTCCATAACTCTAGATCATTCTGCCTCATTCTAAATCTGTGTTCACAATTAACGTACACATGTCCTTGATTCTAGGATTAATTCTCGTGATTATCAATGTGGTCAAATTCAGGAACTTGGAGGCTGAAGTCATCCCCTCTCTCTTCTCTATCTCCCTGCTTCCCCTTCTATTGCTTAGAGGAGAAAGGACAAATAAGATAGTTTCATGTTCTATATACCTTATGTATTAGTCTGCTTGAGCTGCCATAACAAAATACTACAGATGGGGAGGCTTAAACAACAGAAATATATTTTCTCACAGTTCTGGAGGCTGGAAGTTCAAGATCAAGGTGTCGGCAGGTTGATTTCTTCCAAGGCCTCTTTCCTTGGCTTGTAGATGGCTGTCTCCTCGTTGTGTTTTCACATGGCTTTTCCTCTGTGTGCTCACTCCTGGTGTCTCTCCCTCTTCTTTTTTTTTTTTGTGGTATGCAGGCCTCTCACCATTGTGGCCTCTCCCCTTGCGGAGCACAGGCTCTGGACGTGCAGGCTCAGTGGCCATGGCTCACGGGCCCAGCCGCTCCACGGCACGTGGGATCTTCCCAGACCGGGGCACGGACCCATGTCCCCTGCATCGGCAGGTGGACTCTCAACCACTGCGCCACCAGGGAAGCCCTCCCTCTTCTTATAAGGACAACAGTCCTATTGGATTAGGGCCCCACCCATATGACCTCATTTAACCTTAATTACCTCTTTAAAGACCAGACTGTATCTCCAAATATATATTCTGAGATGTACAGGGGGTTAGCACTTCAACATTTGAGTTTTGCTGGGACACAGTTCAGTCCATAACACCTTATCTATTTAAAAAATCAGTTGTGAAAGATGCAAAGATGAAAAAGACCTTCTCTTCATCCTCCAGGAGCTTACAGTCTAGATGCTGATACCTAAAGACATATAGGGACTGCTGAGTGATTTTGTAGCACAAAGGAGGGTCAGGCTACTGTGGGCTGTAGCAGTTAAGGAAGGCTTCTGGGAGGAGGCAACATGCAGGGGACCTTGAAAGATGCATACACATTTCTAGAAGCCCAAAGAAGAGTCTAAAAATTAGATGTGAGAAGTCAGCCCTCAATCTAATGTAATTCTGGAAGCAATTCCTGGGCATCTATTCTTCTACAAGCATTGAACTGAAGGTTGGGAATATAAAAACTAGGATTTGCCCTTGAGTTGCCCACACTCCAGAAGAAGGGTGATTTTAGAGCAATTCCAGGGCTGATAATACGCTAGACAGGGAAGTCTGCAGCCCAGCCCAGCCATTTGAAGTTGGCTTGTGGGAACAGCTGTGGAGATGTCACGTATGGACCCAGTGTTGGGTACAGGTGGCATTGTTTGTGCTTATCACCTCAGCTCCATTCTGGTTTTCCTAAAGTGTCCCTCCTTGCCTAAGCCTAGCACCCCTTCCCTGTCCACATTGTTTTGATGGAATACTTCTGTCTTCTGTTTAGTTTACATATTGTTCAGATTTTGAGTTCCATGTGGCAGGACTTTGTCTTTTTAGGTTTTGCTGTTTGCAGAGTTCACTGTGCATGTGTGATGCCTCTTCAAAGACACGAATGTTAATCAGAGCTTGGGTTCCAGCCACAACAGGTTTTGACCTGACAGCATCTAAATCCTGAAAATGTTTGAAACCAGAATGTAAAACCATTGTCCTCACGTCTCTAATTTCCATTAATTGCTCTAATACACTGGTTCCTCTTTTTGACTGCATGACCTTTAGAAGAAAATCATTGACACATTAATTACAGCTTTCATCAGGAGGTTCGAGCATCTCTAAACATTTATTTGAATTTCAGGCCAAACGGGGGGATAATTGCCTATAAAAGGATCGTGCTGGGTTAGATACTGAGATGGGGTTTTCAGATATCCTTCCTCCAGTATAAAGAGCCCAGTTGGAAGCCCAGGCATCTCATCACTCTGTGTAGCTTGACCAAGTCCATTTTCTGTGTGGTGATAACACAGGATAATAGATGATACACTGAGAGGTAATCTTCAAGCTCAATGGCTAAGGCATCCTTTCTGGTCCGCAGTTGTGGCAGGTGAGATTGCAAAGCCTGGGTCGTGGAGAAATGCTAAAGGAGGCCAGCAACTGGGGCAGAAGTAACTCAGCTTTATTCTCCTACAGTGAATCCCAGAAGGACCTATTCTGTCGCTACAGGGTGACAGCAGTGTTAACTAGAACTGTGGATGACCCAACTTAATTCCAGCTGATGGAGCCTGGTTGGGGCTGCCCTCCTTTTAAAGGCCTAGAGAGTGCTTTCGGGGTCTCGGCTGTCCATCTTAGAGGGAGGGGCTGATGGTCACTGTCTCACTTCATGTTGGGCCCCTGGCTTGCTTTCTCTCTGCCAGGCCCTCCTGACTTGTGTATATTTTTGCAGGTTTCATCATGTAACACTTTTTTAAAAAATTTCTTTAATGTTTACTTATTTTCCCCTGTGAAACCACAGATGGGGAATTACAAACTGAGGGTGTTAGCGATGTACACAAAAAGGAATTTTGCAAACAAATGTTTTCCATAAACAAAGATTGAAATTGTTTCTTCCTGGGCTGTCACCACCCACATAACCGGGAGGGAGTTGGAAGACAGCCTTCCAGCCTTCCAGAGCACTCTGATGGAGCTCCTGGCTGGAATAGGCTTCTCCACTCGGTGAATTTCTCTTGGGGACCGTACCCACCACTGAACAGGTGAATGGAGCACAGGAATGGGAGCAGGAACTGGGTTCTCACCCCACCCACATGTCCTACGTGACCTTGGGGAGGTCAGCCCATGTGGGCCTTGTCTCCACCAACACCCACTACCTTCTAATGCAGTCACATACATTCATATAGGTAATGGCTACCACTCTAAACTACCATATATCACATACTTACTGTGTGCTAGACAGTAGGTTAGCCAATTTACGTATATGATTTAATCTTCACAGCAACTTTGAAAATTAGTTCTTGTGCTGATCGGAGAAGTAGCTTGCCCAAACTCATGAAGCTAGTAAGAAAAACCACAGACTCAGAATGTCATTTGGACTCCACAGCTTTTGCTCTTTTCTCCATACTAAGCTGCCTCTCAGTGATCATCTTAGACCCAGTTGGGTTCAAACGTGTGTGCGCTTGTATGTGGGTGTATGCACACAAACATGCCTGTAAGCACGTGTGTGTATGTAGTGTTTCCCATGGGGGGAGCCAATTTTGTGTCTCTGGTCCCAAATCCCCCAGGACACAGTTTTATCATTTTATCCTAAGCCCTGGACCATCCTTTATAGCCTGTCTCAGAAGCGAGTCTTCATAGTTCTACTGTTTTAATTTTCTGTATCGATGAAAGCATTGTGATTTTTTTTGCACTGTTTTATATGGAATTGAGCCCGATTTACAGATCATAAATTATATAGCTGATTTCTTATACTTTTGAGAGTCCTGTACCATGTGTGAAAGTTATACTCTTCTTCTTTTCTGGGCAGTAAGGGGAGTGGGCATGTACCTCTCTTATCTGTCACTGAAGCTCTGCCCAGCAATATCTCATTTAATCCTCCCTGCAAGCTCTGAGCTCAGAATTAAGATAATCTCTCCAATTTTACAGCTGAAAACACTAAGGCTCGGAGAGGTTACAGTGCTGAACTCAAATTACCCATCAGGAAAGGTGAAGACCTGGGATTCCCTCGACTTGAAGTCCTGTCCTCCTCCTGCTGCCCCAGCCGGCTGGTCATGCTCCCCCTTCCAAGGCTGGGAGGACTGCAGGCCCCCTCGAGAGGGAAAGAAGTGGTCCACCCCATGAGTACCAGGATCAAGGGCACACAGGGGCTCAGCAGGCCCTGTGCTGTGTTCTCCCCTTGTTTCAGTAGAATATGGTCTTCATGCAGACAGTCCGATGTAGTCCACTGAGTTCATTACATCAAGCTCTCTCTGGGCGTCCCTGGTGGCGCAGTGGTTGAGAGTCCGCCTGCTGATGCAGGGGACACGGGTTCGTGCCCCGGTCCGGGAGGATCCCACATGCCGCGGAGCGGCTGCGCGCGTGAGCCTGTGCTCTGCAACAGGAGAGGCCACAACAGTGAGAGGCCTGTGTACCGCAAAAAAAAAAAAAGTACAACTCAGTGTTAAAAAAAAAAAGAGTTCTCTCTGTGCTGCTCTCACTAAAAGAAAATGTCACTGATGCACAGATGGCAGCACTGAGACTCGAGCTGCATGGGGACACTGGTGAAGAAGAACTGCCAGGAGATGGGGAATGTTTCCTGATAACGTCACAGGGGTGGGGGGCGGAGTACAACCCAAATCCACATCCTTTACATTGCACTTTATGTTTTTCAAAGCAAGCTCACTGATCTTCATCTTGATGCTTCATGGTATGGGGTATGGTTTTCCTCCTTTTACAGATGACGGAACAGAGGCCCAGTGAGGTTCCGTGACTCATTCAGCGTCACCCAGCAAGTGTGGGATGCTGGGAGCTTACTCTTGATGAGGCGATTGTGTGATGCGTGAAATGACCAGCCTTCTCCATGGAGCTGTTGTTGTTTTGTAGCCACACCGCCACCCTTCCCATCAGAGTTCATGATTAAAACATACTAGTTCGTGATGAAAAATACACACTTTCCCATGGCTCAGCCTTTTTGCCGTGGTCTGACTCTGATGACTGGGAAGATCTTCTTTAGGTTGAACTGAAATTCCCCCTTTCGTCCTAATTCGGATCCCCAGAGCTTCACAGAATATGTTTTCAGTGAACTTCCACTCTTCTCCAGGGCCAACGTCTCTGATTTCTTCAGTCTCTTCTTACAGCAAGAATCTCATCCCGATTGCCTTCTCTGGATGATTTCTGGATGCGCATATCGCGACAAGCCTTCAGTTCCCTGGGTCAGGTCTAGTCAGGCCAGCGCCAAGGGAGAGCTCTGAGGCTGTGTCAGATCCCCTGGTGCTCTAGGTAAGACAGTCTCTGAAGAGGACACGCCCCTCCATCCCACACAGGCCGTTTTCCTGCTAGGGCTCTCTGCTGGTCCTGGAGGCATCTGTCTTCCTCACTACAGGTGAGCTCTGTGAGGATGGGCCTCCCCCGTCCACCCCACACACCTGTGAGCTCCATCAACAATAGGAGGCATTACTGAACGTGGGTTATGCGCCAGGTGTGGTCCGGGTTCTAAGGAGGCGAGACACCATGAGATGTTGTCCTAACAACAGTTTTCCTTCATCTGTGGAGCACATTCGAGTTTACAGATTGTTTCCACATCCCTCTTCTCACAATGACCCACGTCCCCCAGCCCCCGATTTAGTGGTGCAATCAACATCAACCCCAGCCTGGTGATAGATCTTGCCGAAGTCAGGGATCAGAAAAATAGGTGGATGCTCAAAACAGGGGCCAAAGAAAAAGCGATTTGAGACGTGGCTGTTGAGAGGCTGGCGGGGACGACACCGTTGCTCAGACACGGGCTGGTGTTGGAAGCAAGGGCTTTGGGAACAGGGGTCCTAAAGACAAGAGCAACGGAATCCTGCGGGATCCCCGTGCTGCTTAAAACAGGGTGGCCTTGCAGGTCTGCTTTTGTGTGTTCCTTGCTTGTGGCAATGTGGGTCAACATATTACCGAACGCAAGTCCATGTGCCCGACTCACAGGGAGGCCAAACAAACTGAAACGTCAGAGTTTGCATCAGAGAAAAGATTATTGCAAGGCCATGCCAGGAGAATGGGTGGCTTCTGCTCAGAAAACCCCGGACTTCCCCGACGAGTTTCAACAAAGCATTATTAAAGGTCAAGTGACGGAGGCGGGGTGGGGGGGTGGGGGCGTGTCCCAGGGTGTGTGATTAGCTCATGCGCAGTTCTCTGATTGGTTGATGTTGAGGTATGGGGGTTAACGTTATCAATCCTTAGGCGCCAGTAGCTCGGGGCTACGAGCTCATGATCATCAAGTAGTTAATTCCTTCCATTTGGTGGTGGTTTTTAACATCTGAAAAACTCAGGAAATATTCATGAGATTATCTGGGTAATTCAGAGAAGAGCTGCAGCAGAGGAAACGGGGGAGGGGTCTGTCCCCGGAAGGCGCCGTAGGGTCAGGGGTGCAGTGTATGACAATGTCAGGATATTAACCACCTTTTACAGATGAGGAAAGGTGGAGATTCCTGGCCACTTGTGCAAGTAGTAGTCGATAGAACCAAAATTGAATTCTGTCCTCTGACCCCCTAATCCCAGCCACTGTCTATTACCCTGGAGCCATTTCTACAAGGATTTCATCTTTCTTCCCAACCACAGTGACCTAGATTACAATGAACTGCCTGTGCATTAAATGCTGTGTACTGTCATGCTGGCTTCAGAATTAGGAACTTCAGTTATATGTGTTTATATGTTTAGCCTGTGAAAATGTTTAGCCTGTTAAAATGTTTATATGTTTAGCCTGTTATACGTTTATATGTTTAGCCTGTTATATGTTTAGCCTGTTAAAATGTCAACAGCTGCTCGCTTAATGATCTGTAGTTTGTTGGTTTGTTTTTGATTCAAAGCAGAAGCCAAATATTTTTTTAAATTTGTGTGTATTTCTTGTTAGATAATAAATTCTAGTGTTTCTCAACCTTCACGCTGTTGACACTTTGCTGTTGACACATTGGACTGGATAATTCTTTGTCGTGGAGGGTGTCCTGTGCATTGCGGGATGTTTAGCCATACCTCTGGCTTCTACCCACTGGATGCCAGCATGTTCTCTCTCCCCCACCCCTCCGCCTCCCCAGCTGTGACAATCAAAATGAATTCAGACATCACCAAACATTCTCTAGGGGTCAAAATTGCCTCCTACATTGAGAATCATGGATGTATTCACATGATTGCCGATGTAAAGGATACTGCAGGGTTAGTCTCTCTTCCTCTCCTGTCCAACCACTGAGCTCCTCACCAACGTTTTTTGTTTTACACTTGGTGTTTTGGGTTTTTACAAGAAGCCACGCTGGTCATTGCTGAGTGCACACAGGCCTTGTGTAAGGAAAGCTGAAGGGAAGGATAGACACAGAGAAGGTGAGGACACAGAGAGGCTGAAGCTGGCCTCAGCTGCCTGGGGTTGAGGCCAGCTGCTCTCGACTGGGTTTGCAAACTTTGGCAAATGTCCGCAAAAGGGAAAATGAGAGCAGGGTCCAATTCTGTGCAATCTTCCCTGTCTTGAAAAACAAAAGGAAATAACAATAAACTGGTTCACTGTTTCTCAGAAGTGAGGTGTTTCTTCTTGCCCTTGGCTCACCCCGCCGTCCCCTGTGGCTTAGCCGAACGCCACTGTCTCTCCAGCTGCTCTGTAGTTAGTGTCTGAGGTCTGCAGAGGGTCTTCCTGGCTAATCAAGAAAAATGCATGTACATTATTATTCCCTCAACAAGCTTCCCCAAGCACGAGCACTTACCATTTGGCAGATGAAGAAATGGAGTCTCTTAAGAGTCCATATTTCCTTTTTATTTTAATGAGAAAAACCTCTCACTCAGCCTTGACTGTACAGAAAAGTTACGAGTGCAGTGCAAGACACTTCTGTTTCCCCAAACCACTTGACAGTAGGTTGCTGACCTGCTGCCCCATCACATCGGATTGCTTTAGTGTGTGTTTTCTACAGACAAGGACAGTCTTCCACATAAACAAAATCATAAAATTAACATCGATGCTTTGTGCTCTTGTCAATCCTCAGTCCCATTTGAGTTTTGCCACTTGCCCCAGCGACGTCTTTTAGGGCAAATGCATTTAGTTTAGAGTCACTTGGTGTGCCTACTTGTCCTGTCTTCTTCGTCTCCTTGGGTCTGGAACAATTCCTCCATTTTTCTTGACTCTGATGACCTTGACACTTTTGAAGATTTCAGGCCAGTTATTTTGTTGACTGTCCATCAGTTTAGGTTTGTCTAATGTTTCCTCATGAATAGATTCAGGTTATGCATCTTTGGCAGGAATATGACAGAGGCAATGCTGTGTCCTGAGGCCAGTTTCTTCAAGCGTCTTATGTTTCCAAAGTGTTCTTTTTAAAGGCGAATGGTATTTGCGAGCCAGATTTTGGGTGTTAGTGGTGCTTATTGCTGCTATGTAGAACATTTATAGTTACAGATAAAAAATAAATACTTAACCTGCTGTATAAAAAATAAATAAAATTCAAAAATTAAAAAAATATAGTTAACCTGCTGTATAAAAAAATAAATAAAATAAAATTTAAAAAAAAGTTATACCTGTGTGTAGTATATGAGTTACACATACGTACCTGCATTCCCTAGCTATGTCCATTAAGAGGGTCTAGGAAGACTGTCACCCTAACGGCATAATTTTAGCAATTTTTTAAACTTTAAAAATGTCAGAAGCAAAAGTACCATAAAGTTACAAAAATCATTATTTGAAAGTTTATTTAAATCTCTTTTACGCTTATTTCATTTAGAAAGTTTTGAATAATAAGTTTTTAATTTTTTTGGCCAATGTTTTCCATCTTCAGAAGGACTGAGCAAATGAAAACTCGGCAGTTCAAAATTCACAAAGAAAACACCTGTAAAAGAAATGTAAATAATTAATTTTTCAAATGATGTGTTTTGGAAGTTTGCAGTGTTTATACCGGGAAGTTATTAAAGCTTAAAACGACAACCTACATTTTGGGACCTGCGGGATGTTGAAAACCGTAAATTCACACAATAGGTATAATTCCAAGCTAACGGAAAACATTCTTTCTAGATTTCTCCCTGCCCATGTTTGTAACTCCCTTCTCTAAAAGGGAGAAATCTCCCGTAATGGTAATATGTGTTTTTATTCTGTCAACCCCTGTAGGTAACTGACCTCCCACACTTGCCGTCTCTCACCTGCAGGGGCTCCCTGCCCTCCCCGCTCCCGGGCTCCAGCTCCCCCATGCTGGGCTGCGCTGCTGCCCCAGGCTCAGACTTAGACTTGCTGCCCTTGGCCACCATCCCTCACCATCCCGAAGAGACACTTTCCTCGCCCTCCTCTGGCCCCCATGCCCCTCAAGGGGGCGCTGCCTGTCCTCCACTCCTCACCCCGCACCTTGCTCAGCCCCACCCCATGGCTTTAGGACCAAATTGTTCAGGAAGAGAAAGAGGAAGATGGACAGGAGGAAGAGGAAGGGCTCTTGAGGTGACATTTCCCCCACTGAGCTGCACCAGTCTCTCCGAGAAGCCACTGCTTCTTACTGGTATAAGAGCACCACTGGTGTTCTTACCTGGGTCTCACTCTTCTGGGTCTCACTCTTCTCCATCCTTCAGCAGTGGATAACCCTCCTGATCATGTCTTCTTTTTTCTTTAGTAAATTTATTTATTTTATTTATTTAATTTTGGCTGCGTGGGGTCTTCGTTGCTAAACACGGGCTTTTTCTAGTTGCGGTGAGCGGGGGCTACTTTTTGTTGCGGTGCGCGGGCTTCTCATTGCGGTGGCTTCTCTTGTTGCGGAGCACGGGCTCTAGGCGCGCGGGCTTCAGTACTTGTGGCTCGCAGGGTCTAGAGTGCAGGCTCAGTAGTTGTGACATGCGGGCTTAGTTGCTCTGCAGCATGTGGGATCTTCCCGGACCAGGGCTTGAACCCACGTCCCCCGCGTTGGCAGGCGGACTCTTAACCATTCATTCCCAAGACAGGGAAGCCCATGTCTTCTTTCTTGAAACTCTCTCCTCCTTTGGCTTCAAAATCTCCACTCTCTTTCGATATTTCTTCCATCGTATCTCCACTGGATTCTTCTTAAACTTTTGACTGTTCTTTTCCTCCACTCACCCCTGAAGTGTTGGTACTTGCTCATGAGTCATCCTTTTCTTCTCATTAGACACCGTTTCAGGTGATCTCATCGCCAGGTCACACAGATAGCAGTGGATGAATATCATTTACCCAGTGCCAGATGTAATGAGTGACATGTCCCCAAATCGGAATCTGTGTCTTAGTTAAAGGGTTAACTTCCTTTGCTACAGAGCTTTCAGAAACCTCTTAACATCCTAATGACCATCTGAATCTTCAAGAGTGATCATCTAAGTTCCAAAAGTATTTGGCCTCCAAAATTTTTCTTGTGTTTTTGCTTTTGGGGTTTCTGTTAACACTTCGTAAAAACATGGGTGTTCAGTGGAGCACAGTGTAGCAGGTGCTGCTTTAAAGTGTTGTTTAAAGGGTGCTCCGGAGGACATTACCAGGAATGCACATAGCGTGGCAAACTCAGCTGGACCAATCTGAATCTACTCTCATGACCTAATCACCGACCAAAGGCCCCACCTCCTAATACCATCACACTGGAGAGTAGGTTTCAATATATGAATTTTGGGAGGGACACATTCAGTTCTCTAGCAGTTAGTAATTTACTTATTTCACCTTTGTTTTCTCAAATTTCAACAGGTCATTCATTTATTAGAGAGAAACGTGGCATACCCCTAAAGTAATTTTAAAATCAGTGTACACATCTAAACATTTTAATCGTACTTATAAAGAGATGCAAATGACATAATTTCTGGCTTCCTGTAAAATATTGACATTTTATAATAAAAACATTCCATCCCTTCTTTTAATGTATTTAATGGAATGTAAAAACCATAGTGACTTTTTACTTACCATCATTCATTAAAAAAATCCATGAACAAAGTACTTTTTAACAGTTGCAAATTTACATTGTTCCTTCTTCTTGACATTGTATTTCCATTTCTCTTCCCCTTCAAAATTTTAAATTAACATAATATAGTTTTACACTTAAGTCTCTTATTAATCATCCCATCATATGTCCCTGCAACAAAAATATGTACATAATTTGCAATATAATTTGTACATTCCCTTAATTATTAAACTCTGAAGCATTAACGTTTTTTTCTATATTGAATTACTGTTATAATTATTTTTAGTATGCAATTTATCAGTATATATACATATGTATATGTATATATACATAGCAAATTTGTCTACTGATTAACTAAATGTGGAAAGTAAATTTTACTGGGAGTTGTGTCTCTGAGATGGATCGGAATGGTTCATAGCGCCATGATTCTAGGGGGCAGTTGAGTGGTGCAATATCTCTTTGTTTTGTGCTCCAGAGGCAGCTTAGCATGGGGAGATTTCAGCTGGGCAAGAAGCACGTCTTTGTTTTGTATGATGGGAGAAGGACGGATGTGAAGGGGGGGTGGGAGATGAGAGCCACCACAATGCTAGCCTCTACTGTGGCGTGTCTAGGACCTCCCAAGGCATCACACTTCAGCCTGAAAGCACACGGGTGTGACTAGGTACATAAATGTCCCCCTGGAAAGAGAGGTGCTGTATTTATTGCTTGCTTTCGCATCTTATTACCTAGTAGGCTTCTTTTTCCTCACCACTTTGTCTGATGGGATCGCTTAGTGGCTGTGGGTATTTTAAGTACCGAGCATTAGAGGGACAAAGGTGAGTCAAACCTGGCCCCTGCTGACCAGATATTCACAATCAAGAAGAGAGATGTGAGAAGTCCACTGTCACTGTAGTACAGTGATGGGAGCTTGTAGGAGGAAAGGAGTGCATTTATGGCTGGGGGACAAGAAAGAAAGTTTTCATGGGAAAGACCTCCTTTTAATCGGCCCTTGCAAAAGTGGGTAGGGTTTGAACATTCTGAGAGGGTAGGAAAAGAACACTTCTAGAAAAGTCAAGGAGGACAAAATAAATCTGGGTCACTCCTCAATTGATGTCTGCCGTCCATCAATCACTGGCTTGATCAAAGTCCCACAGTAACAGTCAGGTTGGCATCAAGTGATACGTGATAAAATGCCTGAGACAAATATAGGTGCTTTAATTGCAATACACATTAAAGCAATTAACCTAATCATGGTGATGGTGAGAGGCTGCATCTCGCTCTAACTGCAGTGTAAAATTATAACAGCTGTTTCTGGCTTTTTATTTTGTGCTTTTGACATGAACAACAACTCGGGAAGCAGGTTTTATTATTATTTTCATTAAAAAGGAAACCAAGGCCTTTGGAGGGTGAGGTCTTTTGCCTCAGGACTGCAGCTGGGAAATGACCAAGCTAGAATTCCCAACCAGGTGTGTCTGACTCCGAGTCCTGTGCTCCGGCCAACAATTTGTTACTGGCCTCCTTCTCTTGTACCTCCGTGAAATCCCAGTGCGGCTATAAATTCTGTGCACAATTCACCTGGCAGGTGCCCTTCACACAATTGTGTTTGAGTCGCTGACTGATGGCATGGCTGGTTCTGCAGCTGTTATCTCAGTGGTTGTGACTGGCCGAGGGTGTCTGCTTGGACAACAGACAGCCGGAGAAGAAGCTACTGTCTCGGGGACACATCTCGGAGGATGTGTTCATTGTGCAGCCACCAAGTGATCGTGGAGTGCATCCTTAGTAATTCTGTCATTCTCTTATTCATTCAACAAGCACTTATTGAGACCCATTATTTGCAAGACTCTCCACTAGGTACTGGAAATATAAAAAGAAAATGCTCAATACAGGGGCTTAGCAGGGAGGGGGGCATTCAGACCAGGAGACCCTGAACACGACAGTGTGGAGGAAAACCAGGGCTGGGCAGATCCAGAGTGCCCTGCCCGCACTTACCTAGATTTCTATCCCCCCCTACCTCCTTCCTTCATCCCTACTCTCATTTTCTTTTCATGAGCTTGTGCTCAGTATCATGATCTCTGTTTATGGACATGAGAACTGAGGCTCAGCTTAGAGAACTTGCCCAGGTACAGGTAGACGGTCAAGGTGGAAACCCAAATGAACCCAGATTCCAGATGTCTGTCTGGGCTGGGGTCTGTCCAGCAGCTATGTTTGCACAAACCCTTCTCATCCTGATTTTTTTTTTTTGTTTCTGAGCTGAGCTGAGTTATCTTCACCCCATTTTCTATGCATATCCATATTTATATGCTTGGCTGCAGAATGGCCAGTGTTTGATGGTGGGGTGCTTGGGTGTTGCCTGAGACCCAGCTGGGTGTTACATGATAGACATTATATGCCCTCCATCCCTTTCTAAGATAGGAAAACTTGTAATTTTGCAGGCCCAAAGGTTTTGGATCAAAGATTGTGGGCCTCTTGCAGATAACCTAGTTTAAAAAAAAAGTTTTTTTTTTTTGGTTGTTGTTGTTTTTTTGTTTTTAAAGAAGTATATATAAAATGTAGTGGGAATTAGAAAAGGGAGGCTGCTTTCTGTTTTGAGGTTGTGTTGGGGATGGTGTCTAGGGCTGCATTACTGAAGTGCAGTGGCTTGAGTGAGATGGGAAGCAAGTCACAGAGACCCCATGTGTGGAAGTTTTGGATTTTTGGATAATTTGGATAATTTTGGAAGTTGGAGTTTTGGATAATTCAGATGATGCAACAGAGGTGCAGAGGAGAGGGAACTGGCCCGAGGCCACACGTCGTTTAGAATTGCAGTTGGGACTAAAATCTAGGTCTAAGGGCTCCAGGCCGGGACGTCTAAGGCCTCCAGCTCCGTGGCCCAGGGCCGCCAGGAGCAGACAGCCCACATCCCCAGCGCCTCGGGCTTGACACGTGCGCATGGCATCTCTCGTCTTTTGTCAGCTCCCTAGGCATCAGACTGGTGGCCCTGGGCCTGTCACCGGCTTGTTTACAAGCGCCCCCCTGCTCAGCGCGTGGTCTGCCTTGTGGTCCGTCGGGAGGAGGTGGGCGCTGGTCGCCATCTCCTGACAGCAGCTCTGGAGGGGCCCGGGGCTCTCTTCAGGCTCTCCACCAGCCGCTGGCCCCCTCGGCTGGGAATTCAGCACCAATTCGGAGAGGAAATTGCCTCAGGGTTTCTTGTTATAGATTCACAGGCCCAGGCGCTGCCGACATGCTGGGAGGAGGGTCGTTTCCAGGCCCCTTGGAAGCCCCCATGGCCCGCAAAACCCCTCCTCCTCTGGGCTGAGCTCAGAGGGCCACGCCGGCGAGGTTTGATTGGTTGAGCGTTGCCTGAGCAGCAGGGATGCTCCCGCCGCAGCAGATGGGAGGGAGCCACAAAGCAAGGCCCAGAGAGGACTACATACGAGAAAGGAGGGGAGATGAGGCAGCCTGAGCAGGTGGGGGCCTGGAGGAGGTCCGGCAGGAGGGAGCGGTGTGGCCCTTCGGGGGCCTGTAACGTGGCACCGGGGAGGCTGAGCACAGGTGACACCTGAGCTCTCGGCAGGCAGGTGACTGGCATCTGGGAGCTGCGGTGCAGGTGACAGGGCTGCAGCTGCAGGCGTGCGGTCTGGACAGAACTGGCACACGAGGCAGCCGCGCAGGTTTGGAGACAGGCTCAGCTGTTCTGAACAGTTTACAATTCCTTAAACAGCACATCCGCTCTTCACTTCCAGCTTTTTCCAGCCTGCACAGCCCTTCATCTGACCAGCTCCTACCTTTCCTCAGGGATTCAGCTAAGACGTCACCTCCTTGCAGACGGCTCCTTGGCCTGCTCCTGGCTGCTTCTCCTCTGTGGCCCCCGGAGCCCCCTTCTCTCTGCCACACACTCGTCAAAGGGTCTTCTAATCACCCGTAATTGCCCAGGCAGAGCTCGCAGAGGGAGGGACATTGTCTTGTGCGATTCAGCCCTGACGTGCGGACAGCACCTCATCAGTGCAGGACTCGGATGCGTGTGTTGATCAAAGAGGGCAGGGACGAGGGCAGAGCGAACTGTGGTCTCAGGAACGAGGAAGCAGCCACGTTGCTGAGGCCAGTCCCAGGTCAGGGGGACCAGAGCCCGGTGACTTGGTGATGGTCTCTGGTTCTTGAGCTGGGTTGGCTTCGGTCTGACCTGGGATGGGACAGGAGTCAGCGCTTGCCGTGGGACGGAGGCCGCCGGTGGTCCTCGGGGGAGGGAGGAGGGAGCCAGAGTCGGTTCCGGGCAGAGCCTCAAGCCGCCTGCTTTCTCGTGTTAGAAGCTCCGCGGCTGCTGTTTGGCACTTTTGGCTTTGAGAGAACACGGGGGCTGAGCTGATGGAAGGTGGGTGCGCCGTGAGGTCGATGGAGAGAAAAGGTGGGGCTGCTTCTCACGTGGGCCCGGGCATGTGCCTTGCACTTTGAGGGATTTGAGGGCAGGGAGAGAGCCTCAGGCTCGGATGGACGTGGGACGGAAGTGTGTGGAAGTCGTGCTTTGCCTTCTCCCCTCCTCAGCCCTCCCCTCCCTGCTGCAGGGGGCACTTCACTCTGGGTACCAGCTCAGTCCTTTCCTGGCTCTAGGGCCCATTTACTACCCCTAGTTCTTGGTACTTTCAAGCTCCAAAAGGGCAGGGACAATGTCTGTCTTTCTGCCTGCTGGGCAGAGTCCTTGGCACAGAGACGATTCCAGTAGCCATTTGCTGGATACAAGACTAAATAATGATAGGCAGCCACTGACCGCCTCCTCTGAGCCAGGAACTGTGCTGGGCATCTTGTGTGCGTTTTCTGATGTAGACTGTGCCAAAGGCTTTGAGGTCAGTATCCCTGTGTTACAGCTAGGAATCTAGACCAGAAAGGTTAGGTAACTTGACCGATGTCACACAGCCAGGAAGTCACAGAGCTGGGATGGCAGCCAGATCTGCTCCACTTGTTCCCGCTGCCTGGTCCGCTGCACCTGCCTTTGCTAAGGCGGGACTGAGGCTTAGAACCTGAGCCATCCTTGTCTCCTTTCTCTTTGTTCACTATTTTCAGGCGATAAAACAATCCTTTCTATTCTGCCTCCATCATGTCCCTCAACTCTTTCTCTCTTAATCATACTGCAGCACCCCGGGGAGACCGTGAGTGCTTTGCCTCTGGACTCCATGGCCCCCGTGGGAGGCCCTGCCTCCGTCCTTCCTGCTGGAGAAATTCACCTCCTTAGAGCATCTCCCCTGCTCAGAACCCAGGAGTGCAAGCTCCGCCAACTTCCAGCCAGCAGTCAGAACTTCTGCCCGCAGACGCCCAGCTTTCTCCTCCGGCTCGACCCACCCCCGTGACCAGTCCATAGGTTTTTCCGGAGCCTCTGTATGGATTTCCCTCCTTCCTTTCCATCACCTCTCAGAACCAGGCCCTTCAAGGCCCAGTAACCTCCTTGGTGACCTTTACTAACACTCCTAGTGTAGAGTTTGTCGTTAGTGAAATCCATCTCTGCCCAGCGCTTTTCAGATTATCATCAGTGTAGAGTTGCCTAGAATAACTCTTTTCCCCTGCCGAGGACTGACTCTGACTCTCTTCTTCTGCACTACTGATTAAAAATGAACTTAAAATAAAATGACTGTCAGTATTAAAGTGGCAAAAAAGAAAATAAATAAAGTAAAAATGTAACGTCGGGCTTCCCTGGTGGCGCAGTGGTTGAGAGTCCGCCTGCCGATGCAGGGGACACGGGTTCGTGCCCCGGTCTGGGAGGATCCCACATGCCGCGGAGCGGCTGGGCCCGTGAGCCATGGCCGCTGAGCCTGCGCGTCCGGAGCCTGTCCTCCGCAACGGGAGAGGCCACAACAGTGAGAGGCCCGCGTAACGCATAAAAAAAAAAAAACAAAAACAAACAAAAAATGTAACGTCTTCTCCATTTCCACAGTAGCAGCAGCTTCTTGCTATTCCAGAAGGGAAGCTTTCTGTCTGCCTTCAGCTTCTTCTCATTTTTAATTGCCTGTGGAGTCTAAAAAAACAGGAAGGTTGGAAGTTTGTGTTTGTTGGGTCTAAGTGATACCCCCCCCCGATTCTATAATTATGTGCGTCCTGTGGTTAAAAGAGATTTCTCTGAATTACATTTATGATGATCGTTTTTAAGGTTTTTTTTTAAGTTTTAAGATTTACGTGAATTGGAATAAGACATTCCCATTAAGCTAACTTTTTAGCTGATTCAAATTAAGCCTTAAGAACTAAAATAAAAATTAGCCATAAAAAGATACGAATCCAGCTTCCACCCCAGGACACAGAGGGCTGGAAGGGGTACTACTGACCACCAATGCAATGAAAAAGAGTAGGCCTATTTCAAGTTCATGACTGTTTTGAGACTATCAGAGAGCTGAGGGCATAGAGGTGACAACCTGTAGGAAATCTAAGGAGAGACCGTGCCCTCAGGGAGAGAAGATGTGAACACGTGCTCACCTGGGAGAGACGCAACGTGAGTAAGAGGACGTCTGCTAGAAGAGCTGACAGATTGGTGAAGGCTGGGTGTGGGCTGGTGGGACAGAGGGAAACCTCTGCAGCTGCTGAAGCTGGGGGTCTGTCTCCTCTTACAGATGTTTCCCACAAGGCCTATGAACCCCATCTATTTCACAGAAGATCTGAGTGAGGGAAACAGCAGCCATGAGGGAGAGATGAGAATCTCTGCCCCAGCCTCTCTCCATCTGCACTACAGAACAAGAGCCCTAATCTGGGGCCCTGGGCCACTATGCTGTCCATGGTCATCGGGGAAAACTCAGGAGAGCGGCTGAAGAAAGGCAGTGGGGAGGATCACTGCTCCTTGGGGAAGGGAAGGATCAGGTGCTGAACCCACAACTGCAGAAGAGGGGAAGCAGGAACACCTAGAAGGCCACACTCCAGGAACCCAGGGATGAGGTACAGGCCTGAGGTTAATTCCTAATCAGAATTACAGAGATGACCCCTTCCCACCCGTATCCCCACCACCACCCTAAGGAGATTTCAGTGACAAATAGAGCAGAATACTGTTGGAAAAGGGATAGGAGAGGACAAGAATATGGAAGGAGACCGTTTCTGAGTCACAGCACAAAAGGAAGAGCAAACTCAGAATCAAACAGACATTGCCCTGGTAAACCCTAGACACAAGCTGTCTCTACAGGAATTCTGAAGACTGTGATATGCTGAAGGTAACTATAGCAACAGTAAATCTCAAGCCCAGCCCAGCCCCTGACACTAGAGACCTAGCCAAAGGAAAGGCATACCCATTTCTAGACATAGAAACTATTTACCTCAGTCTCTCCTGTCCTATACATTCATGTCTTGCTTTCAACAAAAAATCACAAGGTGTTTGAAAAGGCAAGGAAAAGCAACACCTCCACCCCCGCCCCCCCGCAAAAAAAAAATCCCAAACAGCAATCATCAGAACCCAACACAGGTATGACACAGATGTAGAGACTATCTGACAGGGAATTTAAATAGCTATGATTAATATGCTAGAAGCCCAGATGGTTTCATGGTGAATAACACCAAATATTTAAGGAAGAAATAATATCAATTCTACACAAATTCTTCCAGAAAATACAAAAGGGAACACTTCTAAACTGACTTTATAAGGTTAGCATCACCCTAGCATCCCATGAACATAGAGGCAACAATCCTCAAGAAAATACTAGTAAATCAAAGTGTTCAATGCATAAAAGGGTAATACATCATGACCAAGTGGGACTCATCTCAAGGATGCAATATTGGTTTAACATTTGGAGTTCGAACAACGTAATTCACTTATTAAGATGCGAAAGAATACAAACTCTATATGATCATCTCAGTAGAGACGTGAAAAGCATTTGGCAAAATTTAACACCTATTCATCATATAAATGTAGGCAATTTAGGAATAGAAGGGAACTTCCTTCACCTAATAAAGAGTGGCAGGGGATCCCAGGATCAAATGCAATCTAATGAATGAATCTAACTGTGTACAACTATATGACACAACCTCAGTGGAGGTGGTGGTGGGGAGTAAGGACCTAAGAAACTTTGGAAAATAGTGGTTTGCTTGGATGTTATAAGGTTAAAGACAGAAAAGAACTACTGATCAACACTGCACTCTGATTGGTAAGGTTGTTTCTCACAGGGTATAGGTTAGCAATTCTGAAACTACATGTCTGCTAGGGTTTAACAGATAAGTACATAAACTGTAGCTAATGAGAACAGAGTTTCTCACTGTCAGAGAAAGAAAATACAAATAAGGGGCACTGACGATTAGAATGAACCCTGAGTTGCTGGATTAGATTTAGAGATAGCAATATGAACTCATGTTTATTTTGATGTGTCAGTGTGTGTACAGCTAGATAGTTACAGAAATCATTATAGCTGTGTATATATTGTTACAGAAAAAAGTATTCTAAAGCTGATGAAAAATGGTAAGGAGGACTTTATTAGGACTATGGCAATAGGGGTAGTTCAATAGGGGAGAGAGATTGGGCTCAACTCTGAATACAGCAAAGACAGCTGGAGACATATAGCCAACAGAGTGAAGGGGTCAGTGGATGGAAAAGTACTAAGAGGATATATCGAGGGTAGAGGATTCTTGCTCAACTGACCCAGTGGGATTCTTGCTAAAGGCATGTCGAGAACTTAGATATCAAAGGTGGGGGGTTAGGAACTTGACCGGGTATCAAGGGTGATTAGATGTCAAGAAACCTTGCAGGATTCTTTGCTAAGACTGGACTGGGTCGGCCAAAGGCCAGGATGGAGATAAGGTCAAGATCTAGTCAAGAAGAGGGCGCAGAGGAGCCCAGCAAGAGTTTGGTCGAGGAGAGTTTTGTCAGCGTACGTGAACTACTATATGTGAACTACTATACATACAACTATTTCCTAGCTCTGTCTGCTGAGAAAGGCTACAAGCAGGGACACCTCAGTAGCAATGAGCATACCCAGCTCCCAGATACTGGTTGCTAACTACTACTCTCCAGCAAAAGGAACCAGGGCTCCTTGGAGAAACGGCTGAATCTAGGGCTGGGGCAGGGAGAGAAAAGGAAACGAATACACTGATTTGACTGAGTAAATAGGGGAGAAGGGGCAAATCTTCCTTATAGAAGAGTTCTAATTAATAACTATTTAAGGAATAAAAAAATAAAAAAGTCGCTATTAGAGCAATGCAGTTATGATAGCTACAGTCAAGATCAATGGATACATTCTAAAATTCATCAGTGAAACTTTAAGGAGAAACAGGACCTTTGCATAGGCACAAAGTATCTCCTCACATAGGCACAAAGTATCTCCTCACATATTTACTAATTACTGTGGTGTTTTTTACATATGACTACAAATTCTTTGATGCTTCTCCCTCCAGAAAGCAGGGCTTAATACCTATTTCCTTGAGTGTGGGCTGGACTTAGTGACTAGCTTTTAGCAAATAGAGAACAGTAAGGGAAAGTCAGACAGCACCTTCATCATAAGGTTACACTCAGCAGTCATAAGTCATGTTGATCACATGTCCCTAATATTGATGATGTGATGAGGACATCCCATCTTGTGGTACCCTCTCCCCAAATCTAGAACTTCAGTCTAATCAACAACATCCCACAGATGCAACATCATATCTTGGATTGGATTCTGGAACAGGAAAAAGGGCATTCCTGGAAAAACTGAGAAAATTCTAATAAAATCTGTGGTTTAATATCAATTTAATTTCTTAGTTTTGATAAATGGACCAAAGTTTTGTAACATTAGAGGAAGCTGGTTGAAAGGTATAGGGAAAACTCTGGACTATCTTTCATATCTTCGGTAAGTAGAAAATTATTTCCAAATGAAAAGTGTCAAAAAAGATATTGGATTCTTATAGGGAAAATATAGTGGACATTATAGATAAAGGATATGGCCAACAGGCCAGAGACGTTTCTGGAGCAGAGCACACATTTCAGAACCAGAGCTCATAGATTCGAGCCCTTCCCTCACACTTATTATCGTTTTCTTTTCCTGGGGAGGTCACTCAATACCTCTGAGCCTCAATTTGCTCATTTATAAAATGTGAAATAATAATGCTGTAGGGCAAACAGGGGATTAGATCTAAGTGCTGGATTAGGTTCAAGGATTAGATTCAAATGAGAGAGGCCAAGATGATAGTAAGTATAACTGTCATGCAATTATCTACCCATGTTCAAGTTCTGAATCTTTCCAGAGGAACCTGCTGACCACAGCATAGGGTGGGCCGGGTGGTGTCATTGACTCTTGCACAGTGAACAATGCAAGTTAGCATCAACTTGTTTAATGAATGGATATACTTTCATCCCTGTAGTAATTATATTAATTTATTATTTTCTGCCTTGTGTTGAAGGTAATTTAACTAGGAGAACCCCCATCTCACAGGTAAGGACAAAGACTTGTGCAAAGTCCTTTACGAAGGTGGAGGCAAAGCTAAGCCCCAGATTCTTGAGAATTCTCCAGAATTCTCTGGAATTAGCATTTTCTGTCTTGGTAACCAAGACCATTCCTCTGACCTCAAGTTCCTTATTGTCAGATGGGGGCTTGGCAGACACACCTCTGGTATAGTTAAGAATAATCACAACAGGAGATCTGGGTAGCCCTGAAGACTCTAGTGCGCCAGTGCGTTTTCGGGGCAGTGGTCATAAAGTACTACTGCCCCGTGAATGTCCACTATGTGCTGGGAGCGTCGCCCTGTAAGGTTCTGATAACTCCTGGTGGGAACTCTGCAGTTATCAGTGTCTGTTCCTTGCTCTGTCTCTACCCTAACCCCCGCCCAGGATGTTGTCATCTCAGACCCAAGAACTCCTTTCTCTTTATTTTCATCAGAACCTCCATTGCCCCAGGACCTTAGACTCAGCTGCCCGTGTTACTGAGGCTGGGGTCCTAGAAACCATTCTAGATGGTTCATACCAAGAACCAAGAAGGGCTGGATGCTTGAGCTGATGTAGCATTTGAGAAGACAGGCTTTGGAGTAGAGGATCCAGGGTTTGCTGGCTGTGCCACACTTAGAAAATCCACGTAACCATTCTGAGGTTCAGTGACCTCCTCTGTAACTGGATTAATAGAACCCAAGTCATCGAAGTGCAGTGAGGATTAACTGAGATAATTTGCGTGAAATGATCTTGAAACAGTCCTTTCTTCCCCAGCCCAGAGTAGCAGGGATTTGGAAGAAAAACTAGAAACGGGAATATCTTTATCTGAAACCCACTACATGTGGGTTTCTGGCGGTTGCCAGATGTTGGGAAAGGCATTTTTGAGTGGCGGTGTGAGAAGCACTTTTCCGTGCTCTCAGATCACAGAATGAAACACAATGCAGGACCATTCCGACCCGTGTTACTGCGGGGTGGGGAAATGCCCACACACATGCAGAGAATGGTTCCCCCTCTCTGTGCCTCCTCAGCGTTTTGTTCAGACCGTCCCATCCCCTCCTCCCACACTGTTGTAGAATCCTTTATCTTCCCTGTTAGACTGTGAGCTCAGGATTGGGTCGTATTGTATTTTCAACTCCCAGCACAGGGTCTGACCCAGTGCTGGTGGTCAATTAGTGCCCCGCGGATTGATTCATCTAAGTGGAATGCCCCAGGAAAGTTGGAAAATACGTGACTGAGATTTTGATACTTATTTTGCGAGAAGATCATGTGTAGAAATTGATCAGTCTTTGCTAATTGGGTGGAATGGGCTCTTTCCTTTGAAATCTGATTTCGATGCATCACCTCTTGGGGAGCTCCTATTAGCATGTGACATTATTGTGTGCTAGCCTTTCCCCAATTACGTTTTGGTGCTAGCCAGTGCATTTTTGTTTCATTTCCAACAGAAGGCTAAATGTGGAAAGCAGCACATGGGTCACATTTATCTTATATGGGAAGCATCTTGCTGTCCTTTGGTGAAAATAATTGCTAGATTAAATAGAAGCATGGACAATAGAGTAGCAGTTATTTACAGTTTAGAAAATGAGGTCATCTCAGTAAAACCTCACAACCACCCTGTGAGGTAGGCAGGCCTAGATTATCACCCCCATTGTTCAGATGAGGAAGTTGAGTCTTAGGTAAGTAAAGTGAGTTGCTGAACATCTGGGTCAGGACAAAAGGTCTGGTGTTCCAACTCAGAGGGTAATCTTTTTCTCTACATTCTCCCTGGGCACCCTAAACACGAACTCCGCCTTTCTAGCTATTTTGTGAAATCTTAATTCCATACTTCGCTGAGCCCCTTGTTCGTACGTTTTGCCACAGAGTGCATTTAGTTTTCTGTTTTCTGGAAAACCTCATTAATACAGTTTTGCTGTTCATTCTTCTGTATGTGTAACGTCAATTGGCTTGGATATAGCTGAAATAATTGTACTGTGGGGCTCCTTAGCTGGGAGTTTATTGTCAAGTCAGCTGTCACGGATGCTTCAGCAATGTGGGAAACTCAACCATGCAAAGACCTTTCTACCTGCAAATCCTGCAGCATCAGCATATTAACAGGTGGCCTTACAGAATGCTCATTTTGTCATTTGGAATCGGAAAAATCAGAAGCACAACTAGAGAACTGTCTAAATTTTACGTAGAAGCAAAGGAAAATTTTAAAATGTTCTCTCTATTCAGCCTAACCCTTGATGAGGAAGTCAGAGTGAGAACTTCTCCGTTCCCTCATCTGTGAACTTTGTTCACTGATTTTATCATTTATCCATCCGCTCCGTCACCATTCACTGTTTGTCTGCTCCGTACCAGGCACTCCGCCACGTGCTGGGAATAGAAAGTTTAGGAAGAGGATCTCTGTCCAGGTGCCTTATGTTCTCAGGCTGTGGGCACAGGGAGGCTTTACAGTGGGGGGCTTTTTATCACCACAGAGGATATGAACAGGAGCCCTGGCGGCCCAGCGTGGGATGAGGTCAGGGGCATTCTGGGGGAGACACCGAGCTGAGTGCCAAAGGGCAGGCTGGCCAGTAGAAGGCCACCAGTCCCCCTGGCAGAACTAGACTTAGAACCCAGGTTTTCTAACTCTTGGGGAATTTTTAAGTCCTTTGCACCACCATGGTCTCCCTAACAAAGACATCCCGGGATAAGGGGTGGAGGGAGGGGGTGGGCTTTTGTGGATAAGAAGCAGTACGTATAAAGGCACAGAGGCCTGGTACAGCGTGACGACTTGTGGGCACGTCATGCCCTTTGAAATTGCTGAGATTTAGGAGACCTCAGTGAGGGATGAGGATGGAGAGCTAGGCAGAGGCCGGGGCCAGGAGAGCCCCGTGGCCTGAGTCAGGAAGGTCACGTAGGTCTTACTTAATCTGTGGATCACGGGGAGATACCGAAGGGCTTTTAGCAGGAGTTGACATCTGACTCTGAGGAAGCTCGTTCAGGCAGAGAGATGGAGGGAGGGAGAAGAGGCCTCACAAGAAAGACAGAGCAGGCCAGGACAGACGCAGCACTCGTGCAGGTGCACTGCTCAGACAGAGGTCCTCGGAAGGCAGAGCCGCAGGAATTGGAGCTGGACCAGATTATGGGGGCCCAAGGCACGCATGGAGGGAACACCCCAGTTTTGCCGCCTGCAGACTGTGTGACCTTGTGCCTGTTTTCTGTGAACCCCCAACTCCTCATCCGTCGGATGAGTCTAGCCATCCCTAATCTGCCTCCTTGCGGATTCCTGAGGTGAGCCAGTGAAGAAGCAAGCCAGGGTGCCATCTAAATGGTCAAGTGCTGTCAAATAGAATTTGCTATGGTCACTGAATTCAGGGGGTGGCAAAATCTGTCTTGCTGCCTGTGTTTGTAAATAAAGTTTTATTGGAGCACAGATGCGTGCATTTGTTGATGTCTTGTCTTGGCTGCTTTCACACTAGGATGGCAGAGTTGTAAAGACAGAAACGGCATGGCCCTAAAATATTTATATCTGGTCCTTGACTGAAAATGTTTTCTGGCTTCTGGTTTAAGTCATGGGTTATCGGTCCTGCCAAATTTAATTATTAATTGACATGGGGAAATCCCAGAATCTCTTCCATTTATTGATTTGACTGCGGTTGCTCAGGAGGCTGGGGCTCCTGTGGTCGTCTGGCTTTCTGGACCTGGCTTGCAATGATTTCTTGTAAGGAAGGGGGTATAGTCAACTTGGCAGCCTTGCCAAGCTCCTCTCTTGTAGAAAACACACGTGGCGTTTGCTAGTGTCGTTTAATTGGTTTCATGTTGGGTCAACCCCTTAGAAGAAATGCAGAGTAGACCAGCGCCAACAGGCTCCCTGTGAATCCCACATAAAACATGTGCGTTTCTTTTCTCTTCCATTCTTTCCTGGTAGTTATTTTAGCCTGATTGTTTTTCATTTCACTTCTTTCCTGATTTCCTGCAGTAATTCTGTCTCTTTACTTTACCTCTCGCAGTAATTTTCTTTCTTTGATTCCAATTAACAACGTGTATAGTAATAAGTAGAAACCTAACCAAACTATGGTCATTATTGCTGCGTGACTCAGCTCCAGCCAGCACGTGACATTGTCACTTCTTTGGTTCAAGCTATTATTGACACTTCTTTGCCTTTTCTTGTGCAGAGGATGGTAATTATATATTTATAGATGGAGCGGAAATGAGGAAAAAGGCCACCAGCCTTCAGGTGTGGCCCCCTGCTTCTTATTCTCTTTCTTACAAAAGAAACCAATTTGGACTAAGTTTCTGTGTTAGGCTGCCAGCAATTCTCGGCTCTGGAAATATCAGGAGGATTTAGAAGCTGCACGTGCTTCTAAATATTGTCCGTGTTTAAAGCAAATAGAGAAACACGTGAAGCACAGACACAAATCACTTTCATTTCTCACTTCACTTTCACTCGCTAAAAGACAGTCTCTTCCGAAGCCAACTTCAGAATATGTGCTCTCAACTGTGAAAATGGGCCCACCTTCCCAGACCTTATTTCCATTTAGTATCCAAGAGAAAAAAAAAAAAAGGAAAAAATAGAACGTCGGTGCTGGCAGAGCCCTTGGAAGCAGCACAGACAAGGCTTCTCACCGTGCATGTGGTACAGGGGCCCAGATGTGCCGTGCTCGTTTATTTATTTATTTGGAACAAGCAGTGGGCAGCTGCTGGGAGGCAGAGATTTCTTCATTTGTTCAGGATTCATTTGTTTCTCTGTCTGACGTACAGTCGAAGATGACTTCCTGCTACTGTCCTGAGCTGGTTACCCGACCTGGGTGCCACTCCCACGTCCAAGCCACCAGACACGTTCTCCGTCCCAGGCTCACCTGGTCCACCCCAGAAGGGTTTATTCCCCTTTCAACAGCTACTGTCTCCCTCAGGGATTTCTCCACCTCTTACAAGTGGGATCCTGCCACCTCAGCCCTCTGGCCCTCCTGCCCTAGAGCTGCTTTTGTTGTAAGGGTTTTCATGGAAGAAGGCACAGATGTAGGGAACAGATGTGGGAGAGCAAAAGTGCTCCTGAATCTCAGAATTTGCCCAGTTGTTTGCTCTGGTCTGTGACCCCTGATTTCCTCTGGAGATGGACCCGGATTTCTGCATGGATAACTGCCTACTTCTTTGATTCCCGGGGAGGTCCTTGAACCTGCCATTGTGGAGGCTCAGCTCTGCCTTCCTCCAGAAAGTTCTCTGTATTCTCATCCAGGTCTGGAGACCATCACGGTGAGGTGGGACCGGTATTCCTCACAGAAGTGAGATATGCCCTCTGCTCAGGGAACACAAGGTAGCTCCCTTTGACTTGAGTAAAGAGTGATGTGAATATTGGAATAAGGGGCTTGACTTTATTCGAAGGGGGGCCCCTATGGAAGGATTTGGGGTAGGGGCTGACATGATCAAAGCTAAATTTTGGTAAATTTCATCTGCCAGTGATGTGTAAATTAGATTACAGGGGATTAAGCCTGGGGGATTAAGCCTGGAGAGGGAAACTTAATTAGGCAATAGTTCAAGTAAAACTAACTGATAAAAGAGAAACAAAGACTTTGAGACCTGTGAGAGTTCAGCTGAATTTATCCCCAGGCAAGGCAGGGACAACCTCACCATCAGAGGGAATAGGAAGGAGCAAGGCATGGAGGCCTTCTGTTTCCCTGTCAGAGAATGATGCAGGGGCAGCTCCAAGCCCTGAGATTTCTCAGAGAGAAGGGAGTCTGAGGCGGGGCAGCCCTTATGAAGAATCTCCTAGACCAAAGGCGAGGCTAGGGCTCATAAAGGCAGAAGCTCAAGTGTGACAGGGAAGCCCGGGTGGTGGGTTTAAAGAAGCCCACCTGAAGTCAGTCCAGGGTCGGCTGTCGTTGTGAGCTCAGTGCCTGTTGCTGAGCCCCACGTCTGTTTGTTGAGTCTGGATGGCACAAGTTCACCATCAGGCTGCTGGTCCTGACCAGTTTTCTCGGAAACCTTTGCTCTGATTCCTTCTTTGGAGCCTTGACTGCCGGCTGTTTACCCTCTGAGGGTTCAGGGTCATATGGACAAGTCTGTATGCACATGCAAGACTCAGCAGAGATTTGCTTTATCAAAACAAACCATCAGAAACTTTGGACTAATCAGAGATTCCTGGACGGCTGTGATTTGGGCTCTGTGTGACCCTGGGCAAGTCACCATAACCTCTTTTTAAGCATCAATTCCCACCCCCCACCCCCACCGTAATAAAACTTATTCTGTTGGGGGTGCGATGAGGGTTAAATGAGATCAAGAATGTATTGAATGTGTGTCAACACCTGACCCCCAGCAGGCATGCGGTAGGCACATAGTAAATGCTGACCAGGAGTACGATTGTGCAATGGGGGAAGGCACTCCAAGACGATCGAGGCCGCCTTGTTGGAATCCTGCTTCTTGCAGGTACTCCAAGCTCTAGGAAAGTACCTTTCAGAGGCCTTGAGCTGAGTTAGCCTGCAGGGGCAGCATGGAGTGATGTGCCCCTGGCTGGTTCATCCCTTCCTAATTCCATGCTCACCGCTCTTCTCTCTCTGCCAATCGGCCCTTCTCCCCAGAGACGGAGGAGATGGCTCAATCACCTTCTTGAAGAGGCAGCGCTCACCTCACCCCCTGCCTGGCCCATTACAAGATTTAAGCTGTCATTTAATTTGTTCCCCATTAAGTGCACATCTTCACCTCCTCACCTTTAGCAGAGCTTGGAGGAGGGGCTGGGAAGGAAGATACAAAGTCAGGAGGTGATTGACTTCCAGAGCAGCCCTTTCTGAGTTGTCCTGGCCCTGGGATGCTGCAGGGAGGAATTGGTTTCCAGCAACCACAGGGGCACCTGAGCCGGGGGTGAGACCTGGCCACAGGCTCAGGGAGGGGGCCAACTGAGTGCAAAGGCTATGAGCAGAGCTCTGCTGCATTGGATTTGTTTTAAAGTCACAGCTTTCTGGAAACCCTTCGCCTTATGTTAGCTTCCCCTGAATGCTTATATGAAAAAACCTGGCTTGTGCACAAAATATTGACCTGTGCTATATCCCTCTTGACTCCTGGGATGGGATTTGAAGTAATCAGCCTTTGAATTTCCAGGAGCCCTTAATCTTCTTTGACCCACATGGAGCCACAGATTAGCCTGTGAAAAAATCATATGTAACTATTTCTTTAAATCCTTCCCTGGTTTATGTCTGTGGGGACTTTGAATCATAGAATGTTTCTGAGCTGAAGGCACCTAAGGGGTTGTTAGTGCAGGAAGATGAGACCCACCTTCCAGTTGTCTCCATTTTCAACCTATTTGTTCAGTGTGCAACTGCAGCAACAGTGCTAGTGTGCCCACTGTGTGCTCGGCACTTTCCCTACATTTAATCCTCCATGTGGCTTCCCGAGACTGGTATTAATGTTTCCATTTTACAGATTAGGAAACTAAGTTCAGTGAAGATAAGTCACTTGTCCAAAGCCACCAACTAATCAGATTCAGGGTCTGTATTCAAATTTACTTCCTCTGCTTCTGCTATTCCAATTTTCGCAAAAGGTTAGTCAGTGCTACAAATGTGGATTCATAGTGTCTTCTGTGGAACCAGGAGCCAGAGCAGAGGTGGATTTATCCTAAGGCCAATGAAGATAAAGCTTTAGGGCCCCTCATATCATGTTCACGTGATCAGGTCTTTTTGTAAAATCTACAAAAGTAAGAGATTGTATCTGCCATTGGTTAAGAACGTTGTCTCTTTTCACTCTGATTTCCGTCCTGTTTTCTACTCCATCTTACACCCCCCTCGAGTCAGGCTGCATGGAACTGCTGTGGGCCTTTCTGGGATAGGCTAAAGGAGACTTGATTTGGGGAATACATTTGTCTGGGCTCAGTGGGATATATTCACTTGGTCCCAGTCACTCTGAGGGATAAATTACTGCTGCTTGTCTTGGGGGATGGCACTGTGCTGACTCACCTGGTATTAGGAAACAAAGGTGTAGGGGCAGAGGCCATATTGCCATATGAACATGTCCCGTGGTGCCAGCCATCAGACCTGGTTGGGTGATGCAGGAGAAACACCATATGAGATGTACAGAGCTAGGAGCTCGTCCGTGGGAAATTCTTCCAACCTTGAGATGTGTAAAACTGCAAGTGGGAGGTTTGGTACTGATCTAACGGTCAAATGAAAGTTCTCTCCTATTGAGAATATAGTCTGTAATGTATACAATTATACATTCACTATAGTTCCGTTATTTGATGGGAATCACGTGAAATGGAATTTCTCAGAATACCTGTATTTGTAGAGTACAAACCCACAGAAGTATTACAGTCAGCAACTCTGTCTGTGTGTAAAGTCACATGTTTCATGCATCCCAACTACTACTAATAAAAAAGAAGTTTTAATCAATCATACCAGAGGAAAGATGGAATTAATTTTTTAATTGTCCTTATATAAATACGTTTAGCAAATCATTGTCATATGAAAAGAGGATCAAAGAGGGTGCAGCCACAAAATGTAGAACAAAAGATTGTAGAGGTGTAGCAGGCAGATGATTAGAGATAAGAGACTATGTTGTTTTCTAGATTTCATGATATTTGTCCACTTCCTAAAATTTGCAGTTTGGAATCATTTATTTCCAATTCCAAATAATTATTCATTTGAACTTCATTTTGATTTATTATTTTGTATTATGTTTTGAATAGAGGTCCCCTCACATTGTAAAAGTTCCAGATTTCAGATACAGAACGTCCACTCCTGGCTACAGAGCAATTTTGTAAACTGTGAAATGCTGTGAATGTGTTGGTAGCAGTAGTGCTGGGCCTCGTAGGTGGAGACAGGGTGGGATGGGACAGGGAGATACGGAGAAGAGTAAGGTTTGGTCTCTACTCCCAAAGAAGTTAGAAATGGGGTGACTGGCCAAAGTGGGAGAGACCATCAGGAGACTCTAACTGGTCCCGTCACAGAAGGAAACACAAGGTTGCGTGGGACCACAGGCTGTGCAACATACCTCAGGTCCCCTGTCGCCCTCTTGGAGCCCAAATGGCAGCCTTTTTAAATGAAGGGTCCTCAGGGCAAGACCTCAGTTGGGGTCCAGTGGCTTTAGTGGTGGAGGAAGGAGAGTGATTACACCTCTCACCACAGAGAAGAGCAAAGCACCTGCATGAATCTGAGCTCCAGGAAAATACTGATACTTCTGTCCCTTTGATGTTGACATGTGGAGGATCACATCGATTCTTTGTGCTCCCTCCCACCCCAGAAACCTTCCCATATTCTAGGCTCCTGTCAGGGTCTGGTCTTCCAGGACCTTCCTTGTTTGCTCAGACCTCCCTCAGGTACTCCCGTTGTCTTTCCTACTTTGGTTCCTCCTCGGGTACTCAGCCTCTTCCACCACTTGTCAGCTGGGTCCTGTTGGACAACTCACAACCTCTCTGAGACTCAGGTTTCACATCTGCAGGATATGGATGGACAGGCTTCAAACAGGCCCTGCCTGTGTCTCTTCCTGAAGCCTTGAAGTGAGTACCGAATGTGCGGTGGGGAGAAAGCATTTGGTGAGCGGTAAGTGGTAAAGCTCACTGTGTGTGATTCTCTGTATTTATATCAAAGTATGTCAAATCCTCCCAGTTATGCCTGGAATGGGCACAGCATTCGTGATTGTAAGCCCCCTGCAGCTCTTGCCCAGAGTAGGTGCTCACCCAAGATTTGGGGGGTGACCAGGTGGAATGGGACTCCGTTTCTGGAGTCAGACCTGAGCTGGAAGTTGTGTTGTCTTATTATCCTTGTGACCTTGAGGAATGTACTTGATCTGGCAGGGCTTCCATTTCTTTTTTATCAAATGGGAAGGAAAAATAATTACTTTAGAGAACAGTTGAGGGAATTAATGAGGAAATGTGTATAAAGTGCCTTGTATACCTCCTGGCGCATCATCTAGTAAATTTCGCTCTTGCTGTTGTATTTGGAAAATCTTATAAAAATACTTACTAGTATTTATTCCATACAGTGACTCTGCTAGGCACCAAACATGAATAGGGCTCAAGGCCAATGCTCATCAGGAAAGTACAAATTATAAAACAAAAACGGGGTAACATTTAAAAAATGCAACATATTGGAAAAATCTAAAATATTGGGACTATCAAGTGTTAGAAAGGGCATAGAAAAATAACTCCTCTCATTTATTGCTGGTGGCACTAGAGATTGAATTCTCGGAGAGCAATTTCACAGTTTCTACTTACACTGAAAATATGCATACACTTTTAATTCAGTAATCCAGCCTCTCAGTGTTTACCCTAAGGAAACATTTACATATGTAAATTATGAAAGATTTACAAGAGTTTTCACTGCAGCATTGTTTATAAGAGTGAAAAATTGGTCCAGCTTTTCCTCTCATCCATCATCCGACTCCAGGGATAGGCCAGATGTGGGTAGTTTGCCAAGAGTCTTCTACCTCATTGTGCACGAGGACTTGGCATTCACCGTCTCGGTGCTTCAGCCAAGGCTCAGATCTAAGGACACCCAGGCGGGATTCACCAAGAACATAGCACAGCCCAACTGAGACGTGGATCCCAGACTGTAGAGCCTTTGAGGTTATTTATGGTCCTTAAATACTTATCTTCAAAAATGAGACCACTGAGGCCCAGAGATGCTAAACAACTTGTCCAAGCTCACACAGCTCTTTTTTTTTTTGCGGTACGCGGGCCTCTCACTGTTGTGGCCTCTCCCGTTGCGGAGCACAGGCTCCGGGCGCGCAGGCTCAGCGGCCGTGGCTCACGGGTCCAGCCGCTCCGCGGCATGTGGGATCTTCCCGGACCGGGGCACGAACCCGCATCCCCTGCATCGGCAGGCGGACTCTCAACCGCTGCGCCACCAGGGAAGCCCCACACAGCTCTTTAGTGACAGAGCTGGCAGGTAATTATATGAGGTCGTTAATAACGCTTTGTAGCTCTCAATCTCATGTCAATTGTAATAAATTCTAAGCATGAGCTTCTGTATACTTTGTGATTGATAGTGATTGATATATTGGCATAGAATCTATACATGAGATGAAAACATTTGAGAATATACCTTCTCCTTTTATTCTTGTAAGCAGGTGGTGGCGTGTAGCCTTAGTGGCAGATCTGAGACTCAAAACTAGGTTTCTGAGGCAGGTGAGCAGCAAAGAACAAGCATGGTCCGTATTCTCAGATCTGAAGTCACACCTGAAAAGCCAGTGTGACGCACACAGCCTCCAGCTATGGTTCTCAACTCGGGGGCGTCGGCACTGTCTGGAGACACTTTCGGTCGTGCTAACTGGGAGGGGAAGGGGTGCTACTGGCATTTAGTGGGTAGAGGCCAAGGATGCTGCTAAGTATCCCACAGTGCACCATCCACTGCTCACAACAGTCATTGGACCCAAAATGTCAACAGTGCCAAGGCTGAGAAGTGCTTCGAAGCGGATAAAATGCTAAAAGCTGTATTAATGACTGTACACCAGAAATTCAGAGGTGGAAATGGGCAGGGCGTGAACAGGAATCCTATCTGTAAACCTCACCCCCTGCCACACACACACACACACACACACACACACACACACACACACGAAACATTGCCTCTCTTGTCTTTCCTGCCATCCTGGCAGAGAGAGGGGTTCCCACATCTGCTCCATCCTCCTTCTTGGAGTGGCATCTGGAAAGGAAACCACCACCAAGGCCAGGATGGGGTCAAGGAGCTCCTGGGTCAATTCATCAGTGTTCAGGGGATGTTGTAGAGGGTGCTTCAGAAAATTCCTGATTTGGATTTTCCTTCCTCAAACCTCTGCTGGTCATTCCTCTGCTTTAAAAGCCCCAATTCTTCCAACTCACGCACGACTGTGGCCCACAGAGTTCTGACTCTGACCCTCTGTCCCCTTCCCGCCATCTTGCTGTCCCCTCACTGCTGTTCCCCTTGTGTCACTACTCTGAACTAGCTGTTGGAGAACCTGGCCCACTCTTTTTCACTGCTAAGACCTTTCATGTGATTTGGGGGGGAAAAATTATGCTTAAAAGTATCAGCTTCCCCTTTTCCCAGAAGATGATCTTCTGAAGGTAACAGACAGATGCTTAAATTAATTAAGAGCAGGAACAGCCTGGTGAAGAGTTTTAATGCTAAAAAGGTTGCCCTTCCAAAGACAAATTACTAGCAATTTTGAAGAATGGATCCTTTTGAATACCATTCTTCCTGAATTCCCAGCTCTCATTTGAGAGAATACTGCAAATATTGGACTTGAGAGTCCGAGTTGGAAGCATCTAGTGCCTTCCCATCCCTTCCTGTTCCCCTCCCCCTGTTGCCCCCTCCCCTTTATTTGACAGGTAATGCTGGGAAGGGCCCTGACCAAAACCTCTCAGACAGTCAATGGCAGAGGCGGGCAGCAAGACAGGTCTGCACTCGGCCTGTTTCCTCTCCACCCTTAGCTCTTTGGTCTTGGTGGAATCATTGACCATCTCTGATCTTCCTCTGATATCTGCAAAACTCAGGGTGGAAGTAGATACCAGCTCACTCCTTTCACTCAGTGTGGCATTTGTTCCTGAGTGGTCTCCATGAATACCAAGCCCTGCTCCCTCCATCCTTCTTTGATTCTTTTCTTTTTGTTTAAATAAAAATGTGGATTAACATATACACACTCTTGGGACTTCCCTGGCGATCCAGTGGTTAAGACTCCGCTTCCAGTGCAAGGGGGCGCATGTTCGATCCCCGGATGAGGAACTAAGATCCCACATGCTGTAGAGCACGACCAAAAATATATACACACGTTACTGTACATAAAATAGGTAAACAACAAGGACATACTACATAGCACAGACAATCATGCTCAGTATCTTAGAATAACCTGTCATGGAAGAGAATGTATAAAAAGAATATATATATAAGAAAAAAATATATATACACGCTACTGTACATAAAATAGGTAAACAACAAGGACATACTACATAGCACAGACAATCATGCTCAGTATCTTAGAATAACCTGTCATGGAAGAGAATGTATAAAAAGAATATATATATAAGAAAAAAATATATATACACGCTACTGTACATAAAATAGGTAAACAACAAGGACATACTACATAGCACAGAGAATCGTGCTCAGTATCGTAGAATAACCTGTCATGGAAGAGAATGTATAAAAAGAATATATATATAAGAAAAAAATATATATACACGCTACTGTACATAAAATAGGTAAACAACAAGGACATACTACATAGCACAGAGAATCGTGCTCAGTATCGTATAATAACCTGTCATGGAAGAGAATGTATAAAAAGAATATATATATAAGAAAAAAATATATATACACGCTACTGTACATAAAATAGGTAAACAACAAGGACATACTACATAGCACAGAGAATCATGCCCAGTATCTTATAATAACCTGTCATGGAAGAGAATGTATAAAAAGAATATATATATAAGAATAATATATATATACACGCTACTGTACATAAAATAGGTAAACAACAAGGACATACTACATAGCACAGACAATCATGCTCAGTATCTTAGAATAACCTGTCATGGAAGAGAATGTATAAAAAGAATATATATATAAGAAAAAAATATATATACACGCTACTGTACATAAAATAGGTAAACAACAAGGACATACTACATAGCACAGAGAATCATACCCAGTATCTTATAATAACCTGTCATGGAAGAGAATGTATAAAAAGAATATATATATAAGAATAATATATATATATACGCTACTGTATATAAAATAGGTAAACAACAAGGACATACTACATAGCACAGACAATCATGCCCAGTATCTTAGAATAACCTGTCATGGAAGAGAATGTATAAAAAGAATATATATATAAGAAAAAAATATATATACACGCTACTGTACATAAAATAGGTAAACAACAAGGACATACTACATAGCACAGAGAATCATACTCAGCATCGTATAATAACCTGTCATGGAAGAGAATGTATAAAAAGAATATATATATAAGAAAAAAATATATATACACGCTACTGTACATAAAATAGGTAAACAACAAGGACATACTACATAGCACAGAGAATCATACCCAGTATCTTAGAATAACCTGTCATGGAAGAGAATGTATAAAAAGAATATATATATAAGAAAAAAATATATATACACGCTACTGTACATAAAATAGGTAAACAACAAGGACATACTACATAGCACAGAGAATCATGCTCAGTATCTTATAATAACCTGTCATGGAAGAGAATGTATAAAAAGAATATATATATAAGAAAAAAATATATATACACGCTACTGTACATAAAATAGGTAAACAACAAGGACATACTACATAGCACAGAGAATCATGCTCAGTATCTTATAATAACCTGTCATGGAAGAGAATGTATAAAAAGAATATATATATAAGAAAAAAATATATATACACGCTACTGTACATAAAATAGGTAAACAACAAGGACATACTACATAGCACAGAGAATCATGCTCAGTATCTTATAATAACCTGTCATGGAAGAGAATGTATAAAAAGAATATATATATAAGAAAAAAATATATATACACGCTACTGTATATAAAATAGGTAAACAACAAGGACATACTACATAGCACAGAGAATCATGCTCAGTATCTTATAATAACCTGTCATGGAAGAGAATGTATAAAAAGAATATATATATAAGAAAAAAATATATATACACGCTACTGTACATAAAATAGGTAAACAACAAGGACATACTACATAGCACAGAGAATCATACCCAGTATCTTATAATAACCTGTCATGGAAGAGAATGTATAAAAAGAATATATATATAAGAATAATATATATATATACGCTACTGTATATAAAATAGGTAAACAACAAGGACATACTACATAGCACAGACAATCATACTCAGTATCTTAGAATAACCTGTCATGGAAGAGAATGTATAAAAAGAATATATATATAAGAAAAAAATATATATACACGCTACTGTACATAAAATAGGTAAACAACAAGGACATACTACATAGCACAGAGAATCATGCTCAGTATCTTATAATAACCTGTCATGGAAGAGAATGTATAAAAAGAATATATATATAAGAAAAAAATATATATACACGCTACTGTACATAAAATAGGTAAACAACAAGGACATACTACATAGCACAGAGAATCATGCTCAGTATCTTATAATAACCTGTCATGGAAGAGAATGTATAAAAAGAATATATATATAAGAAAAAAATATATATACACGCTACTGTACATAAAATAGGTAAACAACAAGGACATACTACATAGCACAGAGAATCATGCTCAGTATCTTATAATAACCTGTCATGGAAGAGAATGTATAAAAAGAATATATATATAAGAAAAAAATATATATACACGCTACTGTATATAAAATAGGTAAACAACAAGGACATACTACATAGCACAGAGAATCATGCTCAGTATCTTATAATAACCTGTCATGGAAGAGAATGTAAAAAAAGAATATATATATAAGAAAAAAATATATATACACGCTACTGTACATAAAATAGGTAAACAACAAGGACATACTACATAGCACAGAGAATCATACCCAGTATCTTATAATAACCTGTCATGGAAGAGAATGTATAAAAAGAATATATATATAAGAATAATATATATATATACGCTACTGTATATAAAATAGGTAAACAACAAGGACATACTACATAGCACAGACAATCATACTCAGTATCTTAGAATAACCTGTCATGGAAGAGAATGTATAAAAAGAATATATATATAAGAAAAAAATATATATACACGCTACTGTACATAAAATAGGTAAACAACAAGGACATACTACATAGCACAGAGAATCATGCTCAGTATCGTATAATAACCTGTCATGGAAGAGAATGTATAAAAAGAATATATATATAAGAAAAAAATATAAATATGTATACATATATTTATGTGAATCACTTTGTTGTACATTTGAAACGAACACAACATTGTAAATTAACTACATTTCGATTAAAAAGATGTTTTAATGTGTATATTTAAGGCATGCAACATGATGATATGATATACATATACACGGAATGATTACTGCAGTCAAGGTAATCAACATATCATCTCCTCCTATAGTTACCTTTTTTTGGTAATGAAAACAATTGAAGTCTAATCTCTTGGCAAACTTTCAGTGTTCAGTGCAGTACCATTAAGTAGAGTCATCATCTTCCTTTCTCTTTGACTCTGCTTCCCCACCTCCCATCCCACTCTGCGCTACGTCAGTTGATGAAACCTTACTAGGACACACACGAGAACGCTGACACACACCAGAAAATTTTGACCAGACACCATCAGCCCTTGTGTGTTTCTCATCGCAAAACATGCAGGAGTGTACTTCCAAGGCGTGGTTATTGTTTTCTTCAAATTCCTTTATCTCTCCCAAGAGTTTGCTGAAATTACTCTAGTTAGACTTCTGTATTTTACCTAATTTGCCCCTCTTTCTAATGCCAAGGTCCCTCTTTTCTTTTGTTACTATCAAGCTTCATCTATAGAGTGAGGATAATGATGGTGAAACAGCCTGAAAGCAGAGAATCTGTACCAGACAATCATTTTCAGCTTATTTTGGTAAGATTTATAATTCAGTCATGGTTCTAAGGGTAGTCACACCTTTGGGAAAAGGCACTTTGGTGAGAATTTGTAGCTGGACCCTCCTAGTGGGACTTTCTTCCTCAGGCCAGTCTTCCCTCCTGTTTCTTAGAAAGTCTTTAAGTTCTTTATAAGGTTTTAATGCAGTATTTTACAATCAACCACCCTTTGTTACGAGTCCTTTCAGAGTTGAGTAAAAACCAACAAGCATTCATTTTCTCATTCAGCACATGTTTCCTGAGCATCTGTGTCATACTAGCCTCTGAGGCTACAGATATGAACCAGAAAGAATTGTATCTTCTGAAGCCTATGGACTAATAAGGGAATAAATACATTGACTCCGTATGTCAAGTGTTATTCTAAGTGTTGGAAATTTAGTGCTAAATAAGATGCATGAGCTCCTTGCTGATACGGAGGTTGCATTTTAGGAGAGAGAGCAAGGGAAGGAAAAAGAGAGAGAATATTAACAAATGAGCAGATACATAAAAAAGAAAGTGTCAGGTAGTGTAGTGACAAGGAACTATTTTAAGACTCCAGTAGGGAAAGACTTGCTTGTACTTAGGCTGATACCGGACTGTCAAGAAGAGGTGAGCATGTCAGCATCTGGAGGAAGGAAGGTTCCAGGTGGAGGAAACTATGAAGACCTCAAAGTAGACTGAGTTTGTTGAGATTGAGGACAGAAAAGCTGTGGCTCAGAGAGCAAAAAGATGTCAAAGGAATATGGTGGCATGCCAAATGCTTCAGGGCTAGAGTATAGAATTTGGGTTTTATTCCAGTACAGTGGAAAACAATTCAATAGTTTTAAGCAGGAGATTGACACAATCTGATTTCTGTTTTAAAAAGATAAAAAGACCCTAGGTTTATCAGATTTTGGTATTGAAGTGTTTTTGTCTTCATAAAATGAATTGGGAGCTTTTGAAACAGAACAGTAGTTCTCAGATTTTGGTATGTGTCAGAATCCCCTGGATAGCTAATAGGGAATACAGAAATCTAGACTTGTTGAAGTCTGTCAAGGTCTGAGCTCCTAGTTTTTTTTTTTTTTGTTATTTTTTTTTCCCAACAGGTTTCCTAGGTGATTTGTATTCATACCAAAGTTTGGAAATCACTAGATTAAAAAACAATGCAATTATCTGTTATTTGGGAGGGAAACACAAGAGGGAGGGGATATAGGGATATATGTATGCATATAGCTGATTCACTTTGTTATACAACAGAAACAAACACAACATTGTAAAGCAATTATACTCCAATAAAGATGTTAAAAAAAAAGTGCAAGCGTGAGCTCATAAGTTCCTGATGAGTTTTTCAGTGGTAGTCCTTTAATCATAGTTCAGGTTTCTTCTGTGGTCATTGATCTATTCAACAGAACTATAAACAACTGCACTCGTGAATATAAAAGCAAATGTTCGAAATATTAATCAATGGATTCCAGCAATGTATCAAAAGAATAAGATGCGATGGTGAGGCAGAGTTGTTTTCTAGTCAACTGAGGTTCAACATCAAGGAAACATGTGACATTACCCATTATATCAACAAACCGAAGGAGAAAACCTTCATCTTCATAAGAATAAATACTGAGAAGGCAATTGTTAAATTCCGCAGCAGTTTCTGATAACAACTCAAAAAGTGGGAACCAAGTAAAACTACTTAAATATGATAAAGGCTAAAGACAACAAACACGACAATACCAGTGACTAAAAACTGGTAGTAAACATTATTCTAAATGGAAAAAGTTGCTTCAGTTAAAATCAGGAACTGTGTAGCTTAGCTGTCATTCCCTTCATTATTTAATGTTCAGAGAGGTTTTTGTGAATGCAAAAATATAAGAAGATAAAATAACTGCTACAAACATTTGGAAAGAAGAAATAAAGCTTTATCTTTGAGCTTATGATCTATTTTATGTTTGAAAACCCAAGAGACTCTAGTAAAATCATTACAGTTATTAAGAGAATATGGTAAGGTGGCTGGATATAGGAGCTATCTACAAAATTATTAATGACTTTTCCCTCATCTGATTTGGAAAAGAACTCATTTACGATAGTGAAAAACCTGAAGTACTTGAGTCAATAAAACGAGAAACACAGTAAATCAATATGAAGAAAACTATAGTGCACGCATACCTCAGATATTGTGGTTTAGGTTCCACACAAGCACAATAAAGTGAATATTGCAATAAAGTGAGCACTTGAATATTTTGGTATCCCATTGCATATAAAATTATGCTTACATTATATGGTAGTGTATACTGTACAATAGCATTGTGTCTAAAAATCCATGAGCATAATTTAATTTAAAGATACTTCAGTATAAAAAATGCTAACCGTCATCTGAAACTTCAGTGAGTCATAATCTTTTTGCTGGTGGAGGGTTCAGAATATTGGGAAAACGACCAAAATGTGACACAGAGACGCAAAGTGAGCAAATGCTGTTGGAATGATAGCTCTGATAGACTTGCTTGACACGGAGTTGCCCAGATCTTCCGTTTGTAAAAAACAATATCTGTGGAGCACAATAAAAAGTACAGTAAAATGAGGTATGTCTGTAAAATTAACCTAAACCGAAAAGTATATGTTATACTTGGATAGGAAGACTTCCTATCACAAACTTGTTAATTACCCTAAATTAGTGTTACATTTTAATGCCATGCCAATCAGGGTCCCCAGTTTGGGAGGGTACTGAGAAAATTATCACATGGTTTATATGTAAGAATAAGAGCCTGAAAAAAAATATGAGAGAAGTGTAAGAAAGAACAGGAAGTGGAGATTTGCCTTGCTGGATATCATTATACCATAAAGCCACTGTAATCAAGTCAGTATGGTGTTAGTTTATGAATAGAGAAATAGATTAATGGGACACAAAATAAAGAACACATAAATATATCCCAATTACATGTGAGACTTTAATATTTAATAAATGGTGCCGACCCAACCGGATATTCATCTGAAAGAAGACACCCATCTTAAGCCATATTTAATCCTATGTCATATAGAAAAATACATTCCAGGTGAATTAAAGAGTTAAATGTAGACAAATCTAAAAAACTACATGTACAATATAGGAGTTAGGAATACCTTTTTAATTAAAACTTCAAACCCCAAAGCTATGTTAGAATGTGAAGGCATATTTGAATATATGAAAATTCAAACTTTTGTGTATACAAAAAACTCCACAAATAAAGTCAATTCTCAAAGGTCATGGTTTGATAATATTTTTATTGCAGACAATGAACAAAGCATGAATATTTTTAATATCCAAAGATTTCTTACAAGTTGACAAGAAGGAAAACAACCATTAAGAAAATGAACAAAAGGCATAAATTGTTAATGCAGAGAAAAGCAAATACCAGTGGCCGGTCAGCACTAAATGATGTTTAACTTAACTCTCAGTTAAGGAAATGGGAATTAAAATCGTGAGATATAACTTGATACCCGTTGGCAAAAATTAAAGGGAAATATGAAACCGATGGTTGTCAAGCATGAGAGGAAAATAATAATAGTACTTGCAGTGTTAACTTAGAAATTTGAAAAGTTACAGCTTTTTTTATTAAGCAATGGACAACACCTATAAAATTTAAACTACCTATATCCTTTGAGCCACTCTTGGTGACCTTTCTCACAGAGATTAAATTCCCAAGATGTAAGGACTCGTGAATAAGGATGACCAATGTGACGTTATTCATAGTGGCAAAACAAAACAAAAAAGAAAACTGGAAACAAATTGGTGGATACTCACCAATAAGGGAATAGCAATAAATTATGGTACATGTATACCATGGTATGCTATACAGTCCTTAAAAGAATGAATTAACTATTAAGTTAATTTGAAGGAACTCCCACTAGGTATTGTACTGAAATAAGTATATTAGGGCTCCATTTTGTAAATCAAAGTGACACAAATGCCTTCTATATGCATTAATTCAGTCAAAAACACATAGCAATGCAGATCCTACTAAGAGGCAGGCCCTGGAGTGATGTACTATTACCTGCTCTTCTCTGTTCATTCCCCTTTGTGTTGCCTCTTCTAGAGCACTCATCACGGGTGATAATTGTTTAAACCTTGGTCTTTCCCACTGGACTCTGTGCTCCTCCAGAGTCACCCTCTTACTTACTGCTGTATTCTGAGCTTTTTGTATAGTGTCTGGTGCAGAATACGCACCGGGTAAGTGATGGTTGACTTTTAATCTATTAATGACTTTAAACTCATCTTTCTGCTTCAGACTTCCATAGTTTCAGAATCTAATGCTAGCAGGGTTATCATGCTCTGTCCCCCACCCACGTCAACAAGTTCTGTTTTAGATGTCTCAAAATAAGAGACACCATGTAGGAGCATCATTTTACCCATAAAAGCCCTTTCTCATATCCTAGCTGTGAGGACTCTAAGATGAGCAGTATGTATATTCTTTTTGTTTACAATCTACCCCTTCACCCTTCCACTTCAGGGATGGAGTTCTGTCTCCGTTTTTCCCTCCATCTCAAATTCCTTCTGTGCTTTAATTAACTTTGTTTTTCTGCCCAGCGTCTCTTATCTTTGGGGCCAGCTTCTCCACCAGAGCCTTTGCCTTTCTGCTGGAATCCTGTTTCATCTCCGGTCTCTGCCCTCGCTCTCATCTTCAATCCCTCCTTCAGCCGTCACCCTCCCATCCTGAAGCAAGCTTCTTTCAACCCATCTACCCTCTCTACCTCCCACTGCGTCTTTCTCACCCCCCACCACCCCTTCTTGTAAGAATACCTTGAGAGTTTGCTTCCATTTATTCCTTACATCACCTTTTGCAATGTGTTTTCCTCACTCACAAACTCTACGTACCAGCTCTTAAAAATATTATTGAGAAAGTCATAACTTTCAAATCAAGTCTCGCCCTCAGTATCTTTAACCACTTTGGGACACTTAAAACTGTTGACTCTCTCTCTCTCTTTGGAAACGCTTCCCATAGAGAAATCTCCAATTGTGTGGTCAAGTGAAAAAGTGTGAAATAAGCCAAGCAGAGAAAGGCAAATATCATATGATATCACTTATACGTGGAATCTAAAAAAAATGATACAGATGAACTTATTTACAGAACAGAAATAGATCCACAGACATAGAAAACAAACTTATGGTTACCAAGGCGGGGGAAGGGGGAGAGAGGGATAAATTAGGAGTTTGGGATTAACATATACACACTGCTATATATAAAATAGATAATCAACAAGGACCTACCATATAGCACAGGGAATTCTACTCAATATTTTTTAATAACCTATCAGGGAAAAGAACCTGGAAAAAGAATACGTATATATATAGATAGATAGACAGATATAGATATAGATATAGATAGATACATACATAAAACTGAATCACTTTGCTGTACACCTGAAACTAATACAACATTGTAAATCAACTATTCTTCAATAAAAAATAAGTAAAATAATATAATACATAATAAAAAAAAGAGTGTAGACGTGGGAGTTAAGTACAAGGAAGTTCACTTTCTAGTTCAACAAGAGTAGCTCTTTGGCCTTGGATAGCTTCCTTAAACTCTCTAAGCCTTGACTTCCTTATCTGTAAAATGGGGAGATACTTGTAAAGACAACACAGAGTGGTCATGACATTAAAATAAGGTGATATATTTATGTCTGGCCTGGCGCAGAGGCTCTCAGAGCGTATCACTGCCTTATCAATCTCTCTTGACTTTCATGTCTCTGCACAATCTTTGTTCTCTTTCTCTCTTTCTAACTGTAGCTCCTTTTCCTCTGCCCATGCTGTAACAAAGCTGTCCCCAAGGGACAACGAGTGAAGGGATATAAAGGGAGGAGTCTGACCTTGTAACAAGGATCAGATAAAAAGTTATGAATATAAAACTTTTGAGGAATAAGTCCTTGAATTTTGGCTTAATCATTCACCTCATTCATAATTATAACCAGAAAAACATTTTCTGCCATTTCAACATTATACTTCAATTCATGTTCCTTTACAATAATCTCTAATGATATTGCAATAATGTCTGTATCAGGACTCTGGTGGCAGAGAACGCATTTAATCTATTGTCAATTGGACTATTTATTTATTGTGTGTTCGGGGTGAATGCAGATTGTCTTATGTTCCTTGATAGGAATTAGACATGGCTTGATATATGAATGAAATCATTACCATTTCATTAAACTGTGTGTTTTGAACCAGATTATCCTGGGGCTTACTGACATGCAGAAAGTGCTTTCTTTTATGTACATAATCACAGTTGATAGACAAATGCACAGCGCTCAAAATCTGCAGCTTTTTGCATGAAATACCTTCCTGTACATGCATGAAATTTTGCACAAAATGACAGAGTCAGATGCATTTTAAATTAAAAAAAGAACTATGCAAAACAATTACAAAACGACTTTCTACTTCAGAAAAAAGAAGAGTGTTTATCTGATTCTCAGAAACTAAGGTTGACTTATTGGGGTATGTGTACAAATTATTATGTGTAGAGATAATTTTCAACCTTGCATACTTAGGAACAAAGTTTAGGAATACTCCTGCATAGCAACTAACATTATGAATTAATTAATTCCTTGATTAAGAAAGAAAGATAAAGTAACTCAATCCTTTTATGCATATGTCAAGGTGAATTTTTCAAGCTTCACAATACCAAAACTATAGTATAATTTTTTTTTTTTTTGCGGTACGCGGGCCTCTCACTGCTGTGGCCTCTCCCGTTGCGGAGCACAGGCTCCGGACGCGCAGGCTCAGCGGCCATGGCTCACGGGCCCAGCCGCTCCGCGGCATGTGGGATCTTCCCGGACCGGGGCACAAACCCGTGTCCCCTGCATTGGCAGGGGGACTCTCAACCACTGCGCCACCACGGAAGCCCCAAAGCTATAGGATAATTTTTTAAAAATATTTAAAACAAGAGCAACGACAATAATAAAGCAAGCCAATGCTCCGGGAAATAATCCTATTTGTCATTTAATGTTTTGAAGGACCCAAGAAGGAGCCCAAATTACTTATTAGATTTTAGGTTCTCATGGTTGTATTTGTCTCGCACAGGTATGAGGACACAGTGTTGTACCAGTGTCACATCACAGAATCTGCACACAGGAAATGGGTTTACATTCTGTTTCTGCAATTCACCAACCATGTGCAACCTTTTTGGTTATTTTTTCCTTTGGGGCTAGATTTTACATTCATCCAGAAAATAAGGATATTTATGGTTCCTGCTCTATGAGTGTGACAGGATTGAGCATCAAATTAGATGGTGGATATGAAAGTTTCTTGTGAAATCGTGACACCATAAAACACTGGGGGTTAGCATTATTACTGGGAAATCAGGCTGAGCTAGGCCAGTGCTCAAAGGTGGGTTCCAGTTAGAGAACAACTGTGGCATTTCAGCTCTCAGGCCGGGCAAAGGGCATCCCTGAGATGTAGCAGATGTAAGTAGAAGTTCTCCACTGCCTCACTTCTCACTTCTCTTTCCTGGAGTTGCCATGGAAATGTGAGGGTCTCAGTAGCTCACATGGATGGAGAAGCCTTCTGAGTCAGAAGATCCCCAAATCAAGGACCCTTTTTTTTTTTTTTAGGCTGGAGAGATGTGTGCACGTCGTGTCATATGCTTGTTGGGTTTGGGATCCCTTGCTAGGCTACTTAGTGTTGGAACACAACCCTCCCTGGATTTCCTGGTGTTCCTGCATGTTTCAAGCCTTCTCTGAATTAGAAATTGACCAACTATAAAGCGAGAGAGTGAATACTTCTTCTCCTCTGCCATTTGCCCCCATTCTAAGGGTAATAATAATAATAACATCTTTTCATCCCCCCCGAGACTATTGTTTATATTCCAGATTAGAGACCTTCACCTCTTCCTTCATGACACTGCGTTCCAGAGTAAATTATAAGCTCTCTCTCTCTCTCTCTCTCTCTCTCTCTCTCTCTCTTTCTCTCTCTCTCTCTCTCAGCAGTGAGGCTGGGAAAATATGTCGTATCTCCCTATGTTCCTGTATAAACTCCGAGTTTCATAGTTTTGGGGTTCTTCTCCTGTAGAACGAACTGCTGCACGTGCAGGGGCATCTGACCCTCGCCCAGGTGAGGGAACATCTTATATCCTTCACAGTCTGGGCATTAACAATGACTTCCTGCATTACTTATCGCGCCTACAGAGTAACAACCACGTAGACCTTTAGCTGGGGCCCCAGAATGGTTATTCTGGTAGATTTATTCTTCATAGTGCAAGTTTAGGAATCTTTGTCTGAGGGCCGGGGACTTTTTTTTAGTAGCTTTTAAAAAGAAACAGGCACATCTTTTTCTAATGGGTGTCTACAACATCAAGAGAGTAATTTGCACTTCTTATTTGTTAGTCTGTGAGTCCTTGACATTGCCATTGTAGAATTTCCTGGGAGCTAGATTACTATGTGTGTTTGGGATGGCTGGATACAGGTTAAGAGGGTGGTTATTCATAGTTTCTTGCCTGTGTCCACAAACCGATGGGAAACAAGGGACAAGATTTTTACTTGCCGGCATTTATGACATTTGTCACTAACCAAAGGTCATACGTGATGTAGTTTAACATTCCCACAGCTATTGGCACATTGAGGTGAGCACTGAAGTAAAAGGCAAACTTGCATCAGGGCTGGTTGCCAGTTCTGACTGCCACTGATTAGATGGCCTTGGGAAAGTCATTTCAGTTTGCTAATCCTCAGTTTCTTCACTTAAATTAGGATGACTGAACTGTTTAGCAGGAATTTTATGAAGATCAAATGGGCCAATGGGTGAGATATATTTTTTAAGCTATGAGGTTGCAATAGCTAGACCCATATGAAGGTTTTTTTAAATTTTAGTTAATTAATTAATTAATTAATTTGGCTACGTAATACTTCAAATAGCTGGACTGCCAATGTACTCCTCTTGCTATACTTCAGGGCAAAGAGTGGAAAATAACACAATATGGGCCTGATTTCACCGATTTTCTCTTCTCTTTATAAGTTTCAGGAAAGCATTTAAATATTATGATAGAAAGTGAAATATCTACAGGTAAGTGAGCAGCTCCTATTAAGAAGGTATTTATACCTTGGGACACCGTGAGCATCCAGACTGATTTCTGAGGCACAAGTTCTTTTCCTTTTTTTTTAAAATAAATTTATTTATTTCTATTTATTTATTTTTGGCTGCATTGGGTCTTCGTTGCTGCGCGTGGGCTTTCTCTAGTTGCGGGGAGCAGGGGCTGCTCTTCGTTGCTGCGCGCGGGCTTCTCATTGCGGTGGCTTCTCTTGTTGTGGAGCACGGGCTCTAGGCACACGGGCTTCAGTAGTTGTGGCTTGCAGGCTCTAGAGCACAGGCTCAGTAGTTGTGGCTCACGGGCTCAGTTGCTCCGTGGCAGGCATGTGGGATCTTCCCGGACTAGGGATTGAACACTTGTCCCCTGCATTGGCAGGCGGATTCTTAACCACTGCGCCACCAGGGAAGTCCCTGAGGCACAATTTCTATCAATGAGTTTAAGAGGGGAAATCAGAGAGAGTATAACCAAGGTGGGCTCAGATCTCCTGGGTGGTCATGTAACACAGTAATGAAGAGCACAGTGTCTGCCCTTGATTGCTTGGGTCTGAATCCTGATTCCACCACTTATTGCTGTCTGACCTTGAAAACGTTATTAAGGTCTGTGTGCCTCAGTTTCCTTATTAGTAAAAGGACAATACTAAACAACCTCAGAGAATTATAGGACTACATGAGCCAATGCTTGTAAAGCATTTAACACAATGTCTGGAACACAGAATAAACACTCAAAAGTGTGAGAAAGAAAAAAAAAAAGATTTCCCTAGTGAATTAGCTCCGAAAGGAATGGGTCTTTGGTAGAATTCTGTAGCATGGAACAGTGGCAAGCTCTTCCCTCTAGAACGACAGAACTAAGGAAGTCTCCTTGAGCAACGAACCCAGGAGGAAGAGATGGTGAGGCCCCATGGAGACCCTTCAGTGGCAAAAGTTGTTTGGAGTTGCCACTGCTGCGGCCTATTCCTGGGTGACCACCTCTGCTGTTGTCATTGCTTTCTGAGAGCAGCCCTTGGGAGTCCTAATTATTAGAAGTATTGCCACAACTAATAGGGAAAGTGTCCACGGGAGAGTTGATGTTGGGACATCTGTTACACAGCGTATCTTACTAAGCCGGAGAGACCAAATAATATCATTTTAAACTTCCTATTATATTTCTGACACTTTGTAAACATTACTCTGAATCTTCATCATAGCTCTGTAATTCTGGTGTTATTATCTGCATTTGACAAAGGAGGGAACTTGGAAAGGCTAAGCAACTTGACTGAAGTCATGCATATAATAAATTGTGGAGAGGCTTCCCTGGTGGCGCAGTGGTTGAGAGTCCGCCTGCCGTTGCAGGGACGCGGGTTCGTGCCCCGGTCCGGGAAGATCCCACATGCCGCGGAGCGGCTGGGCCCGTGGCCGCTGAGCCTGCGCGTCCGGAGCCTGTGCTCCGCAACGGGAGAGGCCACAACAGTGAGAGGCCCGCGTACCGCAAAAAAAAATAAAAATAAAAATAAAAAAATAAAATAAATTGTGGAGCTCAGATTTGAGCTTAGGTAGAATACAAAGCCCAGGCCGTTTTCATTTTCGTTTTTTTTTTTTTTTTTTTTTTTTTTTTTTTTTTTTTGCGGTATGCGGGCCTCTCACTGTTGTGGCCTCTCCCATTGCGGAGCACAGGCTCCGGACGCGCAGGCTCAGCGGCCATGGCTCACGAGCCTAGCCGCTCCGTGACACGTGGGATCTTCCCAGACCAGGGCACGAACCCATGTCCCCTGCATCGGCAGGCGGACTCTCAACTACTGCGCCACCAGGGAAGCCCCGTTTTCATTTTCAATACATCTTGTTGCTTAATATTCTTCAGCCTTTTTTAGCATCCCAGTGAGAGTCATGTTTGAGACCTGGACTTGGGTAGAGACATTTTTTGTCTTCAGTGCACTCTTTACTGAAGAGGAAGAATCACAAATTCCCACCAGAAAAATCTGATGAGATTGGAAGCTCAGAAACTCTGAGTTAGGGTCCCAGCTATTAACAGGGACCCTTTACACTTGCTATTTACTGTTCTGGGGCAAAATATATAGTTCACAGGAAAAAAAATTTATAAGAAAAGAAGACTTCAACGAGAGAAAATCCTCTCCACCTTCTTCAAATAAACAGCCTAAGTTTAAAAATCAGGATGGCAAAAGATGGGAAATTATATGACGAAACGAGACAAATATGAAAGAGAGCAAATCAAAAACGCTGATAGAATTGGCTTCCTACTTCTCAAACAGCATGTGACTGAATGAATCTCAGTATCCACTGCTGGCTTCTAGGTGGAATTACCTGTTATGTGGGGGGAAAAAAGATCATGGCAGCACTCCGTGGCTGGCCTTAGACAATTGGCTCACCTAGGGTCTCCTGATAATTTAGTGTTAAAATTAGTTCAAACTGTATGACGATGAACATCAGCACATGTATTGCAAATGCCCTTGGAAGAAAACAAAGTGAAATGATAAATGGTCCTGTGTCTTTGCTCGGCGTCATGTCCGAGGTCCCCCTGGGGTGGCTGAGAATTCCTGACTGGCTTAACGTCTGCCTTAATCATGACAAAGGAGGACTGAATAGTGTTTAATGATGTTTTAAGTAGATCCTAAGTAGAGGCTCATGACCAAAATTGAGGAGTAGAGAAAATACAAATGAATGTCTGAAACACAGGAATAACCACAGTCTCCTCCTGCAGCTGGGATGAACGGCACTCAGAAAGATCGTGAGACTGGCCAGCAAGTGCAAGCCTGGCCGTGTTTGCTGGCCTTTCCCAGGTACCGTCATTGGCCCGATATGCATAACCAGGGGTTTCGTTGGACACCTGAGTTTGCAAAGAAGATGCTTGGAAAGTTGAAAAAGACATTTAAGAGATTGTATTTTTAATTATAAATAAATAGATATTTATTAAAAGATGTTTGTGTTTTCATAGGAACGGAGAAAGAATGATAAAGAATTGGCTTTAGTCACATCACCAAACAAAAATCACCTTCAACCTTGTTACTGAATCAGGTCCAGCGCTCGCCACTCAAAAATCAATCCGTGAGAGAGAGACAAATGTTGGTAGAAAGGAAAGTTGCTTTTAATCAGAATGCCGGCAATCTGGGGAGATGGTGGACTCCGTATCCCCCCAAAACCATCCAAAGATTGTGCTTGGCCATGAAAGTTTTTAAAGGGAAAAAGGGAAGTAATCTCAGTTAATCATTGAGATGGGGGGTCAGAGTCCTCGCCACCCCCCACTGTGTGTGGGCTTGTCGACTTCTTGTGATCCTTCTTTAGATGCTGTCTTGTTCACACAGTTTGTGAGAGTACTGAAGGGGAAGCTAGGGAAGAGATCTGGTCATGGGTTAATTACTTAGTTTTCATTTCTACTTCTTTGATGTATGGAAAGACCTAACAAGTTAGGCAAGGTATTGTGTGATCAGAAGATTTCAAAAGTGTGCTAGGGCTGGAGATGGGTAGAACATGGGGGTGACTGGTTTAAGTTTAGTGACAAGACAAAGGGGCCTCCTGCAGAACTCTTTCCTGCCGAAAGCTGCTTACAGCCTTAGCATTCGAACCCTTCCTATCTACCCCAGTGTAGATTTTTTTTTTCAAGCATAGTTGTAGTCATATTGTGAATAAATTTATATTACATTTTCAGTTATTATTATTTAGCAAACATTTTCTTTTTTAAAACTGTCTTCGTAATTATATATTTGAATATCTTTACAATAACTTCTTGAACAAATGTACCATAGTAAAGCAAGTCTGCATTATTATCTAACTTTTTTTGTTTCAATTTTTCGCTGTCATAAAAAATGTCACGATAAACGTCTCTGTGCCTAAAACTTATTTCTAGGCTTCCAAATGATCCCTTTGGACTAATTTCCAAAGACAGAATTTCTGGATCAAAGAATTTGATAAGGTTTTGATACACGCTTGACAATTTGATTCCCGAAAGGACTGTGTGATTTTTGTCGGTCATAACATATGCTCATTAGCACTAGGTATTCTTATTTTTTGTTAAGAATATATTTGTTTCATTTAAACTTATTGGATTGCTATTAAAATAGAATATTTTCCCAAATTGGTTGCCAAATGTGTTTCTTGATGTTATTTGCTTTTTTAAAAATGTTCTTTGCCCATTTATCTTGAACTGGCATTAAACTGGTTTCCCTGACCCCAGTGTAACCTTCCTCCCTTCCATCCTCTACATGTGGCTAGAATTACTCCTAAAATCAGTACCCTCATCATGTCACCACTTCCTCAAATCTTTCAAAGCCTCCCCGTGTCTCCTCAAGGAGAGTAAACTTTTACCCTGCATGGAAAGCCACCACAGTATGGTCCAAGCTGCCACACTGCCTGGTCCTGGGCAACTGCTTTGGTAAATATGGAATTTAATATTAAGATACATCTCCTGAGAGTTGTGCAGTGAGAGACTCAGCTAGGGTCACACATTGTCTTAAATTCTAGCAGGTAGGCAGCCACAGTTTCTTTATTAAGAGCATCTGGATGAAAGAAACCTCAGGGACAGTCCCTGTCTCACCTTCATATACTTAACGGGAAAGCAAGCAATTCCTGGGCTCCAGTCCTGCCTCTGTCACTCATTCGGCTATGCCCTGGGGCAGTCATTTAACCTCCATGGCAATAATGCCCACCTCTCAGAGTTGCCTGGGGATAAAATGAAATGACAAGATACACTGTGCACCCCAGGATGTCAGGAAATGAAAACTCCTCTAAATCAAGGACAACGCCTTTCAAGTGTGAAGTACTGTCTAAAGTAGCCAAATCCACAGAAGTAGAGAAGAGAATGGTGGTTGCCAGGGCCTGGGGGGGAGGGGGGAAGATCTAAAGTTTCATTTACGCCAGATGAATAAATTCTAGGGCTCTGCTGTACAATGCTGGGTCTATAGGTAACCATACTGTATTGTACACTTAAAAGTCTGTTAAGAGAGTAGCTCTCAGGTTAAGTGTTCTTACCACAGTAAAATAAAACTGGAAAGAATTTAAGTCTCGGGATTTTATTTGTATAAGCACAAGAAACTTAGCCTTGCCAAAGTGCACAGCACGGGTTGTAGCAAGCCTGAACAAAACAATGTTGGATTGTTGTCACTCCTGGTATTAAGGTCACTGCCCGAACTGGCAGGCCGTTCTCCCATCTCTTCCAGGAGAGCCAGATCCCAGCTGTCTGATTAGCATCATTTTAGTGTTGAAAATATAAACTTCATCATACAATAAAGGCTGATATCTGTCGCTCAGTGTTTGATCCCTACAAAACATTTTTTTTTTAACGTGATACAAATAGTGAAAACAACAGTGTCTCCTCACTCAGTTTGGCAAGTGACACATTACCAAATGCCAGTTTTGGGAAAGTCTCAAGGATTCTTGTTTAAAATTTGAAAGCAATGAAATGTCAGGAAAATCTAGTGACAAAAATATTGAAAAGATTATTTGTGAGTAAATCTTTGGTCTCATCTCTAAGTGAATGTTATTTAAAAAAGCTCTCAGAAACTGTAAATTGTTTGTGTATGTTTGCAGATCTAGAAATCACTTATTTTGAAAATTTGGCATCAAATCAGAAAATACAAATAAAAAAATAGTACAAAAGCCAATGCTGTGCTAAATGAACTGGGTAGTAAAGAAACTATTTTCTACTTCGAAGGAGACCAAGTTTATTAGTGACCGGAGGCCAGGAATCCAATTTGTGAAGATGTCTCAAGACTGTACATATGAATCCTTGGCTCTGAAATGCTCTCCTCAATGTTAGAGAGTCCAGTGGCCTAAAAATAATCTAATGTGTATCCCAGTTTTTTATGGCATTAAAATATATACATATCTGGAAATGTCTCAAGTTGATTTATCTTTCATGAGTCACAAGAGTAAAGCTGATTTTCTGATACCGTGTCCTGCATTTTATCTTTCAGGAGCGGGAGAGCATTCTAATCAAAATGTATCCGGTCACGAACTTGAAATATCAGGTACTTGAATGTGATTTGCTTCTTAACGGCCTAGACTATCTTGCCATAAATATTTTGCCCCTGGTTGGCCAGAATCTAATTCAAAAAAAATGACAAAGTGGTAATGACATCTGGGAAGCTGGAGTCTCTTGTTCTATCCAAAGAGCTTGGAGATTTCTTGGTGGGACTCAGGCTTGGAGAGTGAGGCATGGGGGTCTCTGTTCCCTTACTCAAGAAACCAGGGCTGTGGGTGATCCGTCAGTAAGGTCTACGCGGGTGTCTCTTCTTTAGAGGGAAAGACCTTCCCCAGCCCATCCATGTAGAATAGCACAGCTCACCCTTAACCTCTTGATTCTTCTTCATAGCACTGATAACAGGGTGACACAAAAAGAACTTATTTCTTATATGTTGTCCCTGCATTAGAAAGTAAGCTTTGTGAGTACAAGAAATTGTTGGTTTTGTTTGCTGCTTTATTCAGAGTACCTAAAACTGTACCTGCACACACTAAACCATCCTGAGTATGGGTTGCAATAATTGGAAAGTAAATGAACACAATAAGACAAGCCACTCCCAACCATCCTCTAGGCTTTCTTTGATCATTCAAAAGGCACTGAATACAGAATCAGCTGTATTCCCTGGACTCTCCTCCCTCCTTCCCTTTGCCAATATTCACATCCTGAAAGCCCAGGTAAAGACCTTTAGTGCCTATCATGACCTCTGCTCTGGAAATTAATTTCTCCCTGTTCTGAACAGCTTGAATATTTTCTAATACTTTATACTACATTGGGCTATGTATATTACATAACAACTGTAATTTGATTTAACATTGTATTATGTTGTATAATTGTTACTGAGTCCAAACTCATACTGCTCGCTGAACGACTGGTCAATAAACCAAGAGACGAGCTGCTGGGGCAAAGGGATAGCGACTTTATTCAGGAAGCCTGCAGACCGAGAAGACGGTGGACTCGTGCCCCAAAGAACCATCTTGCCTGAGTCAGAATTCAGGCTTCTTTTATATTAAAAGGGGAGGGAGTAAAAGCAAACATTTCCTGGTTCCAGTCAGCCTCTGGAGGGGATGTGTTCATTTCTTCTTCCCTGCAGTCATTCACAGGTGGGTCTGATCAGGATGTTTCCTGTGAGCTAAACAAAGGTATTTTAGCGTAAGGCTTATTACCTGGGAGGCAGGGTTCCCAGAGATGGGCCATTATGTATAATTTAAGCTTATAGGCAACATCCCTTTAGTGATTAACTTGTAATAGAATACAAAAAGTTCTTCCCTATTACATAATTATACATTATATTGTAATATAACTATATTTGTAACATAACTATGTAGAGTCTTCTCCTGTTAGACTCTGAACACCATGAGATTAAGAATTGAACCGTAAGCATCTTTTTCATCTCCTAAAATGTCCAATACCTTGCATCATATATAGTAGATATTCCATAAATGATGTTGGACTGAGAAGCCAATTATGATAGAATATATATGAAAGTCCTGTAAGAAAGATCTGGAGAGTGGAGAGTTCAGTAACAGATTACTCAAGGATTCTTCCATCAACCTTGTACTCCTCATAAAGATACTGATTCACAATATGTTATACAGGATTTTTTTATTTGAACCATTTTGAGACAGTGACCTCTAAGATGCTCTTTTCTCCCCAGCCCCACCCAACTGGGAAGGATGCTATGCTATGATGGCGTCAGGCACACTTGTGCTCCAAAGTTGTTCTCATCCTCTGCCAGCTGTGAGGTGTGTCATTCAACCTCTCCGAACCTTAGTTACTCTGTCTGTAAAATGGGGAGAGGAATTCTTACCTCACTAGGTCCTTTTGACGGTGAAATGAGAAAATGATGGTGCCCAGATATGCCTAGCACATAGCGCGCTCTGAGCAAACAACTGCCCTGATCACCTTTGTCATTAGAACCGGGGCTATTCCAACTCTAATGACAATGAGCTACTCTTCTTGTCTTCATAGAATATTCTCGTCTGAAAGGAAATTAGAAATGTGGTTTATTTTTTATTTATTTTTTTAATATCTTTATTGGAGTATAATTGCTTTACAATGGTGTGTTCGTTTCTGCTTTATAACAAAGTGAATCAGTTATACATATACATACGTTCCCATATCTCTTCCCTCTTGCGTCTCCCTCCCTCCCACCCTCCCTATCCCACCCCTCTAGGTGGTCACAAACCACTGGGCTGATCTCCCCGTGCTATGCGGATGCTTCCCACTAGCTATCTATTTTACATTTGGTAGTGTATATATGTCCATGCCACTCTCTCTCTTTGTCACAGCTTACCCTTCCCCCTCCCCATATCCTCAAGTCCATGCTCTAGTAGGTCTGTGTCTTTATTCCCATCTTACCCGTAGGTTCTTCATGACCTTTTTCTTTTTTTCTTAGATTCCATATATATGTGTTAGCATACGGTATTTGTTTTTCTCTTTCTGACTTACTTCACTCTGTATGATAGACTCTAGGTCCATCCACCTCACTACAAATGACTCAATTTCGTTTCTTTTTATGGCTGAGTAATATTCCATTGTATATATGTACCACATCTTCTTTATCCATTCATCTATTGATGGACACCTAGGTTGCTTCCATGTCCTGGCTATTGTAAATACTGCTGCAATGGACATTTTGGTACATGACTCTTTTTGAATTATGGTTTTCTCACAGTATATGCCCAGTAGTGGGATTGCTGTGTTGTATGGTAGTTCTATTTGTAGTTTTTTAAGGAACCTCCATGCTGTTCTCCATAGTGGTAGTACCAATTCACATTCCCACCAGCAGTGCAACAGTGTTCCCTTTTCTCCACACCCTCTCTTTTTTTTTTTTTTTTTTTTGTGGTACGCGGGCCTGTCACTGTTGTGGCCTCTCCCGTTGCGGAGCACAGGCTCTGGACGCACAGGCTCAGTGGCCATGGCTCACGGGCCCAGCCGCTCTAAGGCATGTGGGATCTTCCCGGACTGGGGCACGAACCCGTGTCCCCTGCATCGGCAGGCGGACTCTCAACCACTGCGCCACCAGGGAAGCCCTCATTGTAGTTTTGATTTGCATTTCTCTAATGATTAATGATGTTGAGCATTCTTTCATGTGTGTGTTGGCCATCTGTATGTCTTCTTTAGAGAAATGTCTATTTAGGTCTTTTGCCCATTTTTGGATTGAGTTGTTTGTTTTTTTGTTATTGAGCTGCTTGTAAATTTTGGAGATTAATCCTTTGTCAGCTGCTTCATTTGCAAATATTTTCTCCCATTCAGAGGGTTGTCTTTTGGTCTTGTTTATGGTTTCCTTTGCTGTGCAAAAGCTTTGAAGTTTCATTAGGTCCCATTTGTTTATTTTTGTTTTTATTTCCATTTCTCTAGGAGGTGGGTCGAAAAGGATCTTGCTGTGATTTATGTCATAGAGTGTTCTGCCTATGTTTTCCTCTAAGAGTTTGATAGTGTCTTGGCCTTACATTTAGGTCTTTAATCCATTTTGAGTTTATTTTTGTGTATGGTGTTAGGGAGTGTTCTAATTTCATACTTTTACATGTAGCTGTCCAGTTTTCCCAGCACCACTTAGAAATGTGGTTTATTTATCACAGTTCACCACTGTTTATTTAATATTTGTCGCCAGCTCCCTCATAGTTTCTTCATAACATTCATTAGAGTCAAATTACCTGTGAGTTGCTCAGCCCCAAGGTGGCAGACAGGCCATAAACACTAGAAAAGGATCTGTTTTGGTTTATGGTTTGGTTATAATCTCTACTAATAATAATCTCTAATAGAGATTATTATCTCTATTATTGCTATTAATAGCAATAATCTCTACTAGACTCTTAGGCGCTACACCAGGGGGTTTATGTACATTCTGTCTCATTACAAAACCTGTGCCCCTGTCCTCTTGGAATTGGAATCTCTCATCTCCTTTAAGATGTTGGCCCATTTTGTGCCAGCTTGCAGGGGTGGGTTCAGTAGCAGAAAGAGTGGTTTTATGTATTGAACCCTGGCTAGTCTAGAATGACCCAGGAGTAAGTACATCCTGGGATGGTCAGCTTTTGGTTTTCTAGTTCAGCCTAAGCGCTTTACTTTCAGATACAGGCAATACTGGGTTAAAACTGACAGTTATTATTGGGCAGGCATCCTGCTTTAATGAATTGATAAGAAGGGTTTGATCCCAGACTAGTTTAAGGCAGCGTGCTCCCTACTCTCATGTCAGTTTCACTGCCCATGTATAAATGCGCCCTGATATTAGTCACTCACCATTTGATCCCTTAAAAACATTTTTTAAAGTCATCAAAATTATAAAAAGAATAAAGAGAACTGTGATCCCTCACTCCCACTTTGGCAAGCAAGTTGTACACAACCATTGCCTTATAGGGAATGAGAAGTAAAATAAAACCAACGAACATGCACATTTGCAATTTGCAAAGTTCGCACAGTTCTTACTTGTCATTTGCTTTGCTCTCTGGTTTATACCCTATGCATGATTAGCCCTGTTTTCCACATGAGAAATTTGTGCCTCCAGGAATTGAAGTCATTTGCTGGAACACACAGGCAGTAGATGTTGGAAATGAGGTAGGAACCTAGGTATTCTGGCTTCCAACCCAATGATTTAATGAATAGATAAAAATGATTTTAAATGATCACACCTGCACATCAGCCCAAGCAGTCCTTGTAACTGCTTACTTGGCAATTACCAGGTAAGTTTGTAAGTAGACTCCTCTGAGGCGCTTCCAAATAGTTGCCTGTCTTATACTAATGGCTCCTCGGCAATTGTATTTACAAGAATCATTCGCGAGACTCATTATCCATGGAGAGCAGAAAGGTAAACTGGAGTGGAGTCCTCTGAGAATCAGGACAGAGACGGAATTCCTGCAGCGCTGAATTAATGGGCGTTCACCGCCTCCTTCTTCCTTGTGGCCACAGATGGCTGGTAGGGCCTTGGGAAGGTTACGTGACTCTAAGAGGGCCACTGAGTGGACACCTGGAGGTGTGGTCCGAAAGGCCCTTCCCACCCCTCCCTCACCAGGTCTAGGGCCTGAGCTCCCGCGCTTGCCTGAACGTTAATTAGAACGGATTCGTCGATTGCCAGGGTGCTGTGACTCTCTGGAAAGATGATCAGATTTGGAGAAATTCAGCCTGCTCATTGGAAGTGGACCCCATCACAGTACCTTCTTCCCACTGTCCTCTTGTGAAGGAAAGTGTATGCTGCTTCAGGAGGATGTGAGGGTGAAATTTTAATTGAATAGAAGACAGGAGATGCTCAGGGATGGTTCCCATAGCAACTGCTATGTGTGTGTGTGCGTGTATTTAATATATGCGTTAGAAGAGAAAAAGCAGCTCATCCTTGTGTGCAAGTCTAGAATATGAAACTGGAAAGGAATGAAATCCAAGGCTCCCGCAGTAGCTTCATGCTGGATTTACTGCTTTCCTTGGCTTGGCTGTTTTCTCTTCGACATGGCAACAACCAACTACATTCCCCTCTTTCTTTCCTTTCCTTGGCTTCAGGGAGGCCGGGTGCCACCTCGCACAAGGACACTGTGAGGACGGGGCCACTGGCTTATAAGAGGCAGGGTCCAGTTACAGGTCTGCTGCACACAGGCCTTTGCTTCTCGAGATGGTTCCACCACCTGATCCGTGAGAGGGGTGGGACCGGGAGCTTTGTTGGCAGACAGTCCTGCTTTCACTTATCAGCTCTGTAAACGTTCATATGCCCTTTAACGAACCAGAGCCTTCTTTTTTTTTGTTGTTTGTCTTCTTTGTTTTTAAAACTCATCAAAGGGAGAATAAAGCAACTTGTCCAGTGTAGCATCACATCTGGGAGAAAGTTAGAAGACAAGGGGTAGGATCCGTGCTTTTTTTCTTTCCCAGGGACTCACAGGAAAGTAGGAAATCCACGTGGTTGGGGTTATGCTGTTTCATTGGATGTCACCGTGACCTGGAAGGTTGCAATCTTTGCTGGTTACAGGTAACATGTAAAGAATATCCCATCAATCAGAGCGGAGGCTTGCTGGAAGGGAGCCATGAGGAGAAAGGAACAGGGGACAAATGCAAGATGAATTAGGGTCGCTCCTCTGTGTATCTCACCCATGTCTCTTCTGTGGGCACCTCGAGGCCAGCAACTTTGGACTCTTTTCACGGACCCAAGACCAAGCTCAGATTCAGGCACTTGGTTCGTGCTGGGCAAAGGCTGAGCTGAACTGAATCTGACCTAGTTCATCTGGCAGAGGAGCAAGTTCATGTGCCAGACCAGAGGGAGAAAAGAAGCAACTTATTATTTATTCAAGTATTTGGCACTCCATTATTTTTATAAACGAATGCACAAAATCGCCGCGAGAGGGTCAGAAACTTGGACTTGGGATATTCAAGTCGAGGCTTTTAAGAAAAATCTGTGCTGTTGTTTTTCCTGTTGTTGTTTGGATAAGAATCTTTCTGAAAATTCCAGTGAGTCTCCGCTGGGTGACTTGGGATGAAGAGGAGGGATCTTTGCACACAGCTTTGCTGGAGAGAAAATTGAGAGGGTGACGGCAGCTTTTTTCTTCTGAGCCCTAGAAACAGTTTGTACTTGGTTTAGCTAAGGAGTGATTTTCTTATAATATCAGCCTCTGCTTCTCTGCCCTTTGGAAGGCAGAAGGAGCTCTGAGGTCCCTGGCACACTGCTCCTTCCCACAATATTAACTTCAGCCTTGTCAGTTCAAGGTTGGGAACGTTGTTCCCAGCACCTGAGGGCGTCTGTCATCTTGAAGAAGCAACAAAATCTTCTGACAGCCCAGAGCAATTATTTTGGAAGTATTTCCCTCTGGGCTGTGACAAGAGCAGTGGACAAGGCAAGAGCAGATGTCCCCTCTCTTGGAGGGGGCCTTTGATCTTGGAGGACAGTACCGCCATGTGGTGACGCATGCAGTTTGGCGTTGGGACTATCCGTGTTGAAATCTGGACTCCACCATGCATTTGCTCTGTGACCCTGGATAAGTTGCTTCACCTCTCTGGGCCTCCCTTTCTCCATTTGTAAATCGGAAACTCAACAGTACTTAGCTGAGAGAGTCATTAGGATTAAACAAGCTAGTACACATAAAAGTCTTAAAACGTTGACGCCTGGCGCATAGTACATAGACATAAATATTAGCAGCTGTCATCACGGTCAGTGTCCCGATGACTCTAGCCATCACGGCGACCCAGTGGGGTCTCTTCTGAGTTCTCTAGATGTGGATTCACATGACACTTATTGGGGATCTACTGTGTGCCAAGCACGGTGACAGTGACTTACGCATATTCTTTTTCAACTTCAGAAGAGGACAGCAGAAAATGTCACTGCCTGATGGATCTGCGTTGGCTTCTGGAAGGAACTGAGCTGGGGGTGCAGACTGGAGATAAAGCTGTGCATGAACTTGGGTGGGAGAGGCGTGGGGAAGGGGGGCAGGGTGCAGTGGGCCTGGGGCTGCCAGGCATCAGAAGATAAAAGGGGAGTTCCAGGGAAGCACAGCTCAGCCCTGAGGGGCTGAAGAACAGCAGAAGGCCAGGGAATGATGTGTCCGGGCTGCTGTTAGGTCAGGCTGAGGCCCCAGTTCTGTATTTGCTGAGCGATGAGGCCAGGGGCCCGGGCAGGGTAATGGGGCCCCTTTAGCATGGTGTTGTAGGATGCTGAGCTCTCACAAGGGGGTGGAGGTGTTTCTGATCCAGCCGAAGGGCTAAAAGAGACGCAGCAGCCATGGCAGGAAGGGTGGGTTCCCAACCTGGCTGCTTCTCAGAATCTCTTGGGAGCTTATTAAAAATGCAGATTTCTCTACCATCCATTTGCCTAATTAATCAGATTCTCCGTGGGTAGGACGTGGAACCACACAGTCTCGGCAAACTCCTGGGGTATTCTGCAGTGAGCTAGCCCTGGGCTCCGAGAATGGGGGTTTAGTTGTCACTGGTGTAACCCATCAGGGAATGAGCTAGGGAGGGAGCAGATCCCCGATAACAGGTTACCGGATGCTGAGATAATGCCAGGCTCTTAGGACTGAAGAAAGAGCCTTGTTTCAGGCAGGGCCCTGCATCCAGGTGGGGCCGGCAGCAGGATCAGGTGAGGAAGACAAGACAGGACAAGGAGTAGCCAGCAGCCTCAGGACCACAGATGCCGAGGGCACGGGCATATCTGGCAGGTAGACCTCCCCGGAGGGCAAGTGGCGATTCGGTTACTCCCAGGTTGTGGTTCTCCTGGAACCCTATTAGAAGGGAATTGAGGAGAATCACCCACATCCAAGGCCTCACGCTGGGGGCAGCCGGAACCCTTATGTCCTCCACCCCGCTCTCCCCACACGCCCTCCTGGCATCCGCCAGGTGGCCTCTCTGGACCGTGAGATGCTACAGGCCGAAGCTGCGGCTGGGCATTGAGGATGTCAGGGAATTTCAGCAGGTCTGAACCCTAGCAGTGAATATAATCCACCTCATCCTTTATCTCTCTAACCCCCCTACTGGGAATAATCCCTCCACCATCTCCCCATAGTTGGAACCCTCACTTTCCCTCAAGTTTACTTAAAATGGTGATCTTTCATAGGTTGCCAATTTTCCAATTTTTTTTTTTTTTTTTTTTTTGCGGTACGCGGGCCTCTCACTGTTGTGGCCTCTCCCGTTGCGGAGCACAGACTCCGGACGCGCAGGCTCAGCGTCCATGGCTCACGGGCCCAGCCGCTCCGCGGCATGTGGGATCTTCCCAGTCCGGGGCACGAACCCGCGTCCCCTGCATCGGCAGGCGGACTCTCAACCACTGCGCCACCAGGGAAGCCCCCAATTTTTTTTTAAATTGTCATCAATTTCAGTTTAAGGCAATTCAGTCCAGTGAAACACATACTTATTGAGTCCACATTATGAACCAATCCCTGAATCTGGTCCTGGACTGTACAAGAAAACTTAGGACATGTTTCCAGTTCTTAGGGAACTCAGTGCAGGGAAAGAAAAATGCAGGTCAACAAATGTCATTTAGTGTGCCATGCACTACACACTAAGGGTAAATTCCAATTTTCAAAAAGGGCTGTGTAATAGTTATTTCTGTGCACGTTTTATCTCCGCCACCTGACTCATTTTTGTAGAGGGCTAGGGACATGTCACATTCATTTTTGTAATTTCTTCCCTCTGAAACAGTGGATGGACCATGGCTGGTATTCAGTTGATCTTTGTTGGTCTGGTTTGAATTGAATTCTGCTTGACACTATGTTGTTTTTTTTAATAAATATTATTATTTGATTTAAAAAATGTTTAGGAATATATAATGTCAGGCTATAGGTAAGGCAGATTTAGGGAGGTTAGAGCTGGATTTTTTATTTCTGGCAGTGATGGTTTTTTTTTTAATGGATCCTGACTGCAAGCAGTCAAGATAAAATATAGTTTGAATATTTTTAGACAACTCTGAATTAGAAGAATTTTCCAGCACTTTGAAAGGGCAAATTGTGACACAGAATTATTCCGACCGATTAGGGGCTTGATACAATTGAATGGGTTGATTTGCACTAGGGCAAGGTGTCATTTTAGAAAGGAGTACTGTCTCCAAATGCTGAGTGAGAGAGACATGGCCAGGGATCGTCCTAGAAAACAGCAGAGATTTGGAGAGCGGGACAACAGAAATGAAAATACAAAAAAACTAAGTAAATATTCAGATTTTTCTCTTCTGTTCCCTATTGATGGAGTAATTTGTCTTCAATGTGGTATAAATGAAAGAGCAGGGGAAAGATCTGAGCTAAAATAGAGGGTCACAGGACACGAAAAATTGCGACCTTTGGCAGTGTAACCCCTCCCAGTGTCAGCTTTCTTATGTATAAAATGGCCAGCATGGTCCGTTATTTTCAGAGTTGCTGTTAGTGACGATCCCAGGATATAAGAAATGTAAAGGGCCCTGCAAGGTCCCTTGCCTGTTCTACGTAATTAATAAACAGCCACTCCCTTTCAGATCCCTTCCCTGAGGTAACCTTGGGGAGCTTAGTGGCAGCTCAGAAATCAGGAATGGGTTCTCACAAACATCATACAGTTGTTCTTTCTGATGACTCCGTGAGCAATGTCATTGGCTTCCTCAGAAGCTGAGCCTGGAGACATGAAGATGGAACTGGTCACGTGTGCAAGCGGGCGGCTGGTGAAGGGGACCGAAATGGCACTGAGATGCTGGGTTCAGGTTGACGCTTGTCGGGATGGTGCGTTGTTCTGGTTTGCATCTTCCCCTCTCTCACCCGGCAAGCACCCCTGGCCAGTGATTGGTGGGGTCCTTTGCCACCTGCAGATCGCTCACCTGGAAGCCTTTTTAGCTCTTCCCTCAAACCAGTTGGGTTACGGACACTGCTGTGGGCTGTGCATAGTACCTGGGGCTCCTGGGACTGTTCTGAACAAAGGAAATACCTGGAATCGGAGTTGACTCCACAGAAGCCTGGGTACTGTCCCTGCTGGGGGCAGCCCTGGACCATTTATTGATAAGTGGAGAAATACCTATCTATTTGAAGCACCACTGGGTCCAACACAGGATGGCCATATATTTTCATCGTCCAGAGCAGGATACTTTTGAGAATGAGTGAAGACATCATAAAGATCATGCTGGGATGACAGGCATAACTAAGACTGTCCTGGGCAAAGCAGGATATACGGTCACCCTTGTCAGATAGCCTGGGCAGAGGGGTTTGTATTAGATCATTCTGTCTGGAATTATTTTCGTTGTCCTTGCAAGGACTTCAACACATAGCTGAATATTCATCTTGATTTGGTGATTTCCTTTAGCTACAATTAAGAGTTTAATATGCTGAAGACTCAATTATGAGAGAGACCCACTAGGATTTGTGGGGAATAATTTAAATACTTCCATTTGCACAATGATTTACAGTTTGCAGAGCATTTTCACACACATTAGGTCACCAACCTGGACCTCCTCCCTAAATTTCAAACCTCCAAATTGCAAACCTGCTGCCTCTGAAATGTAACATTGTCTACACTGAGCTCTGTGGTATCTGTCTGTTCCATGCCTACTTCTCTTCTTCCAGGAAGCCTTCCCTGATCTCAACTCACCATCCCCACTCTCAAAAAAAGTTGCCCCTCCTCAGTAACCCATGTGCTTGCCTACCTTGCTTACTAGAGAGCATGTCTTTGAGGAAGGAGTAGGACTAATTTTCTGCTGTATTCCGAGGTCCAACTCAGAGTAGGAACTCAGAGAATATTTGCTGAATAAATGAATCTGACTTGAATGGTGCTTCTCAAACTTTCATGCACACCAGTTACCTGGAGAGCTTCTTAAAAGGAAGATTCTCACATAGCAGCCCTGGGTGGGGCTGGAGACTCTGCATATCCACCAAGCGCCCAGGTGATGCCGATGCTGTAGGTCCTTGGACCATACTTTGGGTAGGTGCTCAAGCACTAATATTTAAACTTGGCTGTTCATTGGAATCACCTGGGGAAGTTTTAGATAGCTCCATGCTTGGAGCACACCTCTGGAGTTTCTGATTTAATGGATAATGGTGCACCTGGGTATCAAGAGTTTTCAAAGTTCCCCAGGTGTTTCAAAGTTCCCCAGGTGTTTCTAGTTCTCTAGTTTGAGAGCCATGGTGCTGCAGGGAAATTTGACATGACTATGCAACTTTCAAAGTGAAACGCGTGGTTCCCTATAAACCTAGAAAGAAGAGTGTTAATTGTACCTTACAATTTTAGAATTCACAAAGGACTTTAAGCTCATATCCATTATTTCAATAGTTCCTTACAACCTGTGAGAAGGCTTTTTTCACATGGGAAGCAGACTCAGCAAGGTGATCCTGATACAGCAGAGATATGAATCAAGCTTTTTTAAAATTTCAAACTTAATATATTTTTTCTGTAATCAGTGGAGAGAGCTGAGGTTTGTTGGTCAAGTCCCAGCCCTGACAGTTGAGCTGGGTATCACTTGACTTGGGACCTCACGTTTCTTCTCTGTCCCCACCCCACCCCCATGCATATGACACCCAGGCAGCCCTCCTAGGCAATCTGTCCTGCTAGCTCCTCTGTGTCACATCTAGGTCCTTGGGTGAACACACTCCTCTTTTCTCCCCTTCTCCAGCTGTCAAACTCCCACTCCCACTTCAAGACCAGGCTCAGATGTCCTTGCTTCCCTTGGGCAAGTTTAACCCTCCCACGTGTACCTCTTTAGTGATCACCACTGTCTGTTTTCTTCATTTGCTTCTTCTAGCCTGTGAGCTCTTCAAATTCATGAGCCACGTATTATTCTCTTGTATTCCCTACACACATTATAGGGTCCGATAGTGATGTGCTCGGTGAATACATTAAATAAAAATGGCTGATTAAATTAATTTGCTTTAGAGAGATGTTTTAAGTTGATAAGGACTTGGAAGACTAAAAAACAACTACTTTGGAAAGTTAAAAACATGATACTCAGTGTAAGATATTATTACTATGATCATTCATAGTAGTATTGTTGTTTATTAATTTTATTTTAGCCTTCCAGGCTGCAAACCTGCTTATGCACTTTGTGCCTGAAATTTTCAATTGACTAAACTTCTTGCTGTTTAAACAATTGAAGAATTACAATGAGAAAAAGGGTCATTTAAAATTAATCGGAAGGTGTGGAATAAAAGAAAAAAAGTTACCCATAATCTTACCACTGAAGTATACACTGGTAAATTTCTGATATATTTCTTTCTGGTCTGTTTTTTGCACACAGTGTTTTCTAAAAGGGAGTTGTAGTGATGCTGTTTGTGTACCATTTTATGTCTTTTTCACTTAAAATTATAGCCTACTCATTCCCTCCTATTATCACTACTTTTACAGGCATCTTTTTTAGTGGCTGTGTACTTTTGTTTCAAGTGTATATACCACAGTTTACATAGGGATTACCCAGCTGTTGGACATTGAGATTGTATTTTTGTTTTCGTCCATGTTAAATGATGCTGCAGTGATGACGTGATAAAAACTCGCTTTTCTGAATTTAGGCTTAGCTTTTTAGGGGTCAGTGTCCAGAGGAGGAATCCCCCGAATTTATGCTATTCATCTTACCGGCAGCAATGTATGAAAGTGATCATTTCATTATCTTGCTTCCAGAACTGGTTATTATAAAATTTTAAGTTGTGTTTAATTTGATAGGTGAGAAATGTTCTTTCATACTAATTTGTATTTCTTTTTACTACTAGGGAGTTTGAATAAAAATATCAAATGTTTAGCATGGGTTTACAGGTTCTTCTGAGCTTTAAAAGGATTTTTTAATATATAAACTTCCTAGGCAACTATTAGATGCCTCTTTCTGCTCTAAGAATCTAAGGTTCTCTAATATATAAACGCCAATGTCTTATTTAATAGAACTTCAGTGAGAACCATCTCTGCTGAATGCATGTGAAGGATGGTGTCTATCCTTTCCAAAGGTGTTCAAAAATTTTTCCTACCATTTATTTAAAAAATTGTTTTCTTTTAAAAATGATGTAAATATTACAATTAATTTGGTAAACAGAAAAATGGCTACAGAATCATATTTTGCATGGTGGAGTCCTGCTACACACATAATTTTGTCTGTTTCTAAGTGGCATATTACTTGGGGGTATTTCCAATGATATTTCAAGGGATGCAGACTGTTCCATTGAACTGATGTGCAATGGTTTAGGGTTAGGGTTTATTTTATTTCCGACATATATACTGATTTTGATCTTATGTGCTTGTTTTGGTGAATATGGCTTTATTCCATTTTTGAGGTTATTAAACTCACAGAGGTGAGGTTACTGGATCAAATAGGCAAAACATTTGTATGTCACATGCCTAACATTTTTCCTAAAGAGACTTGAATATTTGCTATTTCACCAGTAATAGGAGTTTACTGGTTTGAGCAGTTTCATGGAAATTATGAGCTTTAAAAACTTGTTACAAATTTAATAGGCAGAAACCTCTTAACATACTTTAATTTGTACTTATTTTAATAGCCAGATAGGCTGAACATTTAAAAAAATATTTATCAATTTTATTTCTTCTTTTGTGAATTAGCTTTTCAACTTTGTTTTGCTTGTTAACCTAATTACTATCTTAATTCCTCTGCTATGTTTTTTCTTAAAACAATACAAAGCAAAACAAAAAAACACCTTCACCCATTTCTCTCACACCCTCACCCTCTGCCTCAGACTACCACCAATCTGCTCTCTGTATTTATGAGATTTTTGTTTGTTTGTTTTTTAGATTCCACACCAAAGTGAGATCATACAGTATTTGACTTTCTCTTATTTCACTTAGCATAATGTCCTCAATGTTCATCCATGTTGTGGCACATGGCAGGGTTTGCTTCTTTTTATGGCTGAATAGTATTCCACTGTATGTATACACTACATCTTCTTTATCCATTTATTAATTTGTATTTCTTTTTATTACTTTTCTTTGATTACTTTTATATTTATTACAAAGTTTATTAAAAATTCTAAAATAAATCTAGAGATTAATGATTTTCTGCTTGCCAATGTCTCTCACATTCTAGACTGTGCATCTTGGTCCATAGAAAAGGTTTTATCCAATTTCTTCATTTATAAAATAACCTGTCTCACAGAGCAGCAAGGAGAATCAAATTCACTGACACGTGTGAAGTGACTAAAACAACACCATGTACGTCATACAGGTTCAAGAAATATAAGTCCCCACTCCATTACCCAAATTACAGACCATCTGATTTTATATATATATATATATATATATATATATAAAATTAATGAAGAAAGGTTAAGAGCACTAGGATTTTTTGCAGAGAAAACAGAAGTTTGAGGGAGAAGATTAATGGCTGTTAAATTCTCTAGACAGAGGATGGCGCTCAACCTTCTCCATCTTTGGGGAAGGGGACACAAGAAGCCATTGCAGGTTTACAGTAAGGAAGACTTCAGTCTTGGAAGGGACGTTAAACATTGAAGGAGGCATTGAAAGTCCCTTCTTTGGAAGTTTTAAAAGCAGAATTCAGTCCCATGGTTTGGGATGACTTTTCAGTGCTCATGGAAATGACATCTGGCATCAGAATCTATATAATTCACTGAACTTCAACATTTTGCAAAAGATGTGGTGCTTCAAAGGGTGTGTGCCACCCCTGGCTCTCTAAGGAGGCAGACTCAGACACTTCATGCCCGAGAAACTAACAGTCTTGTCAGCCACTCAGGACCCTCTGCCCAAGCTCCCCAGCATGTGCCTGGTTTTCTTTCACTCCTCAACTTCTCTCCAGTTTGACCCCTTAACTCAACACCCTGACATTGATCCCTGCCTCCTGTTCTTCCTGGACTTAGCTCTGCATAGCTTACTACTCCTTCAAGGTGAGGCCTTTGCACTTCAGCCAATAGACTAGATCATCAGAAGGTAAAATAAAATGAATTTTCAAGTCAGTAATAAAACAAACGTATACATTAAAGGGTGTGGGTTTTCTGGAGACCACTGACTTACTTGGGAAATAAGTGAGCTGAAGTAGAATTTGGAAGTCCCTATAAGTAAACCTTTTTAGAGATAAAGTGCATCTCCAGGTACAGTTAATGGAACACTGAATTAGAAGTTAGAATTCTATTTCTAGGCCAGCACAAATTCCGTCTCTCTCCCTATATTTTTCTCCCATCCCCTCTCCATCCCTTTCCCTAGGGGAGCTGACTTGGTCACCAAATTGGTCAGTTTCCATCCAGAACCCTGATTAGTCATGGACAAGGTGCTAAAGTGCATTGATAGGGAGTTTTCTCACCTCTTTCCAGTGGCTGAATGAGTGAGAGACCCCAGTGAGTCTCTGTAATGTGTAGACTTTATGCACAAATAGATAATAAATGAGTGGGATCCCTGTAATATTAGGGATAGATCATCTTTGGCGATTTAGGATGATGGGAAAACTTCATCAAATTATTGTAAATTAAGGTATAAGAGTGAAATCTAAAAGCCCCATCTATGGTCTGGAATGTTATGATTCAAAGAAGCAGCTTTGTCAGAGGCAGTTGTAAAACTATTGTGAGAGGCTGGGAAGGCTTCAGAATTGGTATATTTGCAAAAAATAAAAAACAAAAAATTTCTTATTTGGGAAAAGAACATCAAAAAACAGAAGAAATAGATCTGGTTTTGAAAACAGACTTTGGTTCTATAATCAAAAGAGGAAAAGAAAGAAAAAGGGAAGATGAGACACTCTCACCCAGAAAACACTCTCATTCCGAGACTTGATAAAGGGAAAATGAGGGCAACCGCAGGAGGAGGTAGAAATTTTTTAACTTATTCGGCACAGCCTGAAAAAAATGTAGGGTAATAAGAGAGAAATGGAGCACAAGAAACATATCCCACCACTGCAAAAATAAAGGTGCTAAAAAGGAAAGCTTCTAACTAGCATTAAAGAATAAGATATACAAAGTCTGTACAACTAAAAGGCTGAGGTAAGGCAAGATCTTGGAGAAGGGTGCATAACAAGGATGAATTGTTTCTCTCTGAGCCCCCAAGAGCTTGGACTATGGAAACAACTACAGCTTCAATCAGAAATCTATTGAGGACAGAAGTCTTTGTCTTAGAAGACTTGGAACTATAATTGTTGGTTTAGATGTCTAGAGGCTAGTTGTGTACCTAAAATAAAAGGCGTTCAAAGGATGTTTTGTTACGTGAATAAATATTCTATGAATGGCTGCCAGTTTGAATATCTGAATCCCTTTAATACTTTAAATTGAGACCATTTGAATACAAAAAAATCAAATGCAGTTAAGAATTGTATTAATAATTCTGAAATATTGTGTGGAAATTAGTGTGTTCACATACTATAGAGCAGGGCACACTTAGAAATCTCAAGTCTACTGGTGATCTAAAACCAGTTTCTGACATTGGTCACACAATCTTCTGTGATGTTCTCTGGGTAGATGCAAGTGAAACAAGGGCCACAGCCACTTTAGTTGACATAATTAAAGATCCTTTCAAACACCATACATGTGGGTAGAATTCACATGTAAATTGTGGATGTTAATCATTTTATTAACAAGATTCTATTTTGAGTGTGTGTTTTAGCTAGGAGTCATCTTCCATATCCCAGAGCAGAATAAAATTGCTCATTTTCAGAGGTTTAAATTTCTCACAGGTATATATTGGAGCAGCATAACTGGGGGCGAGGGGGGGAGGAGAAACTATTTTCAACTCTCTAACTAGAAAGATATGAATTGGAATGTTCCATTATAATTCCCATTCTAATATCTCCTGCCAACATATAGAATGGCCCATTAAATTCACAACGGTTCAGAGAGAGAATACGTTTAACAGTACTGAGTAGAATGTTGTTAAAAAATTAATCCAGCACGTTGAGCCCTCCTCCCCCGAGGATGCATTGTATAAACTCTGCCCTGTAATATAATACCTTCAACTCATGGAAAGAAAAAGTGGTTTTTATACATAACACATTCCATTAGTCTCTTCAATTCCCCATTATTTCCTGATTTTTTAAAAGGACTCTAACGAAAGTATTGCATACCAAGATTTTTCTTATATTTCATAGTTACAGCTTTCATGCACTTTTGAAGAAATTGATAATAACCTGCTTCATGTGCAGAAAAATACGCCATAGCTTGTAACTTCATTTTCTTCAACTTGGCAATAACTTCAGTGCTTAAACAATCAAGAATTCTTCCTCTAGAGCAAATCTATGGGAAAGGTGGTTACTTTAGCACCTTTCCAAGCATTAGGAAAATCAAATATTAAATTCAGTTAATAAAGTGAGAAATTTCCATTTATACACACACACACACACACACACACACACTCACACGTACTCTAGAAATAACATTTGATCAATAGAGGAGCCCTCAAAGTTCATAGGATATAATATCATAGGTTTTAGGTGATATATTTCTATTTTTTTAATTCTAAATTTTGAAATACCCAAAATAAACACAGAAAAGACTTTCAGAAGTTCATTAGTTCATGTCCTTATCTCCCGGCAAGTCAATGTCCTAATTATTCTATAAATGTAGATCTGAAATTAGGTATGACATGATTTCAGATAATCAGTCAGTTATTTTTCAATCCAAGCAAATTGAGGTTAAAAATAAGAATAATAACCTGGTCCATGAAATGTTATCTCTTTGAAATGTGCACATGCATTTAAATGGATCAAAAATTTTGCAAACGAAGGAATATTTGGATTCTGTATTTAGAACAAATTTACTTAACAAATATTAATTATGTGCCTGCCGGAAAAATGTCTGAAAAATTTTAAGATCATTTAAAGCATGGCTTTCAAGTAACAGCACCTATATCCACAGAATAGTATTCACCCAAATACCCAACAGTAGGGAAATGTTTAAATACATTTTGGTATGTTTCCTTTTGCTTCATTTTCTATGCATTTCTTACTTAGTTGATATCTTACCCCAGCATTCAAATTTTGATGAATTTTGAGGTTGGTCTCCTAACCTCCTCTCCTACCAGTCTCCCTCTCATTTTCAATTCCCAATTCTAATTCTAAATTAGAATGTAACTGGTCAATCTACAGGGGAAAATATTTGTATTTGTCCAGATGTATCCACCATTGCTCTGAAGAAAGGTTTGGGCCAGAGACGTTGGTGCACATCATCACCCAGAAAACATTGGTAAGGAAACAAATAAGACATCTCCCCTCCCTACATAATGAGGCAAAAGACAAGAAACTTTACCCCAGAGATTTCACCAACTCCTTCCTTGATTTTATCCCTGTCATATTCAACGTGGTGGTATCGCTGAGGCTTACGTTCATTCGTAAGAAAAGACTACTCTTAATTGGAGGGAACACAGCTGCTCGTCCATATAAGTCCATTTTGAAATGTAAGACATAACATAATTCAAATGGACCCATCTACCAAAAGTTCCAGGGCAATGTACACTAGTAAATGGGAGAGAGTTTTGTATTAAGTGAAACACTTACTTTTCAAGATGACTCAATGATATTTCCCTTTTGTTTCAAGGAGGATCTGTTAAAAAATTATTTTAATTACTTTGAATCCCCCCCTTATTGTTTCCAGTGGTTAATAAGAATGTTAACAGAAGGAAATGACAAAAATAGCAGGGGAGATGGATAGCTTCTTCTATAAATGGCATCAGGGAAACTGGACAGCCACATGCAAAAGAACGAACTGGACCACTATCTTACATCATACACAAAAATGAACTCAAAATGGATTAAAGACTTGAACCTAAGACCTGAAACCATAAAACTCTTTAGAAAAAAGACATAGGCAGTAAGCTCCTTAACACTGGGCTTGGCAATGATTTTTTTGGATTTGATACCAAAAGCAAAAGCAACAAAATCAAAAATAAACAAGTGGGACTACATCAAACTGAAAAGCTTCTGTACATCAACCATTGACGAAATGAAAAGGCAACCTACAGAATGGGAGGAAATGTTTGTAAATCATATATCTGATAAGGGCTTACTATCTAAAATATATAAAGAACTCACATGAATCAATTAAAAAGTCTGATTTTTAAAATGGGCAAAGGATATGAATAGGCATTTTTCCAAAGAAGATATGGAAATAGCCAACAGGTCGTGAAAACATGCTCAACATCAATGATCATCAGAGAAATGCAAATCAAAACCACAAAAAGATATCACCTCACATCTTTAGAATGGCCATTATCAAGAAGACAACAGATAAAAAATGCTGGCGAGGATGTGGAGAGACGAGAACCCCTGTGTAATGTTGGTGGGAATGTAAATTGGTGCAGCCAATAGGGAAAACAGTAAGGAGGCTTCTCAAAAAATGAAACAAAGAACTACCACATGATCCAGCAATTCCACTTCTGGGAATTTATCCAAAGGAAATGAAATCGCTGTCTTGAAAAGATGTCTATACTCTTATGTGCATTGCAGCATTATTTACAATAGCCAAGACATGGACACAACCTAAGCGTCCATCCATATTGGACTTTCTCCATCTTGGACTTTCCAGCCTACAGAACTATGAGAAGTAAATTTCTGTTGTTTATAAGCCACCCAGTCTGTGGTACACTCTGTAATAGCAGCCCAAACAGACTAAGACAGAAATCACAGGTAGTCTGGCACATTCCATGCCCCTGCTCTTCTGCTTACAAAGGAAGCTGCAGCCCCTGCTTGACTCCTCCCACACCTGGTTCCTCTTCCCGGAGACAACTACTCTTAACTCTTTTTGCTATTTACCTGATAGTCCTTCTAAATAATGTACTTACGCTGCCACTTCTCTATGATCAGTTTTAGACATTACCTTTTGAGTTCCTCCATGTAAGATAAGGAATTGGCTCTTATACATCCCTTTCCTTCTTATTTCCTACCCCCATCTTACTAATCTTGTTTTCTCACAATTTCTAATTCGTCAGCATTTACCTTATGTAAATGCTTATGCAAATTTTGATTATTTATGAACCAAGTTGTTTATAATTATTACATTTTCTTTCTCATTTAATTTTTATTTTCCTTGAACAAGCAATGCCTTCATTTTTCATTTGCTTGGCTATCTCTGTATCTATTCTTATTTTTTCCCCCATGCCACCTGTATTTTTTCCAAATCTTAAAATATATCAGAAAACTCATCAAATCTGTTTTTCCTCAAGCTCTCTCTGCTGAAATTCCCATTCTCCCATTCCAGAAGGGACTGGTTGTTGCTAACTCTGCTTCTCAGCTCTCATCGTGGGATAGTTGATAGCACTTGTTCTTACTTCCCGGACCCCATGTCTCCCTCTTCTTGATTTACTCCCTTGTATTATATAAGTGTTCTATCTATTCCTGCGTAATAAACCACCTCAAAACTCACTGGCTTCCAACAGTGTATTATCACCACCATTCAGTGTTGTTAACGGGATCTTCTGTTCCACGTGGTAGTGACGGGGGAGCTGGGGTATCTGTAGTCATCCTAGAGCTTGATTGTTCTGCAGAGTGAAGACGGCTCATGCACACAGTTGGTAGTCTATGTTGCCTGTTGGCTGGGGGCTCAGCTTAGGCAGTCAACCAGAGCGCCTATGCATGGCCCCTCCGTGTGGCTTGGGCTTTTCACAGCATAGCAGCTGGGTTCTATGAGGGAGCCTCCCAAGAATGAGCTTCTCAAGATGCCCAGAGAGAATCTGCAAGTCTTCTTATCAGCTAGCTTTGGAAGTCCTAGAACATCACCTCTGCTGAGCTGTATTGTTCAAAGAAGTGACTAAGGCAAGCACAGATGCCAGGGAGAGGAATTAGACATCCTCTCTTGATGCGAGGAACAGCATATGTGTAGAGACGGGAAGGGACCAGTTGGCAGCCATCTTTGAGGCTAGCTACCATGGTAGGACAATACTGCTGTCATAAATAAACCCCAGTATTTCAGTAACTTAAATCAATGCCATTTTATTTCCCACTCACATATCTCTTCTCTTCCCTTCCATCTACGGCTCCACATTACCCTGGAGCATTCGAGTCCTTTGCTATAATTTAACATGTTTTTTTCATTCATTGTGCTGGGCACGTGGTAGAGACACATGTGCTTCATCTACAGAAAAATTTCCTGCGTTATTTCTTTGATAACTTTTTCTCTTCTGCTTTTTTCTGTTTTTCCTTATTGTTTCCTTTCTCTTTCATTCCCATTAGGTATTGGATATCTTGAATTGATTATCTAATTTTCTTATCTTCCTTTCTTCTGTTTATTTGATATCTATTTTCTGGGAGATTTCCCAAACTTTATCTCTGAACACTTCTAGTAAATTAAAAATTTGGGGCTATCAAGTTTCAAAAATAATTTTTCTTGGTTTTCTTGGATTTTACCTTTCTATGGCATCTTGTTCTTGTCCACAGGATGTGTTATCTTCTCTTATCTGTCTGATGTTATTGATTATGTGTTCTAAAAATATTTTTAAATTCTTTGCTTCTTCTATGTCTTTAAGATTCCTACTATCTTTTCTTAGGTCTCAGTCTTTCACATTAGAGGCCATTTTCACATATCTAGTGATTTCCCCCTCTGCTTATTCACATTAAGAATGAAAAAATTAAAAATTGAATGATGAAAAGCCGAATCTGGACCTCTGAGTAGGCAACTCTGTCTGATAAGCTTCCCTATGAGGTGGTTTGGCAGCCAGCTGTCCCTTCTGGCCCAAAGTCAGTACTTGGAAGCCTTTCTTCAGGGGGCATTCAGTCTCCTCCCGCAGTAATCTCTTTGCTTGGGGGTGTGCGTATGCCAGGCTGCTGGTGATTTAGGAGCAAGGGCAGGACAAGAGGGTTGAGGTGGCGGCTGTCTCTTATTGCTTCTATTTTCAGCCCTCGTGCTTCATTCTTGTCTTAACTCTGTTGTCTCCGAATAGAGTTTTCATGGTTTAATTTCCCCGGAAGATAAATTTCAAACCTCCTCATGCGGGTTGTGTGTGGGAGGTTGGCCATCGCCTGGATGCTCAGGGGTGAGAAGAGGTACTTGGGCTTGACCAGGGATCTTGCAGCTCGTCTCCGTGATTGCTTCTGGGTGCTTCACCCTGGCCTGCGGCAGTACCGGTTCTTTCAACACTCTTGTTAGCATTGTTTTCTGCAGCATTAGTTGCTTCCTTTGCTCTGCTAAGGCAGTTACCACTCCTCTACCTGCTTTGTTTTTTTTTGCGGTACTCGGGCCTCTCACTGCTGTGGCCTCTCCAGTTGCGGAGCACAGGCTCCGGACGCGCAGGCTCAGCGGCCATGGCTCACGGGCCCAGCCACTCCGTGGCATGTGGGATCCTCCTGGACCAGGGCACGAACCCGTGTCCCCTGCATCGGCAGGCGAACTCTCAACCACTGCGCCACCAGGGAAGCCTGCCTCCTAATTCTTTGAAATATTTTATACGTTGATATCTCCTTTCCTATTCACTTTGCCTTATAGGTTTGTGGTTTTCTCGTGCCTTTACTTTTATTTAGCAGGGTTCTGAGAGGGACAAGAGGAAGAGTGATCCCATTGCCTGCAGGGTTTTATATTAACAAGGGAGACCCACACTCAGCTCCTAAGGTTGTCTCTTTGCATTAAAATTATAGACCTAGCCTTTTTGCCAAAGCACGTAAGCCTAGGCTAGGAGTGCCTTCCAGCACGTCTATACCATGTACTGGGAGCAACCTTTTCCCATTTGTATTAAATTTTAAACTTTTTTTTTTCCCTAAAAACAATGAAGAGTTGCCAGATGTTTTCAAGGATAGAAATGGGGAGTCAGATCATGAACAGTAGGGATCTCTGTGACTTGGTCTTATATAGCCTAGTAACAGAGGAAGCAAAAGCTTTTGGAGTCATGAGAATCTGTTGTAAATCCCAACTTTGCCACTATTGCTGTGTGACTTGAGGAAATTTGCTCAACCTCTCTGACCTCATTTTCCTTATCTATAAAGTATAAACAACACTTACTCTGCAAAAATCTATTGAGAATTTAAGGTAATGATGGTAGAAAGTATGCTTGTGATGATGCTAAATAAATTGTAGCTGTTTTTACTCCTACTGAAGTATTTCCCTGACTCCCAATAAATAGACAAGTTTCTAGAGCTACTGACAAATATTCTTTCTCAGTCCCAAGCAACAGGACACTAGCCAACGATGACTATTTAAAGAAAAATCTCATTTAAATACTTGAGAAAAGCTATCTCCTTATCTCCCCATAAATCTTCTTCTTTGCTTCTCATAATACAGAAATGAGTTCCAGGCCTGGAGATAGCAGTATCAGGGCAATATTTTATACTGTTATTGCACTTTGGATCCAAACATGCCCTGAGGATTTTATAAGCAAAAATGAAATTTGTCCCCATCCCTGTGGCATAAGCATTTCATTACTAAATTTATAGACAGATAAACAATGACTCACAAAACTGAAAACTTTCTCCCCAACCTTGGCTATGACTAATGGAATTTGGCAGAAAATAGCTCTCTGTGTACCCCCATGCACCTCATATTCAAGTTCTGCAATGTAAACCCCCCACCTGGTACCCTGAGAATTGTGTGGAAAGTGAGATTAAAGAGGAGTCTTCTCATTAAGATAACAGATGTTATGTTGGGACTGGAGTCTGGGGAAGGGGAGCCAGGCGCTGGAGGGAGTGTCACTGAAACGCGGTATTGCAAAGATTGGGTTTTACTGGAGTACAAAGGAAAAAGTATAAATGGGAGGGAGTGTATCTCATAGGAAGAGAGGACATCCAGAGACTTGATTCTTCTGATTACTAGCCGTGGTCCGGTCATGCCACTCAGTTTAACACGTGTTAATTGTCTACCTACTCTGCGCCAGCTACACCCAAAGGCAGTAGTGTATTGATTTTTTTCTCTCTACCCAGAAAAGCAATCCCAGTTCTTTTAACATTTCTTGATAGTTTTACTATGTAAATAGATAAAACTCTTTGAGATGAGTTAGTCTCTGCTAATGAAAAATTTGGTTGAATTCAATAAATATTGATTAATCATTATATGTGCAAAGCTTCACAAAGCAGGGTTTCAAAGATGAATAAAGACCCAATTTGTTCTCTCCTCTGTCCCTCCCCAGAGTCCACACTCCCAGTGAGAAGGTAGACATCAGCAGAATGAGATGATGCTTGCTCTCCAAGAGGTTTATAAAATTCTAGAGTAAAGACATGAGGAAGAGCTTTGGAAGGACCAGGGAAGGTTTCATAGAGATGATCTTTAGACTGAGAATTAAAGGAATAGATAGAATTTTGATAAGAGGGAAGAGAAGGAAAGATATTGTAGGTGGAGGGATTAGCTTAAGCAAAGGCACAGAGGCATGGCAGGACATGGGCATTTGGGGGAAATAATGCATGGGAATGTAATGTGTCTGGCAGAAGAATAACAGACAATTGGAGAGAACCACTTATTCTTTGAATGTTTTACTATTTCCAGCTGCAAAAAGAGGGAAAATAAAAACATTTACACCAAGATCTCTTCAAATGCTACAGCTTCATGTTTTTGATAACTAGAAGTAGGTCAACTTAAAAACTGTCTATTGAAGAATTGGAATAAAGCCAATCAGGTATCCTGAGAGAAGACCATCACTTAATTAGGTATAGAGGAATCTCTGCCTGAGGGAAACTTGACTCTCTTCTCTTATTCTATTTAAAAATTCAAAGGGAAAGACACATTGTCCCAGCTTGTGTCAGGTGTCACTGTTCTCTAGACCATGGATTGTGGCGTGGAGTACGGGATTTCTAAGAAGATGGTTGCTTTCATTTGAACCCTTGTTTATAGTGTGGACAAAAAGCAAACGCAGGAGAAAGGGGTGGAAAAGTAGGTTGCTTTTCAGGTCAGAAAAAACATATATTATGTGTTATGGTAACTTGCCCCAGATTCCATGGCTAGAATTTGAATGCCAAGCCTTGTGATAGTTGCTTTGTGTCATGTTGCTTCTTAAATGAGATAATGTATATAAAGTTCAGGAATTTATAAAGCTTATTTCAGATATTGTATTTTTTATTTATAAATTTCCATTGGGTTCTCTTTCGTTTCCCTTCTGAGATTCTTTGTCCAATCATTGTGTGTATCTTTTTCTTTACTTAAATATATTTTAAATGGCTGTTTTGAAATCCTATCTGTAAAGTCCAACACGTCTTTCATCTCTAGATCTTTCTTTCTTTCCTTCTTTCTTTCTCTCTCTCTTCCTTTCTTTCTTCCTTCCTTCCTTCCTTCCTCCTTTCCTTCCTTCCTTTTTCTTTCTTTCTTTTTCTTTCTTCCTTCCTTCCTTCCTTTCTTCCTTCCTTTCTTCCTTTCTTTCTTTCTCTCTCTCTCTCTCTCTTTCTCTTTTTCTCCTCCTTCACTTCATCTCCCCTCCTTTCTTCTCCTCCAACTCCTTGTCCTTCTTTTGGTTATGGGTGTCACATTTTCTCGCTCCTTTGCATGTCTCTTTATTTTTTATTCTATTCTGGACAATAGTGAATGCTACATGGTTGAAAGTCTGGATATTATTATCTTCTTTTAAAGCTTTTGAATTTCAGGTGGTATATTTACTAGTGGGTCAAGCTGACACCTAGAGTTTTCAAAAACATTTTGTTATTTGTCTTTCAGTTTTGTTAGGGTGGTATATTAGTTTCCTAGGGCTGCCTTAACACAAAACGACAAACTCTGTGAATGAAAACAACAGAAATTTATTCTCTCACAATTCTGGAAGCCAGAAGCCTGAAATTAAGCTGTTGGCAGGGCTGCACTCCCTTGGAAAACTCTAGGGGAGAAAACTCCCTTGCCTCTTACAACTTTTGGTGGCTCCAGGCAGTCCTGGGCTTAGCATGCGTAACTCCAGCCTCCATCTTCATCTTCTCTTGGCCTTCGATTCTGGTTCTCCTTTTCTGTCTCTTATAAGAATCCTTGTCATTGGATTTAGAGCTCACCCAGATATCCCAGGATGATCTCATTTCAAAATCTTGAATATAAGTACATCTGGAAAAAATCTCTTTTTCTAAATAAGATCACGTTCACAGGTTCTGATGGTTAGAACATAGACCTGTCTTTTGGGCGACCACCATTCAACCCACTACAGTTGAGTCTAGAATAGATCTAACTCCAGAGATAGAGTAGTACTATTCCCAAAGTAGAGACTTACTGAGATCTCAGTTGAATGCCTGGAATTTTCAAAAAGCTTTATTCACTCCGATCAGTACGAGGTCGTATGTCTGAGAACTATTCTTCTGGAGTCTTGCCCTCGTGCCCAGCTTAATATTCAGCCAATTGCTTAAGGGGGTCCCAAATGCAGATTTAAAGAGCTCGTTGTCTGTGCAACTCCCTCCTCTGTGGTACCCTGGCCTGCAAATTCTGGCCAGCTCATCCCTCCCCAAGTCTGATCTCTGCCTCCTCAGCTCAGCCAGACTATATGCTCTTCTTGGGCTCCATCTTTCCACACCACAGTCTGAGAAGTGCCTCCAGGCAGACAATTAAGTCAATCAGGAGGCTCAGCCTGTGCTTCAGTTATCAGTTATTGCTTCTCAGCTCCAAATCTGCTCCCTTCGTTGCTAGAGCCCTCACTGGTACACCTGTATTTCCTTCTCTCAAGGATCACAGTCTTTTCATGTCTGAAAAGAGTCACATAATATATTTCTTCCAGTTTTATAGTTGTTTACAGTGGGAGGACTAGTTCAGTACCAGTTTCTCCATCATTGTCAGAAGGGATCTTCCTTTATAAACTTCATACACCATACATAAATTTAGGTGGCTGCCAAGTAGAAACCTGGAATTGAAAAATCAGACTTCTCCCGGACCATTTTATTTTCCTCCAGTTATGATGAAACAATGGCTGACCCCGAGATATCTGGGCAGTTTCTCTCTGGAAGCTAAAAGGTAATCCATCTCCTCCTTAATTAAGGTACTAATTATCCATGTACCTTAGACTTCGGCCTCAAGCTAGAGAAAGTTGGTGGGGCTGGCCTAAGACATTCAGAGATGGTGTAGTGCCAGCAAGGGGTGCATTGACACTGTATCCTTTTTTAGCGCCTCACTTTATTAGTCACCTGGATAAATGAGGCCATACTCAAAGGATGGTGAATAGGATGGCAAAAGCATTCAAAGCCACATAATATAAGGAAAGCTTTAAGGGACTAAAGATGTGACATGAGAAACACCTTTAATTTTTTTTTTTTTTTTCGGTACGCAGGCCTCTCACTGTTGTGGCCTCTCCCGTTGCGGAGCACAGGCTCCGGACGCGCAGGCTCAGCGGCCATGGCTCACGAGCCCAGCCGCTCCGCGGCACGTGGGATCTTCCCGGACCGGGGCACGAACCCCTGTCCCCTGCATCGGCAGGCGGACTCTCAACCACTCCGCCATCAGGGAAGCCCCACATCTTTGATTTTTGAAAGGCTGTCACGTAGAAGAGAGATTGAATTTGCTCTAAGGGAGCCGAATGATAGGAGCAGGATCAATGCGTGTCATAGGAAGAAATAATTTGTTGAATTGAAAAAAGAACTTTCTACTAACCAGGGTTCTCCAAAGATAGAAGAGGCTGCTACTGGAGAGAGTGACTTTATGTCAGTGGAAGTGTATTAGTTTTCTTCTGCTGCCAAACGCCCACAAATGACCACGACTTTAGCAGTTTAAAATGATACCCATTTTTATCTCAGTTACGTCGGTCAAAATTCCAGGCAGGCTTAGCAGGATACTCTGCTTAGAGTCTCACAAGCCGGAAATCAAGATGTAGGCTAGCCTGGGGGAGAATCTGCTTTAGGTTCATCCACGTTGTTGGCGGAATCCAGTTCTGTGAGGTTGTAGGACTGAGGTCCTCATTCCTTGCTGACTCTCAGCCAGGGGTCATTCTTAGCTTCCAGAAGCCATCTGCATTCCTTGGCTTTTTGTCCTCTACATCTTCAAAGCCAACAACGGAGTAGTGAGTCCTTCTTGTGCTTCAAATCCCTCTGACTCCTCCTTATGCTACCAGCTGGAGAAAGTTCTCTGCTTTTAAAGGCACATGTGATTAGATTGGATCCATTCAGACAACCTCCCCTTTTTAAAGTCAACTGTGTCTTATGACACAATCAAGGGAGTAATATCTCCTCACATTTACAGGGTTCAGAGATTAAGGGCTGTGGAATCTTGGAGGTTATTTTTAGAATTCTGCCTACCATAGGAGATATCCCTGCAGAGAATGGATGACCACTCAACGGGGATGTTGTCCAAGCTGCTCAAATATGGAATGGGTCCCTAGACTACATGAACTTTAAGGTCCTTTTCAGTCCTGAGATTCTCTGAGAATTTTATTTAAACAGGCTGCATAAAAAAACATTTAGTGAAAACAGGGAATGCAGATAGGGGATGTGTTGGGAGAAACTATTGACCCAGAGTAGAAAATTTAATTCATTGCTGTTCTAACATTGACTAATCAACTTGCACTGTGGCAGGTATTCCTGGTTGCAATGCTAAGTCCACAGTATCTTGCTTGTTCCCCCACCAGCAAAGTCATTTTCTCTGGCCACACCCCCTGACTTCTCCTTCTACTCTACACCAAAGAATTCTGCTGTACACCTGTTCTACCTTTCTATGCATCAAGGATGCTTCTAGTTCATTCACTGATTTTTGTGTGTGTGTGATTTCCTTCTATGTGACAAGTTCTTTCCTAAATAATTCAAGGGTTTCAGAGATATGGAAGATATAATGTCTGCTCTTAAGGAGAAAACTGCATTAGGGGCAATAAATTGTGCACAAATAACTGTTATTTAAGACTAAATGTGGCATTTTTATAAATGGTTGTGGGCATGTATGGATAGAATGATGTGGAAATTAAAAGGAGGGAGGAGATCGTCCTTATGTCCTGGGGGAGACTGAGAAATATTCTGGGGAAGTGTTGGCTTTTGATTTGGGTCTTGAAGGATGGGAAGGATTTGGGTACACAGAGGGGGGGAGTGGCATTTCAGACAGAGGGAGCTGTGGGGACAAAGCTGAAGAAATAGAATGGAGTCAGTTGGTAAGGTCTTGAATGTGGAGTTTAGCTTGATTCAATAGACCACAGGGAACATTCTGCTAAATGTGTATAGTAATGCCATTGCCTCCTCCCAAACAAACTTTCTGAAACAAAGCAATTCATATATTCACAAAGAACTCATGCCCAGGATTATAATGACACGCAGTAAACTTTAACAAGAAGCAATAAGCTAAAAATATTCCTGGGGAAGAAAGAACACCTTGCTTTATCCTGTTTGTTCATTTTCCTTTGCCTTTGATTCTCATTGTTCTTATTTTGTAGTTTGAAGCTTCTTTTTGTGTTTGTCAGCGAAGCTTGTACGATGCTTTGAAAGCCCTGGATATGCTTTAAATTCTACTTTTTTTTCTTCAGTTGCTTTAACCTAAGTCTGTCAAAAGCATATTATGGGGGGACTTCCCTGGTGATGCAGTGGTTGAGAGTCCGCCTGCCGATGCAGGGAACACAGGTTTGTGACCCGATCCGTGAAGATCCCACATGCTGCGGAGCGGCTGGGCCCGTGAGCCATGGCCGCTGAGCCTGCGTGTCAGGAGCCTGTGCTCCGCGACGGGAGAGGCCACAACAGTGAGAGGCCCACGTACCACAAAAAAAAAAAAAAAGCATAGATGAATGCACATATTCAAAGCCATTTTAAAAATTCCTTTTTAAAATCAAATCAAATCAATTTTACTTCCTGAGGTATTCCCAGGTTGTCTTTCCTTTGATTGTAGAGGCTTATTTTATACACCGTAATTCAAAAGCAGTTGCACAGATTTCGGGTCTATTTGATGCAGCAGGGCTTATACCTTCTGAGGCCTAGGTGTCTACCAATAGGTGGCCATTTCATGACCCCTAGAAAGGTTCCAGCTCATCCTGTCTTCACATGCAGACTTTAGGTCTACTGATGTTCTGAAGTTCTCACATCAGGGCTTCAGGAGCATATTACAGTTAAAACCTTTATATTGGTATTAGCCACTGACAACTCAGAGTGGCCAGAATACCTGAGAGGGGGGGTTAAGAAAGAGTGTCCTGAGAATACCAAAAGGGTAGAGTGAGCTCCATCAAAGGACGTGGGGAGAGGCACCATCATAGGGAAAGGCCCTTTCCTCATCGCACATTCAATGGTTGTAGCCAAGAGTTATTTACAATGATCATTTGTCTAATATCACTTCTAATTTCAGAAACACTTGGTAACTCAGCATATGCCAGGTCTGGAGACAGCCAAGGTCTTAGATGACAGTGTGGGCTTTTACTTGGGCCTCTAATCACCTTGGGTTACTAGACGTATCATCCCCTTCAACCATCCAGCCTCCACTTCCTTTCTCTCTCCTCTTTGAGGGTTCTATCCAGATGGTTTCTTTGAGAGGCAACCCTGCCTTCAGAATTATAGAGACCTGGATTTACATCTGGTTCCACAGCTCACAGCTTTGTGACCTTAGGAAACCACCTAACATTTTTTGTTTGTTTTAATTGAAGTATGGTTGATTTACAATGTGTTAGTTTCTGGTGTTCAGCAAAGTGATGTGTATATATATGTATACGTATATATATACACGCACATATATGTGTTATATATGTATATATATTCTTTTTCATATTCTTCTCCATTGTGGTTTATAACAGGATATTGGATATAGTTCCCTGAGCTACACAATAGGACATTGTTGTTTATCCATTCTAGACACAGTAGTTTGCATCTGCTGATCCCAAACTCCCAGTCCAACCCTCCCCTGCCCCTCCTCCCTTTTGGCAACCACAAATCCTTTCCCTGTGTCTACCATCTAACTTCTTTTAGCCTACAAGTATACATTAGATATCACATGTTTAAATGTTTGGTCCATATTAGATATCCACTACTGTTAGGATTAATTTCATTAGAATGGTGAATTAATTTTAATTTTAGAAACGGTTGTTTTTTATCTGCCTTTTTTTTTTTTTTTTTTTTTTTTTTTTTTTGGGGTACGCGGGCCTCTCACTGCTGTGGCCTCTCCCGTTGCGGAGCACCGGCTCCGGACGCGCAGGCTCAGCGGCCATGGCTCATGGGCCCAGCCGCTCCACGGCATTGTGGGATCCTCCCAGACCGGGGCACGAACCCTGTCCCCTGCATCGGCAGGCGGACTCTCAACCACTGCGCCACCAGGGGAAGCCCTATCTGCCTTTTTAAATAGAGCATACCACTTGACAAACATTGATTGACATTTTTTCTATGTACAGATCTCTGTGTTAGATTAGACGTTGTGAGAACTGTAGAGTCGAAATAGAAATGTCCCTGTGCTTCTTTAAATACTCCATCACATGCATCACTACGAGCACTGGTGATTGACATGTCTGGGTGATGGAGATTCAAGAGCCATAGGGATAGACACTTAGCTTGTCACAGTGAGATTTTCTTCACTAGCGTCTTAGTATTTGAGGATTTAGTATTCATGATTTTAATGACTCATGACACACATAAATCCCATGACCTGCACGTAGTCATTTATAGTCTACCTGAGCACAAATATGAATTTCACGAATCCATGGAGTGGCGAGTAACCTTGGCTGGCCGCTCAGCATTCACATCTCAGTGTCACGTTGCTGTTTCCTACTCGCTGTTGGTAAGCAGTCAAGTTTGTGATGGGGTGAAATGTTCTCTGTGGCACGGTCCAGGAAGAAGGCCAACGGGTGGATGGTGGAGGTGGAAGCAAAGGGAAAATGAAGGGATTTTAGAAAGTGACGGCTCTTTGGCAGTGTTAGATCAATAAAACAATCCAATAGTGAATTTGGTGATAGTTTCAATCTATTAAATTTGGTGATAGTTTTGATCTATTAAATCTATCACTGAGTCGAACCAAATTTTATGTAGAATTAAGAAAACAGTTCAAGACATTGGTTCAGCAAGAGCCAATATTTGTAGTTGTGAGAGAAGCAAATACAATTTAAACCCACATTGTTGGCAACGAAGAGGGAATAGGAAACGGCTAGTTGATCTTCCTGCTGTGATTCTTCCTAGAGATTCACTATTTCTTGGAATTTTGTACCAGTTACTGTCACCAGCCTGCTGGCCTCCAGGAGCCATTGTTCTCTCTTAAATGATGATACTGAACAGGGGACCACAGATCCTTGCTTTAATACCCCGCGACACAGCTAGGTAGAAGCTGCATGCAGTTTTATTGAGGGTTTGATGGTAATGAACTGGAAATGAGTGAAGCCTGCCTCTGTATTTGGTCTCACAAGGCATAGATGACTTGTCTTCAAGTTTGAGGCCTCCTGGCAGAGGTCTTCTTATCTGGCTCCCAGGCCACCTTCGTTTGGCCCAGTTCATCTTTCCACATCCACTTGGAATGCTCCCCAGAGTGTTAGATTCCTCAAATCCAGGCGTAAGAGACTAAACCAGGAATACCTTTTCCCTTTAGGGGAGAGACTTACCTCTTCCTCCAGGAATAAGGCTTTATCGCTGGGGCAACTTTCATTAAAAAATTATAATATTAACATCGAGAGATTTAAAAAAAAATAGTAGCAGACTTATTTCATTATTTTTATTGTGCCCCAGTGCCACCTGTCACCTACTCTTTGGAGCTGCTGTTTCGCACTGTGTCAAGCGCATCAACGCGGCTCCTCTTTCACGTTTCCTTTAAAGATTAGATGTTCAGAAAAATCTTAATGATCAACTTAGAGTTTTAATGGGCAAGACAGAGGAGTGAGTTTAAGTCATAATTCCCCAGTAAAATGTAAAACTATTCACTAGACATTTCTGTTTCTCAGAGACCCGTCTTGGATGGACTCTTCTATGGGGATGAAGAAAATAGGGGGTAGGATCTCCTTTGCCCCCCTTTTCAGCCAGGTTCAGCCTGACGCCTCTCTTCCCAATTTCTCACCCCTTTATTATGAAGGATTTAGCATTCGCACCCCCAGCCTGATCAAAGGGATTTGCGAACTGATGGGGGCTCCACCATTCTCAGGAGGCTGTGGACAGTTAAAACATAGAATTTGGTGGGAGGGTTTTGTTATTATGTGACAATGATAAGAGCTCCAGTTTATGGGAAGTTTACCGTGTCTTAGGCACTTCGTTAAATGCTTTTCTTGGAGACGTTTTTCAATTCCTTGCCCACAAACATGTTAGATGCTTTTATTATTCCCATATTGTTAATGAGGGTGGACTATTTAACTTCCATTGGTGGAGTGTGGGTGTAAATTCCAACTGTCCATCTGTAAAGCCTGGATTCTGAAACCCTATGCTGTATAGCCCTTTGTATACAAATGAGTTTCATATTGTACGTTGGAATCATTACAGACCCAAATAGGTCATTTAATTTTTTTTTGCTATATGTTATATTCATTTACAAGCAAAAATATGTACATCAGGGCAGTATTTTCTAAACTTCCTTCAATGATAGGGCTTACGTGGGGTGCATATTAAGTTAGAGTTGACCAAATTTCTCCCACAGAGAATCTGATTCACTAGGAGCCTGAGTTACTGATGTTTAAAGAGATTATTTTAAGGGGTCACTCCAGATGATTCTTGTCTTTGGGCAAGTTTCAGAAATTCTGTTGACGGGCATCCTTAGTTCTTATTGTGTTTGGAGCCCTTCTGAGGCCTTTATCGTCTCAACAGCTGTCGACTCCCCCCGCAAACTTGACTTTTCTTTTCTCCTGAGCCTTTACTGCTGGGACCCATTTTGAGTTAATTTCTGTATAGGGTATAAATTTCATCCTTTTGCTTATGGAGATCTAATTTTTCCAGCACCATTTGATGATAAGACTATCCTTTCTTCACTGAATTGCTTTTTATTTTTAAAAACTGTTTATTTATTGAGATATAATTTACATATATACTATACAGTTCAGCCATTTAAAGTATATCTAATGGTTTTTGCATATTCACAGCTTTCCAACTATCATCGCACTCCAATTTAGAACCTTTTTGTTATCCCCCAAAGAAGCCCCCTACCCATTAAATGGTCACACCACAGTACCCACTCCCCTGAGCCCTAGACAAACACTACTTTCTTCTCTATAGATTTGCCTATTCTACACATTTCATATAAACGGGGTCAGACTTTGGGACTGGTTTCTTTCTTTTTGCATAATGTTTTCAAGGTTCATGCATGGAGTACCATGTATCAGTATATTTTATTTATCCATTTATAAACTAATGGACATTTGAGTTTCCACTTTTTTGGCTATTTTGAATAATGCTCCTATAAACATTGTTGTACAAGTTTTTGTGTTGATGGACACATTGCTTCCATGTCTTGGCTATTGTAAACAGTGCTACTATGAACATTGGGGTGCATGTGCCTTTTTGTACTTCTTTTTTTTTTTTTTTTTTTTTTTTTTGGGGTACGCGGGCCTCTCACTGCTGCGGCCTCTCCCGTTGCGGAGGACAGGCTCCGGAGCAGGCTCAGTGGCCATGGCTCACGGGCCCAGCCGCTCCGGGGCATGTGGGATCTTCCTGGATCGGGGCATGAACCTGCGTCCCCTGCATCGGCAGGCGGACTCTCAACCACTGCGCCACCAGGGAAGCCCTCAGATATATAAATCATATAATAAATTTTCCCCCATTCTATGGGTTGTCATTTTTACTTTCCTGATGGTATCATTTGCAGGAGAAAAGCTTTTAATTTTGAAGAAGTCTAATTTATCTTTTGTTCTTTTGTCATTTGTGCTTTTGATGTTGTCGCTAAGAAAGCATTGCCTAACCTAAGGTCATAAAGATTTATTCCTTTTTCTTTTATCTTCTGGGAACTTTCTAGTCTCAGCCTTTACCTGTAGGTGTATGATCTGTTTTAAATGATGTTTTGCATGTGGATATCCTTCACTGAGATGATATTGAAACTTTATCGAAATTTGTTGTTCCTATATGTACATATATGTTCTTTTTCTGAATTTTCGATTCTATTTCCTTGATCTGTTTGTCACGATCACCTTATTTTAGTTCCCATAGCTTTAGAAAAAGTCTTGAAATCGGGTAGTATCAGTCATACAACTTTGTTCTTTTTCAAAGTTGTTTTCTCTATTTCATGTCCTTAGCATTTCCATGTAAAATTTGAAATTGACTTGTCAATTTCTGCAAAAATATATTGTTGGTAGTTGGATTGAAATTATATGAGTCTACAGATCAATTTGGGGGAGAATTGACACCTGAACAGTATTTCAACCCATGTACCCAGTATACTTCTCCTTTATTTAGGTCTTTAAAAATTTATCTCAGCAGTCTTTTATAGTTTTCCTTGTATAGGTCTTTCTCATTTTTGGTAGATCTAACACTCAGTAGTTAATATTTTTTATGCTATTGTAAATCATAATTTTTGTTTTAATTTCTGATTGCTTGTTGATAGTATATAGAAATACAGTTGATTTTTGTATATTGATTTTGTATCCCATAAACCTTGCTAAATTCACTTATTGGTTCTAGTAGCTTTGTTGTAGATTCCATCAGATTGTATCTGCATAGATGATCATGTTATTTGTGAGCAAAGACAGTTTTACTACTTTCTTTCCAATGCGGATGGCTTTTATTTCTTTTTCTTAGCATATTGCACTGAGTAGGTCTTCTAATATGATGTTGAATAGAAATGCTGAGAGAGGACATCACTATCTTGCTACTGATCTTAGGGAGAAAATCTTCAGTCTTTCATCATTATGTATGGTATTAGCTGTAGGTTTTTAAAATGAAATTGAAGACATTCCCTTCTATTCCTACTTTGCTGAGAGTTTTTATCAAGAATAGACATAGAATTTTGTCAGTTGCTTTCTCTGCATCTATTGAGATGATCATTTTTTACTATATTAATATGGTGGATTATATTAATTGATTTTTAATATTAACCTACATTTGCATTCATGGGATAAATCCCTCTTTGTCACTGTTCTACGTTTTTAGCGCTGTTTTAACAAAGTGCCACAAACTAAGTGACTTGAAATAGCAGAAATTTGTTCTCTCACAGTCCTAGAGGCTAGGAGTGTAAAATCGAGGTGTCCAAGAGCCATGCTCTCTCTGAAGCCTCTAGAGAGTATCTTTTCTTGCCTCCTACTAGATTCTTGTGGTTGCTGGCAATCTTTAGCATTCTTTGGCTTGTTGATGCATTGCTCCAGGCTTTGCTACAGATTCAGTTGTTTTATAGATATTGAGCCATTTAGTTTATGTATTTCTTCTTGATTAGACTTTGGTTGTTTGTGCCTTTCAAGGACTTTGTTCATTTCATCTTAATGGTTGAATTTGTTGGCATAAAAATAGTTTAGCATTTTCTTATCATCCTTTTAATATCTATAGAATTTAGAGTAATTATTGATATTGGTAATTTGTATCTTTTTTTTAACTGACTAGTCTGGGTAAGGGTATCAATTTAGTTTTCAATTAGTTATCAATTAGTTTTCTTAAGGGACTAGATTTTGGTTACTAGATTTTGGTTACTAGATTGGCTCTATTGTTTTTCTGTTTTCAGTTTCATTGGTTCCGTTCTGATTGTTATTGTTTCATTCCCTCTGCTTTCTTTGTGTTTACTTTGTTTATTTTTTAGTTTCGTAAAATGAAAGCTGAGGTCATTGATGTGAGACCGTATTCTTTTCTGATACATGTGTTTAGTGCTATAAAATTTCCCCTAAGTACTGCTTTATCAGCATACCATACATACATACCATACATTTTGATATTTTGTGTTTCTATTATTTATTTTTTTTGCAGTACGGGGGCCTCTCACTGTTGTGGCTTCTCCCGTTGCGGAGCACAGGCTCCGGACGCGCAGGCTCAGCAGCCACGGCTCACGGGCCCAGCTGCTCCGTGGCATGTGGGATCTTCCCGGACCAGGGCACGAACCTGTGTGCCCTGCATCGGCAGGCAGACTCTCAACCACTGCGCCACCAGGGAAGCCCCTTGTGTTTATATTTTTATTCCATTCAAAATACTTCCTGGGCTTCCCTGGTGGCGCAGTGGTTGAGAGTCCGCCTGCCGATGCGGGGGACGCGGGTTTGTGCCCCGGTCTGGGAGGATCCCGCGTGCCGCGGAGCGGCTGGGCCCGTGAGCCGTGGCCGCTGAGCCTGCGCGTCCGGAGCCTGTCCTCCGCAACGGGAGAGGCCGCGGCAGTGAGAGGCCCGCGTAACGCATAAAAAAAAAAAAAAAAAATACTTCCTAATTTTCCTTTTGATTTATTAGTTGATGCATAGGGTATTTAGAAGTATGTTGTATAGTTTCCAAATATTTGTTGATTTTTAAAGAGATCTGTCAGTTTTTTATTTCTAATTTAATTCCATTTGTTACGAGGACAGCCTTTGTATGACTTGAATCTTTTAAACTATTGAAATGTTTTATTGCTCAGAATGTGGTCTGTCCTGATCAGCATTTCATGTGCACTTGAAAAGTATGAGTATTGCACTATTGTGTGGCATGTTCCACAAATGTTAATTAGATCAAGTTATTTGGAATTATTTTCAAGTCACCTATATTTTTCCTGATCTTTTATTTTTTAAATCAATTGTCAACATACAAGTATTAAAACATCCAACTATAAATGTGGATTTGTCTATTTGTCCTTATAGTTTTATCAGTTTTTCCTTCATGTATTTTAAAAAAATTTTTGTTGGAGTATAGTTGCTTTACAATGTTATGTTAGTTTCTACTGTACAGCAAAGTGAATGAGCTATGCATATACATATATCCCCTCTTTTTTGGATTTCCTTCCCATTTAGATCACCACAGAGCATTGAGTAGAGAGAGTTCCCTGTGCTATACAGTAGGTTCTCATTAGTTATCTATTTTATACATAGTATCAATAGTGTATATATGTCAATCCCAATCTCCCAGTTCATCCCACCCTCCCACCCTTACCCCTTGTTATCCATACGTTTGTTCGCTGCAACTGTGGCTCTATTTCTGCTTTGTAAATAAGATCGTCTATACCAATTTTTTTCAGATTCCACATATATGAGGTAATATATATTTGTTTTTCTCTTTCTGACTCACTTCACTCTGTATGACAGTCTCTAGGTCCATCCATGTCTCTACAAATGACCCAATTTCGTTCCTTTTTAATGGCTGAGTAATATTCTGTTGTATATATGTACCACATCTTCTTTATCCATTCCTCTGTTGATGGGTATTTAGGTTGTTTCTATGTCCTTGATATTGTAAATAGTGCTGCAATGAACATTGGGGTGCATGTGCCTTTTTGAATTACGGTTTTCTCAGGGTATATGTCTAATAGTGGGATTGCTGGGTCATATGGTAGTTCTATTTTTAGTTTTTTAAGGAACCTCCATATGTTCTCCATAGTGGCTGTACCAATTTACATTCCCACCAACAGTGCAAGAGGGTTCCCTTTTCTCCACACCCTCTCCAGCATTTACTGTTTGCAGATTTCTTGATGATAGCCATTCTGACTGGTGTGAGGTGATATCTCATTGCAGTTTTGATTTGCATTTTTCTAATAATTAGTGATGTTGTGTATCTTTTCATGTGTTGATCGGCCATCTATATGTCTTCTTTGGTGAAATGTCTATTTAGGTCTTCGCCCATTTTTTGACTGGGTTGTTTGTTTTTTTGATATTGAGCTCCATGAGCTGTTTGTATATCTTAGAGATTAATCCTTTGTCAGTTGCTTCATTTGCAAATATTTTCTCCCATTCTGAGAGATGTCTTTTTGTCTTGTTTATGGTTTCCTTTGCTGTGCAAAAGATTAAGTTTCATTAGGTCCCATTTGTTTATTTTTGTTTTTATTCTCATTGCTCTAGGAGGTGGGTTAAAAAAGATCTTGCTGCAATTTATGTCAAAGAGTGTTCTGCCTGTGTGCAAATGTGGATTTGTCTATTTGTCCTTATAGTTTTATCCATTTTTCCTTCATGTATTTTGAATCTCTGCTTTCAAGTATCTAAACATTTAGTATTGTTAGGTACCCTTGATGAATTGATCCTCTTTTTCCTGTTGTATTTTGGATAGTTACTGCTGCTATGTCATTGTAGTTTCTTCCGTGATGTCTAACCTGCCATTGAGCCCATTCAATGCATTTTTTAAAATCTCAGATATTGTTTTCATTTCTAGAAGTTTGATTTGAATATTATTAATATTTACCTGTTTATACTTAACTTTTTGGATGTATGGAATACAGTGATAATAATAATTATCCTAATGTCCTTGTCTGCTAATTCTAACGTGTCAGTTATGGATGGTTTCAATTCATTGGTCTGTTTTATCTTATTGGTCCTTGTTTCCTGCTTCTTTTCATGCCTGGTAATTTTTGATTGGATGGCAGTCATCATAAATTTTACCTTTTTGGGTGTTAGATATTGTATACTTATAAATATTTTTGATTTTTACTGTGGGAATCACCTAAGTTACTAGGAAACAGCTGAAGTTTTCAGGTCTTGCTTTTAAGATTTTTTGGTAGGACGGAGCAGTGTTTAGTCTAGGGCTAATTATTCTCCAATACTGGATCAAAACTCTTAAGAGTACTCTAACCAACATTCCATGAATTATGAAGTGTTCCAATCTGGCTGGTGGGAATGGGCATTATTTTTGTCCCTTGTGAGCACTGAGTAGTACTGTTTCCTCTATCCTTTCTGACAGTTTATTCCTTGAGGCAATTTCCTCATACAGATGCACTGATCTGCTGAAACTTGGGAAAGACTTCTGCAAATTTCCAGGTATGATTGTGCAGTTCTCTCCCTCTCTGGAATTCTTTTCTGTGAATGCTAGCCACTCATGTCTACCTGGATTCTCAGCTCCAGCTCCTTAACTCAAGGGATCAGTGAGGCTCTGCCTGGGTTGTCCGTTTCTGCCCTACACCTAGAAATTTTCTCAAGGTAGCAAACTGGGGCAATCATAGGGCTCACCTCATTTGTTTCCTGTCTCTCATGGACAATGAGAGATAGGAAACAATATCCTTTGTTGCCTAATATCCAGTGTCTCAAAACTGTTGTTTTGTATATACTTTGTGTTTTTCTGTTGTTTTTGTCATTAGGGTAAATCTGGTCCCTGTTATTACATTTTGACTGGAAGCAGAAGTCCCCTATGGAAGCAGAGCTTCCATAGCTTCCATCAGATTCACTAAAGAATATGTAACCCTCTTTAAGAGCAAGAACCTCTGTTTTATAGTAATTGTCATATAGTCTTAAATTTTATTTATTTCCCTAAATTTTAGAAATAAATATGCAGATTCCTTCACATATTTCTAAATGTTCTATAAATTTAAATTTTCACTAAATTATAAATACTGACATTTAAAAACATATTTTATGTCACTCTTTTAAATGTATCCAATGGATTCTAAATATCATAGTGTTTGGTACCCAGAATTCTCCATTTAAAAAATGGTGAGTAAGATTTTGTTCAACTGTTGAAAAATGTTACCTCCCTCCTTATGCTCTTAGAATTCACCCTTCCATTCCACTTCTCTCATGAAATGTTGTCCTCATGTAATACATTTTATGCTTAAAATCTTTGTATTGCCCTACTGCATCCAAGGTCACCAAGGCAGCCCCCAAGTTTGATGTTTCACTAAGAAAACTCACAGGTCTCACCATGTTGTCATTTTCACACTTAGGGTTTGTTACAGTGAAAACATTCAAAGCAAAATCTTCAAAGGGAAAAAAATACCACATGTGCTGGAGTCCAGAGGAAACTGAGCTCAAGCTTCCAAGAGTCCTTGCTCAGTGGAATCACAATGGACTTGCTTAGGGACGCTCATTAGTGACTCAGTGCCTATGGTTTTAATTTGGGGCTGGTCATTGTAGGCACCCTTCTTTAGAACATACCGAAATTCCAGATTCCCAGAAGGAAAACAGATATTTAGTATAAACCATCATTTTAGTCCTCCTTTTTTTGTTTTTTTTTTGAAAGCACTTTCTGTGCTCACACACCCATTGAAAATTCTTCCATCACTCCAGGGTTACTTTAGTTTGAATCCCTGCAGATTTAAAGAACATTCCTTCTGCTTCCCAGCAATTCAACTAATTACAGCACTCACGTGTAACCCTCTCTCCTCAGCGTTGCACGGTGGTGGCTATTCTTGTACAGTAAGTCCCCTACAGGCGAACCTTCTAGTTGCAAACTTTCAAAGGTGCGAATGTGTGGTTCATCAACGCCCGGCATGTACTACAGCCTCCTCTTCACTCTAGTTCAACCCACACGTGGGACTTAGCGCTGATATTCACGTTCAACAAAAATATCCAGACTCATACTCACCTATAATTTTAAAGATTTTGGTAAAATTTTGGGAAAATGGAGGAATTCAAAGGGAAAGGAAATCACACATACTTCTGCTGACTTAACTATTCAGTTTCCTCAATTGTAAAATGGGAATAATAGTGCCTACATCAGAGGGCTGTTAGGAGAACTAAATCATAATTTTTATTATTATCCTGGTTCTCTTCTTTCCTCTCCCACCTTCCCTCCTCACCCCCATTCCTCCAAGATTGCTTTCTTGGAGACAGCAAGTTTTTATCCTCCTCTTCAGCTCTCCTTTATGGACATTATGAGGGCAGCCGACACTCATACCACAAGGACTCAGCTCTTCCAAAAAAAACTGTATTCCTAAGAGGAATTCTGGACCAGCTGTCGGGAGAATAACGTTTTGTCCAGCTTGTTGCCCTGAGCATCGATGACCTCCTTTTGTGGGTCTTTAAAGCCACTTCTTTAGGTCTGCCAGTGTGAAGATGGCCTGGTTCTGGGAGGCTGGCCTCTGGATGACAACTTCTGTCTATCTCAAAAACAGGCAGTATGATCGGGAAATGTTACTTTTGGTGATAGATTTGAAGGAAAGCCAGATTTTGTTCATTTTTTTCAGAAACAATGTTGACTCATCTTGGTTCCCCAAGAAATCAGGACAAATATTTGGCACAAAGCAATCATTCAGTGAACATTGAATGAAATTGCTCAGCATTTAGACCAGCCTGTCTTGTTCCCTTCTCAAAACTGATAAAAGGCTAAAGAGCTCCATTAGAATGGAACTCATAAATGGTTTGTTTATTCAACATGAGAGGCAGTGAAGTGTCGTGGTAGGGGTATGGCTCTCTTGCCAAAGTGTTGAAGTTCTAAATCAGACTTCTATGCATACTCTGGGCCTCTGTTTTCTCATCTTTAAAATGGGGATAATTATAATGCTTATTATCTCATAGGTTTATTTTGAGAATTAAATGAGTTACTACACAGAAGGTGTTTAGGACAGTGCCTGCCTGGCACATAGTAAGCCCTCCGTATATGTTAGCTATTGTTACTCTGAACATTTCTCAGTTGAATACCAACCGTCTCTCATACACTAGGCTGGCTGCTGAGGAACATGGAAGTGGATACATCGTCCCAGGCCGTAGAGCATCTGAGCCTTCTCTGGGAGGCTGAGAAGTAGGTAGCAATGAGAAGTAGTGGGATAAAGGCTCGGCTAGAGCTTTTTTTTTTTTTTGCATTACGCAGGCCTCTCACTGTTGTGGCCTCTCCCGTTGCGGAGCACAGGCTCCGGACGCGCAGGCTCAGCAGCCACAGCCGCTCCTAGGCATGTGGGATCTTCCCGGACCGGTGCACGAACCCCTGTCCCCTGCATCGGCAGGCGGACTCTCAACCACTGCGCCACCAGGGAAGCCCTTGGCTAGAGCTTTGCTTAGAGTATCATGAGGGCACAGAGGGAATTTGCAATTAGGTACTGACTCTCCAGAATCAACAAAAGCAGGTGAATTCCCCCCCTCCCCCATCCCCTGCCAGATCTCTTACATTTACAGAAATATTCCATACAGCAGAGGATGACCCAAAAATCGTACTCATTTACCCCAAGTTCGCTTAGTCTTAGCAAATAGTGTAAAATAAAATTTAAAAAACCCATTATTTCCAAAACACTGACCTTGGAGCTGTCAGTAATGTAGAATTTTCGGGGCTACAAAGGAAAAAGTAGAGAATCAAACTCAATCAGCCGTTTATGGAACACTTTTTTCCTAAGGGAAATGGTAGAAATTCCAGTGTGAACAAATAAACGTTCGGGTTAAAAATCAAAGATAACAGCAATATTAACAGCCTGGGCGAGTTGGAGAAACCTTCTCAGGGAAGATTGTATTTGAAGTGGGTCTTGAAGGATAAGTTGGAACATGTCAGGTAGGAAAGCCACTCCAGGAAAAGGGGTGAGCATGTAGTACAGCCTGGAATCATGGGAGATCAGGGTGTCTTGAGGAAATTCCTAGTAGCTCAACTTGGCTGCAATATAGGGATTGTGACAGCAAGGGGTCAGCAACGTTTGGAGATGGAGTATTGAAGACAGGTTGGGAAGGTTGTAGGCATTCTTAAGGAGCTTGAAATGTAATCTAGAAATGATGGGAAGGGTTATAAGAAAGAGAGAGTTGAGCACACTTGCAATTTGGCAACATTGCGCTGGTTGTTGATGGATTGAAATGGCAAAGCGGAAGGTAGTTGCAATGGTCAAAGTGAAGATCCTGAGATGTAGAGCAGGGCGGGTGCTGTGCAGAGGGAGAGACTGTTGAGCCTGATGCCACCAGAGGGTGAAAAGGATGACTCTCTATTGTCGTAAGATGCTGTGGATTGGTACAGGGTATCTTAGTTTCCTAGCGCATTACAGACCTTGCCTGCTGCTGGTGGAGCTTGGTTAGAGCGGTAAATATTATGACTCAATTTTCAGATGAAGAAGCAGTTTCTTTAAGGTGAAGTGACTTGTTCAAGGTCACAGAGCCAATTGGTAGTGGAGCAGGGACAGGAGCAGGTACCTGGAGCCTGACTGCCATGCTTGTTGCCATATGTTCACAGAGAGTTCATCACTGTTCTTTCCTTCTTCATCATCCTGAAAGTTGTGAACCTGAAATCCTAAACCGGGACCACCCAGCGTCTTTAACGTCACTTCGCCTTCCTTCCATGCCCCCTGCCGTCCCGTCTTTCTTCGTTCCTGATCCCTTTTGTAAACCTTGGAACTTACTTTTCAGTTTCTAACGTTCTAGGTCCTCTAGTTTGTGATCACAGAGCCCCTCTACTTTCTGACCTAGTAAGACCCCATACTATCCTTGATACAGGGTCCCGTCTTCATTTTAAGGACCAGGCATGCACCCTGTGTATTCCTTTGATTACTTACTTTTCAAAATCATTCTCTGTGTATCATCGATCCCTTTCCATAACTGTCTACTTTCTCAAAAGCCAAGCCCTATAAAAGTATTAAATTAATGACCACCTTTAAGAGTAATTAAAGGTGGAAGCTTTGTAACAGGTATCCACGTTCCATTGCTCCTAAAAGAGTCTTTCCTCTTTCAGGTCTCCGCCCTTCATTTTTCATTCCTCTAAAATAAATCTCAGGAATCGAGTGATAGATTTTCTCCATTATTGCCACTTGGGCCCCTTTGTCTCCTTCCTTCCTGTTGTTAAGCTACTCAGCTGGTTCCTCAGAGCTTCCCTGTCTGTAAGCAGGTTAGCTCTCACGCCCCTTAGCATTTACTCTTAAAGGTTCTGCTCATTTAACATCAAATGCCAAAAGGAAAGTTAGCTATCATTAAATCCAACCCTTTATAGATGAGAAAATAGACTCCAAGAGTGAAAGGGACCCTCCAAAGACACAGGGGAGGTTTGGTTGTTGGAGGGCGCTGAAACCCAGGCTGCTGCTCTCAGCCTGGGCTTTTCCCACCGTTGGACCCTGGCTTCTGTCTCTACAGAGCATATATTAATTTAAATTAAATGTGACTCTTGGGCAATCATAAGATGTGGAAGGTATAGTTCCTGACTTCACAGGCTGGCTTAGTGACGAGTTTAAAACACATGGCAAGTTAAAGGATGAGGCGAATTTGTCACATGTGAGAACCTGTTGCAGAGGCAGGAATAGACTTAAGTGTGGAAGGTTAGATGACCTTGGAGGAGACTGATCTCAGACCCCAGAATCAGCATGACATGGCTTTGGATCCAAATCTGCTGTTTACCGAATGAGTGAACTTGGCATGTCCTCTAATATCGGTGACCTTCAAGTTGCTCATAGTGTTGAAGAAGTGAAGTAACAGATATCCTGGTACTTAGTCGGTGCTCAATCAGTGGCAGCTGGGAAGGCTTCCTTAGTGGGAAGGATGGAACAGGTGTAAGGTCTGAGTTGTGTTCGCTTATATTCTGTTGAGAGACAGAATCCGCAGGTAGGGCTAAGGGCTGGAATCAGTGGGGCTGAGAAGACATGGGCATAAGGAGGAACCAGGAAGGAGCCCAGCCTGGTTGAAGAAGAGCTTTTGGAAGGGGAGTCATGGAGTGTGGCTGGAAAGATGGGTACAGGCGGGATTAGGGAAGGATTGGAAACTTCCCCCAGAGGAGCTTGAACTTCCATCCATCAATTCATATAACTTTAGAACTGGAGGGGCCCAAGAGACAACCTAGTCCCCAAACTGAGCAGGGATTGTGGTCCCATTTTATTGCTGGGGGCTCTGAGTTTCAGGGAAGTAAAATATTCTGCCTAGTGTCCCTGCCTCTCCCATCCATGGCACCACAGTCCTTTCCAGGAAGCATCGCCTCCCATGGTTATACCTTCTGAGGCATCTGCTTTTTGATAATTTTCATCCCTCTGTCTTCTACACCCTCCTCTGCCTACTGCCATCATCTCCATCAAGACCCGTTCCTCCTCCCATCTCAGTGGCTCACAGCACAGTCCATGCTGGGAGTCATTCCAGTGCTATTTTTCCCTTCCCTTATTCCCTGTGGGACTTGATTTCAGACAGGTCTAAAGCATAGACATGCTGGGGGATGGAGCCCTTTGGAAACGATCTCGGCAATGGGCCGCGGTTCTTACTGGTTCTCTGCATCTGGGGAGAGAACCAGTTAGGGGTAGCCAGAGTCTTTAGGAAAATTGGGGTTGGCCAAAGACATACACTCCGCCCACCACTCCATGGGACTAAGGGGTTCTCATCTGGATCAGACAATCCCGTTGTCAGCAGACCCCACGGTTGGGATCTGAAAGCCCGAGGGGGTGTTTGCCCTTCACTGTGGACAGTCCTGCTGGGGTGCTTGCTCTGTTCAGTGTTCTTACGGTCGGTCGTTCTTGTATCCTTTCCTGAAATGAACGTGGATCCTTTCCCTGTGTCGTCTATTGGTGTCTTTCTGAGGGTCCCCTCTGATGCTTTCTTTCCATCTCCACTCTAACTGCCTTAGTTCTGACTTTCTTCTTCCTCCATCAAATTCTCCTTACTCTGCTCCAAATGGCCTCCCTGCCTCTGTGCTTGTCCCCTCCAGCTTTTTGTCCCCCTTGCAGCCATTGCAGTTAAGTTGAACAAATGTGTCCTGTCCTGTCCATTGTCTCAGCTTCACCTCACAACTCTGGCCACGCTCACCAGGGCCAGACTCTCACCGAGACACACTTTCTCCTGCCTTCAGGCATTTGTTTATGCCACTTCTTCTGCCTAGAACATTCTTCCCTGCTCATTCCCCACCCCCCACTTTTGCTCCATTTTTCTGGTTAACTGCTACTTTTCCATCATGATACAGCTTAAATGTCGTGTCTGGACAGCCGGGCTTACACTCTCCAGACAGGGTGAGTTGCTTCTCCTAAGTGCCGACATCTCTCTGCATTTAATATCCTGTTGACTTGACTGTTTTACTCTCTCTGGGTGGGGACTTCACTGCCGCACATTATGTGCCCAGAGCTGGCATATCGTAGGAACTCCATCAGCAGTGCTGGAATCGGTGAACTTCCTATCAGGTTCTCTGCTGGGCGCTGGGTGTTTCTGACCTTGAAAATGCTCACTGCCAGAAAGCTTATCCTAAAGCACAGCTGACCAGTTGCTTCTCAGCTTAAAGGCTTGCATTGCTGGCACCGTGGAGACCAGGGGGGCATGGAAACGCCCCTAACCCAGCAGGCTGAACGATTCTGCCCCTCCTCTGTGTACTCAGAGCACTTTACACAGGCCTCCACCACAGCGCTCATCCCATTAGCCTTGGACTTTCTATTTTATATTCTTTCTCTGACCAGACCCTGAATTTTCTCTGGGTTCCTCTTGCTTAGCACAGGGCTTAGAACTGAGTGGGTGCGAAACGAATGTTTGTGTGATTAAATTTTCAAAGAGCCAAAGGGAGAGGAAGGGGAAAAAGCATCTACGTACTCCTGTTATGGATTGAATGTTTATGTCCTCCCAAAATGCATGTATTGAAACTCTACCCACCCCTATGGATGGTATTAGGTGGTGGGACCTTTGGGAGGTGCTGAAGATTAGATGAGGTTATGAGGGTGAAGATCCCACAATGGGATTAGCGCCCTTATAAATGTTATACAGGGGGCTTGCGTCCTCTTTGCGTTCTCTGTCATATAAGGACACAGTGAGAAGTGGGCAGTCTGTTGGCAGAGGCCTGAGATCCTCTGGTTCTAACAAGCTCCCAGGGGATGCTGCTATTGCTGGTCCATGGACCAGACTTTGAGTAGCAAAGCACTGGAAGGTGATGGGAAGCACTGACAAATCTGAAGAAGGAGAGTGACTTGTGACTGACCCCCTAGCAGGTATTCAGAAAATGTTAAATGAATAAGAATGTTAAAGTATATGAACAATGCTTAATTAAAGTTGACTTTATTTCACACAGAGAAAAGAATTGGGAAGTCTGTGACCTGAAAAGGGGTTCTCACCAGAGCCTGACCATGAGGGCACGCTGATCTAGCCTCCAGAACTATGAGAAATGAATTCCTGTTGTTTATAAGCCACCCAGGCTATGGTGTTTTTTGTTATAGCACCTGAGCTGATTAAAACACCACCTCTCAAATCTGTCACCTGAAAGGGAAAGAAATGAGGAAGATGGTGGCCCTTGGAGCTCTTGTCAGATCTCTCTGCTGACTTCATGTTATAATCCACTCTGTGAGCACCAGGGGATGGGAGCACCACTTCATGGGCTTTTCATGGAGGAATGTTCTGGAACTCTGCTAAGGTGCTGCTGCTGTTGGGGTGCCAGTTTCCTGGAACAAGGCAGGAAGCTGGTGGGATGCCCTGGGCTAGGCTTAGGGGGGATGCCTGAGGGAGGAAGGGTCCTTCCTGAGGGGCAGAGAGGGTGAAAAGGAGTTGTTCTACCACCTGAAGTTAAAGAAGACCAGAGAATAAAAATGTTTAATTAGTAATTTCAAGTCTGCCACCAGTGCAATGAAGACGGTTTTCTCCCAACTTGCGTCCGTGGACATCTAAGATGTATGGGAATTCAGGCAGACAGCCAGATTGTTTTTTAAAAAAAAAAGAGCAAGGGTTTCACTGTCGGACAATCTAGGTTCAGAAGCATCTCTGAGAGGAGTTTAACACAAATGCAACTCTCTATCTGCCTCAAGGTCAGTTACCTAATGACTTAACGCCATCTGTAAAATGGGACTAATGATAACTACCTCCTAGGGCGGCTCTGAGGATTAAATACAATGAACAATGTCAAGACTTACTATAGTGTCTATCATAGAGGACGTGTTCGATAAAAGGAAGATTCATCCTGTCTAATGAGGGTTTCAGAGTTCTTATATTAAACAAATAAACATCAATCTTCGGGACAATGTAAATCCCTAGTCTAATGAGCTGGATAGACTAAAAGATCAGGGTTCCTTGCACTTGGCTGATGTGATCCCTCAGTGTGTAACACTTGGAAGTTCGTGCTGATCTCAAGCTTAGATTTGCATTACTAGTATAATTTAGACATGGGAGAACAAGTCCATCATGCCTTTCCAAGGGACGTCCAGGAGATAAAGCGCTGCAACTGCAAAGTCCCATGGGGGTTGGCGATGGTGGGAGGGTGGGGAGTAGTAGAACACGGCTTTGGCTGTACCAAGAGGCTTTAAGGCAGGAAAGGACTAGAGGAAGTGGTATGGCTTGTGCCATCTCTGGATCACTCCCGGCCACATCTGCTCTACTCTACAGCCAAATGGGAAACATTTTCCTCCCTATTTCCTTTCCTCTGTTCTCTGCCAGTAGGCAAACTGGGGGATAAAACTCAAATTTGCTGATGGATACAAAATGGTACAAATCTGTCTGACATAGAATTGGACTCAAGATCGTGACCTGCAGACTGTAGGTGGAGCATTCTTTCTTAGCTAGGTTGAAGCTGAGTCCTTCCCGGTACAGTAGACAACAGTCAAAAATAAACTTCCTTTCTGCAAGCCCTCAGGGACCTTAGGCAGGAAGAAGAGGAGTTGCTTCTTCAAGTACTATAGAAACAAAGCTTCTAAAACTCTCCCTGCTTGATGAAGTTAATGACAACTCAAAGACATTGTATTCCAGAACTGCGTTTGCATATTCACCAGGACAGTAATTAAAGGAGCAATATCTTTTCTCTTCCTTTTTTTTCATGTAGGAAACCCAAGTCAGGTGTCACCTTCCTAGGAAGACCTTCCCTGATCCTGCGCCCCTCACCCTCCACCACCCAGCCTCGGGCTAGGTGTGCCACCCTGTCCTCCAAGTCACACCCTGCTCCGTCTTACCTCTGTCTTAGAGCCTACCACGTGGTGCTGTAATCACCTCTTACCTGCCATAGTCCCGGCTAGAGTAAGAGTCCCCCCAGGCAGGGCAAGGTTTCATTCTTCTTCCATAACTTCATAGAAGGTGAACTCGTATCTCCGAAAGTCACCCAGACCTGGGTTCAAGTCCTAGCTCTGTCAGTGACTAGCTGTGTGACCTGGTGCTTGGAGCCCGGTTTTGTCAATGGTTCAATGGAGAGAATGATACTGAGTTTGCAGAGTTGCGGTGAGAATTAAATGAGATACTGTATCTGAAGCGCTTGCACTCTATGTGATTTATAGTAGGGGATCAGAAGCTTTTTTTAGTTGAATGAATCGATAATTCACCCTCACCGCTGCCTGGAGAAATAGGAGATTTGTAGAGCAGCAAGGCTCCCCCCTTGGGACTTGGTAAAATGGCTTCTACAGTCTGTTTGCTGTGCTTGCAAAGGAGCACACACGGTGCCTTCTCAAACTGTATTTGAAAATAGTTTACATCCAGTTACAGGACAGGTAAAGTCTGGAATGTCACCTCATAGTGGCTATAATTAATAACACAGTACTGTATACTTGAAAGTTGAGTAGATCTTAAAATTTCTTACCATATACACAAAAAAGGGCGCCATGTGAGGTAATGGATATGTTAACTAACCTTATTGTGATAATCGTTTTGCAATATACACATGTATCAAGACATCATGTTGAACATCTTGTGTCTATTACATAATGTTGCATGTTAATTGTATCTCAATAAAGCGGGAAAAAATTAAGAAAAAAGAAGATAGCTTACTTTGAGGCTACTCTTGGGATATTTGAAATATTAATTTAAGAAAGTAGAAGGGATTATATGAGAGACATAGTGAGTAAGAAAAGTAAATTCCTAAGAATCTGAACACCTAGGTTTAAATTCCGACTTTGACATTTTGTGAGTTTGGGGAAATCACACCCCATATTGGAGGCGCAGTTTCCACAGATGTTAAATGGAGTTGAGGATCATTAATTAATTAACTAATGAATGAATGAATAATTACATGAAGATATCTTGAGCATTTACTATGTGTAAGGAACCACACTGATTACTGGGGGATAGGAGGATGCATTAGTAAATCTAGATTACCCTGAATATTTTCTGCCAAATAATTAGATTCTATAATTCTATGACTTCTCTAGGTTGACATTGCAGTGGAATTCTGTAGCTCTTAGGAACAGTAGCTAATTTTATAGCAGATACACTCATTATTTGCCACTGAAGAATGTTTCTAGACGCTAACGTGAAAATATACATTAAATTGCTAAGAAATTATATTGTTAGTAGCTCTTTCAGCTCTCCTCATGTGTGGAATTAAGGAAATAAAGTGTCTCTTTGATACAAGCATAGTGAGGCTTGTTACAAGCGTATCTGGAGGCCCTTCATTCTGAAGGTTTTGGTGAGCCATTGAGAGTCTGGTTAGGACCATGACTGGAAGCTCTGCTGTAGAGCGATTCATGTGATAACTTACGCATTCGCTCCCAAGTTTGGAGGGCGAGAGCCTGGTGAATATGCTAATAGCCTCATGCCAAGGATGGGTAAGGAGGAAATGCCGTGTGCATCAACCATCATAAAACCAGTAAGGAGACCCACCTTGGAGTTCCTTTTGCTGGGCTTGGTGTATCCAAGCTTTGCTTTGCTTTGCTCTGAGGTCCCGGCTCTGTGTTTTCACAGTAGTAGAAGCTAGGTCTTTACCATTCATTATTGGGCTTGAGATTCCAAAGAAAAGGACCATATCTCTAAGCACACTTTCAGCATAAATGGAAATCATTTCCCCCTTTAGATTCAGACTCAGCTGCCATGAGTTGAGCCCCTGCTCTCTGCTTGGGCAGGGCCTGACCAGACTGTGTCATCCCTTCCATCCTCTGGTTCTCAGTTTCGCTGTGTGTCAGTAGAAGGTTTGGACTCCAGCTCTGACTTTCCACATTTCCTCATGGGAACTGGGACTCAGGGTCCCTTAGGGATGGCTGGCTATTTCCAAACAATGGGAAAAAAAAACAGTTCTAGGTGGGGCGGCAAAGTCATCTTGGTTTTTGCTTCAATTCTCTGAGAAACTTTTGGAAAAATCACCTCCTCTTTCTGGGCCTCAGTTTCTATATGGTAAGGTAAGGGGTTTGCAAGATAATTTGATATTCAGTGGTTTAGGGTCTGGGATATCTGAGAAGCTGCTGGAAAGGTTTCCAACTAGTCTGAGAGGAATAGCAATCTCGCCAACTGCAGTGGCCATTGCAGCCCATCTGCAACCCGGTAGAGGGTCTTTCCTCTTTTCTCTGTGGATATTATGTTTGCATATCAAAGGTTAAGTAGAGAAAGCAGAGGCCAGAATAAGCAAGAATGAGCTGGAGATGCTAGATCCACAGTCTGATAACAATCTGTGACTGAAAATAGGAGACCAAGTCCTAAGACAAAACCATCAGAAAATCTCCACAATCAGATAACCTGTCGTTATGACAATTGAGTTTAAAGTCTCTCGGTTGAGCATAGTCATCTGTGGGAGTGGGATGAATAGCAATCACCCTGCTTTCTGGGCTCTGGGAAGTATTTTGAGCCGGTCAGCGAACCACCCATCTGCTCACCCATCTCATTCCTGAAAAGCGCATCTGCGAGAAAGCCCAGGGCTGAAGGCCAGGAGAGATGTGTTTGAAGCTTCCAGGTTCCTTTGCCCACTTAGGTGACGATCAGCAATTGCTATAAAGAGCTCCCCCGTTCTTCCTGGGAGTAGCCATGCTTGAAGGAGCAAATGCTTTTTGAAGCTTGCAGAGGACCTCATGTAAATGTCCTGCTGAAATTGACCTGCTGTGCACCCTCCCTGCACTGCTCTGGGGGAAAGGATGCTTGCTGCCCTCCAAGAGCCCTCTCAGGCCTTTAGGCAAACACAGGCCATTTGGAATTTCCACAGATGCATGGATTGTCATGGAGAATGTAGCCAGCTGCTAAATGGGGTATGAGTCTTCCCTGCCTTTCACTTGGCCATTTACTGCGTCCATGAATGTTTTATTGGATGCTTCCTATGTGACAAATACTGCCCTTCTCCACTCATTCCCCATCCCTATTAGAATGTAAATTCCAGGAGAGCAAATATTTCGTCAGTCTTGTTTGTGGGTGAGTATCCAGTGTCTATAAAAATGCCTGGCGCATAGGAGACGGTTATACATATTTAGACGGACTGGTCTAGGGGCTGGAGATACTGAAATCGGTCGAGGATTTCTCCCTCTCTTGATGAGCTTCCCATAGGGTGAGGGAGTCAACACAGGCAGACATTTATTGCAGGGTGGTAAGTTGTGGCATGGAGGTATGTGTGTGGGAAGGGTGAGAATTCTAGCCCTTCCAGGGAGTTTTAGACTTTCCCCAGGTACTGTGTTCAGTTCTGGGCACCCTTCATCAGGAGCAGCCTTGACCATTCAGAGCAGGTTCCGAGACAGTGCCCTGTCTCTGGAGGGCTGCAGAAGGCACTGTGTTGAAGGCAGAGAAAGAAAACCCCGGTGGAAGTGAGCCCTGCCTCAAACCTGACCAGCTGGTGAGCAGAGCAGGGTTGACAGCTCTGTCCAGCAGATGGAACCAGGGACAATTGCTGGCAGCATCAGGGAAGCACGTCTTTTTTCAGTATCAGCGAGGTCTTTCTAGCAATCAGATCTCTAAGGCAGCAAGTTACCTTTTACTGGAGTTTTGAGCAACAGCTGGCGGTGTGGAAGGAGGGATTCATGCCCTCCAGAGGATGGAGCTTGATCAGAGATCGCAGACTCAGTTCCCGGCACACGCGTTCTGTGGGGCGATGCCCTGTTACTGCAGAGGGACCAGAGGCTGAAGGGCAGGCCCACCCTCCAGTGTGTATTAGACTAAGATTTCATTTGAGCCAAAGAGTCTCCTGATTTTTTTCTTTTTAATTACTAAGCCAGATATCTGATGCATAGTAAAGCTAACTTTAATCTAGACCATTTTAGCATTTTACATTGGCTTCTAGAATGTTGACATAATCTTTGAAAGTGATTCTTAACCTTGTGGGAATCTTTGACCTACTTTAAATGTCACAGAAACTGTTACCTAGGAAAATTCACATATATCCTTACAACAGAATGCTGTGTGTGGGAAGGCACTGAGAACCGTTTTCCATGAAGCCCATTGAAGAATCTTTCTTCAGCCTCTGGACCTCAGGGTAAGATTCCCTGGTTTGGTCTCATCCTAAACCTTGCAGATGGAGAGATGGAAACCAGGAGGCAGCATTGAGGGGTGGGGGGAGGAAAGTCCACAGGACCTGGAGTCAGAGTTTTTAATTCAGGTCCTGGTTCTGCTTTTCAGGGATGTGCTCTTGGGTGCTTTGGAATACTGAAGAGAAGTTGTACACAGTAGACAATGAGAGAATGATTTAAATATTTCAAGAATGACTTTTCGAATCTTTCTGAAATAGAGACAGGAAGAGATAAGTGATAAAACAGACAACAGAAGCAGAGATGTCGAAACTGGATGGATGACAAGCCAGAAAGGGGAGCAGATGCCACATGTACAGAACAGAAACCCAACTGTCAGGGTCCAACAGCTCGTATGGAAACTACCAGCTCATGGCCAAGCCAGGGTAGCGTGGAAGGTCCATGGTAAGGTCCTGGTCCTCAGGGCACCCAACAGTTACACCCAATCCTTGCAGGACTCCTAGACTTCTCCCCTCACATTATTATGGGATGCTCTGTACCTACAGTGAGGAAGAGAAACCGTGTCTGCTTAGAATAGGGGCTAGAGGTGTTAGGGCAATGGTGAGCCCGGTGGGGTGGGTGTCACGATACCTGCCATTGACAGTGGAAGGCGAGACCTGGAAGGTTTTGTCTAGAGGCTGCTCTGTTTTCTTGGTTATGCCGAGCTGAGAAGCTTCCACTGAACAACAATTTCTTAATCTCTACTTCACTCCAATGGCTTGAGAAGTGATGATTGCCTGGAAAAGGGTCTCCGAGTTAACAGGGTAGCACATTTAAATGCTATGGACCTTAATGTCTTTGTTCATATAATGCAGATAAAATCACAATTGCATTGCTTACGTTGTATTGAAACGTTAAAGATGGTTATTTGCGTGCAATTACTTTGTAATCTGAGTGTTAAGTGTGGGGATTTTCCTGTCTTGTGTAGGTTGTGTGGCCAGGCGGTGGCCAGGACAGCGGCAGCATAGAGTCTGGTGTTCTTAATACTTTACATGTAAATCACAGTTGAGCTTCTAGAGGAATATCTTGCCATTCGTTCTCTGCATACTATTTATGTCGGATGTTGCATGGAGAATGCGAGATCTCATTTTGAATGAAACTGATCAGGTTTCAGATTTCTGACACCCATTAGCAGACCAACTGTTGTGAAGTCATTTAATTTCTCTTAACCACAGTTTCCTCCTGGGCATAAGATTCCCAGCTTCAAAGAGAAATGTCCTCCCCTCCCTGCCCCATGTATACCACGTGAACCCCCAGAGAAGGGGGCTTGCTCAGCCACCACCTCCATGCCTTTTTTTTTTTTTTTTAATAAATTTATTTACTTTTGGCTGCGTTGGGTCTTCATTGCTGCGTCCGGGCTTTCTCTAGTTGTGGTGAGCGGGGGCTACTCTTTGTTGCGGTGCGCGGGCTTCTCATTGCAGTGGCTTCTCTTGTTGCGGAACATGGGCTCTAGGCGCACGGGCTCAGTAGTTGTGGCGCACGGGCTTAGTTGCTCCGCGGCATGTGGGATCTTCCCGGACCAGGGCTCGAACCCGTGTCCCCTGCATTGGCAGGCGGATTCTTAACCACTGTGCCACCAGGGAAGTCCGCTGCCTGTTGTTTTGTTACCTTTTCCGTCCTTTCTTTTTTTGTTGTTTTTAGTGCTAAGCCTGCTCTGTATTAGGGTTTGTCTATTGCTAGTAGCTTTTTCTCAGAAGTTAGTTTATGTGTTTCATAATATTTAATTATGGTTCTTTGCCCATAGCATTAAGACGTATTTGCTGATAGTCTCTTGGAATTGCATTCCTAGTTTCTCTGGAAGATATTCTCCCCAGCAGAACTCTCCTTCCTCATCTGCAGGGCTGCCCACGCTCCTTGGACACTGGTTGTGGCCCTGGCCTGTCAGTGGCCTGGGAATCCATTTCTCATCAAAGATCAGCTCTTTCGTAGCAGGTTTCACTCAGGTACTGTCTTTTCTTCTTTCCTTGTCTCTCTCCAGCATGTCCCTCCCCGCCCACCCACTGCCCCAATCACAACTTTGCATCTGCCCCAAAGGTCTTGGTAAAGATGAGAGCAAAGAAAGAACGTGGACGCGTTGGTCTCATCAGGTTGATGGCCAGTATCACTGAGTCCTGGTGTGGTCTCAGATGGCTTTAAGACGAGGTGAGCTGCTGTCTCCATAGTCCTCCTCCCTCATGTTTTGTGCGGAATGGACCGATATTTCACCTGAGGCAGAGTCTTTCTTTGTCCTGCCCCACATTGGCCCTTATAGGGAAGGTAGAGAAAACTGGCTTAGATATGAACACACTCTAATCTCCAGTTCACTGATAAATCCAACTGTAATTGCAATTTCTGTGTCTTTACTTCTCCATTCTTATTCCCCCGAAACTCAAGGATAAAAATATCCAAGTAAGATTTCGGTTGGCATTGTGTCAGTTTGTACCAGTGGGATTTTATTTATCTTTACAGGAAGAGTACAGAAAGCCTTCAGCCTCTCACCTAAAAGATTCCATAATTCTGCTGTGGTTTTTTTCTGCTCAGTGTTTATTTTGGTGAGGGTGTCTCACATTTATTTTTGGTGTAGTTGTGTATGTGCTGACTTACACATTATACATAGATTTTAAAAAATTTATTTTATTGAAGTCTAGTTGATTTACAATGTTGTGTTAGTTTCTGCTGTACAGCAAAGTGATCCACCTATACAAATACATATATATTCTTTTTCATATTCTTTTCCATTATGGTTTATCACAGGATATTGAATAGAGTTCCCTGTGCTATGGAGCAGGACCTTGCTGTTTATCCACTCTCTATATAATAGTTTGCATCTGCTAATCCCAAACTCCCAGTCCATCCCTCGTCCACATCCCCTCCCCCTTGGCAACCACAAGTCTGTTTTAATTCTTCTGATTGTTTTAGGAGAAACAACCTGGATATATTTCCAGGCTGGGATTATCTGGAGATGGCTTGGGAGATTAGATAGATGCTGTGGCCACACATTCATTTGTACTTTTATGTTATGATGAGGTTGCGTTGGCCAATGGTTTACTGAGGACACACTCCCACTTGGTGCCCTGCTCCAGATGGGGACCCAAGGGAGGGGAAGAGAGAATTCTAGCAGCAGAAGCAGAAGCAGAAGCATATGGGCATGATGAAGAGCCTGGAGCAGACAGACCAGAAAGATCTGTGCCTGGACACATGCAAGAGCCTCTGTAGAAAGCTCTGAAATAGCCAGGAGACACATTGCCGGCAAGTAGGATGGTGGGGCTTAAGTTGTTATAATGGGCATTTAAACACGGTACTGCTCAAAGGGGGAGGATTGCTGGCATAAAAGATGTATACAGCTGCCCAGGAAAACTATAACAGTATACACAATGAGCCCATATTATCTTTCATTCATAAGTATAATTGGAAAACTAAGGATAATCAGATTTGAGGCAAACCCAACAGCATGAAAAAAGACCAAGATGAACAGCAGAGCAAATTCAGGGTGCACAAGACACTTAAAAACACTTAAAACACTATTTATTATTTTAAAATTTGAGAGCATATTGTATCAATATAATCCCGAAAGGTCAATATAAAAGAGTGAGCAGTCAGCAAATAAAAACTAGATATGGGAAATTTAAAAATATGATGCTGAATTCAAAATTTAAGCCAATGGGTGGCTTAAATAATAACATCAACACAACTAACTGATCATAAAGATAAAGTCTAGGACGTTGAGTAACAGACAGAGGTCGAAAACAGGAGAAGCAAATAAACATGAAGGATAAGTCCAGGGGTTCAACATCCATCCAACTGCAATTCTAGAAGGGGAAAACAAAAATAGTGCAGGAAATGAAGCAGTCAGAGAAAAAATAGGAAGATCATTTTCTGAGCTGAGAAGTTGAATCTTCACCTGGAACAGTGCACTGAGGGCCGAGACGGATTAATCGAAAAAGATAAATCCTGGATTAATGAAAAATATATATTTCACAAATCCTAGGCTAGAAAGAGAATCTCTTGGGCTCCAAGAGAGCAAAATACGTGTTATCAACAAAGAAACATAGACTGTTTTCATTAGCAGCTTTAGGGGCAATAAATATAGAGCATTGTTTTTACAATTCTGAGAGAAGATGGTTTGAATCTAAAATTCTATCTGGATGAACCATTAGTCAGGTTACAGCCAAAATAAAACACTTGTAGACATATATCAGAGTTTACTTCTCACATATTCTACACAGAAAAAAAATTGCTTTAGGAGATATTTTAGCAGAGTAAAAAAGGAATCCGTGAAAGAGGATGATATAGGATATAAAAAAGAGGGCACTAGGGCACAGCCTGAGTGAATGAAAAAAGTCACAAAGAAATGAAAAGAGGTTTCATTAGACTTCGTTGCTTGGAAAATTCTCTTTTGTACAACACAAGACTTTGTTTTCTTTATAGGTCTAATTGTATTACTTTGTTCTTTCTATTTTTGAATTAACTTATAGACTCAGTACGGAAGACTTAACAGAAGTTAGAGGAGGGTCTACCTATCAAAAACCTTGGCAAAGTATAGATAACGCTTAGCTAGTGTTAAAGTCTTTAAACAGGGGGCCCTTAGGTGGGGGCGGGTCTAATGCCTTGTAGTTTACAGAGCGAATCAAAACTCAATCCAGAGTCCACGCGCTGGAATCTGAGGAAGTGAAACTGAAGGACAACCAATCACAAACAGCCAAGGTGGCTCTCCTAAATAAGCAACTGAGAGAGCTGTAGCCAATCAAATAATTTCCTTGCTTTGCTTCAGTGTCTCCTCTATAAAAATCTCTTCCCCAGCTCCTGTCATTGGGGTGATCCTAATCACTTCTGGTTTGGTGCTGCCCTGTTTGGATGCATGTTTGCTCAAACTCTCCAACATTTTAATGTGCCTCAGTTTACCTTTTAACACTAATAAAAGCAAAGAGGAAGGGGGGATATTGAGGTTTGTATAAATGTGCTAATTTCTTTATGTGCTGTTCCTAGTGGCTGCCGATGAGGCGTGGGGCTAGGTATTAGGAAAGTGGGGTCAGTTTCACTTTCTCATATCCCTCTGATAACATAAACACTATTTTAAAACAAAACCATCCAACCTTGCCTTTTGTAAAATCCCAGGCTGGTGAAGTCTGCTAGATCCCGGGGTTTAAGTTTCCCCAGCTACCTCATTATTTATAATCAAAGCACTTTATGTCTCTCCCATATTGTAACCCTCAGAAACCAGCCTGTTTTTGTTTCGTTTTTCCCAGCAAAGAGAAAAACCCACAAGTCAGACCTCGCCTTAGAATGATTTTCCTTCCCCATGGATACATTCACGGCTTTTTAAAAGTGAAATACTTTTATTTCTAGTAGCTAAAATTCAAGATGAAAGGCCAGTTACAGGATTTCTGATATTGGGATGAAAATAACTGCAAAGCAACCCTGTGTAATTAAGGAGATTATCATAAACATGGCAGTGTTGGGAAAACAACTCATGTATCAAGGTTACTTCTTACTGAATTCGCACCAACTCTGCTCACCTTGGACAGGCTTCAGGAAATAATGCTCACCCCAGTTTTGCTGGGGCCCTCCCACACAAGCAAGATCACTCATTTTTTTTTAAAAAAGAGGGTCATTTATTCAGGATGCCAGAAGAAAAAAGAGGAATTAGCAAACTAATGAGTTATCTGTGTACTTTGCATACAGACTAGAAGATTCATCTTTGTTGACTGCTTGTTTAATGTTATAGTTAATGATTAAGTTACCTTGTCGCCCTGGACCATCCGTCATTTTATTGAACTCTGGGGTTTATGTTTTGTACTTTTTCCTCCACTTTTAAAGGTGGTTGCTTATCTTGGTTTAAGGTTGATTTTGGATAAAAGAAGCCTAGATGGTTATTGAGAAAACTGTTGATGTTTGAGGGATAAATTTCCACACAAAATATTTTTGTTCCTTATGGTTTCAATGAAGGCATCTGTTTTTTAAAAAAATTTTATTGAAATATAGTTTCGTGTTTTTTTAACATCTTTATTGGAGTATAATTGCTTTACAATGGTGTGTGAGTTTCTGCTGTATGACAAAGTGAATCAGCTATACGTATACATATATCCCCGTATCCCCTCCCTCTTGCATCTCCCTCCCACCCTCCCTATCCCACCCCTCTAGGTGGTCACAAAGCATGAGCTGATCTCCCTGTGCTATGCGGCTGCTTCCCACTAGCTATTTTACATTTGGTAGTGTACATATAAGTCCATGCCACTCTCTCACTTTGTCCCAGCTTACCCTTCCCCCTCCCCATGTCCCCAAGTCCATTCTCTACGTCTGCGTCTTTATTCCTGTTGATTTACAATGTTGTGTTAGTTTCAGATGTACAGCAAAGTGATTCAGTTGTACATAATATAAATACATATATTCCTTTTTTACGTTCTCTTCCATTATAGGTTATTACAAGATACTGAATATAGTTCCTTGTGCTATACAGTAGGTCCTTGTTGTCTATTTTATATATGGTAGTATGCGTATTTTAATCCCAAACTCCTAATTTATCCCTTCCCCTCTTCCCGCTTGGTAACCACAAGTCTGTTTTCTCTAACTTATTTACAAAACAGAAATAGACTCACATAGAAAGGCATCTGCTGATTAAGGGGGGAAAGGTAGAGTGAAAGAGCATTGGTTTGGAAATCAGACGTGAGTCCCAGCCTTGCCAGTTAGCACCGTGGGTTAGGGTGTAAGTAATTTAGCCTCTTTGGGCCTCAGTTTCCCCCTGTGTAAAATGAGGGAATTGTAGTCGAAGGCCTCAAAAAACTGCTCCAGCTTACACATTTTTATAATTGCATATGATCAGCCAGGAATAAAGCTATTTTTTAGTAACATGTTTCTTTTGACCAAAAAAAGAAAAAGAAAAAAATAGCTTGCAAGTAGCTACCTGCCTTAACAATCTTCAGTGGAATATTAGTTCGATGTCTACAATATATCTCCAATCTCAACTAAACATGCCTTTTTTCACGATCAGAAGTCACTATAGAAACCGCATTGACAGGGCCTATTGTAAGGAGCCTTGAACACTTTGAGGGCTTTGGAAGACACTGACAGAAAAGGGGGTGGAGGAATAAACAATGGCTTTTGTTGTAACTGCCTTCCCTTTCAGCAGTCTGGCCACAGCCTCAGCATCATTTAAAAGTACCAAGCGTTCCTGCAGTTTCTTTCCCATGGATTAGGGATTCTGTTCAGGAAATAGCATTCAGGAACTAGTTGATGCTCTGGTCATGTTGATGCCTTTAATAGTATGCAAACTTGGGTGAGTCATATAAACGCCCTGCTTCGGTTTGGTCTTTGAAAATAAAGGCAAAGAGAAACAAACCAGGCAAAGCAGGAGCTGGAATACTGGGGTTTTTCTACCTCCCCAGCTCAGTCACCAACCAGCTGGGTGTCTCAATGTCCTCATCTGTACAACAAGTTAGATGCCATCAGAGCAATCATTTAAAAAAACATGTACCAAATCCCACCGTCTGGGGAGCCCTGATACAAGAAGCAGAGGAAAGTGGAGCTCCCGTAGGTGGGTCACGAGTGGGGGACCCTGGACTTCTGCCTGTCATTCTTGTTCCTTTCCTGGTCCCTAGGAGGCACTCTTGGGGCCTTTTGGAGGAGCTAGGAGCACAGTTTGACATCTCAGTCTGGAAAGCTCTTCCAGGCCAGCCCCAGAAAAGGCATTGATAGGGAGGGGGTAAAAGAGTTAGCATGAAAGGCCGGGTTCCTGGATGGTTTTACCCAGTAAGCCCTGAGATGCAACTGGAGTGGCCTCAGGGACCCTGGCTCTTCAGATGTTCCCCTGCCGGGCTCCTGCAGGCAGGAAGCCAAAGCAATTCTGCTGTAAGGGGATACATGTAATCCTAAAACACCTCCCGTTCTGCGAAACTGCACTGCACAGCCCGGGCAGGTCACTCAGCCTTGTTACCTACCATACCACCAGGAAAAACCCCAAGCATCATAGTAAAGAGACTGACACATTAAAACACGAGAACAGAAACCGGGTTCAATTTCTAGTAAATAAGGAAATACTACAGGAAAGGCAGAACTGTGCTCTAAAGAAAGGTGGAGGGGCCTCACGGAAGGGGTATTAGGAAGGGGCGGGGCTGCCTCGTGCGGGAGACAACAATATAGCACACGTAGATCCGGCAGAATCGTGCAGGGAGCAGTTGCGCTACGGGCCACGTGGTGAAGCGGCACTTAGTAGAGAAAGTGGGTGTGGGCGTGGTGTTGAGTACTGGATTTTTCTACGGCTCTCTGCACACAGCTGTGCAGTGTATTTTCTGTTCAAAAGCTGTGTTTTCTTTTTTTGTAGCACAAGATATTGCCATGCTGGGCAAAGATCGCTGTGACTCGTGATTTCTGCACCATCTTGCTATCATTCCCAATTTACCAATTGCATATGAGCAAATTTGTGTTACACAGTGGTGTGCTGTAGCAGAAAACCCGGGACTGTGGTGTCCATCTGTCTCCATTAGGCCGCCCCAGAATCGATGATGGATGGGAGACAAGACGGCTGCCTGTCTACTTCTGGTCCTTTAAGCCCAGCAAACCCACCCACACATCCTTCCCTTGCACTTGTGAAAAAGAAACTGCAAACTTCAAGAGTTGCTTGGATGATGAATTGCTCAAGACCACCAAGCCAGTTCCCCTGGCATCTCCCTGGATCCAGGCTCCTGACTCTTTTTCCTACTTCAGTTTCATCTCTGGTTACCTTGGATTTATCAACTGTCCCGGTCTGGTGTTGGGGATCCTAGTTCCCTAATATTCTTGTTAGTATCCATTCATTCGTTCATGTATTCTTCTGGTCTATTGGCTTCAGCATCTCAAGCATCATTGCTATGGATTAAGAACTCCTCGCACCAGCCACTGATTTCACAGAAACCCCGTTCCAGGACGGAGGCAACTTTCTTCTTGGTCTCTGTTGGAAAGGCGTAAATATTCAGTTAGCAGTGGAGCTCATGAGACTTAGAGAGAAAATTGTTTACCTTCCTCTCCCTACTCCTTGTCCTGGTTTCTCCAGGTGCTATTTTGCGATGTAAAAAAAACTGTGATGTCTACTATGAAGGGTCAGGATTAGAAAAGCAATATTTCTGCAGGTGAGTGGTCAGTAATGTGATCCATTGCTCTTTGAAATGTGTTGTTAGGTGTCCAAGGTCAGAGCCTGGCCAGATGTCCTATGCTGACACATATAAAATATTCAGGTTTACTGTCCATTCAGGCATTGTTGGCAAGAACCACACATGGGCTTCTGGTGACAACAGGTTTTTTTTTTTTTTTTTTTTTGCGGTACACGGGCCTCTCAGTGTTGTGGCCTCTCCCTTTGCGGAGCACAGGCTCCGAACCCGCAGGCTCAGCGGCCATGGGGATATTCAACTATCCACCCCATCCTCCCTCACGGCTATTCCCCCATCCAGGCAATGTGCTCACAGGCAGACTTCTTACATTTCCCCGCAGCTGCTTCTCCGGTGGTTTACCCACAAAGCCTTTGTCTTCTGGGGGCTCCTGCCTCCTCCAGGAAGTCCTCTTGGTGAGGTCTTTTCAAGATGGTGCAACTTGGGCATTGGAAAATCTGTCCCCTTACCCCTCCTCCAGTGAAACTGCAGATCGTTCCCACTGAAGACATTCCCGCTCCAATTTCTTGTCTGCAGGGCAGCTCCAGTCAACCTCTCACCTCCAGACTTTTCTAGGAGAGACTCAGGCACCAGACTCTGTACGCCACCTAGCTTCAGGGGTCAGAAGCCCAAGAATGCTTTTTACCAAGTTCCTCTCCAATAGTAGCTCAGGATGAAGCTGTAAATTTCTGCAGCTCAGCAAACATCCAACTCTGGGGTGACCCTAATGTCAAAACGTAAATCCACTGAAGCTTTGCCTCTTTCAGCTTTCAGACAGGGGTGGGGAGAAACTCCCCCATGGGAAGGAGAGGCATAATGCCACAGCGCTCTTGGTTGACAATTCTCTTCAAAGAAAGTTTGTCTCAGATCAACGTCCTTTGAATTTCTCATCTTTTTTTTTTTTTTTTCTTTCTGGTATAAGGTAGAAGTGCAAGACAAGGAGACGAGGTGAGGGGTATAGAACTGATTTTGCTGTCTCTTGGCAGGACCTACAAGGATAGCCCAAGTCTTCTCTTTAAAACGTGTGGGTGTTTGTCATCTATTTTTTTTTGTTCCAACATTGGAACTTCAGCAGAAACTCAAAACCAAAGAAAAGTCCCATTTAATATCTGCTCTACAAATAACTGGACAATCAAAATTTCATTTTAACTTTAAATCCCTGTCATCATAGGGAAAACTGCTGACCTTGGGAATGTCCGTGAATACATTAGTGTGTCATCCTGACGTGTGTAATATTAACAGATCTAGATCTAGACCGGTCGTTCTCAAGTCTTAGAGGATGTAAGAATCGCTGCAGGAGGCGGTTACAGTGGATCCTCTTTGGAGTCGTACTCAGGTATTCCGATGCAGTAGGTCTGGGGCAGGACCTGGGAATCTGCATTCTAAATTAACATTCCCCTCCCCTCCTGGATTCTGGAGTAGCTAGTCCCTGGACCACAACTTGGAAAAACAGCACTCCAGGTAACTCAGGCACTCTCTAGTCCATGCTGGAGGTGGAGGGCAGATTAGTCTAATCCCAGACTGATGACAAAGGGCAGACCAAGTGAAAGCCCTGACCCTTATAAAGTTCTCCTCCCAGGGCAGGCTCTTCCAGGTCTCTACTGTGCTCCAGAGCCTTTAAGGTCACCTAGAGCTTGGTTACCAATGAGTCCCCAAGTTCTGTCCAGAGCATGGGAGCTGTGGGCCGCTCCCACCCTTACCTTGGGCTGAATCTCTGCCCTCTGAGAGGACAGTAGTGGTGTGAGCAGGGCATGGTGCACCTACCATGACTGAGATTCCAGCCCTGTCTCTTCCGCATCCAAGATCCCGCTCATTTCTGGCAGAGGCTGTGGTTTCCCTTTGCTCCTTGCCGACTCCGAGAGGATTTCTGAACTTTCCTGCTTTGGGTTTTGCAGTTAATGTCATGGTGAAATGCATGGCCTTTCAAACACCAACCTGGCTACTCCTTAATCTACACGGGGTTTCCGCTCAGGTAAAAATCAATAAAGAAACATTTGAGTGCCAAAGGTACTACTCATAAAAATGATGGCTTATTACATATACTAGAATGAGGAGCATACTAATATTTCATTTAAACTATATATTAATTTTATATATATTATCTTATATGAAAAAGCATTATTATTTTTGTCTCCTTTCTACACAAACCTCTCCCCAAGTGTGACATACGCTTCTAACAAAGTATATTTAACTCCTATATATTTTTTTCTACTGTGAAGAGCTTTTTGCTTGCCTGCTATGTGCTCTGAGAGGTGATACGCTTAGAAATAAGAGTAATCATCCTGAGATTCCAGTCATTATATATTCATAAGACTTGCATTTGAAATCAAAGGCAGGGGGTTGTGCCATTAGGCCTTCATGACAAACCCTAGGGAGATTCTCAAATCAGAATAAGAAAATAGAAGAGGTTATTCAGAGAAAAAAAGAACCCGCTCATTTGTATGTTTCTGAAATAGCAAAATATTATTAGGAAGATGCTAATCACCTATAGAACTAACATGTAGCAAGCTAAGAAATCGACAAATTAACAAGACAAAGGGAAAATGAAGTGGAAAATAGTAAATGAAAAGGTAAAGAAAGGAATAATTCTTAGACAAAATACCATGTGGAATAAATCCATAATATCTCTTATTAATAATAAAGTTTTCTCTGTAATTCCTTCAGATCAAAACCAACAACGACAAAAAACCTAATGAAAAATGGGCAAAGGACTTGAAGAGACATTTCCCCAAAAGATATACAAATGGCCAATAAGCACATGAAGAGATGCTCAACATTGCCATTCATTAGGGAAATGCAAATCAAAATCACAATGGATGGAGGAATGAGGAGTTAATGTTTAAGGGGTACAGAGTTTCACATGGGAAGGATAAAAAGTTCTGGAGAAGGATATGCTGCTTGTTGCATAACAATGGGACTGTACTTAATGCCATAGACCTGTGCATTTAAAATGGTAAATTTTATATTACGTGTATTTTACCACAGTAAGAAAAAAAGAATGATAAGCTCTCTCTTACTGAGCACTTATTATACGCCAGGAACTATTATATGCATTTTCTCTTATCTACACAACTACCACCTGGAATGTATCCCCAAATTTCATCCTCCAGGACAGAGCCAATGTCGATAGACGGTCATTAGTGGAGCCTATATTGGAACCAAGGTCATTCTCCCTTCAATCAAAGCTCTTTTTAGTTGGCCTCCCCTCTTGGCTGTTTGAAAAGTCTTGCAGGGGTGCAGCACTTTCTAGGGAGGCCTAGAGCATGGCGGGTGCTGGCTGGGTGACGAGCCGTGGAGGGTACGGGCCTCTGGAGCCTCCATGGGAGGAGGTGTGCGATCTCTCTTCATCTGACCAGGACTCCATTTTCCCAAGTGCAACGCTATGACTTCTGGTATGACTTCTGACTACTAAGGAGTTAATTAAAAATGCAGAATTCTCTCTCCATCACACTCTTCCTAGAAATATGAATTTAGTACTCCTGGGAGATGTTTAAGCAGACTGAAGTTTCAGACTCATGGCGTTAGAGACAATTCAGGCTTTCCAGGACAGACGTGACAAGGAGAAGCAGCCATTAAACAGGCAAAGGGTGAGTGGACTCTTCCAAGTGAACAACATTCTAAGGGTATATGTTCCCATGGAAAACATGATCCAAAGAGCGAGTTGAAAATTTTAGTGAATAAATTTCATTCCCTTCCACTGTACTTAATTTAGCTTAATTTAACTCTTCTAAATATGACAGAGTGGAGTAAGACACAGTTCTTGCCCTCTTGTGGTTCACAGTCTGTTACGAAGATAAGGACATGTGCAACTAGCCGTGTGATAACTGTAGCACGAATAAAGTTACATGGGGATCACCAAGCCGGAAGTGATTAAAGCATGTGGGTGGGGCTGCAGAAAGCATTTCATTGAAACAGTGACGTTGAAGATGAAAATAATTTTGTCACATGGGAAAGGGGAAAATTCCATTCCAGAAAGAGGGAGATGCGTGAGCCGAAAGGCACCATGTGCTTTGGGGTATGTTCTAAACTTTTAAATAATCATAATCTACAGTTACGAGCATATTTTATAGTTTAAAAAAATAAGGCTAAATGAGATGATTTTATTAATAATTGGCAAAGCAGGAGTTGCTAGCCTCGTTTTGTCATGGCAAATACTAAGACGAAGAACTGAGTTCTAGGGTTTGTGAATCTTTTTAGTTGAGAAATTTCTACAGTAATATCTCTCTAACGTGGGGGAAAGACTGGGGGACAGTGGCAAGAGTTCTCTTTGGAGAGGTGTTCATGAGATGATCTTTGTGAGAACGCTGTATATTGAAAAGCAGAGTAAAAATAGGAGTGATTATTATCAGTACGTAATTACTATAAACTTTGTGAGTACCTTAGCAGTGTTTCCTGACCCGCCTGACCCCATGCGCCAGGCTCTGAGTTTGAAAGTTGATCTTTGTAAAAATTCTTTTAGGAACATACCTTTCATTTCATGAAGCCATGGCAAAGTGTGGGTCACTGTAGAAATTCTCTTACTCATATGAATGTCACACTTGTCTCTCCAATTTAAACTGTCAGTCTCTGAGTAGGCAACTTTCAGGTAGGTGGTAGGGAATTCTAGATTAAAATAATTCAGATTAAGGTGGAAAGCGCTGAAAAGACCTAACTCTCTTTTAGGATGTATTTACATTGTGGAAGTATTACACATGAATCAAATCAAAATGCACCTTTCATTGGAGAAATAATTACATGCGGGGAAAGTGGGGATTTTGAGAAAAGATATCCCTCGAATTCTCTGAACTAGGTACAGAAAAATGAAGTGAGGACTTCAGTGCCTTTGCCTAAAATGTCCCATCACCGCTGAAGTTACTCTGTCTTTACATAAGAAATGAAAACTAAAGTTCTCAGATGGTCATTTTTCTGGTTAAAAGGAAACCTCTGGGACTGGCCTTTTCAGATGACATGGGGACATTATGATATACGAAAAAACAAGGAGCCTGAGGGGATACCGCTGGAGCATCTCAGCTCCACTGGGAATAGCATTTTGGATTTACCTTAAATTTGCTCAGTTTTCAATGTCAATGTCTGATAAATTAATGCACGCTGGGAAGGCTTTTGCATATATCCGGAGAGGAGATTTAGCAGGCAGGCCTGTGGCTCCGCAGATTCCACTGTGAGGCATTTGCAGTAAAAGGAATATAAAATAACTTCTTTCTGGTGATTTATTCCGAAGCAGAATTTCAAATGAACACCAAGGAGTCCATTACATATGCCCGAATATATGTTGGGAGATGTCAAAATCTCTTACATCTTCTCAATGGCAATAATCTGCATGTAGTGTTGTCTGAAAGTTCCAAAGAAGGTCCCTGGAAAAAGTTTATTTGACTGTGTTCTTTCTTAGATTGACTTTAGTTTGTATCATTCAAAATCTCTTTACCCTTAAATTTCAAAATTGTTACACCCTCCACATTTCTATGCAGAATTTTAGGACGATGGGAAGGGAGGTGTGTCATTACCATGGCAGATGCATTATGGGTGAGGTCCTTTAGAGAGAGCTGTCTGAATGTGGCATGTCGAAATGATCGCATATGCAAGGAAAAGGTCCAGGCAAGGGAGGTAAAGTAGAATAAAGAGGATCTAGTAGCGTCTTTCTCCCAACATCCACCTTCTTAAATTACTGTAAAACTTCTCTGTTCCCAGTCTTCTTTTTCCCCAAACTAGTCTCCACACAGTTGCAGGAAAGAGTTTTCCAAAACACGTAAATCTAATTAGGCGTTCCCATTTGTCCCCCTTCTCAGCGCAGGTGGACCATGGGGCAGCAGGGCACCTACCCCTTCCCTAAGCTTTGCTTCTTCTCACTCCTCAGAATGCTGCTTTGCTGGGGGATGCGGGAGCAGGTCCGTTCGTTGCTGGTTTCTAAGCCTCTCCATCTCTTTCAAACCATGAGCCTTGGCCTTTGCCGTTTCCTCTGTACTGGAATGTCTTTCTTGTCCTTGTTCAATAGATAAATCTCTACCCTTTCTTTCAGGCTCTGATGTAGGGTTTCCCATGGCAGAGTATGGACCTTGTTTATCTGGTTCACCATAGGAGTGCTGAGGGCAGGACTGGTACCTCTTCTAGAGCAAAGACTAGAGGAAGATGAGTTGGATGAATGGAGAGGCACCTCTGCTGAGAGCCCCGCCTGCCACATGAGACCTCTTTGCTTCCGCTGCACTTTGTACAAACGCCGTTAGCACTTACCACCCACTACTGCCGTGGTCTGTTCACGGCTCTGCTCCCCATAGACTGAGAGTTATTAAAAGGAAGGAGTAGGGCTTCCCTGGTGGCGCAGTGGTTGAGAGTCCGCCTGCCGATGCAGGGGACACGGGTTCGTGTCCCGGTCCGGGAAGATCCCACATGCCGCGGAGCGGCTGGGCCCATGAGCCGTGGCCGCTGAGCCTGCGCGTCCGGAGCCTGTGCTCCGCAACGGGAGAGGCCACAATAGTGAGAGGCCCGCGTACCGCAAAAAAAACAAAAAAAAGTAAGGAAGGACCAGTAATATGTATCTATTTCCAGTGCCTCGCATAGACTTTGGCCCAGGATTGACTTCCAGTGATGAATGAATGCATGAGAAAATGAACTAACGCTTTTACCAAAGATGATTAGTAGATAAAACAGTGAGGACGGTTATAATTGATCTTTTTCAGCTTCCTTTGAGTAACTAGCTCCTTTGCCAATCATTTTTCCAAAAACTTGCTGTCTCCCCAACAGGGTTTCCTCTGCACTCTGGACTTCTCCTGATTCCTCTAGTTCACCTTTGTCAAAACTAAAATGATCTCAGATCTAGTCCTACTGCCTTATTTTACAGATGGGAAAACCAATACCAAGCAGAGGAAAGTGATCGACTCAGTTACACAGGGTAAATAAGAGGACCCATAGCAGACCCTAACTCCCCCACCCATAGCCTGGGGCCTTCTTCATCACCTTCCTTGTAGTCTTTGCTTTCCAGTAACTGAGGTCCTGCAGGGGTCAGACTCCCCAGATTGGTAAAATACCCAGAGGTACCTTTAGTTGAATATGCTCCATCTCCAAGGTAGCATCTTCATTTTAATAGGGACCTTCCATTTTTTTAACACACAGTTGCCTACCTGGTCTCCTGGTGTGTAGCAGATGGTCAATAAATGTTCTTTGAACGTGAATAATGGCGGGCTAGAAGGTTGAGATTTGAAAAAGCCTGTGGGGGAAGATTTTGGTGAAGAAGCAACCACACTTGTCATTAAAGCAAAGACGAGATACACAAAATGTACAAGAGCAATTATATTTTGTAGTTTTGTGCGTGAACTTTCCCAGGGTCCCAGCCAAGTACGATGATCGGGAAGGAAGAATTCTGAGGCTTACAAATCACACACACACGTGCACACGCACGCACACACACATTCACGACACGTAACAGCTAGGATAGTCCCTTAAAGTTGGGCTGTCCCTTCCTCTAAGTCTGAACTTGACAGGCACCTCGTGCTTCAGGAGCAACTTCATCTTCCTAGTGGTTGGGAAATGACATCACACCTGCTAGGCTCACAAGCGAGTGAGAGAGACATCACGTCCATTTGCTGAGATAGTGAAGAACCAAAATTCAAACGTTCATTTTTGTCACTTTTAAGTTCATTAACTAAGATTCCACGAGCTTTTGGGTGGGCAGGACGAAAACCATCCTCTCTTGGGGAGAAGATTATGATTTTAAGGAAGTTGTGGAGACCTCCACCCTGAGCTCCAGACTCATGCATACACCTGTGCGCTGTTCATCTCGGCTGGAATGAGCCACGGGAATAGCGCGCTCCACGTGCACAGAATTAACCTCAGCATCTTTCTGGTCAAAGCTTCTTCAGGTTCTGTACTAATGATTCTGGAGACTGGTGCTACCATCTACCCAGCTGCTCTCTGCACTCTCCTTCCTTCTGAATGGTTCTGAGATTTTGGCAGTAATTCCTTTTCCTGCTGCCTCTGCACCATCCCTATTCCTCCTGCCCCGATTCAGGCAAACTTCTCATCAGTCGCCACCCTGCCAACTCTGCCCCTTGACATCTCTCCCATCCGTACCTTTCCCCTGTCCCCACTGGATCACTGAGGAAGCTCACTCCTGGTCCACAGCTTGATCTTGACTCCCTCTAGTCCTGGCTCCCACTGAGGCCATAGTGAGCTCCCTGGTCTCTGTCAGAGCTCTTCAGGGACATCTCATTGCCCTCAGGGTCAAGTGCAGACTTGTTAATACAGCCCAGGAGGCCCTCAGGGATGGGGCTGCAGACTCCTGGTGGCATCAGGCTCTTTGCTCTGTCTTCAAGGTCTGGTCGCTGAGATGACCCTCTTCGCCTTTTTCTGATCCCCTCTGGCCTGCACTAATTTTCACTTAACACCTACCTAATTATCTTTTAAAGACGTGGCTCAAACGAAACATCTCTTGCTCTCTGAACCTTTTGCTGACATCCCCCCTTCGTGTCCTGACTCTGCCAGGTCAGAGTGGGATTATGCACAGAGAACAATACGCCACATTGATTTTTCCCATCTTCCTCCTCCAGGGCACGAATCTTGTTTACATCCTCGTATCACTGCCTCACACAGGGCCTGGCGCAGAGTAGGTGCTCGACAATCTCTTACCGAATGAGTACAGCACAAGGAACTAGGGTATGAGGGGTGGCTGTAACGTTGGTAAGATAATCCCAGGGTAGAGTGCAGTTGGCAATCTAAGACCCACCTTTCAGAGAGGGCAGCCTGCATCCCGTTACTCTGTGGCTGGTTCTGAGGCACTGGAAGTGAGAGTAAGATCACAGAGACTGGGCCACCGTCTCCATTCCCAGAAGGAAAAGGCTGGAACTTGGGTGCAGAAAGCTATAAAATAGGGTTTCATTTGGAAACCTGGGCTGTGTTTGGCCCACATATCTGAGATGTTTGGACGATGCTGTGACGGGTCACTGGGGAGGTAGGCTGTGGAGGTGGAAGGAAGAATCTGAGTCCCTTCACCTGGAGCATGAACTTTCAAATTTATCACATGCCCTCTCTCTTCTACTTACGGAGCTGCCCATCTCCCCAGGTCATATGCGTTTTTGACTGATGACTACTTTTAATACACGTAGTGCTTTAGTGTCAAACAGCTTAGATAGATTGCAAAAGGGAATTCCTTTTCTGGGGTAACCACAGTGCTGCTGCAGGGCATGTGGCTGGAGGGGCAGAACGATGTCCGGGCCCCACTGTCCCCACTGCTTAAGCTTGCATGGCATCCCAGCTTTGATGTTCAGTGTGGCAGGCAGACTCTAAGATGGCCCTTAATGATCTCCGCCTCCTGGTATTCACACGTTGTGAAATTCCCTCTCCTTGACTTGCTTCTAACTAGTAGAGTATGGCAAAGGTGATGGGGTGGCACTTCTGTGACTAGGTTCGAGAAGGTGATAGCTTCCATCATGCTTGTAGACTCTCTCCCTTCTGGCTTGGAGGAAGCAACCTGCCATGTTGGTGAGGCCCACCTGGTGAGGAAATGAGGGTGGCACTCTGGCCAGCAGCCAGTAAGAAATTAAGGCCCTCAGTCCAAAAACCCTCAAGGAACTGAATCCTACCAACAGTCATGTGAGCAAGCTTGGCAGTAGATTCTTCCCCGGTCGAGCCTTCAGATAAGACCCCAGCCAGGGCCAACACTGTGATTGCAACCCCATGAGAAATTGTAAAGCAGAGGAGCCAGCTAAGTTATGCCCAATTTATGACCCACGGCAACTGTGAAATAATAAATGTGTGTTGTTTTAAGCTGGTAAGTCTGAGGTAGTTTGTTATGCAGCAATATATAACTAGTATATTCATTTTACATTTTCCGACCTTTTCTCTGTAGATCACCCGAGGGCCTTCTTGCCCTTGGTCCAGCCAGCACTTGACTTATTTCCAGTAGGAACATGAACGAGCACATGTGTTGTTTCTGGTTTCTAATATTATTCCTGGGGGACAAAGAAGGAAGGTGTTACAATCTGGCCCACCTTACGGACAGGGAGGTGAGAACAGGGCTGAGAACAGAACCGTAAACACTGTGCACGCGATGTACTGTCTGCTTTGCTGGGAAGAAAATAACCTCAGAATCCAAGACTGTGGGCTTGGCCATATCTGAAAACGTGAGGCATCTGTTAAGACAGCAAGGAAGAGCCAGTAAATCATCAGAAGGGCCTAGCAGCAAACCATCACACAGTGGTCCATTTGCTAGGCAAGCTCGCTGTGCCACGTTACGGTAGTTACAGTGAGAAAAGTCACTCTTTGGAGTTGATAAATACTATCCTTGCTGTGTGTATTTTTTTTCTTTTTTTTTACTGAAAGCAATCGAGGCATGATATTTAGCCATGCTACAAAACAGACTGTCAACGGGATATAACTTAGATGCGATATGCTTTATCTTGGTACTGACGAGTGGCTCTCTGATATTTTTTAAAGGGGAAAAAAATCAAAACAATGAAAATTTCCTGTCCAGCTGCAGTACAGTTATTTAAATGCCTTTAAAAATTAACTGAATGTTTTTGCCTTATAAGTTTTGAATCCTAAAGGGTATTTTCCCTATACTTTGCTTTCACAGAATGTTAGTGATGTAATAGGACTTAGAGATCCTCTGATGAAACTTCTCATTTTATAGATAAAGAACCAAGGTCAGAGAGGGGAGCCTGGCTTTTCTTCATATCATAAACGAGGTTAATTCAGGCTTGAAGTCAAGCATTTTGATTTCATCCTTATGACAACCTAAGGGGTACTATCATGATCCCCATTTTACTGATGAAAAGAGGCAAATCTCAGAGAGGTTAAGTAGCTGATGCCATGTCACATAGCTCATAAGAGAGGAACAGAGCCTAGATTCACATGCAACTCTTCCTGACCCCAGAGCCTCAGCCTTTAAACAATTCTAAAAGCCATACTACCTTCCTGCACAGAGCTCCTAACTTTTGTTAAATACGCCTTTCAAAAGACCCAGTTGATAGAAAGACAATAAATTTTTTTCCCACCAGAAACCTTTGTTAATAAGCTGGCTGTCTAGAAATATAGGAAGGAAGGAAATTAAATTCATCTTCTGCACCTGCTTTGTCTCCTTTATTTCCACCCCCAGGGCCAGTCCTCTCATTCACTGGAAACTTCGGCTCTCATCTCACTTTCCAATCTGCATGTATCAGTTAGCTTTTGCTGCATAAAGAAATACCCCACAACTTCATGGCTTAAAACAAAGATCATTGACTAAGGAGTGTGTAAAGGGAAAGAATCCCAGAAGGCGGAGAGTGAAACTTCCCTGACCTTCCATCTCCAGTGTAACCCACAGACTTTTTATAATCCATCTCTTCAACTCAACATGCCCAAAGTGAACACATGATGAGCTCTTTAAAATGTGCACCTTCTGAATCCTTTATCTCAGGGAAGTGTACCATCACCTATCCATTCTCCAAAATCAGAAATCCCAGAGGCATCTGGTCTCCTGTCTCAGCTTCATCTCTCTGTCCTTTCAGAAACAGGCTATGATGTAAAACCTAAAATTCAGACTCACTGTTATGTGGTGCCTTGAGTTCTGGTAAAATCAGGAGGACCTCGAATGGCTTAACCACAAGTTTCCCTCGCTATCCTGTTCTTGCAGAAAAGGTCCCCCAGTAAACAATGCTTCTTATCAAGGGACCGGCCACAGTTCCTGCTTATCCCTGAGTAGCAGGTTTTATCTCCTTGTTAGCCGGCACAATTAGTCAAACAAGCCAATCACGTTCTTTTTCAGGAATAGGGGGCAACTCACCCTATGGGTACTATAAAATCTGTCTCCCACAGCTCCTGCTGATGCGACCTGTTCCCAGTGGTAACCTCCTTAGTGTGTGGTTCCCTCCTCCCCTGGGTTGTGAACATATGTGACATAAAGTGCTGTCCAGCTCACTTGTCCAGTGTCTGGTGTTATGTGTTGGCTTATCCCTTATGACTCTAGGGCAGAAATCCGTCCTTCACTGATGGGGCGAGTAGGAGGTGATAAAACACAGGTCTTTGGAGGCTTTTTTTCCTAAATCCCTCTCATATGCCTGCCCTCTTCTCTGGCTTTCATCACTTTTCATTGAATCATTATAGTAGTTTTCCTAACTGGTCCCCTTTCCTCTGCCTGATGCTTTCACTCCACCATCTATACTGCTGCCAGGGTATCTTTCTAAAATACAAAAATGAACACATTATTTCTTTGCTTTAAGTCCATTAGTGGCTTCCTACACCTCTCAGGGTAGAAATAAAATCCCTTAGTTGAGCTTCCGTAGCTTTTCCTGGTCTGGTCTTGGCTTTCTCTCTGGCCTCATCTCTTAGCACTCCACAACCTTCATGCGTTACCTGTGTTTTCTTTCCTAATCTTTGGGCCTCTCGGATTTCAGGTCAAGGTTCTTTCCTTCTGTACCAGACTCTTATGAGTCCTTGATGACTCACCTCTTGACATGCTCCTCCAGGAAGCCTTCCTTGATCATCTCTCAGTGATTAACAGCATTCTGAACTCTAACCATACCCCATGCTTACCCCAACCACAGCACATACCTATATTCTACTTATCTCTTTGCTTGTCCTTCTTTCCCATTGATAAACTCAAAAGCTGATGGTAGCCTCTGGAATGTAGAAGGCATTCAATACATATCTGTAAATCAATGATAAATGAAAGTTTAAGAACTGCCAGTGCCAATGAGTAGTTTGTTTTCTTTCTCGTGACTGAGGTGCAGCCTCTTACAAATGGATTTTGTAAAAGGTTTAATCTCTTTTTTTCAAGTTTTTTTTGCCCCATCCATTCATGTTCATGTTAACCTGATTTCAGAAGAAACTGTTTAGCACAATTCTATTTTAAGAACATAAATTCATAGGGGCAGGAAATGAGAAATTGCTCATTGAAATGCTCTTGGGAAATTTTAGTCTATGCCTTGTGTTGTTTAAAATAAAATAGCTCCAAACCAGGATATAGAAGAGGAGGCGAAATGAAACCTTGGCCTAGGACTTCCCTGGTAGCACAGTGGTTAAGAATCCGCCTGCCAATGCAGGGCACATGGGTTCGAGCCCTGGTCCAGGAAGATCCCACATGCCACGGAACAACTAAGACAGTGTGCCGCAACTACTGAGCCTGTGCTCTAGAGCCCACGAGCCACAACTACTGAGCCCACGTGCCTCAACTACTGAAGCCCACGTGCCTAGAGCCTGTGCTGTGCAACAAGAGAAGCCACCACAATGAGAAGCCCACACACCGCAATGAAGAGTAGCCCCCGCTCGCCGCAACTAGAGAAAGCCCGTGCACAGCAATGAAGACCCAACGCAGCCAAAAAAATAAATAAATAAATAAAAATAAAATTTTTTAAAAAGAAAAAGAAAATCTTGGTCTATAACATTATCTCAGATAAAAATCCCCTTGTAACAAAGGAACACCATAGGAAATTGACTAAGGGATTTCTTTTTTTTTAAATAAATACAGGGTGAGAAATTTCATAAGTTACCTAGAGAAACATGGGCTGGCAGAGGATGGAGTCCCAGTTTCTGGGTCTAAAGATCTAAACTAGAAAAGCAAGAAGAGGGTTGCCATGCACATGTGTGCCCATCCTTTCTCTACCTTTCTGAGCCACTGGGTCATTTGACATGGGGATGACTTGACGGGGTGTTTTCTTTCTGTCTTTGTTCTGTTTGGTAGATGTGGATGTGGAATGCAGATTTCCCTGATGGGAGGTGTTAGTCCCTTTGAGGTCAGGTAATGATGGATTAAGAGTAAGCGTTATCCTTCCTATGATTAATTCTATCTACTAGTACAGTTTAAGTAAAGAAGAGATTTGAGTTAATTCTTGTTAAAATGGTTTGATAAGTAGCACTTATGGAGGCCCCTTTCTAAAGACTTGAAATAACTGAGTCATTTAATTCACATGCCAACCCTATGTACTGGGTCCTATCATTTTCCCTATTTTGCAGATGGGTAAGTTGAGACTCAGAAAAGTTAAGTAAGTTGTCTAAGACCACACAGCTAAGAAGCTGCCTAGCCAGGATTTGAGCCAGATTGTCTGGCTATGGAATTGGCATCTTTAAACACTACAACTAGGGAAGGAAACTTGATTGAATTCTTACTCGGTGCTAGCTATTGGGATTTAAATCATTTTCTTTAATCTTGACAACAAATAATGGATACTTTACTCTTATTTTATAAGAGAAATCGGGGTCACAGATCATAAGGGAGAGCTGTCAGAGGCAGACCTGGGCTATGATTCCTGGGTAACACACTAACTTAAGACGCTTTTCATCCTGCTGCATGCTGTGTGGGTAAATTAGGAAGGAGTATTGGAATTCTTACTTTCTGATTGTTTACTATCCCCAATACAATTTTGAAGGCTCTTATAATTTTGAAATCCTGCCTTCTCAAATGGCAACAAACAGCCCCATTGAAGACAAATCCAATTAAATTGGCTTGAGAGCCGTAAATTAAAAAGTAGGGGGTAAAATCAGATGTTAAATCCTTGGGCAAAGATCCTAGCCACTATAAATCAGGTCTTGGATTCATTTTGACATCCCAATCATCCACTCCAAATGTCAGCCTCAAATCTTCCCAACGACGAAGCTCAAAATCAAATTAAATCTCGGTGCTGTTGTTCTGCTGTTTGGGCCAATTTCTCTGTCTCTCTGTCTCTCTCTCTCTCTCTCTCTGTCTCTCTGTCTCTGTCTCTCTCTCTCTCTCTCTCTCTCTCTCGTCTCTCAACCACCCCTTCGCTCTCCTGGGCTCAGAGTCAGAAAACCCAGGCTGAGACCTGCCGAGGGGTCTTTGTTCTGAGATGGCAAAACAGGCTTAGATGGAAGGAAACACACTATTCTTTGTGTTCTGGATTCAGAGGCAAGAAGGAAGCTAAGTGGATGCAAACTCCTCACTTTATGAAAGAGTTTGAAGCTCAGAGAAGATAAAGAGCAGCATGGTAGGACCAAAGCACAGGGGAGCTAGATTTGAATTATGGCTCATCTGTACCCAGTGGAGTAACTGAGCAATGGGTCCTCTTAGTACCTCGTTTTCACATTTATAAGGTAGAAATGAAAACAGATTTAAAGGAGATAGCATACCTCATTTTATATATATATAAAACTTTTTTTTTTTTTTTTTTTTTTACTGTTCTAGGTCAGATAGTGAGATTGTGGCGGTCTTGGAACAGGGATTCTGAGCTACTCTCAGTCCTGTTCATTCTTTGCTACTTTTTGCCTTTGCCCACAGCCTATTTAAACAAGCCATTTTCTCTCGGAGAACAGATAAGCACCTATCATTTTTCCATTCTTTTTATGAACCTCAGGTGAAACCCAAGCTCTCACATGCAAATGCGCTAGAACTCTTCCCCTACGCTGACTGCCTGTGGCGACTGTAGTCTCCAGAGCAGCCAGGCCTAAGAAAAGCTCCCAGCATAGTTCTCAGGCAAATGCACCTGTTTTTAATTAGCAGGAACAAAAACACTCCTGCCAGCAACAGGCAAAGCCAGAGAGCCTTGATTTTGGAATAAGTTAACCCTTCTGTGTCTCGCTCCAAAAGGCTGGGAAGAAGCCAGTTCAGTGGGGGCATCTCAACCACCTTCCTTCCCAGCACCTCCTCCCCTTACTCTGTGGGTAATCTCACCACCAGCCGCCCTCTGGAAAAGTGGAAACTTCCTTTATTCCCTCCAACTTAATCCCCTCCCTGGAACGTCATCACCACCATGCGCCGGCCTGGTACATCATTTACAAGCATCCTTGGCAGCATTCTCTCATCTCTTCTCACCACTGCATGTAGGAAGACAGAACTATCCTGTTTCTTACAGCCAAGGAAACCCAGCTCACAGAGGTCATGGGATTCGGGTGGTGCAGAGAGCCAGGAAATGGCAGAGCCGGGATTTGAGCTGAGGAATGAATTCGAATTCCAGGTCCAGTCCCGGTCCACAGTCCTGCGCTCTGAGCCTCTGGTGCCACCTCCATCATTCTACAGCAGGGGTCAACGGTTGATATGCATAACAAGAAGTTGGTTTTGTTCCAGTGCTTTTTGAGGAACGCTCCTCCAGGCTCAGTGGTTCTCAGTTCTAGCTGTGCTTTAGAATCTTGGGGAACTTATAAAAATAGACGGGTCAGACCCCATCCGAGACCAATTATGTAGGAGTCTCTGGGAGTGGGCTCTGCCTCTCATACTTTCTAAAATTCCCTAGGTGGTCCTAATACATAGCCAGGGCTCAGATGAACTCTGATGACCCCTCCAACTCTGCAAAGCTCTGATTTTTGGGGGGAGGGACAGGGGTCCGGGGCTAATTTCGTCTTCAGAGCAGTTGGCAGCCTGGTTGTATAAATACTGTTCCCTTTTGGACTCTGCGTTGGCATATTGCCCTGGTCCCTGAGCTCGTGTTCATCTAATCAATCAGCGTGGAAATTAAGCAGGGTTTATGTTAATTGTCACATACTCTTCTTCTTTCTAGTAAGACTCATGACATTTTCTATCAAGAAGGAACAGCAGGGCAAAGCTTATCTGGGGTGTCTGCCTCTTTTTAAGGTTGTGAAACCTTTGCGAATACAATGAAAGTTGAGCAAACGCTCTCTAGGAAAAGGACATACAAGTGTGTACACACACACACACACACACACACACAATAGAGTTTGCACGTAGCTTAGGGTGAACTCAGGAGCTCTGAGGACAGTGGTTCTCCAGCTTCAGCAAGCGGGTATCAGACTCACCTGGAGGGTCAGAAAAACACAGATTGCCAGGCCCCGCCCCCAGACTTTCTGCCTCAGTAGGTGTAAGTGGAGCCTGAAGTTTTGCATTCCTAACAAGCTTGCAGGTGCCACTGGTGCCGCTGGCTTGGGGAGGACACTTTGAGAACCGATGCCCTCAGACAAAAGCCTCTTTCTTAGACTTACTCCCCTGTATCGTAGGAATGTGTGTTTCTGTACTCAGAGGAGCCACCCAGCAAGCCCAGGGCAGAGCAGGTAATGTCAAGTTCCATCCATTTCAAGGCAACCCAATTCCATTCACCTGACATAAGCCAGGGGATTAAGACATGCTCCCTGCCACTGACTTAAAGATCAGTGAATAATAATCAAGAAAGCCAGAATGTGATCGTTGTCAAAAGAAATTATGAGGATCAAGGAAACATCTTCATAATTTGGGATCAGGTGGAAGCAGGCACTCAGGGAGGGCTGGGGGGAATGACTACATTTGAGTTATGTCTGGAAGGACGCTGGGAAGGTGGGAAAAGAACAACTGGCCATCGAAGGTCAGTATGTCCGCACAGGGCTCACTGCTTCATGTGTTTTTTGCTGTTTATCCCTATCGACATCTCACAACAGCGGGATGATGTTATACCAAATTTACACAAGACGAAATGAGATACTGTGTTCTTTCTGGTATTGTACTGTGTATGGGGAAAATCCTTTATTACTTTGTTCTGGCTTTGTGTTTTTGTGAAAATGTGCCTCATTCATAGAGCCTGTGAAGGACTTTAGTAGGTGCGTTACCAGGGCTCTGATCTTCCAGACAGAAGGCACCGTTCATTAGGTACGCTGTGGGATGGGATGAAATCACGAGGGGACAGCGGGGGACGGACACTGCAACGAGCCGGTCCACCCGGAGACCCCTCCCTCTTGCTAGATGCCAGGAGAGGGAATAAATCCTCTCTACCCCACAGTAGCCAGGGTGCTAGAGGGCCAGGGACCGTAGAAAAGAGACAAAGGAAGCAAATGCCTTTGGCACACTGCTGAGATTTGAATCTCACCAAACAGGAAGTCGAGGCAGGCGTGGAAGCCCACCTCTCAGGAGGTTGAACAAGAAGCCTCTACCTGCGGGATTCCGGTCGACATCACTGGCAGTAGGTTTGGGGGAGGGAGAGGACAGAAAGCAGAATGGAAAAGGGGAACGAGGCCAAGCTCATGACATCTTCCTCTTATCATCAGGACTGAATAATGGGCTTCGTCATCTTGGCTTTGGCAGAAGGAAATGATTCTGTGCCTTTGCTTGGGTTTTTTCTCCTTGTGTCGAGGTCTGAGCCTGGCATCTCAACAGAGGAAAAGTCGAGGAATAATAGAGAAAGCGCCTGAGCCCTGAGAGCCTGGACACCAGGCTGCTTGCTCTGTTCTGCCCCAGATTCGCCTAGTGACTTAGGCCCTGTCCCCTCCGGGGCTTCAGTCCCTTTGAGCTTATATCTGAGCTCCTAGTAACTCCCAAATGCCACGATTCTCTAGGGCAGAGCAAGGTGGCTGGTGTAGGAGTGACAGAGAGTAAAAGTGGGTCTCTAGGCACAGCGTGTGCTTTTGAACTCAGGCTAACCTTGCGGGGTGACTTCCAGTAGCTGAGTCAGTGGATTCACTCGATCAGAAAGAGAACAGACCCTGGTGTCAGTGAGATGTGAGTGTGAATCCTGGCTCTGCAAGTGATTTGATCTCACTTACCTTTTTTTTCTCAGCTGTAAGAGGAAAAGCTCGTAAAACTGAGAAAATCAGCACCTACTGTTTAGAGGTGCTTTTAGGATTAGGTGAACTCAGGAGACACCCGTTGTGCACAGAGCCTGACCGCGTGCCAGGGGCTCAATGAAGGTGGGTGACGGCGACCACTCTGCTTCAAATGAGGACGCTATTTCTGCTGCTCTTAAAACTCCTGCTTCTACGACTACTGGAGTGTCCAGTATGTTCTAGAAATCAACTTAGGGAGCACGAATAAAAGGGTGAGTTAGGGCTTCCCTGGTGGCGCAGTGGTTGAGAGTCCGCCTGCCGATGCAGGGGACACGGGTTCGTGCCCCGGTCTGGGAGGATCCCACATGCCGCGGAGCGGCTGGGCCCGTGAGCCATGGCCGCTGAGCCTGCGCGTCCGGAGCCTGTCCTCCGCAACGGGAGAGGCCACAACAGTGAGAGGCCCGCGTAACGCATAAAAAAAAAAAAAAAAAAAAAAAAAAAAAAAAAAAAAAAAAAAAGGGTGAGTTAGGGGCTTCCCTGGTGGCACAGTGGTTAAGCATCCGCCTGCCAATGCAGGGGACACGGGTTCGAGCCCTGGTCCAGGAAGATCCCACGTGCCGCGGAGCAACTAAGCCCGTGTGCCACAACTGCTGAGCCTGCGCTCTAGAGCCTGTGAACCACAACTGCTGAGCCTGCGCGCCACAACTACTGAAGCCCACACGCCTAGAGCCCGTGCTCCGCAGCAAGAGAAGACACCGCAACGAGAAGCTGCGCACCGAAACGAAGAGTAGCCGCCGCTCGCCACAACTAGAGAAAGCCCGTGCACAGCAATGAAGACCCAGCGCAGCCAAAAATAAATAAGTAAAAAAATAAATTTATTAAAAAAAAAAAGGATGAGTTAGATATCCCCTGCCTGCAGGAAGCTCGCAATCTGCCATCACTGCGCACAACGCATACCTATCAGTGTATACGGGCAGCTGTGACAAAGGCTATAAATAGACCAAAAGGTGCCCTGGGAGTTTAGAGACAGAAGGTGCTTCTTACTGGAGCATCAGACAAGCTTCCTTGGAGACCTTGCCTTTGGGCCTATTGGATTTGGACTTGAGTGACAAAAGCATTCCGGGAGGGGACTGAATTTCTCCTCATCCATCACCATCTATTCACACCCTCCTGAACACACCTGAGTTATGTGTAGTCTGCATTGCTTTCATTAGGGTGAATCTCATCGGAATCTTCCTGGATTTCAAACACTTCGGCCAGGTCACTTTTCCCACAGGGCATTCAATTCACGACACATAAAGGAAGCAGATAAATATGTGAGTGGCATCTATGGATCCTGTTTACTTCTTTTCTGTCTAGGCAATTTGGTGAGTTAATTATTCCCTGAGGAGGAGCCCGCAGAGAGCAAGGCAGGGTCACCCGGAGTTGGGTCTTTGGTCCAGCTCTCCTGAAGCCCCTCGGTGAGCCAGGTGCGTGCTGGGCAGCCTGGGAGCAACGTGTGTCTTCCTGGTTACAGATTTTCTACTCTGGTTGCTTTCGTTTCATAGTTACAGCTCTGCAGCCTTTGCCGATGTATTTTGGAGTCTTTGCTTAGTTCATCTGTCCATTGTCCATTCAACAATCATTTATTGAGAACTCACTAGAGTCATACCATTTAATGGGATGCAGCCCTTGACCTCACAAAGCTCACAGTCTAGAGGAAAAGGAGAAAAACACAAATAATTATAAAACAAGGTGAAAGCAGAGATTGAGCAGTGCCTACATTTCTCTGAGTGTCCAGAATGGGGTGCCTAACCTAGCCTAATGAGGCAGTGGATGCTGGGAGGTCCAGAGGAGGCTCCTGGCAGGTGATAACTTCACCTGGATCGCCTCTTGCCACTTTCCCTCTCACTGCTTTACTGGGCACCCCTGCTCCAGGCTCCTGAGTTAGGCTATACTATGTCTAGCATGCCCCCAGATGTGACTGTGTCATCGTGAGGCAGTCATACCTCTTCTCTGAACCTTGATTTTCTCAGCTGTAAAAAGTCAACGGTGAGCTCCACTGTTGACCACCCTCACCCTGATTTCTTCGAAACTATTATTTTGATCATTATTTTGATCTTATGAAAATAGCTGCATGATTTCTGTACAAATGTGGCATTTTTTTCCCCCTCAAAATGTCTCTTTTCCATCCCAGTGAGATACTGACCCAGGGGATGTTGATATCGACAGTGCAGTTATAGGATTCCTGCTCCCCCTATATTTTTTTCTCTTCTGGATTTCCACTAAATACCAATAATGTGTCCTCCTTCAAAGTAGTAAGAGTCACACCGGAGCAGCTTTTGCTAAAGTGGGAAAGGTTCATTTTCTTACCTGGGGCTTGTCTTCTGAACGCACTTGGCTCTTATCAACATTTTGGGAGAATACTTTGTATGTATTTTTCATTTGTCTTTTCTTTACCGATTTCTGACTTTTATTCCCAATATATTTTTATAAGACTCATTTCAGAAGTCAGAAAGGAGTCTGGCTGTAGGATTTTGAGATTCTGTGACATATTCTGAACATGCCTGTCATCTGCAGGTAGAATTGCTTGTACCGTCATCGAAAGGCTTGACCATCACTAGAAAAGGGCTCACAGAGTATTGTGATGGACGCTTATCTTCTAGAACACCAAGGATGCCAAGGCACTTGGTTTATTCTCTTACTCATTTATTCATACGTTTACTCATTTATCGAGAGCCTTCTTGACACACACGGTTTCACTGGGATTGATCTTTGCCATTGGTTCAAACTGTGGCTTCCCTGCCTTTCTTCTTTTTGCCCAGCTTTTTTTTTTTTGTTTTGCGGTACACGGGCCTCTCACTGTTGTGGCCTCTCCCGCCGTGGAGCACAGGCTCCGGACGCGCAGGCTTAGTGGCCATGGCTATTGGGCCCAGCCGTTCCGTGGCATGTGGGATCCTCCCGGACCGGGGCGTGAACCCGTGTCCCCTGCATCGGCAGACGGACTCTCAACCACTGCGCCACCAGGGAAGCCCTTGCCCAGCTTTTATCACAGTGTCTTGACCATGTGACTGCCTATTCCTTTGGTTCTCTGACATAACATCCCTACCTTACTTATTTCCTCCAGAAGAGCTAATTTGCTCCAATAAGAATTCTGTTTGTTGGTTTTGTTGGGCCTCCTTCCCCTCAGATTTGCTGCTTTGACATCATGCTTGTTTGATTAATTACCTACCAATTCCAACCTGGATTACCCTCCTTATAACCTTCTGGTTCCCTTTCTCCTATATTCCGCCCCTCTCCCCAATTTTCCAGAAGCCTCAGTTTTCTTGTGTTGGTGGTCGTCATTGTAGTTAGTGAGTCAGGGCTCACTGATGGGTGAGATAAAATTCTCAGGTTGACAGGCCAGTAAACAGTGCTTCAGGACATTTTCAAGGTTTGCATAGATATTATCCCACTAATGGGTCTACAGGTACATGGTTTCTCTCTCCCTCTCTCTCCTTCTCCTGCTACTCCCTCTTACAGAAGATACCACATAGAAAATGTGAGAGATGTGAGGGCTTGAAAAAAAAAAAAGAAATTATTGCTGCGTCAATCAAGCACTCCCCATCTACAGCAGGAAGAAAAAAACCCTGAGATTCAGAAAGATTGGGGAAACAGCCTCACGGTTGAGAGTCTGGGTGAATCAAGAGCTTAGCAGTGCTCTTACTCCGGGGAGGGAGTCGCCATGAGAACACAGTCATCTCCCCACTCTGGTATTTCCCCCACATGCCCCTGCAGTTCCCAGCATCCCCTTTGCTTGGCAGTGTCCCAAGGGCCACAACCACATGTGGACCATCTTGCAGCACATTTAGTCTTCTGAGGGTCGATGTCTTCAGAAGACGTACTGAAGAAGGAGAGAACTCTGATCTGATTCCTGGTGGAAACACACCTTGTGAGGGCTCTGAGCTGTCTATTTTAAAATGATGAATTAACTTTAATGAGTATTTCCTCACTAGATTTCTATCCCTATTAAGTATTTTGCAAGATTTTTATTACTTGTTCAGGATCTAAGTTATTTCCTCTCATTTTTCTTGCAAAGGATGGGTTCAATATTTCAGCTGTTCTCATTTATTGTTAATTCTCTTTTCCTACTCATTTATTAGAAGACCCATTCTTCTCTGTGGTTTATCTATTTCTTCCCTAAAGTGTTTATAAAACCCTCTCTAGCTCTTCTACCACTTAAAATATTACCCATCCTTTTTTTTACTACCTGAATCTTTCTGGTTTGGCCTTTAGCTGAGGAATAATCAGAGTCTCCCTTTTATTCTGATACTTTTTCATTACTAAACTTCTTTAAACTCATAATTTTCCAGCTCTCTCTGCTAAAGCTGTAATGAGAGTTTCCGTTTTCACTCAGGCTGATTGGGATGGAGCTGCAATTCCATTTAATTCAATGGCGCAAACGTTTATTGAGTGCCTACTAACTAACGCATGCAAAGTGCCTGGCACAGTGTCAGGCACACAGAGAACTCTCAATATATGCCTGTATGGTTATTTTTATTTCCAGGCACTGTGCCTGTTGACCCTAGGTTACAAAGATGGACAAGAAATAATCAGTGTTTCTGCTTAAAACCTGTCAATGACTTTCTGTCACCTCCACGACAAGTTCAAGTCCTTCAGATGGAACCCAAGGCTGTCACTACTTTGATCCCTATCTTTCTCTTGACCTCTAGCATCAGTTACAACCTCCATTGCCAAATGTAATGGCAAACTTGGCATGGAGATTCAGATCTTTAAGACTTTGCCAATGGTTAGTATGGAGTATGGAATGCCTTCTTTCCATATCCTCAGTCTTACACTACTTCCTCTCAAAGTGTTCTTCTGATATTTGCTTTTTCTCCAAAGTTCTTCTTTTCTTTTTCTGTGCTGCTTTCTAAACCTTATGTATACTTTTGTTATTATTATACTATGTTGTGACTGTTTAAAACTTTCCCTATCTACTAGATTTCGTGCTCCTCGAGAATAGCACTTTACCTTATTCAGATCTATATCCCCCAGTTCCTAATTTACCATTCAGAAAATTTTGTCAGATTAATGATAATACTCGGCATAATTCAAGTTATTATTTTAGAAGTAATGATGAACCTAGAAGAGGAGGGATTATTTATAGATGCAGAGATTCGGGAAGATTTCCTGAAAGACATGGGATTTATAACCAAACTATGAAGTACAGATATAATTTCAGGGGTGAAACCTCATGGGATACAGCATACCAGATAGAGGGACCACCTATACGAAAAAAGGCAAAAGTGGTAATTTTTTTGTGGGGAGGGGGGAAGGACCATAGTAAGCCTTTTGGTGTGACCAAATCAGACATGTTTAGTGGGAAAGGGATGGTATCATTCCCACCTTTATTCCTTCCACAAATATTTGTTGGGTCTCCTATGTATCTTGAAACAGAAGGGTGGAAAGGTAGGATGGATCATGCAGGGCCTCTTGAGTATTAGGCTGAAAAGTCCCAAGGACTGGGGAAGGAAGAAACTGAGAAAATGAGTGGGAGGTTGTCTTTTCTGAAGAATTGGCTGTGGGTCACTTTATAGAGTCAACATTTCCCTATTAACTCGAGCTTGAGGCAGGCTCAGCTTTTGGGGAAGAAGGGGAGGATATAACTGAAATATTGCCTCCAGACCCTCATTTCCATGTTCCGTCTCTACATTTTAGGGTGCCCTTTTATTCTGGTGTTATGTCTCCCTCCCCTTTTATAACCTGATCTCCTGGAACATGTAGCAGTAGTCACCGATATCTTGGTGAGGATTCTACCCACTCTCTCCTTTTAAACCAGATCCTTACTTTATAGGAGCAAACACTTTGCTCCCAGGAAGCAGTCAGCAGGTGAGAGAGACACAGATTTGTGGGGGTATCCCTTTTTCCAGGCTGCTCTAGGTGGCCTCTTTCCCAGAGCAACATTTACCTGATACCTGGGGCTGCAAAAAACAAAACAAAACAAAACAAAAAACTGATGTGATCCTGCTTCTTAAAGGGTCTGGAAGAACGAGCAGAAGAATTTTGAAAACAGCAATCACACATACAATTCCAAGTTAAATTGGTTATGATCACATAAATGCACATTCACTTTTAAAATACTGGGTGGTAAAATCAGCAATATTTCCATTGGAAGCTCCTTAATGGACCATCAACTCAGTTGCTCGTTAAAGGGGCGTGGAAAAGAGTCTACCTGAAGAGACTACGGGCGCTGAGCCTGACAACATTCTAAATAGCAGCGGCTGCAGGTATGCCAGCCACAAATGTAACTCTTCTGGATTTTATTTAATCAAGATCTGAGCCGTTAATCTGGACTAAGGAATTATGTATTTATTCAGTCAGTTGACATTTAATGAATCTGTTGTGTATGCATGACCCTGAGCTACTGTTAATCGGGGCCATCAGCCATCTAGACTTTGCAGAGGACCCAAGGCCGCTCTGGATAAATCTCTGGTTCCCACCTCTTGGATGTACGCTGTTGCCTGGGACTGGTTTACCACAGAATGTGGAGGAAATAACGTTCTCAGCCTTTGAGTCCAGGCATTAAGAAGGCCTGAAGAGCTCCTGTTTCCTCCCTCTTGGAATATATATTTTTTGGAAGCACTGAGCTGCCAGGTGAGAAGTCCACCTACCCTGCTGGAGAGACCACATAGGCAGGAGAGGCACCAAGACCACCTGAACAGGGAGAGAGGCCCACTTGTCCCAGTTTCCCAGGTAACTCCCATTAGCCACCATGTGGCTGAAGGCACGTGACACCCATAGGACTTCCAAGATGAGTTCAAACTACAGAACCATGAGATAAACAATACAGTCGATGCTCTCAATTGCTAACTTTTACAGTGGTTTATTATGCAGTCATAGAAAAGCAGAACAGCCCTTCTAGTCTGGACCCCTTTTTCTCTGCTTCTGCTACTTAATGGTTTTACTGGCATAATTTCTTAAAAGGATCTATTTCGTAATGACCATCCATGGGAGACTGATTTCTTAACACCTCCTGAGTTTTACTGGGAAAAACTACCCAGTGTCTCTCTAGAAACAGTAACACTGTTTTTCTGTTTGTTTGTTTTTTCTTTTACCTTTTCTTAACAAGGGAAAAAAGACTTTACATTTCTCGAGGATCTGTAGGCATATGTTGGCATTTAACATGAATTATCTGTTTGAATTCTCACGGCATCAATAAAAGTGTAGTCCTTATTTATCAGTAGTGTACAGATGGGAGAACTGAGGAGAAGTTAATTAAATGATCACTGACTCCGTAGGCAATGGAGTGGCCTTTTAGACTAGGTAATTCTGATTCTAAATCCAGAACATATTTCATCAGATCAAAACTGATATGGGACCTTTGCACAGACACCTGGGACCTTCCCTCAGCACTGCTCGCCATCCGGATCTGGTGCGAGCAGGGAAGTGTCCAGCATGGAGCGTTGGGATGTGCTGTGAAAGGCATATAACCCCCAGTATTGTCCAGGAGCTGAACTTTCACCGGAACAATGGAGCCTCAAGGGATTCCTCCTCACTCTCAAAGCTCAAAATCTGATTTTTATTATCTCTCAATCTATTTTGATTTATTTTATTGTAGTTGATTTACAATATTATATTAGTTTCAAGTGTACAACATAGTGATTCAATATTTTTATAGATTACATACCATACAGAGTTAATAAAAATATTATCGACTATATTCCCTGTGCTGTGACTTGTTTTGTAACTGACAGTTTGTACCTCCTAATCCACTTTACCTGGTTCACCCATGCTCCCCCCCTCCTCCCCTCTGGCAGCCACTAGTTTGGTCACTGTATCTGTGAGGAATTTTTCTGTTTGGTTATATTTGTTTTTTTGTTTTTTTGGATGCCACACATACATGAAAACATACAGTATTTGTCTTTGACTAATTTCACTTTACATAATACCCTCTAGGTCCATCCATGTTGTCACTAATGGCAAGGCTTCATTCCTTTATGTGGCTGAGTAATATTCTATTGTATTTATATGGCTCATCTTTATTCACTCATCTGTTGATGGACACTTAGGTTGCCTCCATACCTTGGCTATTGCAAATAATGTTGCAGTGAACACTGGGGTGAATATATCCATTTGAATTAGTGTTTTTGTTTTCTTAAGATAAATACCCAGATGTGGAATTGCTGGATCGTAGGGTACTTATATTTTTAATTTCTTGAGGGACCTCCATAATATTTTCTATAATGCCTGCACCTATCTATATTCCCACCAACAGTGCAGTCGTGTTCCCTTTTCTCTCTATGTGGGTTCATCTTCTTGGTGACGTCCTGTGTTGTCTGGGCCTGGAAGCTGTCTCATTCTCCAGATTGTGGATGTTTTCAGTCATGATTTCATCAAATATGTTTTCTGCCCTTTTCTCTTTCTCTTCACCTTCTGACCCCTTATCGTGTGAATGTGGTATGCTTGATATTGTCTCAGAGGTGCCTTAAACTATCCTCATTTTTAAAAATTCTTTTTTTCTTTTTCCTGATTGGGTGATTTCCACCATTTTTTTCTGATTGGGTGATTTCCACCATTCTGTCTTCCATGTCACTTATGCCTTTTTCTGTGTCACCTAATCTGCTGTTGATTCCCTCTACTGTATTCTTCATTTCAGTTATTGTTTTCTTCAGCTCTGATTGGTTCTTTTTAACATTTTCTAATTCCTTGTTGAAGGCTCACTGTGTTCCTCTATTCTTCTCCTGAGTTCAGTGAGCAGTTTTATGACTGTTGCTTCTAACTCTTTATCAGGTAAAATACCGATCTCTGTTTCATCAGGGTTTTTTTCCTTGGGCTTTATCTTGTTCTTTCATTTGGAACATATTCCTCTGTCTTCTCATTTTGTTTGATTTTCTGTGTTTGTCTCTGAATTAGGTGAAACCGTTACCTCTCCTGGTCTTGAAGGAGTGTCCTTGTGTAGGAGCATTCCTGTACATACTGCGTGAGTCTCGTGGCTTTGGTGGGAGGGCTAGAGCTAAAGCAGGTGTGGACCAGAGCTTTTCCTGGGGTGTTCAGGGGGCAAACTCTGCTTTTCAGCCCTCACTATCTTATTGATTCTATCATCTCTTGGAGATTGAAAGATCCCTTCTGAATCCAGTAATTCAAAGTTCTTGCTGTTAATGAGATGTGATGTCACAGTAGGAGACAGTCTAAATAGTTAATGTGCTGAAATGCTGGTACACAGTCCCTGGTCAATGTAATATTCTGTCTTTTATAAAAAAGCAGAAACAGATTTCTGAATTAGTGCTTCCTCAACAAAAATTATTCTAGAGTCGTAGGGTCATTAGAATAGGAATCAGGTGGAGATGGGAGTGAGGGCAATCAGTATTTCATTATAATATCTCCAGAGGTTTCCAAAGCAATGCATATGGGAGAAGGGAAGCTTTTAAGAAGAAAAATGATGCATATAAATGGCTCAGTAAAAGAATTGTTTTCACATTTTACTTAGAGAAAAACATGGTGTACATTTTAGCAGAGAAAAGTGGATATTTAAATAATTTATCAAACTTCTTTCCTTAGGGAAAATGCAGAGTAGTAGCATCTCCATAACTCTCTAGAAAGGGATACATTTTTAGTTTCTATATGTAGGAAAGAACCTAAAATAAGAAAGGCAGCAAAAGACAGTGGCAAAACATTAAACCGGGAATCCACAGACCTGAATTTGGTTCAAGCTTTGCCACCTGCTAGTTGTGTGATGTTGGGTGACTTTTTTTCCTTCCTGGGGGCCATCATTTTCATGTGTGAAATGATGAATAAAAAAGGAAGTGTGCAGGCTTTGAAGGGCTCTGTAGGCACATAGCCCCCCCACTGCCTGCTGCCGCTGATTGCCGTGGTTGCTCCTGACTTATTTCCCCTCAACTCTAGGGTCCTCAGGCTAAGGCCTGTAAAACTCTGAACTAGGGGTCTTTCCTTGCTTTCACATTATGCGATCAAACTTTACGTAAATTTTTATGAAAAATTAGGATATTTCTATTAAGCTTATAAATTATCAACAGACTCGTCCTGGTGAATAAACTATAGTTGTTTATTGTGATCTATACCCCTGGTATTATCAACTTCATCTTCTTAATGGTCTGTAGATTTCCATTGTAATGGTCTGCAGGCTTGAGCTTCCTGTCTCTTGTATGCTTAAGAAGGTCCGGTGTAGTCTGAAAAGAAGCTTCAACAGCTGCAGTGCTGATACACAGTCAGTGTTCCTGTTTTGCTGAGCTGTTATTAAGACACAGAATTTAAGTCAAAATAAATGGCAAGGGAACTCTGCAGTGTTTTTCTTAGCAGCTAATTGTTTTGTTGTGCTAAGGATGGGCTTCCAGATATGTGCTATAAAACCATCTCCCCCCATAACACTGAAGGAAGATTTGTTAAGTGTGAGAGTGTAGGATGGAGAATGACTAAGGGAAAAATTAAACTGCTATGAAAAAGCAGTAAAACTGCTCTTAAGTTTCCAGCAGTAAATGATCAAATTTGAAACATTTAATAATACATATATGAGTTTGGTATTTAGGTATAATGAATGTTGATATTATGAATATAAAACAGTGTGTCTTCGCCGAACTGAAGCCAGGTCTCTGATATTTTTGAGGAGCAGAGTTGGGCTACACTCCTTCCCTACATTTCCTAAAGAGCCTCCCAGGAAATCCTGAATCAATGGACTGCTGAGGTTTAGACATAGGAGACGATTAATGTAATTCATACTGTGGTGTTAATGGCTTCACTTTTCCCCAGATACTTTTTTTCCTCGTTGCCTGTGTGAGGGATACCTGAGTTTTTAGATTCCTTATTTTTCTGTTTTAATCTTTTAATTTATCAGTATAACGTAGCTTACATGGTTTAAAAAGTCATGCCATAGCTATATTAATGTAGTTACATAGTTTAAAAAGTCAGATGAATAAAAAGGCTTATTAACAGCAACCACACCACACAATTATTTTGCCCCTTTCATCTACACTCCTGAGTCCTGCTTCTCAGAACTAACCTCGCTCAACTTTATAAGCTACTCTTGGTATTTACCTCCAGATTCCTAAGTAATATGCTTATTGTGCCATTTTTTAATTTATCAATTTATGTATTGTGAGTTGACATTCTATTGTGGAGCTAAGGATTTAGTGCCCTTTTAATTTCTTGCTATGCTTATCCCTCCCATCTTCCCTCCCTCCCAGCATGGCGATATTCCAGCTTCTGGTTAAATCAGTATTCAGTCTTTATATTTTTATAGTCATATAAACATTGTTCACAGATGAGCCATGTAGTATTGTCTGATATTTCCTTTTTCAGACAATTTTCCACTTTTCCTTGAATGATGAGTTATTTCTTTCATGTGCTTAGTTATCTAGGTACTTATCACTAATTTTTTCTAAGCTCTGCAAATTACCTACAAATCTTCCCTCAGTGTAGTCAAACATATAAGACATCAGTTCCAAATTTCCATATTTTGTTATTAGAAACAACCTTTTGGTGGCCCCAATATTCCTGCTCCGTTCTGGATTGCATGGCTGGCATCTGAGGACTTCCATCCATATCACTGGGAAATCTCATAGTTTCCTGCCTGTTAGATCCTGTTTTCTGGGTCCCATAAATTCTTTCTTGGTTAATTTTCTTATCTTGATGGAGCATATTCTCTAGTAACTTATTAAGGAGACATGCATGAGACCTATACTTTTTTTGAGTCTCTACAGTTCTAACAGTAGTTAAAGAAAAGATGATAAGCTTAGAGTCTTAACTTTTGCAAATTAAGAAATACTTTCCTAAGTAATATCTGGATACTGGATAAAAGAAAAAAAGCAATTTTGAATTAATAAACTGTTTAGAGAACAATGAAGATTTTGTACTAGTCAGAGTCCTAGCAGGAAACAGAACTCCATTCTGATGGTTCAACTGTAGAGATTTTTAGTGAAGTGATTATTTAAAAGCTTTCAGTAAAGTTAAGAGAATCAAGGAAGTTGGGGCACCCAAAAATGAGTGACAGTGGGAGGCTGTTCTCTGTTTTGAAGAGACAAAGTGAAGAAATAATGTTAGAGGACTACAGTGTGAACTGTAGCTATGGAGGAGATGCTGCCTGGGAGGAGTGTAGCCAGCACCACTGCAAAAGCTTCTAGGATGGAACAGGAGGGAGTAGGGCAGAACTCCTCTTTCCTCCATCCTGTTGATACCTCCCATGGGTCAAACCCAACTGAAATCTAACCAGCAAGAGAACCTGGGTGATACAACCCATTAGGGTAGAGTTACAGAAGCATAGGGTAGAGCAGAGAAAGGTGGAGAATGAAACTGCTGAGTAAAAATGGAGAACAACATACGCTTCCTGACAAAATTATCAGACAGAGTTAAGGCTGACCTCAAAGGCAAATTTATAGCCTCAAACACATTTGTTTTAAAGAATCAAGACCAAAGTACAGGAATTATTTCCCATCTTAAAACATTAGAAAATATAACAAAAGAAACTAGGAAGAAGGAAATATCAAAGATAAAAGTTAGAATAAATGATATAAAAAGCAAATCAAAAGCAGAAAGGATGTGTAAATCTAAAAGCCACTTTCTTGAAAAAGGCCACATAAATGGATAAAGGCCTTAGAAATCTAATGAAGGAAAAGAGAGAATAAAAATACTTAAAATTAGAAATGAAAGGGTAATAGCCACATGAATGGAAGAAAGAGGGACTATTACATTCAACTGTTTCCTTACACATGTAACTTTATTACCGTATAAAATTCAAATTATCAAAACCAATCCAAGAAGAAGTAGAAAACCTGAAAAATCCAACTACTGTTAACAAAAAAAGACGTTAGAAAGATCAGTGATCAAAAAATTTTAAAAAACTTCATGAGCAGCTACCGTTTTTTTTGTAACCTAACCTTTAGAGGATGGAAGATCCTAATGTTAATTAAATGATCCCAGGCTTTAGAAAAAGATCTCTCCAATTCATTTAAAGAAGTGACCACAGTCTCAAGCACTTAATTCTGATAAGGAAGGACAAAAAACAAGAGCAAACGTTAGACAAGTGTTAGGAATAATGTTGCTAGAAGTCTAAGTAAAGTGATAAAAATAGAATCTAAGCAGACTATTTAAAGAATAGTATACTATGGTAAGCAGGGTTTACCCCCCAAACGCAAAGACAAGATGGTTTGATGCCAGCCAAAACACAATTTATTACATACACAAAATAAAAGAGAAAAAAAGATATTATCAAGTCCATTGTTGCTGAGAAGACATTTCTAAAGCTAAGCAGAACTTCCTAATTAAAACAAAGTGAACTAGGACTAAAGAAGTCTACATAAATACAATAATCATAAAGACAGTTTAGTCCAAATACTTCATTTGTATAGAAGAAGAAATGAACGCCCAAGGAAGAGAAGAGATTTAAAATTAGGCAGTGATATAGGAGCAGAGCAGGGAGGAGAAATCAGGTGTTCTACATATTCTTGATCTGTTTCCCCTGGGCGATCTAATTTGCCACAATTGTAGGGCATCCTTTTGTGTATGCTTTAGCCTGAGATTGCAACGTTTTCTTGGTGTGACCTTGAGGTGTTTTTATTTGTTTCTTTCTGTTCAGGGTCAGAGGAGATGGAAAGTCTGTGATTCCCTCTGGGTGAGTAAAGCGATTATTGCTGCCTCCTGTTCACTCTTCTGTCTTCCCTATTCCCTCTGTATCTTCATGTGACCATTCTATATGCTGAAGGCTTTATTATGGAAAAGAAGATTTACTTCCAACAAAGTCATTGACTCATGCGTGAGGAATGACTGCCAATTCTGAGTTCGTTTTCTTTAAAAATGCTTTAACTGAGCATCTCCTGGGTGCTGTGTGGCGTGTCAGGTAATTATAGCACTCAGTGATTAATAGGTTTGTCTCACAATGATACTAGGAGAAAGTGTCAGTCCCGTTTTACAGAAGAGGAAACTGAGGCTTGATGAAATGATGGGGAAACGATTTTGGCCGGTGAATAATCATCAGAGCTGCGACCTGAATCTACATTACTTGATGCCAAACGCACTGCTGTTCACATTACACCACAGCTGCCTCTTGCCTCCTTGAGAATTACAGAAAACTGTAGAACGTGGTGATGGCAGACTAGGTAAAGCCCCAGGTTCTCTTGGTTGAAGACGCGTGCTGTGAGGGCCCGACCCGTCTTCCTGAGCTGGATTCTGGGAAAGAATCAAGGCTGTCCTGAGTGAAGGGAAAGGCACAGCTTTGGGATCTTGGAGTTCTAGTTTCTGCTATTTACTAGGTAAGAATGTTTGGGTTACTCCCCGAGCTCAGTTGCCTTGCTTCTTAAATGGGGATGGCAGTATAACTTTCACAGGGGGTACTGAGGATTAAGATCCTATAGGTAAATTCTCTGGCAAAATGCCTGCAGTTAGTAAATGTCTTCAACAGTTGTGTGTTCCCTTTCTTCCAACTAGGATGAGCCACTCTTCCTACAAATATTTCTTAGGGGCTTTTCTGTGTCAGATGTAGATATCTGTACGTGGAGCGGAATTTTAGGTATTACGTATTTTAGGAAAGTGGTATTGTCGTTTTCCTTCTCTCGTCCAGTGGCCATGAAGAATTAACCAAAAATTTAGATGTGGTATATTTACGCTAATACAGCAGTTTCAGAATCTTTCTTTCCTTTCAGCTTCAAATCTCTCAGGGAATAACTTGGCAAGAAAGAAGGTGGTAACTTTTACAGAAATTAGTCACTCTAATCCTTTTATTCTAAAAAAGGTTTGCTACCAATAATCTTTCATTTACAAAGGGGTGTTTTTGAAGCTGAAGTCTAAGGCATTTTATACTTTGATTTTAGCGCCTACTATTCTAAGAGAGCATGATTACCAAGTACCATTAATATGTTTAACTTTGTAACTTTCAGCAAAATAATTTTCAAGTTCTTATAGATAATACATAGGTAATACCCTTATCAGTAAAAAGTGCTTAAGAGTGCTAAACAAAAGTTAAAAATTGTGAAATAGGGCTTCCCTGGTGGCGCAGTGGTTGAGAGTCCGCCTGCCGATGCAGGGGACACGGGTTCGTGCCCCGGTCCGGGAAGATCCTATATGCCGCGGAGTGGCTGGGCCCGTGAGCCATGGCCGCTGAGCCTGCGCATCCAGAGCCTGTACTCCGCAACGGGAGAGGCCACAACAGTGAGAGGCCCGCGTAACGCAAAAAAAAAAATTGTGAAATATGCCGTATACTAAGCATTACGTTTTTTTCTAAGGCCATTTGCCATTATTAAAATAGGGTTTTTTTGTATGTAGAAGATACGGAAATTTATATCTTACCTCATGGTACATTCTACTTCCTTGGCTAAAAGTCTTTTGTTATCTCTTTTGTAAAATGAATCTTTGGGCTCTAGAGAACAAAATCCTTAGGAATTAGGAACAAAGGATAAAGTTTTCTTTTCATGGTTTCCCCAGATGAGGGGGAGATGATTAAGGACAGATAGGTGTTAGCATTTGCAAGGAGCAGGTCTGTATTTTCTTTGGAAGACTACATTTTCAGGAACTTGTACATTATTACATTTTAAGTAACTTGCTTAGTTAATTACTTCAGAACACATATTCTGGAATGATTTTAGTTTATTTAGAGCGCATACTCACACATAAGTACATACACATATAATGTGAACATCTTACAATTTAAAAATATTCTTTCAATTAACTGTTGTATATGGTTTCCTTGTAGTGAAATGACTCATGAATGTTTTGACCATCTACTTTGTCCAGGTGATTTCAAGTATGTGTTTTGCTTACAACTTAGCCTGTAAGGTAATTTTCATGATCTCCATTTACAGACTTAGAACCTCAGAAGGGCTCTGTAACATAGTCAAATTCACACATCTAGCAGTGGGAGGAATTGCATTTCTAATCTCACACCAGATTCCACTGCCCTTCCTCTGACAGGCTTGGAAATTAAATCGGGAAAGGCCTTTTCTCCCGGGCCAATGCGTCTGTTCTTTAATGTTCCATGCCTGGTAGGACTGTACGGGGTCTGGATCTCTCTCTTGGATTTCTGGAAACCACAGGAATATGTTCTGTGCGTCAGTTCTGAGGACTCATTTTGGTGTCAAGGAATTCTTTTCACTCTCATGCTTCCACAAGAGGCCCACCCTGGATTTGGAGACTTTCAGCTTGGATTTTTATGTTCAAAGAAGTGTGGAGTCAGTTGATGCAAACAAATGTTTCCATTCAGAGTACTCAGGGAAGACTTTAGCAAAACCTGCTCTTTTCTTGATGGCGCTATGTGACTGTAAGTGGTGGATGAAGGAAGCATTTGCTGAGCAGCGACAGTGTATAAAGTCATAAGTAGGGGTTGTGTGGATACAAAACTGGATGCCAGGGTTCTTACCCACTAGATAGTCAAGCTTAAATAAATCACGAACAAGTGGCCATGAGAAAGGCACAGAAAATTCCCTAGGAATCAAAGGGGAATGGATGCACCTCTGTTAAGGGGGTTAAGAAAGTACCTCCTTCAGTAGAGGTATGTGATAAGCCTTGATGGTGTGGGTAAGGTTTCACAGCTGGTGGTGGGGGTCAACAAGGAAGTCTGGTCTGGGGACATTGCCCAAACACAGGCACATAGGGAGGAAAGTGTCAGAACATTCAGCAAAGAGCAAGCCCCCACCCCTCATATGACTCTCGGACTCTGTTCAGAGCTACTCACTTTGACTAACCTCATACTCTACTTCCAGATCTTTCCTAGTTTTCCTGGCATCTGACTTTATAACTGGTTTTCTCACTCATAACTTCATCCTACTCTTTGGACCTCACACCCAGCTAAGATTTGTCTGGCTTTTTGTTTTGTTTTGTTTTTAAAGAATGAAACATCCTTCTCAATCACTCACATTTCAGACTTTCTCTGGTACTCATACACTTATCCAGGGAAAACATCCAGGGAAAACAGCTCATCTGGTCGAGCCCAGTCCCCAGAATCTTACCTCTCAGTACAAGTCTCCTTGATGCTCTTCTCATTGACCTCCCTCCAGTCCTGTTAGAGAGAACTCGGGGGGTATGTAAAGAGACAGCATTCTGAGACAGAAATGGCTAATTTAATACGTTTCCATTGTACAATTCTTTGAGAAAAGGAATAGTTAGCAATAAGGCAGGCCAGATTGTTGAAGGCTTTGCTAGAAGATGAGCAGCTTGATTTTGATTTTGAAGGTAAGAGAAGGCAATGAAGAATTGTGAGCAGAGGTAAACATGATCGGTAAGGAGATGGTGTGATGAATTAGGGGCTATGCAGCAGGCTAGACAGGGATTGGCTGGAGTTTGGGTGTAGAGAGGATGTGATGGATTCTAGAGATGTGAATCTAAAACGGAGAAGATCTAGTGATCAGTCAGATCTTGGGGATGCAGCAGAGGGAAGATGGCAAGGTTCTCTGTCTCCCAGTGGACAATGTTGTACCATGAACAGGCAAAAGAGATGCTGCTTCCCAGCGGACCACCATGCATCTTAGCCCTCCCTGCTCAGTGCTTCTTATAAGCTTCTCACATACCATCTTCAGAAGCAGGGGATATTCTAGAACATCTGTCATTTAAAAAAAGATGTCAATCCAGACATCTTCAAGAGGGTTATGAAATTTCATGGGGTTTCTGAGTCTGGCTAGGACAAATCTGTTTTCCTGTCAGTCAGTTAAAGAAGGTTACATTTCCTTGGGGATCATGTTTATCTACCTGGATTTCAATTCAAATAAAACAAGGACCCTGTCCTTAATTTCTTTATATTTTGCAGAACTCTGCAGTTTTACAGGAAATATTGACCTCCTGATGGTCGGAGCTTGTCTGAAACAGGCCCCCAGGCTCCAGAAGTTAAAAATAGTGAATACACATTTATGGCCTTGGGATTCTACAGAGCTTTCATCACTTTCTTTCTCCTTTGTTTAACGTACCTTTCCCATTTTATTCCTCTTGAGCGTTGTCTTTGAAGATGGTGGGGAGGAAAAGGAATGGTGTTTAAGTTTGGATAAGGCAGTGCAGATTCTGGCTCGAGGTGTGATAGGGGTGGTGTGGAACAAATTGCCTAAAATTATTTTTATCGTATCAGTAGGTACAGTTATTCATGTCATATATACTTACAAGCTCTAGGCCTATGCTAGGTACAAGTTATAGAGAAGGGAAAAAGACACAGTCCGTGTCTTCAGGAAATGTGTAGTCGATGAACAGCCCATGAACAGATCATTATAAAGTCTCTGATGGAGAATTGCTCGAGGCAGATGAGGAGAGCAAGTTGCAGGTGTGCTGGAAGTCTTCACGTGTGAGGTAATCTGAACTGAACCTCAGTTATTGTGGAATTAGGAAGGGAAAAGGCATTTCTGGTGGAAGCAGCAGCATGTATGACAGCATAAAGGATTGAAAGAGAATGAATCGATAGGAGACTGGTGACTATCATGGTAGGAATATCCCATAGATTGTTGGGAGGGACAGAAAGACAGGCAGAAGGACAAGAAGAGGGGCAGAAATGAAGGTGGAATCATTCTTTGAGGCCTGGCTGTCAAGTTCTTTACTGCCAGCCCAGTGGGGTCTGGAGCTTATCTTGAGGAGAGTGAGAACCATGGGGTGTGACAAACCAGGGATGACGTGCTCTGTATTTTAGAAATCTGATTTGGGTTGGGTTACTTGGTCTCACACCCACATCCTACTGTCCCATTCCTGGGTCTTCTATATGACAAACTTCTCAAAGAAGTTGCTGTTTCTCTTTATTTCTTTACTGTCCATTCCAATCTAGTTTCTGTTCCCATTTCAGTGAAATGTTTTGTTAGGATTACCAAGTGTCATTCTAATGCACTCTCCTTTGTTTTCATTTTCTTAGACTTCATAGCAATATTCCACGTAGCTGTCACCTCCCTTCCTGATAATACTTCCTCGCCTACTCTGACGGTGCGTTCTTCCCCTCCTACCGTACAGGCTTCTGCTTCTCTAATTTCTTTGCCTGTTTTTCTTCTCCCTGACTTCTGAATGTAAGAGGACTCCAACGCTCAGTCTTGGACACCCTTCTGTCCTACTGAAAATATTTCTCTAGGAGATTTCATAGGCAACCTGGATTTTAACTTCCATTTGTATATTGATGAATCCCAAATTTATGTCTCCAGTCCTTACATGTACGTTGAATTCCAAACTGGTCCATCGCACTGCCTTTTGAACATCTTCCTGTGGATGTGTACAGACATAAAACAGGTTCTCGATTCTATTTCCTTCCCATTCATACTTCTCGTATTCTGGTATTCTTTATGCCAGAAAAGAACATTATTACCTACCTGATTATTCAATCCCCAAACGTAAGTGTTGGTATAATCCTTGATTTTCTTCTCTTCTCTCACTCTTTGTATCCTTTCCATTAGCAAATCTATTCATTCTACTTTTATTAAAAAGAATTTTCAAAGAACAGTTTTTGGTTCATAGAAAAATTAAGAGGAAGGTACAGAGATTTCCTATATACTCTCTGCTCACGGACATGCATAGCCTCTCCCGTTATTAACATCCACCTCTAGAGCGGATCATTTCAGTTGATGAATCTGCATTGATTTATCATGATCACCCAACGTTCGTAGTTTACATTAGGGTTCACACTCATGGTGTTGTACATTCTACGGGTTTGGACAAATAGCTAATGACATGTATCCATCACTATAGTATCATATGGAATATTTCCACTGCCCTAAAAGTCCTCTGTGTTCTGCCTATTTATCCCTACCTGTCACTCCCCTTCCCCCACAAACCCTTGGCAACTATTCATCTTTTTCACTGTCTCCATAGTTTTGCTCTTTCCAGAGTCTCATATAATTGGGATCAAACTGTATGTAGCCTTTTCAGATTGGCGTCCTTCACTGAGTATAATACGCCTTTAAGGCTCCTCCATATCTTTTCATGACTTGATAGCTCATTTCTTTTTAGCACTGAGTACTGTTCCATTGTCTGGATGTATCACAGTTTATTAGTTCATTCACCTGCTGAAGGACATCTTGGTCACTTCCAAATTTTGGCAATTATGAATAAAGCTGCTATAAACATCTGTGTGCAGGTTTTTGTGTGGATATGTTTTCAACTCCTTTGGATACATACCAAGGTGCGTGATTTCTGGATCATATGGTAAGAGTATATTCAGTTTTGTGAGAAACTACTGTCTTCTAAAGTGGCTGAACCATTCTGCATCCCCACCCGCGAAACATGAGAGTTCCTGTTGCTCCACATCCCCAGCAGCATTTGGTGTTGTCAGTGTTCTGGATTTTGGCCATTCTAATAGGTGTGTAATTGTATTTCATTGTTGTTTTGATTTGCATTTCCCCCGTGACATATAATGTAGAACATCTTTTTATGTCATCTTTGGTGAGGTGTCTATTAAGGTCTTTGGCCCATTTTTTTAAAAACTCGGGTTGTTAGTTTCCTTATTGTTGAGTTTTAAGAATTCTTTTTATATTTTGGATAACAGTTTTTTTTATCAACTGTGTCTTTTGTAAATGTTTTCTGTTGAGTCTGCGGCTTGTCTTCTCTTTCTCTCGACATTGACATTGTCCTTCGCAGAAAAGAAGTTTTTCATTTTAATGAAGTCCAGTTTATCAATGATTTATTTCATGGATTGTGCCTTCGGTGTTTTATCTAAAAAGTCATTCCCATACCCAAGGTCATCTCGGTTTTCTCTGTGTTACAGGAGTTTTATAATTTTGTGTTTTACATTTAGGTCTGTGACCCATCTTGAGTTAATTTTCGTGAGGTCTGTAAGGTCTGTGTCTAGATTCATTCCTTTGCACATTGATGTCAGGTTGTTCCAGCATCATGTGTGAAAAGAGTATCTTTGGTCCGTTGTATTGCCTTTGCTCCTTTGTCAAAGATTAGTTGACTGTATTTGTGTGGGACTATTTCTGTCATCTCTATTACATCCCATTGATCTATTTGTCTATCCTTTTGCTGATGAGTATCTTTGGTCCGTTGTATTGCCTTTGCTCCTTTGTCAAAGATTAGTTGACTGTATTTGTGTGGGACTATTTCTGTCATCTCTATTACATCCCATTGATCTATTCGTCTATCCTTTTGCTGATATCACATTGTCTTCATTATTGTATCTTCATAGTAGGTCTTAAAGTTGGGTAGTATTAGTCCAATTTTGTTCTTCTCCAGTATTTTGTTGGCTATCTTGGGTCTTTCATGCCTTCCATATAAATTTTAGAATTAGTTTGTTGATATACTCAAAATAACTTGCTGGGATTTTGACTGGGATTTGCACTGAGTCTATTAACCACGTTGGAAAGAACTGACATCTTGGCAATACTGTGCTTCTTATCCATGAACATGGAATAGCTTTTCACTTAGTTAGTTCTTCTTCGATTTTGTTCATTAGAGGTTTGTAGTTTTCCTCATACAGATCTTGTACATACTTCGTTAGATCTATACAAAAGTATTTCATTTTCTTGGGGGCTAATGCAGATGGTATTTAAATTTCAAATTCCACTTGTTCATTGCTGGTATAAAGAAAACTGATTGATTTCTGTATATTAACCTTGTATCTTATAATCACTTATTAGTTCCAGGAGGTATTTTTGGTTAAATTGTTCAGATTTTCTACATAGATGATCATGACATCTGTGAACAAAGACAGTTTCTTCCTTCCCAATCTGTATAACTTTCATTTCCTTTTCTTGTCTTACTGTATTAGTTAGTACTTCCAGTAGATTACTGAAAAAGAGTGGTGAGAGAGGACATCTTTGCCTTGTTCCAGATCTTTGCAGGAAGGCTTCAAGTTTCTTATCATTCTGCTTTTAATATCTCAAATATTTCCATTTCTTTCCATCTCTACTACCAGCACTTTAGTCCAAGCTACTATCATCTATGGCCTAAACAACTGATTTTTCTGAGCTTTCAGGCTTGTTACCAGCCCAGTTCCATTCTCCACACAGCAGTAAGACTAATATTTTCACACAGAAATCATATTATGTAATTTTCCTCTTTAAAAGTAGTCTATCACTTCTCACTGAACTTGGACTAGAACCCCCAATCCCAGACATGGCTTTCAAGGCCCTGTATAACTTAGACTTAGCCTTCTTTCTGACTTTATGTCCTACCCCTCTCTCTTCTTCTCATACTCACCATCCACTGAGGCCTTTCTTCTTCCTCTCACCTCAGGGCCTTTGCACTTACTGTTACATCTGTCTGGAACTATCTTTACTCTTATTTCTACATGGCTGAATTCTATTACCATTCAGCTCAAATGACATTTCTTCTGAGACACCTTGCCCAATTACACTACTACAAGTGATCTTCCACCTACTTTCCATTTGTCACCCTCTTTATTTCCCTCATAGCGCTTGTTAGTATTTACAGTTTTATTTATTTTTGTATTGCATGCCTTCTCCCACTGGAGTGTAAGCTCCTGAGAAAGAGCTCTGGGCTGTCTTTTTTTTTTTTTTTTTGCAATACGCGGGCCTCTCACCATTGTGGCCTCTCCTGTTGCGGAGCACAGGCTCCGGACGCGCAGGCTCAGCGGCCATGGCTCACGGGCCCAGCCGCTCCGCGGCATGTGGGATCTTCCCGGACCGGGGCACGAACCTGCGTCCCCTGCATCGGCAGGCGGACTCTCAACCACTGCGCCACCGGGGAAGCCCCAGCTCTGGGCTGTCTTGCTCACCACAATATCCTTAGTGCTAGATCAGGGCATGCACATAACAGGTGCTTGATACAGTTTTGTTGACATAAGTACAAAATGATGTTACATCAATCAACTCTGTATGGCCCATTTTTAAGATAAACATCGACACAGGATGGTGTTTCTATTCTTTCCCCTATCCCTCGTCCTATCCTGTCCCTATCGTGTTCCTCGGGTGAGTGACCACAGTTCTGATGTGCTCAGATTCTGGGAGTGCTCATGTCTGGTGAGCGTGCTTGTGAAAGGTCGCGTACACAGGAGCGGCTTTTCTTTCTGCTGCAGACTGAGCCTCTCCATCTCCCTCCGTATCTGCTACATTGTTCCAGCCTCAGGGTCAGATACCGATGCTGGTGTGGCTTAGGTTCAGGGTGAGGGAGTGCTTCCCAGAGTCCTTTAGGGCTCCTTATATTCTGGCTTCGTTTGTAACACAGCTCTGCACTGAAGTTTGAGCACAAGCCAAATTCTTTATAAAAACTGGTACTTTGATTCATCTTTGAATAAAGCCTGCAATTATGGGGAGAATGCCTGGCAAGGTCAAGGCAGGTGTGGGCATCCTGGGCCATGAGGGTCTCTGTGTTCTCTGCCATCAAGAGTCATCCCATCTCTGGGTGGATAGCCAATGCTCCACTCTCTTGCTGTATGTAAATTCCTTCGTGTTCTAAAATCTAGCTTTTTAGAGGGAGGCTGGAGACCTCCTGAGAGGTTGATCTGTTCATCCACAGATACGTTTCCTGTAGTGGTAGAGCTGGTGTAGGAATTCTTGCTTCTTGGCTCTGAATCTTAGTGACATTTTGTCCCAACATTCTGCCCATGGACATTGCCTGTATGTCAGGAATCACTTCCTAGCCTTTTTCCATAGGGATTAGCACTGTTTTCATTTCTAAGTACAGAGCAACTTTGACTTAAGTATCCATGTTGATGAATTTTCTTGTGTGTCTTACATGTTAAAAGGAGGCAAGAGAAATTGCAAACATAAAGCACTTAAACATTTGAAATATATTGTTCAGAGTAAGTGAACGAAATATAAACTGCAACACTAATACTAGCTTTGTGGGGCATATATTTAATATCATCCTACCCTTGCTCTATTCGTTAGAAATATAATGAAGACGCTTTCTGGAGAAAACACGGACACATTTGCAGAGGAAAAGAAAATGCATATCAAGAATAGATGTGTATACACCTTGTAGCTTCTTTTCATTTCCTTTATCTGGACTAAGCATAAAAATGACCGTGTCTTTCAGCAGAATCTTTAATATGTAAACGTGAAGTCAGGCAGATGCTTAAGTTGACGTATTTCACACACATTTTACCACTGTATACGTTGTCACTGCTGTGCTTATGCTTCCTGTCTCCCCTTGCGAAATCTGATTTTAGATCCTATGTAGGCAAATATTATTACTAGGAGAGGCAGAGTGGTTCACGTGAATGATAAAATAACAAAAGCGTGGATAGGCAGCTGAAGAAAAACATGATACGGACATGGCTCTCTCTGGACAGAGGATGAGAGCATACTGCTGTATTTTTTAACAGTATAATTCACAAAAATGTGTCAAACTCCTACTATAAACATGTCATTTGTTAATGGCCTATTTTCAGTCTGGGAAAAGCATCACTCTCTCCCATAACCTTCTGAGGGGAAATTAAAGACAAAAAATAGTCCTCTGCTTGGTCTTTTCTCTTTGAGGATTACATCATCTTCTCTTTCTTTCCATGTGGTGGGCAGCATAGACACGTCCTATTGGAGAGGACCTTTCCAGTTTGCAGTGCTAAGTATGGAACCCTGGAAAAGGAGGCATGAAAAACTTAGGCAAGTTTTCTCTGTGCTTTGGAGAAAAATCCTGTCTTTTCCCAGGTTCATCTTTCCATGCCTTGTCTTATCATTATAAAGGTAAAAACTGCAAGGGTGAGGATCAGATATCTCTCCTTCCTCTAGTCTCTGCTATAAGGCAAAGCATACTTATAATTGTAGACTTACTAGAACCAAATAGAGGTGGTGAGGAATATTTTTCCGAAGGAAGGAAGATGGAGACTGGTTTAATCTGGCATCAGTGCCTTCCTGATGCCAGACCCAGATGCCAGCCTTGCGTCTCAGGGAACACTTTCACGACATCTTCACAAGCACACCTCTGATGTGGCAAAGTTGCTGGCTTGGGCATTGTGCCCTCTGCCTGACCTTTCAGAGTTCGCTCCCCTCAGCATCTGTGAACCTTTTATGAACTGACATGAGGAATTTCCAGGATGAAAGGAAGCAAAGTGTAGAAAGTGTCCATAGTATGCTACCTTGTAGGGAAACATAAGAAACTACACGTGTATCTGCTCCTCAGTGCCTGTGAGCCGTAGTGGAGCGTAGGCAGAAGGCAAAATAGACACCCTTGGCTCTAATAGAAGCAAACTCATGAATAATGTCTTCAAAATCGATTTCTCTGCTTATGTTGTTTTCAGTTGAGAGAATTCCCATGTCTGATCATTTCTTTTGACCAACTGGTGATCTTAAACATTTTTTTAATAAATTTATTTTATTTATTTATTTTTTGGCTGCATTGGGTCTTCGTGGCTGCGTGCGGGCTTTCTCTAGTTGCGGCGAGCAGGAGCTACTCTTTGTTGCGGTGCGCGGGCTTCTCATTGCGGTGGCTTCTCTTGTTGCAGAGCACGGGATCTAGGGGCGCGGGCTTCAGTCGTTGTGGCACGCAGGCTCAGTAGTTGTGGCGCACGGGCTTAGTTGCTCTGGGGCATGTGGGATCTTCCCGGACCAGGGCTCGAACCTGTGTCCCCTGCATTGGCAGGTGGATTCTTAACCACTGCACCACCAGGAAAGCCCTTAAACATTTTTCAAAATAACTTAAGCTGAAGTAAAATTATAATAAAGTCTGAATATAAATAAAATATTTATTACAGTATAATTTTAAATTTAATTTCCTACTTTCGAATTTTTCAATATTTTTTCAACTGCCTTAATGTTCTGGGGAAAAGTCAGCCGTTAAACACCACAGGCATAAGTCACATTACTGCACCTTGCTTTCCTGCACGTTGCAGATACTGTGTTTATCACAAGTAGAAGGTTTGTGGCAACCCTGTGCTGAGCAACACTCTCAGCTCCATCTTCCCAACAGAATTAGCCCACTTTGTGTCTCTGTGTCACACGTGGGTAATGCTCGTGATATTTCAAACATTTTCATTATTATTATATTCGTTATGGTGATTCGTGATCAGTGATCTTTGATGTTACTGCTGCGACACACTGAAGGCTCAGACGAGGGTTAGCATTTTTCAGTAATGAAGTATTTTGTAATATTAGAGTGTAAACATAACTTTTATGTGCACTGGGAAACCAGAAAATTTGTGTGGCTCACTTTATTGTGATATTCACTTTAACTGGAACTGAGCTTGCAATATGTCCGAGGTATGCCTTACTTGAAAAACATGTACACATTTTTCGTTTGCCTCAGGTTCTAATATGGCTCAGCTCAGCAGTGACATTTATCTAAACATTTGAAAGAAAAAAAAGATGGAAAAGCACGAGACAAAGCTGTAGAGCTCAATTACACAAGACAGTTGAGGAGCAAAGCCCCTGGTACTTTGTTGGTTAGACTAAGCTCAAAGAGAGGGAGAGGACAGACCTGTGCAATCCCTGAAGAAACCACAGAGGGCTCCTGAGGCCTGGGTTGTAACTTGCCAAGAAAACACTGTCCGTGGCTACAGCCTCAGCAGCAGAAAAATGAGAAGAGTCTCAGGACAGCAACTTCAGTGAGAAAGGATTTTCAAGTACCACACACGAGTTATATGAATATACTTTTGTACTTTTCTATGGGCTTTTATTTTCAAGTCATTATTGGTAATTTACATGGGGATCTTCTCATAGTGAAACTTCAGTCATTTTCAACAAATCCTCTTACTGTCCTGTTAAAATCCAAAATTAAAATAGCTACTTCAAACATTAAAAAGATAAAATAAATACCTGATCAATGTGCCCTGAAGCAACAAATGCCATCATTCATCTGGATCCCTGACTGTATGGACAAGATGGGACGCATGGAGTGGTAGACAGATCAAAAGCTTTGGAACCAGATCCATGTAGAGTTCACTTCCAGCTTTGCTGTTTATAAGCAGTAACACTAGGCAAGTTGCTTAACCTCTCTGACCTCCCATTTTCTTAACTGTAAAATAAAGCTAATAATTGAGATACTCTATGTAAAACACAGTAACGCCTGGTGTGTAGCAGGCGCCCCATCAAAGGTACCTGTCCTCGAGGTCTAGAAATGAGCAACGTGGAGTGAGAAGTCTTCACTTTGAATCCCAGCTCCCCTGGTTGATCACAGACATGCTCTTTTCTCTTTGTGTGCCTCTGCATGGCTGTCATGATGATTAGAAAAGAGTACCATAATCCCAGGAACATGGTAAGCAGTCAAATTGGAAATTTCCTCTCTATGTTTGAAAAATCTGTGCAAACACATTTAAGGAAAATGTGTAAACCAAAAAGGTAGAAACAGGGTCCTTTCTTTATAATAGCAAAACAAAACTCTCAGAAGATAGAGAGGGACAGTAATCTGTTATTTTTAAAGCTCAATCATATGCGTGATCTTGAAAGTGTGCTAATGAATGATGATGACTGTTCCTTCCTTCCACCCACTTTGCAGTTTACAAAGCGCTTTCACATGCATGCCTGTGCTTATAGGTGCTCGCTGAACCCTTAAATGGAAGTGCCCGGCAGGCATCTGAAAACATCACAGTCAAAATACAGACCCTGCCAAATGAAGATGTTTGCCCTTGGCTAGGTCTCGAGGTAGAACATTTATGTATTTATTCTTCTAGGCTAGTTGCTCCGGTGTTCCCCAAGAGACACCTGACTCCATGCTTCCGTGGACTTTTCACGCTGGGTGCAAACATCATATAATTAGTCTATTAACCTGTACCCCCTCAACTCTCTCGAGCCATTGTGTAGAGACAAAGCTGTCAAGAAATGTTTGGGACTGCCCTCCTCCGTTCAGAAAGCTGCTGTGGCTGAGGGCAGATCCTTATTGATTCCTGGAGCGTGGCCAGGAAGGCTGGCTTCCTGACCCAGACACGGACAAGTCTGTAAACTCCACTTAATGATATATCAACTTGTTTCATTTACCTGATAGGTTTTATTTGCCACTCTTAAGCTCTTACAGTTTATTCTGTTTGCTTTTCCTTTCTCTGCATAGCTTAGAAACCATTCAGGGATCTTTTGGGCATAAAATTCTATAGTGTTTCTAGGACTAAAACGGTCAAGTATATATCATTATTATTGTTCATAGTGTCACAGTTATATCTGTGACTTGATTTTTGCCTCTTAGCGTCGGAGTTCTCCAGGGCCATTTCTGAATCTTGTGGACGTCATTGAAATGCTAAACCAAGACCCATCTCAGATAATCTATTTTTTGTGGTTCAAATGAATATTGACTCTGGTTTTTGATCGTCATTAAATCTGCTTAGCAGGACTTTTCAGAAAGATCCTGTTATCTCAGGAGGAAATCCTGACACCCTCAGTGGTCAATTTTCAGCCACATAACCTCATTTGACCATTACGTTTTAATCAGTACATGACTAAGTGGAATGAGTGAGAAGAATATTTGACTAGGTACTTGGAAACACGGATCCCACTTACACTCTTGCCACTTCAGAGATAAGAGCTCTTTGGTAAGTCATTTAATACCTCTGGAATTTGTTCCTGCATTTAAAAATGAATAGGGGGCTTCCCTGGTGGCACAGTGGTTGGGAATCCGCCTGCCAATGCGGGGGACATGGGTTCAAGCCCTGGTCCAGGAGGATCCTACATGCCGCGGAGCAACTAAGCCCGTGCACCACAACTACTGAGCCTGCGAGCCACAACTACTGAAGCCCACGTGCCTAGAGCCCATGCTCCGCAACAAGAGAAGCCACTGTGATGAGAAGCCCGCGGATGGCAACAAGGAGTAGCCCCTACTTGCTGCAACTAGAGAAAGCCTGCGCACAGCAACCAAGACCCAACGCAGCCAAATATAAAAACAAATAAGTGAATAAATTAAAAAAAATAAATAGGGAAATTTGTAGATGAATATACATAGGTATAATATTATTGCTATTCCTATTGTAGGCTTATTTGCGTTAATAATGTACAACAAACCGGTAAGCAAACATGTTCTGCCCCACTGCAGTAGGAATCCGTTGAGGAAACAGACAAAGGAGACTGACACCTGGAGATAAAATTGTTACTAGTATCACAAGGTTGAGGACATGGGGTGATCTATCGCCAGAGCCGGTGTTCCTATTATTGCCCGCTTGACTAAAGCATCCTACACAGCTTGCCACTCACTGCAGGGGCAGAGCCTGAACTGTTCAGCTGCCCCACAGATTCCTCCTGCCCTCCTGCTTCTTTCCCTCCAGACCCACCGCACGATCGCTTACATGAACACGTAAGTCACTAGGAACAGGCGAAAGCGCTATCCATCCAAAGATGTATAATGTTAGTGTCACAGAAAGTGAGGGGGAGGCAGCTAGAATTATTATTGTTCTCCACACTCCCCTCTCCTCCCCTCCCCTCCCGCCACTTTACAGATGGGGAAGCTGAAGCCCAGAGAGGACGGAGTGAATTATCTAAGCTCTAGTCTAGTTAAGAAGCAGCAAAACAGAGGGAGGTGGTTTCTGTTTACTTTGAACACAGAAATCTATGTTGGAGGAAGTCCATCTACAGAGGACAGGGAGTAACAAAGATAAAAGCAGAGCTGCTCTGATTGAAGAGGGATGCGTGACCAAGAGCCACATGTTATGTGCCTCCCTCCCAGGGCGGGTCCTTGAGGAGGTCTTCCGAGTAGAGGGGGCTCCTTAGAGCGGTAGCATAGGTGACTATCCCATTTCCAGTTGTACACTACATCTAATACTCTAATAATGTCTAATAAGAGCTAACACTTTTTGAGTCCTTACAACATGCTAGGCACTGTTCTAGGTGTTTTATCGGTATTAACTTATTTAGTCCTCCCAACAATCCTAGCCTATAGATGCTCTTTTTATCCCCATTGTTGAAATGCTTTGACTGAGTCAAGGAAATGTTGACTGTATTGCTGAGGGTCACACAGATAGAAAACAACAGCTCGAGCAGCCAGAACAGTACAGCTCCCCAGCTCTCGTTCTTCCCCACATGCTTGGAGTCTATATGCTGCTGGGGACTGTTGTCTGCTTTACAGTATGGAATTTCATTTGACTTCTCACCATAACCTCACAGTGAAGGTCTCTTTCCCCAGTGAGTAGAAAAGGGATCTGACTTGCAGAAAGGTTAAGGAACTGACCAAGACTCAAACTCTGTTAGAAATGGGAGAATGAGATTTGCAGGTAGGCTGTGTACCTACACAGCAGGTAGGCTGTGTACCTGTGTACCTGTGCTACTCTCTGAGTTTACCTCTTGAACCCTGTGGGACAGTATCAACAGTCTGGAGGGAGACCTGGGTTTAAGTCTTGGCTTTATCTTTCGGTCGCTAAATGATCTCAGCTAAGGCACACTGTTGGAGTGCCAGCCTCCTAATTTGTAAAATATTGGCCTTCATCCTCAAATGCCACTCCTCACGGGAAGGAGCAGAGCCTTGCGACTAAGGAGACCAAGGATGTACCTCAGATTCTCCACTCACTGCTTGCCATCAGGTGGCCTCCAGGAAGGTAGTCAACTTTGTAAATGTCAGTTTTCTTTGTCTACAAAAATAGGCATTAGAAGTGTTGGGAAACAATTCTTGAATCTTTCAGCTTTCTACACATCCAGGTACTAATGGCCAGATTATTTCAGACTGTCTTTTCTAGAATGTTTATATAAGCAAATGGCACTGGAAAGGTACGGTGACTCCTTCCACAGCAAATTTCATCACATTTGGGTGATAAAGATAGAAATGATTCCCTTTCCTCGCCAGAGCAGATTTGCTCACATTTCAGAGTAATGAGGATAATGGGTCCCCAGAGGGGAAGATGGGCAGCTTTGCCAGAATCCCTGTATAAGAACAGAGTCTCCTACCTCAGGCTTCCTGAAACACGCCACTGATGCATCACTTCTGTGTCAAAATGTGTAAGGAGTGGGTGTGCCTTCTTCAGAGTCTCCCTTCGCCCTCACAGACTGAAGGGGGGGTGCTGGTAACTTACGACAGGGGGCTCCGCAAGATGAAGAAACCTGAGTCCCTGAATACATGGTAGAAGGCTGCTCACCCACAAATGCCCACACGGGACGGGGATGTAACTGAGCAAAGAATTTTTATTGCGTTATACCACTTAAAATTCAAGTTTCCCCACTCTAGCATCTAATATTACTTTTTTAAAAAGAAACTGAAGAATAGTTGATTTACAGTGTTGTGTTAATTTCTGCTGTACAGCAAAGTGATTCAGTTACACATATATACACATTCTTGTTCATATTCTTTTCTATTATGGTTTACCACAGAATATTGAATAGAGTTCCCTGTGCTCTGCAGTAGGACCTTGTTGTTTATTAATATTACATTAATTAATGCAAGTTGTAGTGTGGAAATAGCATTTATTAATTGCCTTTTGTATGCCCAGTGTTGTGATGGGAAATATCACATGCACTATCTCATTTAACTATGGCTACAACCTTGAGATTTAGTTATTTTTAATTTTTACAGGTGAAGAACCTGAAAATTTGATAAATTACATTTTTTTTTTTTTTTTTTTACAAGATCACACAACTACTAAGAGACCAAGGTGGGACTGAAACCTAGCCTCTCCGGCTTTAGAAATCATGCCGTCCCTCCGTCAAAAGTTAATTGTTTTATGATAGATTCTTTAAATAAATCTGGCTCACAATGCCAGGAGCAGCTGAGGACCAAAGCCAGTGATCTCCAGTATTCGCTGGATTTCCTTCCTGAATTGTGTCTTGATCTGTGTCTCCTTGTTTTATGAATTCTACCATTCTTTGTTTATTGACCCTTCATTCCAGATTCTGGCCCTAATCCCCACCGGGGACATTGTTGCTTTCCTGATGGGTTAGATGTGTTCTTCTAAATCTGCTCTGTGGTCCTAGCCTTCTGGTTATAGGCACAGAGAGCAATGGGTGTGAGAAGCCCCATATTCTACTGTGGTTTTCTAGGACCTACACTTGTCGAGACAGCCCTGCTTCACCTCCCTTCCCACCAGGGAATGAGAGTGGTGCTGCTATTATGAAAGTGTTTCCAAGGTGTTTCACATGGCCTATTTTGCAGTACTTTGCCAGGCTCTTAAAGAATGCAATATAAAATTTTAAGCCCAGTAGTCAAGTAAAAGTTACTACATAATAAAACACTTAAATTATTGAGGGGACAGCATAATCCTGAGATTTCTCAAAGGATTACTTGTTGAAGAGCTATGCCTGATTGGTGCAGGCATTGAAAGCAAGGATGCAATCTAAAGTCCGTACTTTTCAAGAACTAGAAAGGAAAATGTTTTGTTTTTCTAAACGGGCGTGTGCATTTTTGCCTCCTCTACCAGATTGGAAGCTCCTCAGACGGATCACCGAGGCTTCCTCTTCCTTGGTTTCATCCCACACCCAGGCGGCTGATGTGCCTGTACTAAGTGCTCATAAATTCTTGTTGCTCTTATTAGTCCTTGGAGAATATACTAACCTTTCCCATACCAATGTCAGTGAGATGAATAAAGGCCATAAAACAGAATACATACATAATACGTTGGGATTAAGTATTCAGAATGACTCCTAAATGAATAATGTAGTTATTTCAATTAGATTCATTGTGCATCTGTAATGTGGAATGTTCCAAGATGTGCATTGGAGACACAGTTCTGGCCTTCAAGAAGATTATATACTAGCAGGGGAAGTAATCCCTCACAGAAGCAAAATTTAGCTGTAATGAGGTGCAAAATTGTATAAGGCCTGTAGCTATTAATGATATAGGTCCATAAGTACAAACTTTCCCACCAAGAAAACTCCAGGATCATATGGTTTCTCCAGCAAATTCTACAAAACATTTAAGAAAGAAATCTTCCATAAAATCCTCCAGGGAAAAGAAAGAGCAACAATATTTCCTATTAGTTCCATGAGTCTAGCATAACTTGAATAGCAAAATCTGAAAAGAATGTGACTAAAAAGAAACATGAAAGGTCAGTCTGACTCAAGAACTTGCATTTCTGAAATATCCAATTTGGGCATGATGTATTACCCTTCTGATATATTACAGAGTTCTGTTTATTCACATTTTGTGAAGGATTTTATGTAGGTATTCATGACAAAGATTTGCCATTTGAGACTGGGAACAAGAAAAATATGTACTCTCACCACTTTAACTTAACCCTGAGAGGTTTAGCCACTGCAGTAAGGCAAGAAGAGCAAATAAAAGTTATAATAATGGAAATAAGGAAATTAAACTGTCATTATTTGCTAATGATATGATTTTATTTTAGTAGATCTAAGAGGATATACAATGAAATTAGTAAAATTAAAAAGGGAGCTTAGTGAGGTTGTTAGGTTTAAGATAAATAAAAGGAAAGGCAGTTCATTTTTTACATATTGTAACACATGGAAAATAAAGTTTAAATAGTTGCTGCTTACAATTAGAAAATAAACTTCTAGGACTAGATCTCAAAGATGTGCAAGTCCTCTATACAGAAAATTTGGGAGACATTAATGAAAACCTAAGTAAATGGATAAGTATTCCATGTCCACAGATTGGAAGACTCAATATAATAAAGCTATCAATTCTTCCTAAATGTCTCTATAGATTTAGTGTGCTCCGCATTGAAATCCAATGGTTTATGTGGCTGTGTGAAGAATTTTTTGATTTATATGGGATAGAAAGGGCCCAAAATAGCCAATACATTATTGAAAAAGAGAACTTACTCTACTTAATGTAAAGATTTGTTTTAAAGCTACAGTAATTAAGATAGCAAGGTTGTAATTAAAGGATAGACAAATAGTCATTTGAACAGACTAGAGATCCCGTAAACCGACACACACACACACACACACACACACACACACACACACACACACACACACACGAGCACTTGATTTCTGGTGCTGCGATAATTGGATAGCTATTTGGAAAAAAAGAAACTTGATACCAACCTCAATCCATATGCAAAATCAGTTCCAGATAAATTGAAGTTCTAAATGTGAAAACCAAAACAATCAAATTGCTCGAGGAAAATTGAAAACTTCTGTTCAACAGTAATCTCCCTTTATAGAATAAAAAAGAAATCCAGAGTCAGAACACATGTTTGCAATACATGTAACTAACAAAGGTCTTTTATCTAGAAAATATAAACATTTCCTATGAATCGATAACAGAAATACATACAACCAGTAGAAAAAAAACCAGGCAAGAAATTGGAACAGACATTCCACAAAAGAGGATATTTAAATGATTAATAAATAGATGATGGAAATGAATACACAGGCACTCAACTTTATTAGTTATTGGCGAAATGTCACATGCGATACCCCTACATACTCGCCAGAATGGCTGAAATTAAAAAGGCAACCATTATCAAGTGTTGGTGAGGTTGTGTGATTTTATGTATTTACTGCTGATGGTTGTGTAAATTGGTACAGTTACGAGGAACATAGTTTGATGTCTTCTGCTAAAGTTGAGGATACTATGCAAGCTTTTGACCTATCAATTCCATTCCAAGTTATTCACGCAACAGAAATGTCTACCAGGTGATAAGGATAACTGTGATCATAACAGCTTTATTCATAATAGCAAAAACAACTCAAAGATACACCAGCAAAAAATAAAAGTGAAGACTGTATTCTAGTGAAAACAAGTGAACCACAGCAACACACAGCAAGTAAGACACTAGACGTAAAAAAAAAAAAAAAAAAAAAAAAAAAAAAAAAAGCATTCCATGTCATTATAAAGGTCAAAATAGGTACAATTAAGCTGGAGTGGTTAAGAATGTATAATTAGGGCTTCCCTGGTGGCGCAGTGGTTGAGAGTCCGCCTGCCGATGCAGGGGACACGGGTTCGTGCCCCGGTCCGGGAAGATCCCACATGCCGTGGAGCGGCTGGGCCCGTGAGCCATGGCCGCTGAGCCTGCGCGTCCGGAGCCTGTGCTCTGCAACGGGAGAGGCCACAACAGTGAGAGGCCCGCATACCGCACACACACACACAAAAGAATGTATAATTAGGTATTAAAAATAGAAAATAAAACAGGGAAGTGATTACCATAAAATCAAGATAGTGGTTCTGTTAGGAGGGAGGGCCATGGTTGTGATTAGGAGAAGGTATTCACGTGGTTTCAGAAATGGAAGTGGTGTATTTCTTGACCTGGGTGGGAGTTGCATGGATGTTTAATTTATAATTTATTAAGCCGTACGTTTATTTTTATCTTCTTTTCTGGATGTGTGTTATATTTCACAGTAAAACAGTTAAAGAATCTATGTCTTTAGCTCATATCACTTTTCTGAGCTTCTGATTTTGTGGATTTAAATGCCTAATGGACATCTCCACTGACATGTTCCATTGGCACTTCAAACTCAAAACACCTCAAATTAAATTCATCCTACCTCCAAATCTGCTCTGCCTGTTGAATTTCCCAAGTAGGTGAAAACCTCCATAATTCAATCCATATTCCAAGCCAGGAATCAAGATATCATCATGGGTTCCTGCCTTCTCTTGAATCACCACATTCAATAAAGTTCTGTTGATTTTACCTCTAATACCTTTTAAACTTACCCTTCCTGTTCACTTAACTACTGCCGTTGTGCTCACCACCATGTTATCTGATCTGTGTCACTTTAACAGCCTCCTGACTCCCTCTTTTCTCCTAGCTGTCTCTGTTCTGTCTTGCATGCTGTTGTCAGAGAGTTCTCTTATAAAATACTAATCTGATCATGTCCACCCCCTCATGAAACTTGCACTGGTTTTTGCCACCTTACACAAATCATCCTTCACCTTTCTCTACAGGCTTATGAATTATGCTCTTACAGTCCATGCTTCTGAAGCAGCGTCTTATTTACTAAAGCTGTGGTGATTAAAGAACAAAGCTGTCCCTCTCTCCTACGTATCACCCTTCTCTTGTACCGTTTCAGTCATTTACTCAAGTAACCTCACCTTAGTCTTGCAGTGCATAGATGCTCTTATAGCACCTTGTATATACGTCTGTGTGGTTCGGAATTAATGTCCTCTGCTCTGAGCTCCAGGGAATATGACAGAGGAAGTACTCGATCCATGTGTTTTGACTGAACATTTTTGACTGAAAGAATTCAGAGGCAGTAAGTGTCACCTCTTGTGAGAAGCTTCGAGAGACCTCATTGTCTGTCTGCAGTAGGCTTTGAAAGTTGATAGAATATCCAAAATGGAGAGAATGCCAAAACACAGGAGCAGAGACGGAAATACGAGTGGTTCCACAGGAATGAGTGGTCGTTGAGTATTTATAAGTTTAGGCCTTGTGTTGGAGATTGATTTAAAGAAAATCTGCTGTGTCTGCAGTTAAGGTATCCGGTTTGGAGCTTGATGAGAGGCATTATTTTCCATTGATTATTTTTATTCTATACACAACAGAAAGACTACATTCCTGAACTGGCTGCAAAATCATAAATATTTAAATCCAAGTTATTTGCCATGCATAGAAATAATCAAGTGATGAGAGCTAACTTATATGTTTGGCGACTTGGTTATTGATTTTTACAGCTCTAATCTAAATTCTATAGCAATTCACTGAAATGGCTTAGAGGGGATTGTTTTAATACGGGAGCAGATGGTAATCTCATATACGCAAGTTCAAAGAACAAGAGATCAGAAGATTTCTGAGCCATCATGTATCTCAATCTTCTAAATATCAGACAATGAAACAGTCTCAGGGGTCAAATGATACATTCACAGTCCCATAGCTAATTACGGTCAGGACTGGAATCCAGGTCTCCTGACTCCCAGACCAAAGCTCTTCTCCTTTTAAGAATGTAATACACACACCAGCTATTCATATAGGGAAGGAAGGGACTGCGTCCTACTGTTCCTTGATTTATCTGGTACAGATACGCAGACTGTTTACCCAAGTGGGTAGTGATAACAATGACAGCAAGAGTTTCTACTTATCGACCACCTATGTCGCAGGCTTGCCACACAGCTGGTGTGATCTCTCTCCTCTCTGTCAGTAGTTTCAAAATAACCTCAGGCCACTTGGGCCCCTCCAAATGAGATTCCGTTGTACATTGATATGAACAGGGCTGATTATCACCTCTTCAGTCTCAGTGGTTCTTGTTACTTAGTATGAAACTTCTGCTTCTTTATACTTTGATGGAGGACTAGAATCAAGAGTATTACAATGTGAGAATCATGTAGTTTTTTTCATTTATCAATTAATGTAACAAATGTTTATGAAATGCCTACCATCTTCAAGATTCTGAGCTAGATTTTGAAGTCCCTTGATGAGAGGCAGAATGGTAAAGAAAACACATGCCTCAGACAAGGCGAACTATTCACTGGTCCTGGGACCTTGGACAACCTACTGAATACCTGTATTTCAGTGTCGTCTTCTGTGCCGTGGGGATTGTAGCACTGTCATGAGGTTATTGTGTAGAATACTAGTTCCCTGCCCCCCACCCAGGGGTGATTTTGCTCCCCAGGGGACATCTGGCAATGTCTGGAGACATTTTTGGTTGTTACGAGTAGGGGCCAGGTGCTACCACAGTGCGTAGGATCGCTCCAAATAACAATGAATTGCCTGTCAAAATGTCAATTGTGCTGAGGTCGAGAAACCCTGATGTAGAATCCATGCCCTAATGCATATGTTATAGGGGTGATGTGTTTACCACAGCCATGACTCATAGGGGACTTCCAACTGATCCCAGCCAGTGCCTCTGTGGACGGGGTTATCCCCGCAGAAGCTGCCCATCAGCCTTCCCTCTGGAAGCTTACCCTAGGGGCCAGATCATTAAAAGGGCATTGTCCATAGATGATGGAGAGGTGGTGGGAGTGGGCAGAAGTGGTCCTTAGTTGGTAAAGCACAGCCCTGTGTCTGCTTGCTCTCAGCTCCCTGGTCCTCATAATGGAAGATTCTTCTTCTTCCCACCGTTGAACCAAACGTTCTCATACTCTCCTGTCCAAGTTTATCTTCCACTTCTTCCCACTCCTTGCCTAGCTGGTCTACCTGATCTCTGCAAGGAAAAGGTCAAATAAACAAAAAACACTCCTACCAACAAAGGGCACTGCATTTTATAAACATACATAGCAATCTATCTTTTCGCCATTTGGGCCAGTGGCTTCTTCTCTCTTTAAGTCCTAATGGGCGACTAATACACAGTAAGAGGTGCAGGTAGAGGAGATAAAAAACCCTCTGAGAACTAGAAGGAGTGAGCAGGGAGGAGGAAGAAATATACACAGTCACACAGTCATGACTGTGAGATACAGAAAGGACACATGAGTTAGAATACTTTGTTGTGGGTCTGACACGGACTACTTGCTCAGTCACTGTCACTTCCTGGTTTCCTTCCCTCTGAGAAGAAGATAAACTCTGAGAGGTGCTTAGTGGGGCGACCGTGATGGTTGGTTGGTTGGATGGAAGCCCACAGGGTAGAGGTCACCAGATCTGCCCGTGTGACTGAGTGCCCCGTGGCTAATATCTCTGGAGTATGTACTGTGTGCTGGGCGTGGTGCTGAGCAGGGACATGACTTATTCCATCTACTCCTCTTTTAAGCCCTATGATACAGGTGCTGTCACTACCTTTATGTTACCCATGAGGATACTGGAGTTACGAGAGGTTAAGTGACTGGACCAGAATTATACCACTGGCAGAACTGAGGCTTCATCCAAGGCAGCTTGACATAAGAGATGATACTTTTCACAATAGGCTATACCAGCTTCCTTAATTTTGATCCCCATGCCAACATAAAAAGAAGGCACATATCTACATTCATATAAAGCAAGATTTAAAGTAAGCATTTGAGGCAAAGGAAAAATTGCACGACTATGTAATAGATGGTTTAAGGTTCCTCTATATTATCAGGTAGCATCAGGGATAGGATTTTTCTACAATAAATTTTGTGCTTTCCACAAAATTCAAAGATATAATCATTTTCTTTGACCTTATTTATAAAAGTGATTCATTTTTTATTTAGCCTTCTATGAATTCTGCTTTTTTATATCAGATTGTCTTTCTCACTAATGAGTAATAAATTATACTTTTGATCATTGTGTTTCTTAAAATATATGAAGTTTCTGTTCATTATTAATTTCCAAGTAGAGTACCATTTCAGGTAGGGTGGAGGTTCTGAAACAATGATTTTTACAATGCAGTTACCAGGGTTTGTATTTAGAACTAGGAACTCAGTATTTTTATAGACTCTTGCCAGTTTTATATAGCTTTACTTCGGTAGCTTCTCCCTGTGTGGAGCAAAGCGTGCTTACAGGCAGGTGTTGCATTTGGCTGTGCAGGTTGTGTTCTTTACGTGGGTGTGTCCACTGCCAAGGTGTGCTGATGCCGACACACCTCTTCTGAGCACTGATTATGAACATCACTTCCCAAATCCATGTTCAGTGACATTACATCAGTAGCTTAAACTTGGCCGTGGTAGGCATATGTACACTATAGAAACTGGCAACCTCTACAAAGCAGAGAGCTGGTTGTTAAACCTTGACCCGCACACTGCTGGGTGCAGTGAGGGGAGAGGAATCGGGGGATTAAAATTTAGCCCTTGTTCTGCTCTCTGATGTGGAGATGAGTAGGAAGGGGCTACTTTTTCTCACTCAAACAAAACTGCCTTCTGCTCAGAGCTGTACGCTCACAAGGTTACGTATCCTGAAGGAGGCATGTTTCCTGTGAGTTCACACAAAGGCCACAAGTGGGCTAGCAGCCACCCTGGGTTTAGAACAGTGGTTCCCAAACCTGGCTCATCATCATAATCATCTTAAATTTTTTTTTAATATAAATTTTAGGGCTTTTCAAAGATTTTGGCTTTGTTTATGTAGCGTTCAGTAATTGTTGCTTACCCACTCTTCTTCCTAACAGGCAAACTCCAGTTTCATTTGGGTGTTTACTGAGGCAGGGATGGGTAACTGAATTTCTGTCTGCAGGTGTTAATCATGAGTGACATAAACCAGTCAGGATGAACCCGTCCCCCTTGCTTCTGATTTGTTTAAGGGTAGGCATGTGACCCAGCTGTGATTAATTACACAAAGCTAATTAGGTTAAGTACATGAGGCTAATTACATGAGACCCTGTCTGCTTCCAGGTTTCCAAGGAAGGTTCTAAATTTAAGAAAGACATGTAACTCCTTCTGCCTCTGCACATTGCTGAACATGGTATAACAGAAACCATTTGAATGCCTGGAAGGGGTGCAACCATGTTTGATTAACAAGGAGAATCAATTGGAAGGCAAAGCTGATACGCTCAGCATGGCGTTGTGGAGGAATAAACTCAAAGCCACTGAATTAACCAGCGTTAAAAATGAGCAACCCCTAAACTTCCTATTAATTGTTCAAAAAAATTTGAGTGGGTATCTTCTGTCACTTGCAATTGAAAGCAATTGAACCAATATGTCTAGGATGAAGCCTGGGAATCTGTATCTTAAACATTTCCCCAATTTTTGGAAAGCTCGGGAACCACCCATTTAAATCTCCAGTAAACAGTTTTCTTAAAGGTATGTCCAGTTGTTTACCCACTTAGTTTTTGTGTGACCATGTAAGCCCCGAGGCAGATGGCGCCCCGAGGCAGATGGCGCCCCGAGGCAGATGGCCTCCCGAGAGAATAGTAGGAGGCCAGGAGCATCCCTGCCCATTGCCCCCACTGTCCTGTAAAAATATCAGTTTCTACCTGTGGCATGGTGTGAACAAGGTTGGGAAGTACCGAACTGTTGTGTTTAATACAGTGTTGTGGAGAGAAAATAGGACTCAATCACCAGATAGCTGTGTAATCTTAGAAATGCACTTTATCTGTTTGTTTCTTAGTTGTGCAATTTTTACTGTCATATCAAGTTGGCTATTTTAATGATCATGAACGCTAATAATGAGGATAAAACGCACAATTTGGATGTGACCTCCTGGCCACCCTGTTCTGTTTTCTTCCTCATGCTGTGAGTGGTAGATAGGGGAGTAGACTGGTACCAGCTGTGCATTTCAGGGGAGGCACCTCCCCATTCATTCAACAGGGCACAGAGATAATGATAATAATACTGACAGGAGTTACTGTTGTTCGATATGAACAGCTAGGTATTGCCAGCCCTTTAAAAGCCGTCATGCAACACAAGTAGACCTGGGCAGCTGAGTTCGTAAGTCCAGTCTCCCTTCCTGGCTCCCTGTGCCCTTACTTCCTATAACATCATCCGTTGACCCAGGTCCCGATCCTTGATCCTTGGCGTCTTCTTTTCTGGGCCTCTGCTACTGAGACTTCCAGCAAAGACTGCTGCCTTCCCCAGGTGACTTGGAGCCTCAACTCTGCACCAAAAAAAAAAGATATTTACCACCAGGCAATTACACAAAAGGTATTAGTCTTATATTTTCATTGAGAAATAATATACACACAGAAAAGAAACCTTGTTTCCACCGTCCAAAGATATTGAGTCTTAATGTTTTGTTATATTTCCATTCAGAATGATTTTTATATCCATGCTGTTATATTAAAAAAAAAAAAAAAACCTCACCAACCCCTCAATCCAAAAATCTACAAAGCATCTCTGATCTTGTCTTTCCCTCCTTCACCTTTTAACATCCAATCCATCAGCAAGTCCTGTGGACTGTACCTCTCACTATATCTCAAATTCATCCACTTCTTTCTGTTTCCACTGCCGCCCCCCTCCCCCAGCCACTGTCATTTCTTACTGGGTCTACTCCAATAGTCTCCCAACTCGTCTCCTTGTTTTCACTCTTGTTTCATAGAATTCATTTTACTTTTCACAGTTTGAATTGAATCTTGTCAGTCCCCTCTAAAGAACTCTTCAGAGGTTTCCTGCTGCACCTGGAATAAAATCCAGATTCCTTTCAAATACGTTAAAAGACCTGGTATGGTCTGATCTGCCTACTTCTCCTCTCCTCCCCCCCTCATGGATTCTTTTCCAGCCATTTCACCCCAGGGCCTTTGCATTTCCTTTTTTCCCTGCCTGGAACAGTAATCCTCTGGCTTCTGCAAAAGGCTGCTCCTTCCCAGGTCTCAAGGCTAATGTTGCTTCCACAGAATGGCCTGTCCTACTCACTGAACCAAAGGAGCCTCCCCAGCCACTTGCTACCAAATCACCCTGGTTTGTTTCCTTCTATGCACACATCACATTCTAAAATTACCTTTTAGAAACACTAAAAATGTTTTCTTTTTCCTAGAAAGTAAGATGGAGGAGAATCATGACCTTGCCTAACATGTATTGCTGTACCCAGTGTTTCAAATGATTCTGACAACATCTAGTCAGTATCCAGTGAATAGGTATTGAACGAGTCAATGAACAAATGAATGAATAACTGAGATCATGGTGAGAATTCCTTTTTGTGTTTTTGTTTTATCACTCTCTAAAATGTTAAGCTGGTATTTCTTAAACCTGAAAAAATACCCACAGGACACCCCCCACCAAGGGTTGACTTATACATGAACAAATGTGAAGTGTATTTATGTTCCTTAAGCTTATAATACTTACAGGACTCTAGAGCCAAAACACATTTACAAACTGTATACTAACAAAGCTACAAAACAAATGCAATTCAAACTGACAATATTGACTTCATGCAATAGATCTTATTTTGATGAAACTAAATCACCAATCACAGATGAATAAGATACCGATTCCTATGACGCAGGTTCCTTTGAGTCCACAGGGCTGTCCTGTCATTTGCTCTGTGGCAGTCCCATTTTTTTCACAAGTTTCTCCCTTTGACTACCGCAAAACGAATTTCTACATCGTGCTGTGACTTATATTTATTTGGAATGAGTGTGATACACTGGAAACACACTTACTTCTGGTCTTTTCTCATTAACATTTTTCAGTTAAGTCCAGTCCTGCTTCTGGGTGTGATGTGATCATTAACCTAAAGTTAATGAGGCTAGTGGAATCATGTTTCAGGCTTGTTTTTAAGGAGATGTTTATCCAGATATTCCAGCCTAAATTTGCAATGTGTTGGGTTGTCCTGTTCCCTAGAATTCCAGGGAGGCATCTCCTGGAGAAAGGTAGTCAGAAGCAGGGATGGGACCAAACTTCCCAAGGGTCTGCAAGTGACAGCAAAAGCCCCACTTTGGGACTGGGGGCTTTGGGGTGGGGTCAGATGGTGAGTAGAGGGGCTCCGAGAGAAGGCTGGCCACATGAGGATGGAAACGCCTAAGAGGGGCAGGAGATGATCTCTTCCTCATGACTCAGCCAGCCTCTCCTGAAACACTAGAAAATCACGCACTGTTTGGGAAGATTGGACTCTCCTTAAAGAAGGTGGTGAGGAGCACGGCTCTGCGTGGAGATGTTACGAGAAGGGAATGGAAAGACTGATGTGAGAGTAGGGATTGCCTGGCATGGCTCTGGATTCTTCTGCATCTAGGAAATGAAATGTATTTAATTCTCCAGATGATATCCTGTTTTTATACAGTATCAAACACACATCTCTTTAAGCATAGCATCGTATATACCACACACCATTAAACAGAACGTCTTGTGTGTATGGGTATGTTTGGTATTTACATATTTATATATTTACCATATTTAAAATTTATGTATTTATGAATTTTTATATTTATAATATAAATTTATATCTAGAAGTTGATGTTTAGAATAAAATTTAAAAGCACAACTAATTAAAAATTTAAAAAGTCTAACAAATATCTCCAACATTACAAAATCCAATATCTTATATTTGCATACTTATAAAACGTGTGACTGTATAAACACATTGCTAGGGCCCCCCCCACTCCCCTTGGGCTTTGGAAGAGCTCAGTGGGAGTGAGGGGCCCTGAAGCTTATTCCTCATTAGCTTCACAGTGTATTGGTTATCTATTGCTGTGTAACAAATTACCTCTCCACCACTACATTTGGCTGCCTAAAACAACAAATACTTGTTATCTCACAGTTTTTGAGGGTCTGTTAGTGCCAAGTTGTAAAGCCTGTTTGAACCCTGGATCATTAGATTCCCAAATCCACATTCTTATCCCTATAACCTCTACAGCTCACAACGCTTCCGGCTTACTCATACCTCCTGGCTTTGTGCAAACTGCTTTCTCTGCCTAGAACATCCCTGTCCTTTCTCATGTGTCTACCTGGCAGACCTACCAACGCTCAGCATAATTCCTGCCTCCTTCGTGGAGCCTTATTCAATTCTCTGAAATGACTGGACTTTTCCTTCCTCTAAACTCCTACTAAACTCTGCCTTTTTCCCATTTAGCAAAGTTCTCACAGACTTTCAATTGTTTGACTCCAGGGACCATTTTTTTCTATCCCCAAATTCACAGGAGCTGGCAAAGCCCTGACATGAGGTCGACCCCAGTAAATGTCTGCTGTGTGAACAAAAGGTTTTCGTGGACTGGGAGAGGCAGGACTCATTGCTAAGGCCATACACCCATTGCATTTCTGTGTGATTAGTATTTAGTTAATAATCAGAGCAAATCACTGGGACCACAGGGACGCTGGTGAAATTTACCTCATCTAGAGAAAGGCACTCAGACAGCTTAAACCTCAGCAAACCAGGGACCACGTGCTCCCTATTTATATCCATAGCAACCACATTCGGCAGAAGACTCCCGTCTTCAGAACCTCTTTATGCCAATGAAACCCATAAAATACACAAGCTTTATCAAGTGTGTTGCACCTGCGGACCACCAGAGCTCCGACACATGGCTGCCCACAGCATCATGGAACCCACTGGAGTTGCTCATCGGGCAGATGGGTCTCAGGTGGCAGAAATAGCGCATATGTATTAGCAGAGCCCAGCTGTCTGTTATCCCCCAAGAGCACCCATCTTTCCGGATGCCAAATGTATACACTTTATTTTAATAATTTTCTTTCTTTCTGTAAATTGAAATACTGTATGTGGGACCATGTGAACCTGGGTGTAGTGAGACGCAAAAGGAAAATTCCAAGCATTTTTGCTCAGGTCCCCTTCACCTTGGGTAGAACGATTCGCTTGCTTCTCCTGAACCCACTTCACTTCCGGCACACCGACCTTTTCTCATACGTTTCTCTCGCTCCTGACTGCCTGGGGGAATTTGAAACATTTCCTCGTAGGAATTCTACACATAATCTCATAGAAGATTAACTCAAATTCTGGCACTTCCGTGTTGCCCTCTCTGATGACCGCTGCTTTCTCCCTTTTGGGAATTCCAGTGGTGTTTGCTGTTTGGTGTTCAGTCTAAACCACACTTCTCAAACTTTCATGTGCGTGCACTTCACCTGGGGGATTTGGTAGAAGGTGGGTTCTGATCCAGCAGTCCGGAGCCGGAGAGCCTGCATTCCTAACGAGCTTCCAGATGACTTCCTTGCTGCTGGTTCATGAACCACACTTTGAATAATAAGGGTTGATACTACTTGGATTTGAGTATTTTCCTCTCTCTTGCCCTTCTTAACTCCCACCTCTTCATTTCATTTTCTGTAAATATTTCCTGGGCATCTTCTAGATTTTATACTTAGTGCATGAGATGTCATTTTAGAGGTAACAGCTCTTAATAGCTTTATTTATATTTTCGTTTGCATTTCTCATTTCATTTACTTATATATTTCTGCTTTTACTCGTATTTAGATTTAGAGTTTTTTTCTTTAAGCTTCAACCAACCGTAATGTCCTTGAAAGCAGATGATTGCCTACAATAGCAAGGTGGTATTTTTAGCGAAAAGAACAGGCATGCCGAAATCAAGAAATCTAGGCTCGAAACCCAATTCTATCTCTCATTTACTACACCTGAGATTTGAGCCGGTTCCTTAGCCTCTGAACCTCAGTGTGATCACCTGAGAGGCAGGGCTAGTAGTCGCTGTGGGCGTGGAGTAAGACGCTGCTGCTTGCTTGCGAGGTGTCTGGCACAGGGTTTGGCCCCTCCGGCCCTGAGACGTGTTCATTTCTCCCCACGTGCTTGGGACCGATTGGCTCCGGACATCCAGGGGCTCAAGATCTGGGTAAGTTGGGCAGAGTGTCAGAGAAGCAGTGTCTCCTGCAGGCTTAGTTTCCTTCTGCTCTGGTTCTCACTTTGAATCTTTAGTTGAAAGATTTGGTTCGCTGGCAAATATTTACAATGTTGTTGTTTTTAAATTTTATTTGAATCAGTGCTTTGAAATTCTCATTTGAAACTCTGAGGAAAGATGGTTGATCCTGTAACTAAGGTTTAAGAAAAACCATGCACTTCATGTATCATAAAAAAAGTAAAAGCTAGTATATTTTTGTTGCTAGTTAATTTGCCACTCAAATGTGCTGCAATTTCAACTTCTTTTAAAAATTTTTTTACTGTTACTTGATTTTGCTTTTCATTTGAAAAGAATGAAATAATCACTGGGAAAAATTTCAAACCTCAGAGAGCTATAGTAGGACATGGGATTGGACCCTGGCCTGCTATAGAAAAGCAGAACTGTGTGTTAGTCCTGTTTTCTTTAACAACTTACTGTGAGATCTTTATAAAAATTACTTTTAATCTAAGCTCTGTTTCCTCATTATAAAATGAATGGGTCAGACTAAATGATCTGTAAGATCCTTTTTTGCTCTTAAAAAAAAGCAACTCTGATTCTTATTCATTTAGTTACGAGTATTGGGGAAATGAAAACTTCAGTCAAGTAAAACAACTCCTTTATAAGTTTTGCAAATGAATAGTGTAAATGAGATTATAGGAAGAAATGTTTTAAATGCTTGAGAGAACACTTTCAAGTAATTTGAAGCCCTTGAAGAATATGGATTGGCTAATTGCAAACCATTCGTAGCTACTCATTAATGCATGCCCCAGAACACACTTCGCTTAAATTGAGTCCCCGTAGAGTCTTGACAGGAATGAAAGTATACTTTGTTAAAAAAAAAAAAAATCCTATCTACAATTTATGTTTGTTTTTCTAATTCAGCTTGTGTCAGAGCAATGTCACACCATGTTTCCAAGCACAGGCTCTGGTCCCAGATTCTGGGGTCGAACCCTGGCTCTGTCACGTACAGCCTGTGTGACCTTGGCCAAGTCACTCACCCCCTGCAGGAGAAGCCTCACGACTGTACCCACTTCATAAGGTAATGCTGAGGATTAACGCAGTATCATATTTAGAAGGCTGCCTGGTATAGTCAAAGTTTGATGATTGGTATGTTATTATGATCGCTTCATTTTAGTGAATTGCTTTAGGTGTGATCTATAATCTTATCAATCTACAATTTTATATTTATAACTGAGGTTTTATCCTTCAAATGTCCACTGCCTCTTCATGTTGCTCACATTGTTGGAGTTTTCATAGGGGAGTCACACCATGTGATGGGAAGAAAATGGATAGGGACAAGAAGGTGTCACTTGGCCATGTCACCTCATGAATTTGCCATCTTCATCCGTGAATAAGATGGTGGGTTGGATTAGATGATTAGGTTTGATTTGCTTAACTAGGGATTTGTCAGTCTTTGGAGGGCTGATGTGTATGCAAAATAACGTGTGCAGGTGCCGTTTTCCGGGATAAAATCTGTACCACTCGTCATGTTCTCTCATGGGTCCCTGAATGGTTCAGTGCCTCCTGTTTCAAGGATCTTCAGCTTCCCTTTTGACTCTAAAGTCCCACAGCTACGGGAATTAGAATTTAGGTGAAATCACTTGGGAACAGGGTTTCTGGTGAAATTGAGAACCGAAGCCATTTCTTGGTGAAATAGAAAACTGGTATTTTTGACAGTTCCTTCCGGCAATAGTAAGAACAAGAAAAAAATAAGAGTACAAAATTTCAACTGACAGATGACCCAGTTTGTCCCTCTATTTCAATGGGACAAATACTACCTATTCAGTTCTTTTAGGAAAATTTGTATTATTGTGGGGGTTGTTATTCAAGATTTAGACATTTTTTATATATGTAATATATATATAATGTGTATATATATATAAAATGGTTGCATTAATATTTTGGGGTGTCATTCTTGACTTTGCTAATAAGACAGAAGAGTACATATTTTTTGTTTGAGTCCCACCACTAATCACTCTACATTAATCAGGTAAAGTTCTCCTCTTGATTGGCTGTACTGTGACCGAATCCCTTCCCTGTGGAAGGATCTGGAAAGAGGGATCTGGCAGAATTGGGGCTAGGTTCTGGACCGGGGAATATAGCAGGGAATTTGAGACTCAACAAATTTGGGGCTGGAAAAGTAGATAAGACTCTTCAAAGGAAGAAGGGAGAAGTGCTTCTGAGATGAGAAGGAGTGATAACACCAGATCCAGAGGAGGTGGGGTTGATGTTAGGCTCAAGATGTCAAGAGTGAAGTTAGATGACAGTATCCATCAAGGTCAAATGATATGCTCTGCAAAATGGTAATGACAGCTGCCTTTCATGCTGTGAAAATAATCGGTCCCCTTTCACGTTGCATATGTTCTTTCTGGCCACCAAGCTACCACCTCTCCGTGGCAGCTCCAGTGGCCTGAAAGAGGGTCCAAATTTCCAAATCCCAGAGAAGCTGCTCCTGTAACTGACCTGGCCTGGCCACCTGTGCCCACAGGGCATTGCTGGAAGAGGTAGGATGCCCATGCCGCTGGGGGCTGACTCTGTCCAGGCTCCATCCTTTAAGAGTTGCTGCTTCTCCTTGCTACTTCCTCTGAGTAACAAGAAAACTACTGTTGTAGCCAACCCTTCCCTGCCGTTCTTCTTAAAAGTTTCTGAAGAGTTCTTTGAACTGAGATTTTGCAAAAGCAATAAGAAATAAGTAGCGAACTCATGCAACATGTATGTCATCTGTAATTATTAAATAATCTTATGCATACATATTTAAAGAATATTACTAATAATATATGGTTTTCATTGGAGTATGGTGAAACTGTTAACTATTAAACCCTCCTGACTGGTGAACTGGCTAGAAAGACATTTGTCTATGACCTGGTTCTATCAGGATCTTCCACTTCTTTTTCTGGTTTAAATCTTCAAAATCCTCTCAATTACTTCTGTGTCTTGTGTTTTTTCACAATCCATAACAAACTATTTTGGATTAGCCAGTAATTTCAGATTCTTCTCCATCTATTTGTCTCAATCTCTTTCTCCGCCTGGTATAGATACATACTTCACTGGCCAGCATATTTTTTTTTTTTAACTTTTGCTGTTGACATTGCTATTTTCTGTTTTACCAAAGAGCCAACTAGAAATCCTAGAAGTCTTGGAGGACATGTTGGTGTCTGTGCAAATATTTCAGCCATAAAGCTCATCCTTCTGGCCTGCTGGGGTTGGACGTGTTCTATAAGCAGAATAGGATTTGCAAAGAGAGAAAACAACTCTGGTGTGGGATTTACCTAGAAAAATCTTTTATTCATTCCTTCTTTCATTCACTCACAGACATGCTCTGAGCAACTAATATGTCCCAGGCATTCAGATAGAAGCTGGGGAAACAGAATTGAATATGAAGTCACGCCTGCTCTCAAGGAGCACAGGGTCCAGTGGGAAGAAAGGCCGTTGATAATTGCAGTGCAGGGTGAGGAGTGTTATGACAGAGACACAAGAAGCTATGGGAGCTGTGATATTGTAATTAAGAATAAGAAAAATATATATATATGTATTTGGTCTTCATCTCTGTTTCTGGTACAGAACCCCTGAAATCCTTGGAATTTCCGATGAAAGTGATAAAGGTGTCTTAGAGTTTATGTTAATGAGGTGACTTTTGGAAAGCCCTTAGGTAACCTAAAGATGGGGCCTGGTTGCCAGGGGAACAAACCATGTGATTAGAGGGTTGGAGCTTTCAGTCCCAGCCCAGACCTCTGGGGGTGCGGGGGGGCTGGATATTGGGTTCCATCACCAATGGCCAATGATTTAATCAATCATGCCTATGGGATGAAGCCTTCTTAAAACCCCCAAAGGACAGGGTTCAGAGAGCTCCTGGGTTGGTGGACACATGGAGATTCTGGGAGAATGGCACATACAGAGAGCACGGAAACTCTGCTCCCCTTCCTACATGCCTTGCCCAATGCATCTCTTCCACCTGACCCTTCTTAAGTTATATCCTTTTATAATAAACTGGTAGGCATAAATAAATGTTTTCCTGAGTTTTGTGAGGCATTTTAGCAAATGAATCAAACCCTTGGAGGGGTCATGGGAATCTCCGATTCATCGCCGGTCTTCGCACGAACCAACCTGGATTGACGCTTGGCATCTGAAACGGCAGGGGAGGCGGGAGGAGGGAGTCTTTTAGGATCTGATGCTGTCTCCAGGTAGAGAGTGTCAGAACTGAGTTAATTCTTTGTGGGTATAGAAAAAAACCCACATTGAAGGAGCACAGAGGAATGGTACACGGCCCAGCCTAGGCTGTTGGGGAAGAACTCTGTAGAGGAGTTGAACTTGACCTTAGCCTTGAAGAGTGAGTAGGAATTGTTTAGATAAAAACGAGTAGAATAGGAAAGGGCATTCCAGGCAGAAGATGTAGGTGTTCAAAAACCTAACAATAGAGAAACATTTAAAGTTCATAGAAATGTGAGTCTGTGCTTCAGTACTTTAGGGGCAGGGAGTTTTTTATTCTGTGGCTCCTTCCTGGGTGTCACCCCCATACATCCGCACCAGCTGGTCTTGCTGCTACACGACTTACTTTTTCTCCACTGGCTGCTTTGTAGAGGTTTGGCAGTTGAGCCATCTTATGCGTTTCCTGTAGGGCTCACACTGACACTAGAAAGACTGTCACAGATAAATCAAACGTTGAAACGGCATTTACTGCTCATAGCATGTAAAGATTTTGGTTTTCGTTCTGTATAGATGATTTCTGTTGTGACAGACATGCTGAGAATAGTGGAAAGAACATGAAAGCTGGGGTCAGATGACCTGAGAACATATCCTTACTCTTCCATAACCTAAGTCTGTGAGTCTGGGAAAACCACTTAAACACTTTGAGTCTCAGTTTCCTGCCAAATTATATTTAATAATATTAACTACATTATAGGATTGTTGAGAAAAGTAAATGGGGTGACGGGGGCAGATAGAGTTTTGACAGATGAGGATGTACTAATGGTGAGTGTCATTATTTTCTGTCTCACACGCACACATACATCTTCAAGGTGTAGAAAATAGTTCAGGATAAATCTGAGTTTTGGGGGGAAAAATATCTTGAGGAACTTTTTTTTTTTTTTTTTTTTTTGCTGTACGTGGGCCTCTCACTGTTGTGGCCTCTCGTTGCGGAGCACAGGCTCCGGATGCGCAGGCTCAGTGGCCATGGCTCACGGGCCCAGCTGCTCCGCGGCATGTGGGATCCTCCCGGACCGTGGCACGAACCCGTGTCCCCTGCATCGCCTGGCGGACTCTCAACCACTGCGCCACCAGGGAAGCCCGAGGAACTTTTTTGAAGGAAGTGAGAAGACAGCTCATTAGCGTGAAGTAGGAGGTGATTTTGAAAGAGCACCACGGACCCATGGTGCTGCTGGACAGGGCGAGTAGGTTTTGAGACTCACCCCATTAAACAGATGGAGCTGAGACAAGTGGGAGAGTGAGAGGTGGTGTGTGCAGGGAGCTGGTGACAGAGTGCCCAGGGCCAGGACAAGTGGGCTCTGTAGGTGGGAAATGCAGTGTCAGGAGAGAACTGTAGGATCAGGAGCTTATACATGTGTAGAGCAGGAAATAATCCTGATGAATACCAAACCTCACATACTCATCCCACTGGTGAGGAAATTAGATTCCGGAGAGATGGAGTGATTTGCCCCTGGTCACAGCCCTGGCCAGCTGCAGAACTGAAATTCCAACATGGAAATCCTAACATTTAGTTTTGTTGTCTTTAACATTCTCCTGAAAAAAAAAAAAAAAAAGAGAGAGACTCTATTCAATCCTAATCATAATAACTTCAGAGAATAAATTTAACATAAGAGTATACTTACAAATACAGGATCGCTTACATTAATTCCTGTTTGCGTCAACCCTCCAATATTCCCACACATCAGGACTCTTTCTCTCCCCCTCCTTCATCACATTATTTTTCACAAATTCATGTATTCATTCATTCAAACATACTTTTGCTAAGGCTTCCTGTATTCTAGGTACCAAATAAAGCAGTGGGGACCCAAAGATGAACAGGCCCCTGTGCTTCGCCTCAAAGAGCTCATTGTCTCGTGTAAAAGACAGACGGACAGACACTGCAATGCTGTGTAGTAAGCGTGGAAAAGGAAAGGAACAATCACTTTTGAAAGTTGAGGGAGGGTGTCTCAGAGTTAATGATCCATGAACTGGGTCTTGGAGGAAAACCAGGAGTTCACCAGTTAGAGGCAGGGGTGGGGGCTTGGAGATAGATGAAGATAATGAATATTCTAGGTAAGTGATGTGCAAAAGTCTTCATGGATACAAGGCAGAGAATTCTGACAACGTTTGATATCTATCAACGTTTGATAACACTGAGGTGAGTTTTGGGAAAACATTCTGAAGTCTCAACCAAGTAAAGGGTGACTTAATGGAAAAAATAAACGACAAACATGTTTAAATCCAGAAAAAGTCAACTGTCTTCCAGCCTCAGGAAGAGGCTAATGATGGTGTAGCATCACCTCCACTTTACGAAACCCTGCCAGATGGGATGCTACTTGTGACTTTCTCTGCTCCGGGCAGTGGAGGAGGAATTTCATAGGATGAGCTGTATTCCATTTGTTAAACTTTGGCAGCTATGACTGGCTCCACACCTGCAGAATTTGGTGTCATAACAATGACATCGTTTCTGTAAAATTGAACGGAGCCGTGGGGATGCAGAGATGAATATGACATGATCTGTGCCCCCCAGGGAATGTACAGCCAGGTGGGGAAGGCAGAACTGTGTTAAAACACACACGACTTACTGGTCTGTGTGCCGGAGGGCTCAGCAGACAGCAGGGGGTTGAGTGTGTCTTGTGTTCCTGAGGTTGAATCTTGAAGAATGAGTAAAAGTCAGTCCGATGAGGGGAGGAAACTCTTCCACACAGGAGAAATTAAAAACGAAACAACAAACTCTTGGAACTCTTGACTGTGAGATTTTCAGAGAATATGGATGGGAGAGTAAAGTAGAATGGGCAACCAAAGCAAGAAGAGGCTAATCCGAAGAAACCTTCTAGGCTTAAAGGAGTTTAAGTTGTATCTTGCAAGGTTGGGAGATCCATTGAGAAACTTCAAGTTGAGAGTGACCAAAATAGGTTTTACTTTTGGAAGAATCATTCTGGCTGCACACAGGGGAAGAAATGGAGAGGGGCAAGATTAAAGACAGGGAGACCAGTTGTCTGGTTTTTGCAACCACCTTGGCAAGAGATAAGGATGGACTGAATTAAGACGTAAAAATTATGGGGTTTAATTACCAATTATATGTGGGGTGGGAGGATATGGGAGGAGTTTGGTCTGACTCACAGATTTCTAGTTTAGTTGTCTGGGTAGATAGTCAGGCTGTTGAATAAGATTGGTCATAGAGAAGGAGGACCTAGTTTGGGGTGCTGGTGTGTGTGTGTGTGTGTGTGAGATGAACTGAGTTCTAGATTTGCTGGATTTGAGGTTCCTGTGGGTCTTCCAGATTAATATGCCCCGTGGAAAGTTGGATTACAGAGAGGGTGGGTCTGGAGCTGAGAAGAGATATCTGGGCTTGAGATAAAGATCTAAGAGTTACCAGCATGTAAGAAGTAGTTGGAAGTAGAGAGGGAAGGTGATTTCACTTTCCAAGAACAAATGATCAGAGAGAGAGGACACTGAGGGTTGGATTAAGTGACTTTTCATTTTGAAATTATAAATCAGAAACTCCAGATCTTATTCATTGTTGACACAGCCTTCGGGGGTTTTCCCAATGGGCAGACTTTGGCTGACAACAAAGCGTAAGTGCCAGGAGCTAGATGTATTCTATAAAGAAATTCTTCCCGAAGCAAGACATTTTTGGCTCTCACCCTGGGACTGTGTGTGCTCAGCCTCCAACAACTCTTGGTAGTTAGCAGTTTGGATCACATTTGGGCCAATATTTTTACACTAATATTTTGAATGAAATAGTTTTGGATCATAGAAGTGAACGAATATTCTCTAAGCCCTGTAGTGGGAGGAGCTTTTGTTCAGCGTAGGGTGATTGGCAGCATCCCTGGCCTCTACCCACTAGAGGCCGGTAGCACCATCACAGTCATGACAGCCAAAATTATCTCCAGCCATTGCCAAATATCCCCTGTGGTCAAAATCCCCTTCAGTTTAGATCCATGCTCTAAAACCCAATTCTTTTATTTCTCTGTTCAAAAATCCTTTGATGATTACCCATTATCTTTGCTGTGTTTCCCAGATAAGTCCCGCATCAAGATGGGCAGTGAAAGATAAGGGAGTTGAAAGGATGCTTTGGATGACCTCACCCTAGTTCTGATCTGAATCAGGAGCTCCATTTGGTTAATCTCTCTCCTTCTGGGCAGAGGATGTCAGAAATCTACAGAGCAGTGCTTCATGGAAAAATACAAGAGTTTTCCTTTTTTTTTTTTTAATCAACATGAATCATATTCACGCTGACCTGCAGAAGATATAACCTATCTTTCCACTTTCTAAAATCATGAATAGATTATACTTAACAGGCCCTTGCTATGTGCCAGATACCACTGTGCTCAGAGCTTTAGAGGAATTATCATATTTAATCCTTGCAAAAGCCCTGGGAAACTGATGCTATCTTTAATCCTATTTTACCAGTGAGGAAATTTAAATTACATTACTTCCCCTAAGAGCACAACTAAACAGGCCAGAGTTCAAATTTGAACCCAGACCAGCTGCCTCTGGAGCCATAATCTTCACCATCTCCATGTTGTGGATATAGCAGTGAAGACCGGAAACATCTTAGCTCTATACTTACTAGTTCTGTGTTTTTTGTCTGAGTTAATTTACTTTTCTGAATTTAGTTTCTTTTTCAATAAAAGGTTGGGGAGGTTATTACCTATCCTGTCCTTATATGGTTGTTATAGAATTAAATAGAGTCTAATGTCTAGTACAAAGTAGATGCACAGCATGAATTCCTTCTTTTTTTTATTGAAGTATAGTTGAATTACAATGTTGTGTTAATTAGTACTGTACAGCAAAGTGACTCAGTTACACATGTTTAGACATTCTTTTTCATATCCTTTTCCATTATGGTTTATCATAGGATATTGAATATAATTCCCTGTGCTACACAGTAGGACCTTGTTGTTTATGCATCCTACATAAAATAGTTTGCATCTGCTAATCCCAAAGTCCCAATCCATCCCTCTCCCACACCCCTCCTCCTTGACAACCACCAGTCTCTTCTCTATGTCCGTGTTTCTGTTTCATAGATTCATTTGTGTCATATTTTAGATTCCATATATAAGTGATAGCATATGATATTTGTCTTTCTCTTCTAACTTCACTTAGTATAATAGTCTCTAGTTGCATCCATGTTGGTGCAAATGGCATTATTTCATTCTTTTTTTATGGCCGAGTAGTATTCCATTATATATATGTACCACATCTTCTTTATCCATTCATCTGTCGATGAACATTTAGGTTGTTTCCATGTCTTGGCTATTGTGAATAGTGCTGCTGTGAACATAGGGGTGCATGTATCTTTTTTTTTTTTTTTTTTTTTTTTTTTGGCGGTACGTGGACCTCTCACTGTTGGGGCCTCTCCCATTGCGAAGCACAGGCTCCGGACACGCAGGCTCAGTGGCCATGGCTCACGGGCCCAGCCGCTCCACGGCATGTAGGATCTTCCTGGACCGGGGCACGAACCCGTGTCCCCTGCATCGGCAGGTGGACTCTCAACCACTGCACCAACAGGGAAGTCCGCGTGTATCTTTTTGAATTATAGTTTTGTCTGGCTATGTGCCCAGGAGTGGGATTGCTGGATCATATGGTTATAATATATACATTAATATATTTGTATAATAACTATGATACTTGAATTAACCATGTCATCTATGAGTTAAGGATAGAACATGTGCATAGTAATAGGTGTTAAAAATGTAAAACAGTATATAAATATGTAACATTTGAGAAATGTAGGGATGTGTGTGTGTTGTCTATGGGTGTGTGTGTGAGAGAGAGGGAGCAGTGAACAAGAATACTAGCCCTTTGGAACATCTAGTTTGTATCCAGGGCTTCTAAGAATTATCTCACTTAATTATCTAAAGAGTAGTTATCACCTTAATTACATTTCTAAAAACACTGAGGCTCAGAAATTGTAGCTTACCCGAAGTGATATAGCTTGTGAATAACAGAGCTGTCATTCAAGTTTGGGTCCATTTGGTTCTGAAGTCCAGACTCAGATGCATTACTTTGCCTTCATGTGACATTTTTAAGATTTAAGTTTCTTAGCTGTATTGTATGTTTCCAAATAGGTAAGTGTCAAACCCTAATCATGTAAAAGAAAGCTATAGGTGTTCATGTTCTTTCTGAAATGAAGTCCCACAGGGATGATAAACGTAACAGCTTAGCAAACACGTGGCAGAGCTGCCCCTGAGGGCTACTGTATCAAAAAGAGAAGCAGATACAGGAGCTTAGGATATTCATGTTTCTCTTCTCCTCTCTGTCTCTCTCTTTCACACACACGCAGGCACGCACGCATGGGCATGTGTGCTTATGTACAATCTGAACAGTCTTTGAGATAATGTAAAGGGCTGTGGAAAATGACTCTGTGTTAGAAGAAGCTTGGAGAAGAGAGTTCGGACATTTATCGAAACAACTGTACAAGAAAACCCCCTGGGAAATTAGGCTCCATAATAAATAGAAATTACCTTAAGATAATTGCTAACTTTGTAACCGTTTTAAGTTCAATGAAAAACTCAGAAATACAAGAGAACGTGTCATGATGGAGATATTTAAATAATTATATTTGAACCCATGAGAGTAGTAAGCATGTCCAAAACCCCACAACTGTTTACATGCATAGGCCTTGGGAACACTCACTGGATTGGATCCAAGTAAAGAAAAGGATCATGTAAATCAGTTCTATTAGTGTGGGGGTTTTGGTTATTGCCATTTATAGAGAAACTATGAAGATATTGGTAGACTACAAGGAAAACAAAAGAAAATGTGATGCAGAATTTCACAAAATAAATGAACTCAGTAGAACATGTATCCCAAGGGAAGTCTGACAGCTAACTGAAAATGAAATGGAATAGATTTTATAGAGAAAAAGTGCTTTGATGATGTGATGGAATGATCAACACTGGCTGATCAGTGCTGGACAAAACAAATCGAGTTGATTCTTGGTCATTTGGGACGCGTTGCCTAGAGAAGTCCGTTTCTTCCTCCCGACCTTCTCTTATTCCCCTTAGGTTGTCAGCCTTTGTGTGCTTTAGTAATAAGAACAGGGACAAGTAGTACAAATAGTTCAGATTTTAAAAATGAGTAATAACATTTCATTGATTATTTTGGCTAAATGAATTTTTTTCTGTATAATTAGTTTCATTTGTAATGAAGAAAATGGAGAAAAAATAATACTAGGGCACATCCTAATGGGTGGGCAATTCAGAGTGGTCTGTGTAGCTAAAGCATAGGTGGGCGTGTGGTAGAAGGTATATGGAATAGCTCTTTTAAAGTAGAATGACTTAAAGTGATCAAAATGACAATTTATGCCTAACAATCTTTGTTCCCAAGGATAGATATGTTGGAAATGAGGGAAGGCAAAAACATTCTTGCTCAACATTTCCACTCATGTCCACACACACACACACACACACACACACACACACACACACACACACACACAGAGAGGCATGCACATAGGGGAAGGTCATGACACATGGAATGGTGGAGATAATAAACTTTATGACCTAGAAAGTCCAATCTGGAACTTTACAGCAGTGGTTCTCAAAGTGTAGTCCTGAGCCAGCATCAACATCACCTGGGGATTTCTTAGAAATGTAATTCTCAGGGCTCATCTCAGACCTATTGAATCAGAAATTCTGGAGAACATCCATCTGTGTTTGTATAAGCTCTCCAGGAGATTCTGATGAACTCTATAAAGTTTGAGAGCCATGGATCTATGGCATGTAGTAAGACCTGTGTCATCCAGGTGGGGGATGGACAGGAGATAATCCTTGCCCTCAAGCAAATCTCAATCTAGTTGAGATCTTAAATAGATGAACAAGTATTTAGCAGTCTTGAAGGGTGTTGTAGTGGAGGTGAGCTATGAAAGTAGAGATTAAGGAGATACTGACTCTACCTGAGGGTATGGGCAAAGGGTTGAAAGTTGAGATGCACTCAGGGATGAGGGGGAGGGGCTTCCCTGGTGGCGCAGTGGTTAAGAGTCCGCCTGCCAATGCAGGGGCCACGGGTTCGAGCCCTGGTCCAGGAAGAACCCTCATGCCGTGGAGTAACTAAGCCCATGAGCCACAACTACCGAGCCCGTGTGCTGCAACTATGAAGCCTGCGCGCCTAGAGCCCATGCTCCGCAATGAGAGAAGCCACCGCAATGAGAAGCCCACGCACCGCAACGAACAGTAGCCCCCGCTGGCTGCAACTAGAGAAAGCCTGCAAACCCAGTGCAGCCAAAAATAAAATAAATTAATTAAAAAAAAAAAAAAAAAGGATGAGGGGGATCTTTCCAACCAGACAAAGGCAGAGAATAAAATTGTAGGCAAAGGAAAAATGGCATGTCAGAGCACAAAGGCATGAAAGAAATGATCTGTATGGGTTGTAGTAAGTGGTTAATGTGGCTTAAGCACTGGTGAATGAATGGGAACTTGGGGAGCATCACCGCCCTAGTCCAGGCTACTCTTATCTACCCCTTTTGATTATTGCGGTGACCTCCATACTCATTTTTTTGCCTCCAGGATTGCTCCCCATTAAATCCATCTTCTACCCAGCAACTGGAAGGGCCATTCAAAAGGGCAGATCTGGCCATGTCACACTCCTGCTTAAAACTCTTTTGTGGCTCTGGTTTGCCTACTCAAACTCCTTAGCCTGACATATAAGATCTTAAACGATCTCATTTGCTTTCCTCTTTACCCTCACCTCTTTCATCTCTCTCTAGATCTCCTTAGGATCTTTGATATCTTCCAAGATGTTCCAAGGACCCCACACTCCACGCTGATGAGGGGGTGGGGGTCTTCCCTGGGCTTCTATGATATCCTGGGATTCTTCTATGCTAACACTTACCACACAGTACTGATATTGCTTGCCTGTTTTCTCCCATCTTCTTCTCATCCTGTGGAGGACAAAGATTCAGTCTTCTTAGTTCCTAACCTAAATCTAAGCACAGGTCTGGCACATCTTAAGTGTGGAGTGAATGTTTATGGAATGGGTGAACCATGAAGGAATTTGTAAAAGAGCCTGTGAGGAAAGCTTAAGAGAATTACTTTTCTCCCTCTAGTCAAGGACATCATTCTGTTTGGGGAAACAATGGTGTTGGCAGTAAATTCATAACTCTGAACGCCCTTCAAGCCTATCCTTCTTTCTAGATACTTAACCCTGGTGCAACTCTTTTGCTGTTTACACAACTACATCTACCTAGCTTTAATTATTCCTTCCCTTTAACAGACCGAACACAGCATGGGAAACATTTATTAGAGCATGGGTATTGATCTACTTTACATCAGAGCTAAAATATAGGCGATTCTCATTATTCATGGTAGTTACATTCTATAAAATCACCAGTAGCATATACTGAACCATTGCTCCTAGGGTTAACACTGGGTTAGTTTCCTTTGAAACTCTGATCATAATATTTTTGTCAACCAATTGATATATAGTCTTATTTTATGTGTGTTGCCGTGCAAAGATATTTAATATATAGTTAATTCATAGTGCTGTTGGCCACAAGTTCAACATTAATAGCGCATCCTGAAAAAATTGTATAATGTGTTTTCTCTGTAAGGCACATCATAGCCTTCCTGTGCTTAGGAGCTCTAGACTGCACTTCAGTGGTGTGTTTGGGGGCCATTTTAAACAGCAAAATCATCAATAAAAAGCACAAAATTATGAAAATGCAGCACTAATTAGACCAGGAAAAGGACCTTTATTTACAGTATGAGAACTGAAGCTAGAAGGCAGAGTGTTACCTTGCTTGATCTCAGCTGGAAAATTATGATTAAATATTGCAGAAGAAAAGAGTGGTGAAATTAAAATCAGGAACAATAAAAACAATTTAAAACGGGCAAAGAAAGAAAATGAACAGAGCTGTGGAACAGCTTCGAGCAATATATTCAATATGTGTAATTTGAGTTACTGAAGGACAGGAAAGAAGGTGAAAGAAAAAAATAATCAGGGGAAAAAAAAAAACCTTCCTCCCCCTCAGAAAAAATCCAGGAAGGGAAATTACAGTTTAAACCAGTTAAAACCAGCTCTAAAGAGAAAAAATTTAAAGACAGCAAGTCTGGGAGCAGGGGGAGGGGTGCATTTGTATACAGAGAAATAAAGATAAGGATGGCAGTAGATTTATCATGAGAGACAATGCATGCTAGAAGTAACTGGAAGAAAAAAAATTATCATCACAGAATTCTATACCCAGTGAAAGTATCTTTCAGAAAAGAAAGGAAAATTCTTTTTTCCAACCATATAAAAGCTAAAATAATTTACCCCTACAAAACTGCACTACAAGAAATTTTAAGGGAAGTACTTTAATCATAATGAAAATGATAGCAAATGAAAATCTTGATCTGCGAAAAAGAATGAAGAACACTAGCAATGGTACTTGGGTAAATATAAATACATGCATCTTATAATTTAAATCTATCTATTAGAATCAACTGAAAAAATAATAACAATGTAGTATAGAGTTTATAAACTATGTGGAAGTATATGACAACAGGAGAAGAGAATTGGAGGTATAAGGTTGTAGGTTTCTTAATATAATGAATTCTCTTAACTTGAAGGTAGACTGTAACAGGTTGAAGATGTATATTATATACCTTAAATCAAGCACAAAATAACACAACAGAGAGTTTTATCTAATAAACTAAAAGGATATATTATGGAATCATAAAAGAAATCCAAAAGGAGGCAGGAAAAAAAGGAAAACAGGAAACAAGGAACAAATGAAATTAATCAAAAGCAAATACTAAGGTGTTAGATGTTTATATCCAGCCATATTAATAAGCGCATAAATATAAATGGTCTAAACATTCTATTAAAAGACAGATATTTCAGATTGGATAAAAACCAATACTGAACCACGTGTTGACTACAAGACACACACGTTAAGTATAAAGACAAAAGTAGGTTAAATGTAAAAGGATGGCACAAGATATTCCATACTAACATTAAACAGAAGAGGACTGGAGTGGCTATATTATTATCAGACAAACTACACAGCAGAGTGAACAACGTTACCAAGAGTAAAGTGTGATTTCTTAACAAAAGGTTTATCGATTAAAGCACATAAAGCAAAACCTAATCCAACTGTAAGGGAAACAGAGAAATGCACAACGGTAATGAGAGATTTCAACATCCTTCTCAAATAATTGATAGAACCAGTAGACAGAGAATTGGTAAGGATATCAAATAATTACACAGCATTATCAACCAACTTGACTTAACTGACATTTTAGAACAGAGTACCGATAACAGCAGAATATACATTCTTTTCAAGTTAAAAGGAAACTTTTACTAAGACCATCTGGTAGGCCATACGTGCAATAAACTACAAAAGATTCAAGTGAGACAAATTTTGTTCTCTGACCACAATACAATTGTTTGAAATCAATAATAGAAAGATAACTGAAAAATTCCTAAATATTTGAAGCTAAGTAACAATTCTAAATAATCCATTGGTCAAAAACTAAATCCGAAAAGAAAATGGAAAGTATTTTGAACTGAACACACAACATATCAAAACGTGTCATATATAGAGATCAGGGTTAAGTAATAAGTGAGTTTAGAGGTAAGTTTATGGCAATAAATGCCTACCTTAGGAAAGAAGAGCCTCAAATAAATGAATTTAGTTTCTACCAGAAGTAACTTGAAAAAAAGAGAATAAGTGAAACTCAGAATAAACAAAAGAAATGAAGTAATAAATATAAGAAATCAATCAAGTAGCAAACAACAGAGAAAAACAAGAAAATCAAAAGCTAGTATAACTTTTGGAATTTGTTTTTTTGCACATGGATATCCAATTTGTTTCAGTGATGTTTGTTGAAAGGTTATTCTTTCTTCACTGTATTGCTATTGCAATTTGCTGCTACAAATTCAAAATTTGTTGAAGAGCAACTGATCATATATATGTGGGTTTATTTCTGGACTCTCTTTTCTGTTTCATCAAAGTATTTGTCTATCTTGACACTACTGCCTACTGCCATGATTACTGAAGCATTATAGCAATTCTTAAAGTCAGGTAGTATAAGTGCTACAACTTTATTCTTTTTTCAAAGTTATTTTAGCTATTCCTTTGCACTTCCAAATGAATTTTATAATTATTGCCTACCAGGGTTATGATTGAGTTTGCCTTGAATTTATAGATCAGTTTGTGAAAATCTGAAAATCATATTAACAATATTGAGTTTTCCCATTCATGAACGTTGCTTACCTCTGCGTTTATTTAAGTCTTCTTTAATATCTCTTAGCAGTGTTAATAATTTTTAGTGTACAGGTCTGACATGTCTTTTGTCAGATTTATCTTGTAATATTTTATATTTTTATACTATTGTAAATGATGTCTTTATAATTTTTATTTCCAATTTTGTTGCTAATTTATAGACATACAATTGATTTTTGTATACTGACCTTGTATCCTGCAATCTTGTTACACTTACTATTTCTAGTAACATTTTTTGTTAAGTCCATCCAATTTCTGCATAGATGATGCTGTATCTGTGATTAAAGGTTTACTTCTTCATTTCCAGTTTAAATGTCCATTATTTTTTTCTTGCCCTAGTTTACTGGTTCGAACCTCTGGTACAATGTTGAATAGAAGTGATGAGAATGGGCACCCTTGCCTTGCTTCTCATATTAGGAGGAAAGCCTTCAGTCTTTCACCATTAAGTATGACGTTAGCTATAGGCTTTTTGTAGGTGCCATTTATATTAGATTGAGGAAGTTCCCTTTAACTATTACTTTTTTTGAGAGTTACCAGGAATAGATGTTGAATTTTTTCAAATACTTTTTCTAAATCTCTTGAGATGATAGTATAGTTTTATTTTTAAGTCTGTTAATACAGTGAATTATGTTTATTGATGTTTAACTATTAAATCAGCCTTGCATTCATAGCATAAATCCCACCTGTTCATGAAGTATTTTTTAAATACATATAAATAAATGTGTTGTCAGATTTAATTTGTTAAAAATTTGATTAGAATGTTTGCATCTGTGTACATGAATGCTATTGGTCTATAATTTTCCCTTTTTTGGTAATGACTGTCTATTTTTTGCAACCAGAATAATGCTAGCCTCAGTGAAAGAGTTCTGGAGTATTCCTTCCTCTTCAATTTTCTGGAACAGTTTGTGTAAAATTGATATTATTTCTTCCCTTAATATTTTGTGGAATTCCCCGGTGAATCCATCTGGGGCCTGAAGTTTTCTCTGTGGGAAGGTGTTTAGAAAAATAATAGACAAAGGGCTACTTGCTTTATCTACTTGTTCTTGAGTGAGATTTGGTAGTTTGTCTATTCCAAGCTACTGCCCACTAATCTAGGTGGCCAAATTTATTGACATAAAGTTATTCATAATAGTCCTTTATTATCATTTTCAGATCTGTAGAAATCTATAGTGATTTCATCTCTTGCATTCTTGATTTTGTTATTTGTATCTTTTTTTTCTCACCAATCTAGTTAGAGGTTTGTCAACTTTGTTTAACACATGTTGAAGGACATTTGGGCTGATTCCAGTTTCAGACTAATACAAATAAATTTGATGTGAATATTTGTGTACAGGTTTTTGTGTGGAAATAAGTTTTCATTTCTCTGAGATAAATGCCCAAGGGTGCAATTGCTGAACCAGTTGTTATTTCATGTTTATTTATTTATTTATTTATTTGCAGTACGCAGGCCTCTCCTGCCGTGGCCTCTCCCGTTGCGGAGCACAGGCTCCGGACGCGCAGGCTCAGCGGCCATGGCTCACGGGCCCAGCCGCTCCGCGGCATGTGGGATCCTCCCGGACCGGGGCACGAACCTGCGTCCCCTGCATCGGCAGGCGGACTCCCAACCACTGCGCCACCAGGGAAGCCCTCATGTTTATTTTTTTAAGAGACTGCCAAGTAGTTTTCCAGTGTTGCTGTGGCATTTTCCATTGAATTAATCATGTCTGAGTAATCCACTTTATCCACACTTTAACCAACATTGGTGTTGACACTCTTTTTAATTTTAGCTGCTCTGATAGGTGTGTGGTTATATTTCATTGTTTTTAATGTGTATTTCCCTGATGGCCAGTGACATTGAGCATCTTTTCATGTATTTATTTGCCATTTATATATCCTTTTTTCGGTGAAGTGTCTGTTCATGTCTATTGCCTATTTTCTAATGGATTGCTTGTTTTGTTTATACTGTTGAGTTTTGAGAGTTCTTTATATATTTCGGTTTTAGTCTTTTGTTGGATTTGTGGTTTACTAATAATTCCTCTTGGTCTGTAGTTTGTCTTTTCATAGTCTTCAAATGACCATTCATAGAGTAAAAGTTTGATGAAGTTCAACTTCTCAATTTTCTTTTCCTTTATCATGCTTTTGATGTCAAGACTAAGAACTCTTTGCCCCATCCCAGAGGCCAAAAATTTTCTTCAATGTTCTTTTTTAAAAGTTACATAGTTTTACATTTTGCATTTTAGTCTACAATCCATTTTGAGTTACTTTTTGTATACATGAGAGAATTCCTTAATTTCATTGGCTTTGAAACTTTGTCGAGAATCAGTTGAGCATATTTCTGTGCGTCAATTCATGTGATTTTTCTTTAGCTTGTTGATATGGTGGATTAAAGACCATTTAGTTACGGTGTATAACTTTTTATACATCGTTAGATTTGGCTTGCTAATATTTTGTTGAGGATTTTTCACGAGGGATAGTGGTCTGTAGTTTTGTTTTACTGTAGTATGTTTTATCTTTGTATGGCTTTGGTATTGAGATAGTACTGCTTTCAAAAAATGAGTTAGGAAACATTGCTTCCTCTTTTAGTTTTGGAAATAGATTGTATAAAATTGGTGTTAATTGTTCTTTAGATGTTCAGTAGAATTCTCCAGTGAAACCATCTGGGCACGGAGGTTTGTTTATGTATATCTTAAATTACAAATTCAGTTCCTCTGATGGTCACAGTGCCATTCTGATTGTATATTTCATCTTAGTTTTTGTAGTTTGTGGTTTTGGAGAAATCGGTCCATTTCTTCTAAGTTGGCACATTTGTGAGTGTCAAGTTGTTCATAGTATTCCCTGTTTAATGGCTGCAAAATGTGTAGCTATATTCCCTGTTTCATTTCTAATATTGTTGATTTGTATTTTCTCTTTTTTTTAAATAGCAGGAGCCACATATGTAATTTATTATTTAACAGCTTTATTGAAGTATAGCTAATGTATAAAAACCTGCACATATTTAACGTATACGATTTGATAGGTTGAGAAATGTGTACAGCCTTGTTAGAGGCAAACAAATTTTTTCAAAGATTCAGCTTTTTATATTATCAAATTTCTATCACTTTTTCTTTTTTCAATTCCACTGATACCTACTCTTATTTTTATTATTTTCCCTCCTGCTTGATTTGAGTTTATTTTGTTCTTTATCTAGTCTCTTGAGGAGAAACTTAGGTTATTGACTTGAGATACGTTTTTCATTTCTAATGTAAGCATTGAAGGCTATAAATTTCCCTCTCAGCCCTGATTTCACTGCATCTACATAATCTGATGAGTTGCATTTTTGTTTTTATTTGATTTTATGTATTTTAAAAATCTCTTTTCAAACTTTCTCTTTAACTCATGCATTATTCAGAAGTGTATTGTTTAATTCCCGCATGTTCAGAAATGTTTCTGTTGTCTTTCTGGTATTGATTTCTATATGGTCAGAGAATACATTCTGTATGATTTCAATTCTTTTAAATTTATTGAGGTTTGGTTTATAGCCCGGGATATGATCTGTCTTGGTGAATGTTTCATAGGTGCTTGAAAAGAAAAGTGTAACCTGCTGTTATTGGGTGGGATGTTCTATATATATATGTCAATTAGATGTCCTGTTAGTTGATGGTGTCATTTAGATCTTCTCAGTCTTGCTGATTTTCTGCTAGCTGCTCTCACATTTGCTGAGAGGGAGGTGTTGTAGTCCCAGTATAATTGTGGATTTGTCTATTTCTCCTTTCAAATCTATCAGTTTTCCTTTCATTTATTCTGAGCCTCTATGGTTTGGTGTGTGCACATTGAAGATCATTATGTTTTCCTGGTATATTTATTATTTTATCATATAACGTTGCTCTTTGCTTTCAGTAATGTTCTTTGCTCTAATGCCTACTTTATCAGATATTAGTATAGCCACTCCTGCTTTTAAAAAAAAAATGTTTGCATGGCATATTGTTTTCTGTCCTTTAACTTTCAGTCTACCTATGCCATTGAATTTGAAGTGAGTTTTTTGTAAGCAACTTATAGTTGGGTTTATCCACTCTGCCAATCACTGCCTTCGACTTGTATATTTGGACATTTAAGATAATTATCAGTATGCTAGCTCTTAAGCTTTATAAATCTTATCTGATGATTAGAACAAAAAATAATAATATCATCTGACACCCAAGACAATGATACTTAAGAGTGTAGAAAATAAAGAGATCTAAATGGAAGTGAGTTTTCTACACTTCACTCAAACTGGTAAAACGTCAACATGGGTAGACTCTCATGGTCACATCCGTGTATTGTAATACCCAGAGCAACCACTGTGAAGACTATACAAAAATATATACTCAAAAACATGATAAATAAATAGAAATGGAATCCTCAGAAATTTTCAAGGATCCCAAAGGAAGGCAAGAAAAAAAGAAATACAAAATCGTAATCAGAGGAAAGAAATAAAAAGAAGATAAGTCTTTGCTCTCAGCACTTGAAAAATATTGTGTCACTTCCTTCTGGCCCTCCACGGTTTCAGATGAGAAATCCCCTGCCATTTGAATTGGTGTTCCCATATCAGTAATATGTCATTTATCTGCTTTCAAGACTTTTCTTTTGTCTGTAGTTTTCAGAAGTTTAATTATGGTGTGTCTTGGCATAGATTTCTTTGACTTTATCCTCTTTGGTGTTTGTTCAGCAAACACCAAAGTGTAGAAGTGTGTCTTTACCAAATCTGGGGAATTTTCAACCACTGTTCCTCCTAATACTCTTTCTGGTCTACTCTCTTTTTCTGCAATCCTTTGGGTGCTCTGATGATACAAATCTTGATCTTTCTCTGCTACCCCACTGGTCCTGAAGACTCTGTTTGCTTGTTTATTTCAGTTTACTTCCTCTCTGTTGTTCAGATTGAGTGAATTTTATTTTTGCATCCTCAAGTTTACTGTTGAACCTGTCCAATTTAAACAAAATTTCCATTTTATAATTTTCATGTGGTCATGAAAATAATTTTATAATTATTTGTTTTTGCTGAGATCTCCAAGTTTTATAATGTATTTGTCTTTGCTGATCTCTCACTTTTTAATTTGTTTCAAAGTAATTTGTAATAGGCTGAGTTTTTTTTTTTTGGTACGCGGGCCTCTCACTGCTGTGGCCTCTCCCGTTGCGGAGCACAGGCTCCGGACGCGCAGGCTCAGCGGCCACGGCTCACGGGCCCAGCCGCTCCGCAGCATGTGGGATCTTCCTGGACCGGGGTGCGAACCCGTGTTCTCTGCATCGGCAGGCGGACTCTCAACCACTGTGCCACCAGGGAAGCCCTGTAATAGGCTGTTTTAATGATGGCTGCTTGTCTTAGTCTGCTCTGGCTGCCAAGACAAAATACTATAGACTGGGTAGCTAAAACTACAGAAATTAATTTGCTTGTACTGCTGGAGGCTGGGGAGTCCAGGATCAATGTGCTGGATGATTCAGTTTCTGGAGGGAATCCTATTTCCATCTTGTAGATGGCTGCCTTCTTGCTCTGTCCTCACATGGCACAGAGAGTGTGGGCTTTCTGGCGTCTTTTTAAATAAGGACACTAATATTATTGAATCAGGGTGCTATCCTTATGATCTCATTTAATCTTAATTACTTCTGTAAAGTCCACATCTCCAAATATAGTCAGACTGAGTGCTATGGCTTCAACATATGATTTTGGGGTAGACACAATTCAGTCCATAACACTTTTTTTAAATCTTTGTCAGATGATTCCAACATCTGCTACATCTTGGTGTTAATTGATGACCTTTTTTTTTCATTCAAATTGTGATTTTTCTGTGTTCTTGGTATGATGGATGACATTTTATTGTGATCTGGACATACTATTTATTATGTTTGGAGACTCTGGGTCTTATTTAAATGTTTTATTTTCATAGTAGTCACTCTCACTAGGTTTGGCATTTAACTTCATTCTACTTTTATGCTGTGGTCCTCAATGGCAGTTTCATTTTCAGAATCTGTGATCTGCTTAGGTCAGTAGGTAACCCTGGGGATGCCTTGGTCCCTGCTGGTTCTGCCTGAGGGGGCGGAAGTGATTTCCCCAAGCCAGGCCAAAAGGTGTCTCTCCACTGTGGGGGAGGCGGATGGGATGTGGTAGGATCCCCTTGCTGATACCCTGCTCCAACCCTCCTTCCCTCAGGCTTCCCCAGGGTCTCTGCATAGCAGAAGAGAGTATCCAGCCCAAGGGGACAAAAAGGTTTCCGGGACCAGGCTGCTTCCTAAGTTTGGTGCCTGTTTTCCAGTTCTTTCCACCTGCCCCATTCATAACCATTTTATTTTCTCCTTTCCGTGCCCACATCTTACAACACAGCCAATGTTTTGCATATGGTAGATGCTCAATTGTTGCTTCACTGGAATTACTCATTTAATTTGCTCATCAAGGGTGTTGGAGATGGTTTTGTTTTTATTTCACTCTCATGGGTTTGTCTAGAAAACTCTCCGTCCCATATAAGCCTGTCAAAGATTATTAGATGCAAGGCCTGGATCTTTTTCTGTGGGAAGTGTCTACCTTCATGGGAGCAGGAGAGTGGCTTGGATAAAGCATTCTATTCTGTTGAGATACTTTTGTTTGTATCACACAGAGTTCTTTTAGAGACAAAAAAGAAAAAATCATTGCCTCCCCTTCTTGGCTTTCATAAAAGAAATTTAAAGGATTTCAGAAAGAAGTCTCAAGCTTTTACATTGCAAAACAGGCTATTTGGTTGGTATGAGAGGAATCCATAAATGGGTAATTATTTTATTCCCTGGCACAAAGCCTGGCTCAAAAGCAAGCGTTCCTTAATTTTGATTGATAGGATTATAGAATATCAGGACTGAATGAGACATTAGAGAACAGCTGGTCCCCAACCTCTTATGTTACCAGGGTGGAAAATGAGGCTTATTTAAAGTAACAGTTTGTCTAAGACCACAAAGAAGTTAGCAGTGAGTGGGTGGTGTGTGAAGTAGTGGTGGAGTGTGCCGTTGATTTACAGAGCCCTGGGTTTGGATCCTGGTTCAGCCATTTCCTGGCTATATGGTCTTAGACGAGTCCATTACCTTGTCTAATTTTATCTCCTCAGTGACGTTGTGAGGGCTTTGCAAGCTAATCCCTGTTCAGTTCCTGGAAAATAGTAAGAGCTCAATAAATATAACTTCAGCCATTCCAGGGCCCATCCACCTTTAGCCCAGAGAATTTCCTGCTCCATTGTGGCAAACCAATTATATTTCCCCTGTTTTGTCCAGTTTCTAGTTTCACCCATTTTTTTTCATAAGCATTTGTTGAGCACCTGCTGTGTACATGGGTACATGAATAAAAGCACCCTCCCCCTTTGCCCTCCTGGTGCTTTCTCTCTAAAGGGAAGATGGCCCTGCAAACAAAGGATAGAGGCATTCACAAGACACAGAGGCTGGGCGAGTGGAGGAGGGTCTCTCGATCTCGGGAATTACTTCTGGGGTTACTTTATTTTCACGTGTTTACTAGAAGATGGCTGAGTCTACCTGTATTGGCTACAAGTAACAAACAGCTTCATGGTAATTGGCCCAGTAGTTTCAGAAATTAAGATTGCTAACGTTAAAAACATTTCTATCAATATTTGCCTTGGACACCCTAGGGAATCAGATATTTAGAAGTTGAAGGAACTAGTTCCAAGTCATCAGTAACCTGACTAGGTTGAAGTCAGGTGGAGTCACCTTTTACAATAAGTTGCTCAGAACCAGGTTGACTAGGAGTTTATTCAAAGTCAGTTTACTGTTAATTATCAGGACTGAATGTGGAAAGCCCAGTTTTAAGCACAAGTTTCTAATTAATGAATGATTAGCTCAGGAAGCAGAGCAGGTATTGAGGAGAAATACAGAGAGCTATGGGGGAACAGGAGGTATAGACTTATTTATTACCCCAAGACCATAGAAGACTTTTTTTTTTTTGCGGTACACGGGCCTCTCACTGTTGGGGGCCTCTCCCGTTGTGGAGCACAGGCTCAGACGCGCAGGCTCAGTGGCCATGGCTCACGGGCGCAAGCCGCTCCGCGGCATGTGGGATCTTCCCGGACCGGGGCACGAACCCGCGTCCCCGGCATCGGCAGGAGGACTCTCAATGACTGCGCCACCAGGGAAGCCCCACAGAGACTTTTGACCTAAGTTTGCAAGATCAAAGTGCGGGTTGGCCATTGTGATGGACAAAGACACCCGCAATCAAAGGCTGGAATTTTGCAAGTGGAAGGTGGGGTGCTGATAGCACTCAGCCTTTGTTGTCCCGGGAGCCTGAGGAGGTGCAGGTGGCGGGCACACACTGGCCTGGGGGTGTAACCACTAGCGTAATGAATATCTTCCTCAGGAGGATGGGCTGTGGACTCCGAGCTGCAGGAAGTAGGAGAGGTAATGGGTTGTTAAGTGTGGGAGTGGCAAGAACAAGCTTGCTATCATTATAGTGTCAATAAATTCTCTTTTCCTTTTGCATCTCTGCATTTTAAAGGACAGGGGTGTTAACCATATTTAAACAACGGCAGGTTTTTTTTTTCCCCACAATAGCCATTAGACACAGAGAGTACTTTATAAAATGCCTTCAGAAAGGTCTTATGGACATATAATGAGGGACCCCAATCTGATCATGGCTCTTGGGAACGTCAGCTCAAGCATTTTGTCATGATCTCATGTGGACTGATCACCACGTCGACCTGGCTGCTGTAGCCTTGCCTTCTGATAGGATAACGATGTCCTCTGCCATTTCAAGAAATGACCAGGAGCTGCCACACTGCCTTATTTTTCTCGAAGATGCTCTCCAGCAGTCCAGGTGGGCCATGAGGAGTCTCTGTCTAGCTTAGGCTGAAGTCCAGGCATGAAACAGTCATTACAAGATGAAAACAGACTAGTCACTTTGGGGGATTCACTGGTTCTGGGCTCTATTTGGATAAGCAAATTAATGAGCTGGAAAGTTTCATTTTTACAAGTGCTAAATTGTAAAGACACTGCAGGGACAGACGCTTCCATGTTATTGATGTTTGCTCAGATGAGGGAAGGAAATCTCATAGAATACCAAGGAAGCATCTGCTGACAGCAACATCACTTCAGTCTCAGCAGAGGGGGACACATCAGAGGGTATTTTTCACTTTGTTGTGGATTTTCCAAAATGCGTGTGTAAGTCACTAACTATGAAAAGTATCTTAGAAAATTTTTCTTTCCAAGATGGCTAAATTTATTATTTTATTTATTTATTTATTTTTTGCGGTGCACGGGCCTCTCACTGTCGTGGCCTCTCCCGTTGCGGAGCACAGGCTCCGGACGCACGGGCTCAGCGGCCGTGGCTCACGGGCCCAGCTGCTCCGCGGCACGTGGGATCTTCCCAGGCCGGGGCACGAACCCGCATCCCCTGCATCGGCAGGCGGACTCTCAACCACTGCGCCACCAGGGAAGCCCCAAGATGGCTAAATTTAAATTTTAAAGTATAATCCTCCCTGTCTGTCCTCCCTTTCCCCTTTCCTGCTTTTGCTCCTTTCTCCCTCAAAGATTCACTGAGCACCTATAATATGTTTATCACAGTCGGGGACAAAATTTACAAAGATGGAAAATCCAGGTCCTATTCTTAAGGAACTGGTAATCTATTGGAAGAAACAGATGCCTAAAACACATAAGCAATTCATCCCAATGCAACATGAAAAATGATTTGATTCCAATTATCTTCAGCCCAAAGGGGTTTCCCTAAGTTATCTGAAGGGAAAAATAAAAGCCTTCACTTGTCCTTCAGAGATATCCGGGAGCCTAAAACAGAGCCGTTTATCCTCTGGTAAATGTTTGATGAAAGCAAGCTTTCTGAAGAAGGTTCTAAGAGCCATTCTTCCAAAAAGCATGGCTAATTTGATAATTCAGAAGAGAAAATGATTACCAAATCTTCATATCTGCCTTTTTAATAGACCTCTTATGCTTATGTGTGCATGTGGCCTTGTCCGCCTAGAAATTCTTAGCTCTTCAAATCAAATTTAGAAGAGTCTGGGCAAGGTCCCCTCTCACAGAATTTCATTTCCTACAGGAATGCAGTGTATCAACTTCCGGACTGAATTCAAAACCCAGGCTGAGTTCTGCTGCCTGTATAGCAATGACATAATTAAGAGTTTTGGCTTACAAGACATTTTGTATGTTTGTTTAACACACACACACAAATTTAATGTGGCAGGCCCTATGGGTTACACTAATTTAAAACATCATTTGTCTTATCACATCGAAGCAACAGACCATTCAGTTCCCAAGCCCATGGGGAAGCTACTCTATCCTCATTTTATTGATATGGTCTCTGAGATTTCAGGAGGTCAGATATGCAGGTTAAACAGCTAGTAGGTGACTGAGTTTGAGGGTGAAGACATTGCAAGTGCCCCTTCTTTCAGTACAGTCCTGCTTTACCCAAGATGCCATGTGGAGTAGATAAAAGAGGGGGACTCAAGTGGGTAAGCTTAGGGGTCACAGTGAATAGCTCCTGGCAGCTCATTAAATGCTAGCTGGTGACATAGAGACAAATGGGTGCTTCTGGCCACCTGAGCCTCATAGAGATCAGATATTAAAACTTCACAATGCTGTAGAATCCACCCATTCAGTCATTCAACAAATGTTCTTAAGTTCCTACCCTATGCAAAAAAACCTCTTCTAGGCAGTAGGGATATAGTGGTGAACAGAAAAGACAAAAATCTGCTTTCCTCAGGGAATATTCTAGAATTGCGTGTCAGGCAACAGATATAATGGTATAAGCATGTACGATGGGAGATAACTTCTGTGGAGAAAATAAAGCTGATAAGGGCAGCAGGGGTGTTAGTTTAAAGAGAGCATCCAGGGAAGGGCAAATAAGGTAAGTAGCAAGAGGGTGAAGGAGTGAATCGTGGGATGGTCCAGGGGAAACAGCTCTGGCAGAGGGAACCGCGGCCGCCCAGGTGGAGCCAGCCTGGTGGGTTGAGTCACGGCAAGGAGGCCAGTGTGTGGGGAGGAGGTGAGCCCAGCAGAAGCTAAGAAGGTGAGGTGGAGGGGTCACAGGGAAGATTACGTGCTGACCTTGGACTTTGGACTTGACTCAGAGGGAAAGTGGTTGGAGGTTTGGAGCAGAGGACAGATGTGGACTAACTCATTTCCACAAGCTTTTTTTTTTATGGTACGCGGGCCTCTCACTGTTGTGGCCTCTCCCGTTGCGGAGCACAGGCTCCGGACGTGCAGGCTTAGCGGCCACGGCTCACGGGAACAGCCGCTCCGCGGCATGTGGGATCTTCCCGGACGGGGCACGAACCCGTGTCCCCTGCATCGCAGGCGGACTCCCAACAGTGCGCCACCAGGGGAGCCCCACAGGCTTGTTTTGACTACTGCATTGAGAATAGGCTGAAGGGGCCAGGTGCTGAAGCAGGAAGACCTGTTAGGAGGCCACTGTACAAGTCTAGGAGGAGAGACACACAATGCAATGGACCAAAATGTTCATTCTCAGAAGATGTGTGATCCTGCGTGGGCATCAGGTCCTCTGAGAGGAAGACACCCAGGTCCTCTTGTTTCATCTTTAGTCCCTGGAGGTTGGGGTTCAGCTGCGACCTTATACGCAACATCTCACCACATTGATTACTTAAACCTTCTCAGAGATTTCAAATCAAAAGATCAAACAGCCTTGGGCAAGTCACTTAAAACTCCTTGGGCTCCAGAGTGTTCATTTAGAATGATGAGTGTAACACCTCATCAGCTAACCTTTCAGAAACATTCTAAGAGACGTGTATGAAAGAAACTTGTTAATAGAAAACCACTGTACAAAGTAGGGGATCTCATATGCTTCATAATATTACTATTATTTTGCTAATATTTCTACTATAAACTTATTTCATGAGTATCAATGTGAATGTCTACAACTCTTGCCTTTCCTTTGCCTCCAATATCTATTTCCTGATTTTATCCAAGTTTTCCTTCCACAGTGTCTTTCCCATTCGTCCTTTTTCTAGCCGCTGAAGTTCAGGTCCTTATAGGGTGATACTGAGGCCATTGAAATAACCTTTTGGGGAACTTCCCTGCAGTGTAAGTTCTTAGCTGAACTGTTGGTGTCATTCCCAAACCAATCTCACTTTCTTCTCCCATCTCATTTCCTCTGGTTCTGTTATACGAACCTCATGGTTCCAGAATTTCCTTACAGTCCCCCACCATGTCTCATTGTACCTATTTCTGTGGTTTGGGTTAACCACTTCTATTTGAAATATTCTTCCCTTTTCTCCTCCTATTCAAAACTCTCCCATCTTTCCTAGAACCTTTTCTGCTACTGCTACCTACACCAGTGCTTCATTCACTGAATATCTAAATATTTATGCCATATGATATTATCTCCATATGTATCCATATCTTATTTCCTAATAAGATCATCTTTGGTCTGTACAAAGATGTACAAGACTCATGCGTTGCTATAAGTAACTGCCAAGTCAGCATACCTTTTAAAAGACAAAAGGAAACCCAGAGCTAAGCAGGTGAGGCTTTGAATCCCAGATCCTCTGATCATTTGCTGTGTGATCTTGGATAAACTATTTAACATTTCTGAGTCCCATTTTTTCATGACATGAGGACTTCAGTGTGGAGGTGGGAAGGAGGAGGGTAATAATCACTAAGCACCTGCCATGTGCCGAAGTCTTACATTACGTCATCTCATTTCAATCTCATAATCTCCAGATTACAGAGAATTGAAATCCACGGAGTTGAAATAACTTGCCCAAGTTACACAACTGGAAAAGGCAGCTGGAATTTGATCACAGGATTGTTTGAAATCATTTCTATTTGTCTCTAGGTGTTTAGTTCACCGACAGCAAACAGGTGCTGTCAGTGATGGGTGCTGAATTGCAGGTGCCCCAATTTGAGGGCCTTAGATGAATCAGAAAAGCTTTGGATATGGGCCTTTGTCCCGATGTGACCTATAACTCTACCACCTTATTCCTGATCCTGTTTATACTTTATTTCCCACTACAGATGGCAGGTGTCTTGCTGGAGTGAGGGTTCCACCCTACTGGTTTATGCTTCTTTCTCATAATCCACATATGTATGTAACAGCAGCAATAACAACAAGAAAATCCATGGATTTATCCTGTGTATGTTCCTTCTAGACACTAATAAGAATTTTCTACCACTTGAATACTTTTTTCCCTTTTGAACCTAAGTGTGTAACTTGAAAGAAATTGCTATATTCAAAGTACCATTCTCTCCTGGTGGCTTTTTCAGAATTCAAATTCAGATAGATAGTCAGTCTCAAAAATAACTAAGAAACCCTGTTCTAGGTTCTAGCATGGGTATACTGTTTCTGTGTTGTGGGAGTGAAGAGGATTGGACTTGATTCAAGAGAGTGAATTCTCTGTGTTCTAATCTTGTCTCTGACATTAAATTACTGTGTGACTTAGAATAAGTTCCCTCTTCTCTCTAAGCATCATTTTCTTCCTTTATAAACGAAGAGCATTGCACACAGTGATTTACTCTCTCAAACTTGGTTTAGAGTAACAGGAAGTTTGGGTGCTCTTTTCCCAAATGAAAGTTGTTTTTTTTTAAAAATAAATTTATTTATTTGTTTTTGTTTTTGGCCGTGTTGGGTCTTTGTTGCTGCGCGCGGGCTTTCTCTAGTTGTGGTGAGCAGGGCTGCTCTTCGTTGCGGTGCGTGGGCTTCTCATTGCTGTGGCTTCTCTTGTTGCGGAGCACGGGCTCTAGGCACGCGGACTTCAGTAGTTGTGGCATGCGGGCTCACTAGTGTGGCGCATGGGCTTAGTTGCTCTGTGGCACGTGGGACCTTCCCGGGCCAGGGATCGAACCCATTGTCCCCTGCATTGGCAAATGGATTCTTAACTCCTGTGCCACCAGGGAAGCCCCCAAATGAAATGATTATAATTCCTTTATACCAACAGGAAAGATTTCTCTAGCAGAAAATAGTCTATATCTGTGAATCTTTCTGAATCTCAAATGGGAATGCTACATAAACTATTTTTACAAAATCACATAGGAGCAGGATAAAATGGTCTAGGTGTACCTACCACATACTCAGTAAAAGATGAGTCTGCCAGGCTGAGTAAAGACACTTGATATCAGGCGTGATATTTATCAATTAAGTGTTTTTAAGATTGTATTGCCTGCCAGCAGACCAGCAAGAGAAGGAACTAAAACTTCATGAAAGCTTATGCAAGAAAACATTATCACTGAGAAATCTATTCAGTAGCTTCTCTTTTTTTTTTTTTCTGTGAGGACTGGGCAAAGACCTCATGGATTTGTTTGTAGAATATAATGTGATAATATGTTGTAGAGTATCTAATTTATGGCTTGGTATGTAATAGAAGCTCCCTTAGGGTTGTCTCATTTGATTTTAGTGGCAGATAATCTCTGTTTAGCTCTAAATGCTTCAGAAACAAGGTTTGAGAACCAAAGGATTAGAGGTATCTTAAGATCCCGACTAGAATTGACATTCTCTGATTCAAAGATTCTTTCCTTCTTGTGCAATTAACAAAGACTCTTGGGAGTCTGGAGTAGGGCTGGGAGTAAGGGGTGGATTTTAAGATGGGAGTGGGACATGCCAGGTAAGCAACTGTCACAGTTTTACTCCCGAAGGCCTTGACTCAGTCCATTGACCACGTGAAGGCATTTCTCTCCACAATTCCAAATTCTGTAGCGTCTAGTGTTAATATGCGATGCCATCTGTCAGCTCTGTAGCTGGGCCCCTAATCTATGAGAGATTACTTAAAGAGGAAAAAAAAGAAGAGAACTTTGAATTGAAATAAATCTAAACGTATACTGTTGGACAGGCATCTTCCTAGACACTGGAATGATAAAAGTCGACGATTAGCAGACTTACCCTCACGGAGATATCATCTAGAGATGGATATTCACGTGAGTACACACGCATGCACGGAAGGCCGAGTGGGGTATCTACTCCAGTGAAAGCACAAAACCCATGGGCTAAGGCGTATTTATTTTGGTATGGGAGGAGCAGTGGTGTTTCTCCCAGGTGAAGTTTTATTGCTTTTTTTTTTTTTGACTCCCTCTTCTCTGCCCCTGCCTGGAGAATGTGGACGCATGGCTTGACATGGAGGCTCAGAGGGCCAGGGTGCTGTGTACAGCAAGCAGATTCTCCTACGTCACTCCCTCCCATTCCTCAACCTTCTGTAACTTAGATCCTGCTCTTTTCATGTCCTTTCATTCATTCTCACAGAAAGGATACGAGTGATCTGTTTTCCAGATCCTGGAGAGTTTGTCAGGACTTATCCTACTTGAACTCCCTACGATACTCAATTCTGCAAACTGTGGAATATTATTTTTCCCTTGGCCTCTGTGACACCACACTTCATAAAGTATTTTGGATTAAAGAGTAGGGAGTAGGGCTTCCCTGGTGGCGCAGTGGTTGAGAGTCTGCCTGCCGATGCAGGGGACATGGGTTCGTGCCCCAGTCCGGGATGATCCCACATGCTGTGGAGCGCTGGGCCCGTGAGCCATGGCCGCTGAGCCTGTGCGTCCGGAGCCTGTGCTCCGCAATGGGAGAGGCCGCAACAGTGGAGAGGCCCGCGTACCGCAAAAAAAAAAAAAAAAAAGAGAGTAGGGAGTAAATCATGGTATGTGTTCCTTTTAGTATGAAAAATATTTATAAATTATTACACAGCTTCTAACATTTTCTGAAATCAGTAGATAGTTTGTAGTTATGTTGACAGTCAAATTGTTACTGTCTTTGTAATGGATAGTAAGTACTTCAGAAAGTTCTAAAGAGATTAAATTAAAAGTTTTAAGCCACTGATAACTAACATAAAATTGCTCACTTTTATTCCTTAAAAAATATTAAATGCAGATAAGTATTTTATTTGTTAATTATATAATAATGAATATAGACCACTTAAAATGTAATAACACAATTTCTTTTATTACTATCATGTTTATAACATCATTGTTCATATCTCTAACATCAGTCGAATCACCAGTATTTTCATTGTCCAAAACAAGGATGAGTCAGAGAAATACAGAATGATTTTTTTTTATTCCGAAAACTCCCCAAATATAGAGAAGCTGAGCTAGAAACAATTAGCCTGCACTTACAAGAATGTCTTAGGTATAATGTTGCTGTTTCCTCCAGTAGAACAAATGTCAAAAAAATGGACACAGAGATGTAATATACTCATTTTTGCATGCGGCAAGAGAAAGCCTCAATTTTTGCCATTTGTTCTTCCCCTTTAGAAATTGCATCCCTATTATTCCCGGTTGATTGTTCTGGTTTACCATTTACCAAGTTCTGCCAGTGCGTAAGTGCGTACAGATGCCGGGCCTGTGCGAACCCCAAACCCAAAGAAAAACAGAATATTTCAGACGAACCTCAGTCTGGTCTGCCTGATATTCAATATCTGCACGTATGAGAACTTGAAAACTGTTAACTCCACGCGCATATTTTGATTTCCTTTTAATACTTCTTTTTAAATTTGTGTTTTAATATAGATTTTAAAATGTCTTTTACTCTATTTAGCTGGGTCTGCTCGTTTGAGTTTTCAAGGAGCTGCTCCCCCCTTGGCATGACAAAAAGCTTTGCATGCAGGCACCACCCCTCCCCACATTGCTTTCTCAACATCTCCCAACCTAGATTCTGAATCTTCAGATTTGACTCGTTTAAGATCTTCATCCTGTCTGCCTTCCATCATGTCCCTTGACAGCTGACCTTCTTGTTCATCTATTTCCCTCTTCTGTAGGAGTCTTTGTCCACCTTTATCTTCATCTTTCCTCTTGCAATTTCATCTCCTTTTGGTTCTTGCTGTGTCTTAACAGCCCCCTGAGCAATGTACCTGTGTGCCCCCAGCAGCCAGCCAAGTAAGCAGTTGGCAGCATGGGATAGAGTTATAGAGCAGAAGGCAGAGGGCGTGACGGAGATCTCATGGGGGCTGGGACCAACCTAAGACCCAGGTGTCTGCAAAATGGTTTCTGGTATTCAGAGTCAAAGGTTCTGGCTCAGAGCCTCCCCTGAGGGCCCAGGTCTGTCAGTCAAGGGGAGCAACAAGAGCTGTTGTGATGCCAGGATTCCTGCAGCCAGAGCAGAGAACTGGGGGAACCAGCATCAAGGAAATGAAGAGGTTCTCCTTCTGCCAGTACTGCCTGGGCTAACGCCTTGGGTCTTAGATCATCACACTGTATAGCTGATGTATGAACTTCCAAGTATGTAGAGCACGTATCCTTCTTTATATCCAGTGTGTATATATGTGTGCATTAGGTGACTGTATGTACAAACATACTGCTACATGGGTGGGAATATGTTTGCCTGGATGTGCAGATGTGAGGACATGTGTACATGTTTGGGGGAGAGTTTTGTGTGTGCTGGGAGGCAGCACTCAGTAAATATTTGGAGAGTCAATAAATTATCCCATTTGTTCAATTCCTTAAATATTTATGGGGTAGTTTGATGATAATTAGAATCATAAGAAGTGGTAAAAATGTAAGCAAGAGAAAACTTGCACTAGGATATTTGTGAAAAGAGGGGTTTGCCCCAGTATCTGCTCAGGAATGATCCAAGAGGCAGCAGCTTCGCTGTAGAACTATAAATCCATCTTTGCTCCTGTCACTTTGCACCTGGGCTCACTTTCTACTGCTCACTGCCTGGAACTCTGGGCCATTGTTTATTTTCCATTACACGTTCATACTACCACACAGGTCTTATTTGTGTAAAAGACGACATTTCCCTTACTGCTTGGGCCTTTGATTTTATACAACTCTACCAAAAAATTCTGTTTTGTTATCTAAGACCTTTAAACTATGGTTTGGAGGTAACTAAAAGGAATTACAGCATTGGGAGTAATACTTTTAATATTAGATGCTAAATAGATTATTTTCAGCAACCAATGGACTAAGCTATATCACTCGCCAGGAGTCCTACCATGGGTAGAGATCTCAGAATGAGATCCATTCCCTTAATCCTTTAACGTGTGGGTTTGGGGCTCACCCTGGGAAAAGTCCACAATCCATCTCTAGGGACAGATCTTACTCTAGATCCATCCTCATCCTCCCTCCTTAGCACATAGCATCTACAGCCATGCGTCAAGGCTGTGCATTTCCCAAGGCCTGAGGTGTCTCAAGAACAACTGCCTGTGGGACTTAAGTAGAACAGTTCAAGGTAGGTGACTGCATCCCAGGGCTGGTCGCTTTTCACATCTCCCCGCCAGCATGCAACAAATATACACACCCTCACTCCTCTTGGGGTCTTCTGTCCTAGGTGGGTAAATCTTGGGCTTATCACCCACCCCCAACCCCACCCATGCGTGCGAACACATTGCTCCCGGGACAGATAATAATTCTCAGAGGCAATACAACCCACATATATATCAGAGAGACATTCTCCTAAAGTATACGCATACAGTCTACAAGGATTTTTCCTGGTCCCAATGGGGATGGTGTTTGACATTCCAGGGCAATTTTCATTCCTTTCTCACTTCCTCCTGTTGCCTATCATGCACTAGTCCACGGCAAGGGACCCCCTGACACACATGAAATGGGGCTCATAGTGGTGTCATTCCAAAGCGATCTCCTTGATCTCCAATCACTCCCCATTGGCATGCAAAGATCTGGAGCAGGGCTTCCCTGGTGGCGCAGTGGTTGAGAGCCCGCCTGCCGATGCAGGGGACACGGGTTCGTGCCCCGGTCCGGGAAGATCCCACATGCCGCGGAGCGGCTGGGCCCGTGAGCCATGGCCACTGAGCCTGCGCGTCCGGAGCCTGTGCTCCGCAACGGGAGAGGCCGCAACAGTGAGAGGCCCGCGTACCGCAAAAAAAAAAAAAAAAAAAAAAAAAAAAAAAAAAAAGATCTGGAGCGTGCTTTCAATTTATAGTTTTATCTTTTTCTTGGGCCAGACCAAATTCTCAGCGTGGGCATCCACCCTTCCCCACACTAGTCCCAGTGAGGGGCGGGGAGATGTATCACGATGTATTGGCCCATCTGTAGCAACCCCTCAGGGAGCCGTGGGGAGCAGAAACACTCTTCCCACTCGAATAATAGTTTCACCTAAATTCATAGAATAGTCTATAATTTACAAAGAACATGGATGACCCTTTGCTCCCGAGGTTAAAATGTAAAAACTAAAAACGATTAAAATAACAAAGTGGTTTTACATATATTGCCTCATTTAATGAATTATCTGGGACCCATAATAGCGCTAGCAACTCTGTCTCCAAAAGAGCTTAAGAAGCTTCATCTAAGGCTGTTGGAGTGTGTCTTGGTGTAGAGATTTGGCGGGGTCACCTCCTTCCCCCTCCACTTCTGAGGACAGCCACGTAATTTCTCATCAAGTTGTCCCCTTATTGGCAGTTTGACTTCACCTCACCATGCTGCCTCTCAATGATCTCTAAGCCGTAGGCTGTTAAGATGCTAATGGAGGGGAAAAAAAAAGAGTCATTAACCTGAAGAAAGCTGACTCCTGAATCCCCCCTCTTCATTCTGTGCAGTGGTCTTTCTTCCTCTCCTTCCAAGCCAGAGGGCAAAGTGAAGGGAGCTGGCCGCCCTCATTTCACTTTCTAGAAGGTCACTGGTTAGATACATAAAAGGATGCATTTCTCCCTTTAAAAAGAGGCTTTAAAGATATTTAAATCACCCAGGTTGCCTTCCGCGTGGCTCCATGAAGTAGAACAGCATTAATGATTGTGCAGGATGAAGAGGACTGTAGCAAGTCAGACACAAGGAGAGCAGAAATGGGAAGGTTTTTTTTATGAGGTTTATAAATTTTGCACCTTTATATACTTAATAAAAAGCTTGTGTCTAAATTATGAGAATGTTCTTGAGAAAGAGGCATGGGTTTTTTGGAACCTTTAGTATCTGAGGTTATTTTTTTTTTTTTTTTTTTTTTTTTTTAAACATCTTTATTGGGGTATAATTGCTTTACAATGGTGTGTTAGTTTCTGCTTTACAACAAAGTGAATCAGCTATACATATACATATGTTCCCATATGTCTTCCCTCTTGCGTCTCCCTCCCTCCCACTCTCCCCATCCCACCCTTCCAGGCTGTCACAAAGCACCGAGCTAATATCCCTGTGCCTTGCGGCTGCTTCCCCCCAGCTATCTACCTTACTACGTTTGTTAGTGTGTATATGTCCATGACTCTCTCTCGCCCTGTCAAAACTCACCCTTCCCCCTCCCCATATCCTTAAGTCCGTTCTCCAGTAGGTCTGCGTCTTTATTCCTATCTTACCCCTAGGTTCTTCATGACATTTTTTTCCCTTAAATTCCATATATATGTGTTAGCATACGGTATTTGTCTTTTTCTTTCTGACTTACTTCACTCTGTATGACAGATTCTAGGTCTATCCATCTCATTACAAATAGCTCAATTTCATTTCTTTTTAAGGCTGAGTAATATTCCATTGTGTATATGTGCCACATCTTCTTTATCCATTCATCCGATGATGGGCGCTTAGGTTGTTTCCATGTCCTGGCTATTGTAAATAGAGCTGCAATGAACATTTGGTACATGACTCTCTTTGAATTTTGGTTTTCTCAGGGTATATGCCAAGTAGTGGGATTGCTGGGTCATATGGTAATTCTATTTGTAGTTTTTTAAGGAACCTCCATACTGTTCTCCACAGTGGCTGAACCAATTCACATTCCCACCAGCAGTGCAAGAGTGTCCCCTTTTCTCACACCCTCTCCAGCATTTATTGTTTCTTGATTTTTTGATGATGGCCATTCTGACTGGTGTGAGATGATATCTCATTGTAGTTTTGATTTGCATTTCTCTAATGATTAATGATGTTGAGCATTCTTTCATGTGTTTGTTGGCATTCTGTATATCTTCTTTGGAGAAATGTCTATTTAGGTCTTCTGCCCATTTTTGGATGGGGTTGTTTGTTTTTTTGTTATTGAGCTGCATGAGCTGCTTGTAAATTTTGGAGATTAATCCTTTGTCAGTTGCTTCATTTGCAAATGTTTTCTCCCATTCTGAGGGTTGTCTTTTGGTCTTGGTTATGGTTTCCTTTGCTGTGCAAAAGCTTTGAAGTTTCATTAGGTCCCATTTGTTTATTTTTGTTTTTATTTCCATTACTCTAGGAGGTGGGTCAGAAAGGATCTTGCTGTGATTTATGTCATAGAGTGTTCTTCCTATGTTTTCTTCTAAGAGTTTGATAGTTTCTGGCCTTACATTTAGGTCTTTAATCCATTTTGAGCTTATTTTTGTGTATGGTGTTAGGGAGTGATCTAATCTCATACTTTTACATGTACCTGTCCAGTTTTCCCAGCACCATTTATTGAAGAGGCTGTCCTTTCTCCACTGTACATTCCTGCCTCCTTTATCAAAGATAAGGTGTCCATATGTGCGTGGGTTTATCTCTGGGCTTTCTATCCTGTTCCACTGATCTATCTTTCTGTTTTTGTGCCAGTACCATACTGTCTTGATTACTGTTGCTTTGTAATATAGTCTGAAGTCAGGGAGCCTTATTCCTCCAGCTCCTTTTTTCGTTTCTAAAGATTGCTTTGGCTATTCGGGGTCTTTTGTGTTTCCATACAAATTGCGAAATTTTTTGTTCTAGTTCTGTGAAAAATGCCAGTGGTAGTTTGATAGGGATTGCATTGAATCTGTAGATTGCTTTGGGTAGTAGAGTCATTTTCACAATGTTGATTCTTCCCATCCAAGAACATGGTATATCTCTCCATCTATTTGTATCATCTTTAATTTCTTTCATCAGTGTCTTATAATTTTCTGCATACAGGTCTTTCGTATCCTTAGGTAGGTTTATTCCTAGATATTTTATTCTTTTTGTTGCAATGGTAAATGGGAGTGTTTTCTTGATTTCACTTTCAGATTTTTCATCATTAGTATATAGGAATGCCAGAGATTTCTGTGCATTAATTTTGTATCCTGCTACTTTACCAAATTCATTGATTAGCTCTAGTAGTTTTCTGGTAGCATCTTTAGGATTCTCTATGTATAGTATCATGTCATCTGCAAACAGTGACAGCTTTACTTCTTCTTTTCCGATTTGGATTCCTTTTATTTCCTTTTCTTCTCTGATTGCTGTGGCTAAAACTTCCAAAACTATGTTGAATAAGAGTGGTGAGAGTGGGCAACCTTGTCTTGTTCCTGATCTTAGTGGAAATGCTTTCAGTTTTTCACCATTGAGGATGATGTTTGCTGTGGGCTTGTCATATATGGCTTTTATTATGTTTAGGAAAGTTCCCTCTATGCCTACTTTCTGGAGGGTTTTTATCATAAATGGGTGTTGAATTTTGTCGAAAGCTTTCTCTGCATCTATTGAGATGATCATATGGTTTTTCTCCTTCAATTTGTTAATATGGTTTATCACATTGATAGATTTGCGTATATTGAAGAATCCTTGCATTCCTGGAATAAACCCCACTTGATCATGGTGTATGATCCTTTTAATGTGCTGTTGGATTCTGTTTGCTAGTATTTTGTTGAGGATTTTTGCATCTATGTTCATCAGTGATATTGGCCTGTAGTTTTCTTTCTTTGTGACATCCTTGTCTGGTTTTGGTATCAAGGTGATAGTGGCTTCGTAGAAGGAATTTGGGAGTGTTCCTCCCTCTGCTATATTTTGGAAGAGTTTGAGAAGGATAGGTGTTAGCTCTTCTCTAAACGTTTGATAGAATTCACCTGTGAAGCCATCTGGTCCTGGGCTTTTTGTTTGTTGGAAGGTTTTTAATCACAGTTTCAATTTCAGTGCTTGTGATTGGTCTGTTCATATTTTCTATTTCTTCCTGATTCAGTCTTGGCAGGTTGTGCATTTCTAAGAATTTGTCCATTTCTTCCAGATTGTCCATTTTATTGGCATAGAGTTGCTTGTAGTAATCTCTCATGATTTTTTTTATTTCTGCAGTGTCAGTTGTTACTTCTCCTTTTTCATTTCTAATTCTATTGATTTGAGTCTTCTCCCTTTTTTTCTTGATGAGTCTGGCTAGTGGTTTATCTATTTTGTTTATCTTCTCAAAGAACCAGCTTTTAGTTTTATTGATCTTTGCTATTGTTTCCTTCATTTCTTTTTCATTTATTTCTGATCTGATTTTATGATTTCTTTCCTTCTGCTAGCTTTGGGGTTTTTTTGTTCTTCTTTCTCTAATTGCTTGAGGTACAAGGTTAGGTTGTTTATTCGAGATGTTTCCTGCTTCTTAAGGTGGGCTTGTATTGCTATAAACTTCCCCCTTAGAACTGCTTTTGCTGCATCCCATAGGTTTTGGGTCGTTGTGTCTCCATTGTCATTTGTTTCTAGGTATTTTTTTATTTCCTCTTTGATTTCTTCAGTGATCACTTCATTATTAAGTAGTGTATTGTTTAGCCTCCATGTGTTTGTATTTTTTAAAGATCTTTTCCTGTAATTGATATCTAGTCTCATGGCGTTGTGGTCGGAAAAGATACTTGATACAATTTCAGTTTTCTTAAATTTACCAAGGCTTGATTTGTGACCCAAGATATGATCTATCCTGGAGAATGTTCCATGAGCACTTGAGAAAAATGTGTATTCTGTTGTTTTTGGATGGAGTGTCCTATAAATATCAATTAAGTCCATCTTGTTTAATGTATCATTTAAAGCTTGTGTTTCCTTATTTATTTTCATTTTGGATGATCTGTCCATGGGTGAAAGTGGGGTGTTAAAGTCCCCTACTATGAATGTGTTACTGTTGATCTCCCCTTTTATGGTTGTTAGTATTTGCCTTATGTATTGAGGTGCTCCTATGTTGGGTGCATAAATATTTACAATTGTTATATCTTCTTCTTGGATCGATCCCTTGATCATTATGTAGTGTCCTTCTTTGTCCCTTTTAATAGTCCTTATTTTAAAGTCTATTTTGTCTGATATGAGAATTGCTACTCCAGCTTTCTTTTGGTTTCCATTTGCATGGAATATCTTTTTCCATCCCCTTACTTTCAGTCTGTATGTGTCTCTACTTCTGAAGTGGGTCTCTTGTAGACAGCATATATAAGGGTCTTGTTTTTGTATCCATTCAGCCAATCTGTGTCTTTTGGTGGGAGCATTTAGTCCATTTACATTTAAGGTAATTATTGATATGTATGTTCCTATTTCCATTTTATATATTGTTTTGGGTTCGCTACTATAGGTCATTTCCTTCTCTTGTGTTTCGTGTCTAGAGAAGTTCCTTTAGCATTTGTTGTAAAGCTGGTTTGGTGGTGCTGAACTCTCTCAGCTTTTGCTTGTCTGTAAAGGTTTTAATTTCTCCATCAAATGTGAATGAGATCCTTGCTGGGTAGAGTAGTCTTGGTTTCAGGCTATTCTCCTTCATCACTTTCAGTATGTCCTGCCACTCCCTTCTGGCTTGTAGGGTTTCTGCTGAGAGATCAGCTGTTAACCTTATGGGGATTCCCTTGTGTGTTATTTGTTGTTTTTCCCTTGCTGCTTTTAATATGCTTTCTTTGTATTTAATTTTTGACAGTTTGATTAATATGTGTCTTGGCGTGTTTCTCCTTGTATTTATCCTGTATGGGACCCTCTGTGCTTCCTGGACTTGATTAACTATTTCCTTTCCCATATTAGGGAAGTTTTCAACTATAATCTCTTCAAATATTTTCTCAGTCCCTTTCTTTCTTTCTTCTTCTTCTGGAACCCCTATAATTCGAATGTTGGTGCGTTTCATGTTGTCCCAGAGGTCTCTGAGACTGTCCTCAGTTCTTTTCATTCTTTTTTCTTTATTCTGCTCTGCAGTAGTTATTTCCACTACTTTATCTTCCAGGTCACTTATCCGTTCTTCTGCCTCAGTTATTCTGCTATTGATCCTATCTAGAGTGATTTTAATTTCATTTATTGCATTGTTCATCGTTGCTTGTTTCATCTTTAGTTCTTGTAGGTCCTTGTTAACTGTTTCTTGCATTTTGTCCATTCTACTTCCAAGATTTCGGATCATCCTTACTATCATTATTCTGAATTCTTTTTCAGGTAGATTGCCTATTTCCTCTTCATTTGTTAGGTCTGGTGGGTTTTTATCTTGCTCCTTCATCTGCTGTGTGTTTTTCTGTCTTCTCATTTTGCTTATCTTACTGTGTTTGGGGTCTCCTTTTTGCAGGCTGCAGGTTCGTAGTTCCCGTTGTTTTTGATGTCTGTCTCCAGTGGCTAAGGTTGTTTCAGTGGGTTGTGTAGGCTTCCTGGTGGAGGGGACTAGTGCCTGTGTTGTGCTGGATGAGGCTGGATCTTGTCTCTCTAGTGGGCAGGTTCACGTCTGGTGGTGTGTTTTGGGGTGTCTGTGGCCTTATTATGATTTTAGGCAGCCTCTCTGCTAATGGGTGGGGTTGTGTTCCTGTTTTGCTAGTTGTTTGGCATAGGTTGTCCAGCACTGTGGCTTGCTGGTCGTTGAGTGAAGCTGGGTGCTGGTGTTAAGATGGAGGTCTCTGGGAGATTTCCGCTGTTTAATATTCTGTGGAGCTGGGAGGTCTCTTGTTGACCAGTGACCTGAAGTTGGCTCTCCTACCTCAGAGGCAGAGCCCTGACTCCTGGCTGGAGCACCAAGAGCCTTTCATCCACACGGCTCAGAATAAAAGGGAGAAAAAGTAGAGAGAATTAGTAGAAGTATGAGGAAAGAAAGAAGGAAAGGAGGAAAGGAAGGAAGGAAGAAAGAAGCAAAGAAGGAAAGAAAGGAGGGAGGGAGGGAGGGAGAAAGGAAGGAAGGAGGGAAAGAAGGAAAAAAAGACAGAAAGAAAGATGATGCAGTAAAAATAAAATAAAGTATAATATAGTTATTGAATTAAAAAATATTTAGAAAAAAAAAAAGGGTCGGATAGAACCTTAGGACAAATGTTGGAAGCAAAGCTATACAGAGAAAATCTTACACAGAAGCATACACATACACCTTCACAAAAAGAGGTAAAGGGGGAAAAATCATAAATCCTGCTCCCTGAGACCACCTCCTCAATTTGGGGTGATTCGTTGTCTAAAGGAGGGAGGGAAGGAAGGAAAGAAAGAAAGAACGAAGGTAAAGTATAATAAAGTTATTACAATTAAACTTAATTATTAAGAAAAAGAATTTTTAAAAAAAAGTCATGGACGGATAGAGCCCTAGGACAAATGGTGGAAGCTAGAGTATACAGACTAGATGTCACACAGGAGCATACACGTACACCTTCACAAAAAGAGGAAAAGGGAAAAAAATCATAGATTTCGCTCCTAAATTCCACCTCTTCAATTTGGGATCATTCCTTGTCTATTCAGGTATTCCACAGATGCAGGGTATATCAAGTTGATTGTGGAGCTTTAATCCGCTGCTTCTGTGGCTGCTGGGAGAGATTTCCCTTTCTCTTCTTTGTTTTCACAGCTCACAGGAGCTCAGCTTTGGATTTGGCCCTGCCTCTGCGTGTAGGTCGCTGGAGGGCGTCTGTTTTTTCGCTCAGACAGGACGGGGTTAAAGGAGCCGCTGATTCGGGGCCTCCGGCTCACTCAGGCCGGGGGTTGGGGGATGGGGGAAGGAGGGGCACTGCGTGCGGGGCGGGCCTGCGGCGGCAGAGGCAGCGTGACGTTGCGGCAGAGGCCGGCGTGACGTTGCACCAGCCTGAGGCCCGCCGTGCGTTGTCCCGGGGAAGTTGTCCCTGGATCCCGGGAACCTGGCAGTGGCGGGCTGCACAGGCTCCGCGGAAGAGGGGTGTGAAGAGTGACCTGTGCTCGCACACAGGCCCCTTGGTGGCGGCAGCAGCAGCCTTAGCGTCTCCCGCCCGTCTCTGGGGTCCGCGGTTTTAGCCGCGGCTCGCGCCTGTCTCTGGGGTTTGCGCTTTCAGCCGCGGCTCGCGCCCGTCTCGGGGGCTCGCGCCCGTCTCGGGGGCTCGCGCCCTCAGCCGCGGCTCGCGCCCGTCTCTGGGGTTTGCGCTTTTAGCCGCGGCTCGCGCCCGTCTCTGGGGTTCGCGCTTTTAGCCGCGGCTCGCGCCCGTCTCTGGAGTTCCTTTAAGCAGCGCTCTTAAACCCCTCTCCTCGCGCACCAGGAAACAAAGAGGGAAGAAAAAGTCTCTTGCCTCTTCGGCCGGTGCAGGCTTTTCCCCGAACTCCCTCCCGGCTAGTCGTGGTGCACTAACCCCTTCAGGCTATGTTCAAGCCGCCAACCCCAGTCCTCTCCCTGAGCTCCGTCCAAAACCAAAACCCGAGCCTCAGCTCGCAGCCCCGCCCGCCCCGGCGGGTGAGCAGACAAGCCACTCGGGCTGGTGAGTGCCGGTCGGCACCGATCGTCTGTGCAGGAATCTCCCCGCTTTGCCCTCCGCACCCGTCGCTGTGCACTACTCCGCGGTCCCGAAACTCCCCCCTCTGCCTCCCGCAGTCTCCGCCCGCGGAGGGGCTTCCTAGTGTGTGGAGACTTTTCCTCCTTCACAGCTCCCTCCCACTGGTGCAGGTGCCGTCCTTATTCTTTTGTCTCTGTTTTTTCTTTTGCCCTACCCAGTTACGTGGGGAGTTTCTTGCCTTTTGGGAGGTCTGAGGTCTTCTGCCAGCCTTCAGTAGGAGTTCTGTAGGAGTTGTTCCACGTGTGGATGTATTTCTGGTGTATCCGTGGGGAGGAAGGCGATCTCCGCGTCTTACTCTTCCGCCATCTTCAAGGTCCCCCATCTGAGGTTATTTTAACTGCAAAATAATAACTTGACTGGAACTCCTTTGACTGGGTAAAGTAGTAAAAATGACCAGGGGCATTCAGAGATGTTTTCATGGGCTCTGTTCATCACTGGAAACTTTAATACAGTCGGGATTTACTGAAAGAATAACATACTCCTATATGTTAAATGCTGGGGGTGTTATAGCTTTGATGTTCTTGGAAACTATCTACTCAATTCCATGTGTTCCTCCAGAAATTCAGCTGAGATTACCGGCGTTGCACTTGATAGAAATGATTTCAGACTATTCCTTTTTGCGGATAATGACTTCTGTGTTTCCTTTCACTTTCTTTCTAGCGCAGCTTACAGATTAGTTATAACCCTGAATCATGGTTATGTGGGATTTTCCAAGGTTGATGGAAACTCCAATTTTGTTGCCCGTGAGGGAAAAAAAAAAAAATCAGAAGCTTTTCTTTGGGCGGTACATACATCTGAATAACATTGCCAGGTCAAAATTAATTAATTAAATAAATCATTGTCTAGTGAAAAGACTCTCAAGTTTAAATTCAAAGTGACGGCAGCAAAGAAAAAGCAAAGCAAACATTTTGAGGATAATTAAGGGCGTGAATATGCAAGTCCTCTATGTATTATAAATCACTATGCCATTGCTAATTATAACTGAAATTTATTAAGTCAAACAGTATTAATTGAGATCTTTCTGGGTATTATGTTAAGTGCTGTATCAGAATAAAAAGGTAAAAAGAAGACATGGTTTCTGCTTTCAAGGAGCTTGCAGTTTATAATAATATTAACAGTTAGCATTTACAGGGCACCGTATGCTCAACACTGGGCAAATAATAATTTAAAAAATAAATAGGAATAAAAAGATACCATATACAACAGAGCCTTTGAAGAGGCTAATTGTAAGAGCTGAGTTTGCCTCTGGACCTGTCAGCATCCTGGCTAAGTTTGGAGGAAGCTTCAGGAAGCCCTGAAGACATAGCACATCGAAGGATCGTACTCCTCCTTTCGCTAAGGAGACCCTAACAAGGATCTAAGGACTGCACCACTTAAAAACTATACTGCCGGCTGTCCGTGTACGTTTCAGAGCCCTACGGTGGCTACGCCTTGGTCTGCCTGGACACAGGCAAACCTCATCACAGAAGAAGCTTCCTAACCTCCAAGGAAGCGTCTGTATGGTCTGCTGAGTGTTTTGCAGCCTGTAAAACCCAGGGGAAGGATGGTCATCATGGGGACTGGTAAGTCTTGTACCTATCAAGAGAGAGATTAGAATGGCTTCTTAAAAATAATTTCTCATCTAAGAGTCTTTGGAAACTAGGTGTCTTAAATTTAGAAGCCACGATATGTTAAGATCTGGGTTAAATGCTGTTGAGTTGGTGACTGATTCAGCCTGGTATCCCAGGGAAAACGTGTTCAGGGATGGGTATAATCATTCAATTTTTACAACAAACTCTGTTGGCTGCTATTATTAGTGTCATTTTAAAGACCACCACCTAGAGGCTTAGCGAGGTTCAGTAAGGTTGTAGAGTTTGTGCAGCTTGGGTTCCAGTAACAGACACTGCTGTTGACCATAAGGTAAGCACTTAAATTGGAACAGGAAGTCGAGAGTCCCAAACTCTGCTTTGGGAAGTTCCCCTGGGGAGGTGACTTGCTTAAACAAACTCCGAAGAACGATGAGGCATCTTGCAGGAATGAGAATGCCCATATTAGGGTTAGGGACCCCCTCGGACAAAGGCACAGAAGGGACAGGAAGCAAGTGGGGAAGCACAAACGCGTTCACATGATGCCCAGAGGGGAGGCTTCCCAGGGTATCAAGGACAGCCTAGGCAGGACTTGGTTTACCATCACATGGAGTCTGCCCTCTCTCCTGTAGGAGATGGGATTCACCAGCGGTTTTTAAGTAGGCTGGTAATGAATTGGGGTTTTAAATTTAGAAAGGTGAACCCTAAGAACTATAAAGGAGTAAAGCTTAGAGTCCCATGGAGGAGTTGAAGCCCTGGAGGATAAATAGATGACTGATGGCTCGGAATCTCCTCCTTCCTCACGTTTACGTTAGGAGGTAGCCAGAAGGAAGTGGGTATAAAATGTGTAAACGGAAGCCTCTGAGCTGCTCCAGCAGGGAGGGGGCTGACAGGGTGACGTGAGACGTGAGAGGGACTTAGTTTTTGACCACTGAGAGGTTTGTTTTCAGTTTGGAAGCAACTATGATACCACTTTTCCAATCAGAAATCATGTGATTTACATTGTATTCTCCCATGCACGCGGGTGTGCACAGACACACACCCCCACACCCCCCCAGAGGCAGAACACAGTGTCAGCTTACTCAGAAAGAGACAGAAGCCTCTCTGATGTCTGTCTGAAATCAGTAAATGTGCCTAGCATTTCAAAGATCATATTTAAATAAATGTACTTGATGATGACTCTACATTAAAGTGAGAACTCAAGCTAATTACAGATAGAAACAACATTCCTTCTACTGATACAGAGAGAAATTACAATTCCAGAGCAGCTTATGTGAGACAAGAATGGTGTGTAACACACAGAACACCTCAGGATCTGAACCCTGAAAAGGGAGAATTTTTTTTCTAGTTTAGGGTTTTCAACATAACTTAGGAGAACTGTCAAGCTAACATTAAGATAGCACTATAATACTGGAAGCCCAAACACCAGATGTATCAGACAATGGAATTGTATTTATTAATGAACAATCATTAAAAAATAATGCCACTGTTATAAACGAAAACGTCTATGATGCTTTAAAATAGCCTGTTAATAATGGTAGATGCAAGGGATGGGAAGCCCTACGTAAATTCACTGACAATCAACCACAGGCCACTTTACTGAACAGTTTACTAGTTTACCTTGGAATGACCAACTGGCCCAACTCCATTTCTACAGAATTTAATAGCAAATGACCAGTAGAGTAATTTGTTAAAGGACCCTTTTATCTAATACTTAATTAACCAAAAAAAGTAACAGCTTCTTTTTATTAACCACTTAGAAAGTGTATAGCAATTATTTGTGTTTCATCGAGACTGGCCTAATGTTCTGTGCGTTACAGTTTGTGAATTTTGAATTTCACTGTAATGTATATAGCACGGGTGTCAAGGATTCCAGTGAGTATACAGACTCTTGCTCCAAGGGCATGTTAAATCTAGTCTTCTAACTTCCCTACTTCACTCAGTCCACTAATTTATAGGCAAGTGTATGGGCTAGTCCTTACACAGTCTACAGTGTCATAATATGTATTTGTCAGTCTGACTAAGCAAGTCAGGTCTGTGGGTATGGGCTAGAGCGTGGATATTTGTGTAAGATGTATGCATGTGTATTGATTTGGTGGATGAGTGATATATACAGATAAATGAATGAACTATTCCCAATCTTGGTGCACAGTTCAAGTGGTACCACCCCTTTTCTCTCAGTTATGAAAGCAAGTCAGTAAATCAACTAAATAGAAAAGGGAGTAACCTGGATTGAGAAGACACTGGGTGAAAGAAACCTATCCTATCATTTATAAATATAAAATATTTAACATTTGTGACCTGCCTGACGGGTGAAATTCAAAATACGAAAAATTACAAACCAAGAGTATACTGAATATTAACCATCCTCAAAGGAACCAGAACTGCTATGAATTTTATAATTGGTTAATAGAAAACTTCCCCCCCCCCCCCCGCCTTTTTTAGTGAATCAATAAGTCAACAAACTGGTCCGTTGGCGAATCACTGAGCTAGTGATTCTTGGTGAATTGGTTGGCTTGGAGATTTTGAGGGATCATGACTATAGCAAAGCTACAGTGGTCTTTGAGTAATGATTTAGTTGTATGTTTACTAGTGTTTATATAAATTGGAAGTAACTACTTGAAAGCATTTGTAGATACCATGGATTGGAAAGTAAAAAATATGCCTCATTCAGGAAGACAAAGTAAGAAGCAAAGAGGAGAAAGAGATAGCATCTAAAGAAGGAAAGCATAACTTTCCCAGAAATCTGCAGCCTGCTTCTGCTTATGTCTCATTGGCCAGAATTGTGTCACATGGTCGATCTTAGCTGCAAGAGGGTCTGGGAAATGTACTTTTAATCTTGGCTCATTCCATCCTCAAACGTAACTGGAGTTCTGATCAGAAGGAAGAAAGAGCGCTTCGATATTGGAAAAACAACTAGCAGTGTCGATCTGCCAGAATTGAAGTTTCTCTTTTTCATAGTCTTTTCTTCTCACTTTTTAAGTCATTACTCTGCTGGCTTTTTTCTTTTTTAAAGTTGTTGCCCCCTTGTCTCCCCATTGAATTCTATTTTATTTAGAATTGTAGCAGTTCTAAGGGCTAGAGATCATCGAATTCCACCCCCTTTATTCCACTGATGAGAAAACTGAGGCTCAAAACTTCAGTTACTTGCCCAAGGACACACAGTGAATTAGAAACCACAAGTAGAGCCCCAGTTCGGTGCTCATCCCTCAGGGCAATGCTGCCTTTGGGTAATGAGAAAAAAAAGTCTCATAGACAAATTTCACTTTTATTTTTCCTAATGAAAACTCCAGTTACCAGCTTCTTTACATTTTAAATTATTTGCACCTGTGGAATTCAGTTTCTAGCCAGCCAAGCATAATTGTAACACATTGCCAGTTTTTCTTATTAAGTTTCCTACATACTTTGTTATAGGATCTTGCAGCTGCCAAAATGGGATGGGGGGTTCATAGGGGTTTTTCTTCACTCATTAATCAAAAAGATTCAAGGCCAATATACAAGAATAACCTCACAGAACGCTCCCCAAAACTGTTGCTAGAAAAATAACCCAAAGAATATTTGCAGCTTCCTGCCATTTTCTGAACAACTTTCAGAGATTGCTACGCAGAAGGCTACGTGATAGACTGGGAAGGCTCGGTGTGAGGAACACGGGACCTGGTCCTCTTTCAGTCTCTTCTATGAAATGAATGGTCTTGTGCAGGTCACTTTCTCGTTCTGACTCTCTTCTGCAATGAGGAGAGGTTGCTCTGGAAGTAGGATCTCAGCTCTAGTTGCACACTGGAATGAATCACTGAAGGGCATTTAAAATTGTCAGTGTGGATATTCCCCCAACTATATTTGATTGTATTGGTTTCCAGGGTAGGACATAGGTACCAGCAGTTTCTGTAAAGCTCCCTAGGCAATGCTAACATGTAGCCAGAGTTGAAATCCACTGGGCTATAATGAGCACTGACCTTGCTACTCAAAATGTGACCCACTGACCAGCAGGATCGTATAACCTGGGATATGGTGAGAAACGCAGAATTCAGGCTCCCACTCCAGACCTGCTGAGTCAGAATCTGCAAGGACCTCAGGTGGTGCAATCTACTGTAAAGTTTGAGAAGCGCTGCTGAGATTCCTCTCAGTGCTCTTATTTCATGTTCCTATAATACTGGGTTTCTTTCTTGCCCAAAAACCTTCGATTGCTCCCCATTGCCATCTCAATTCTGCAAACTGGTGTTTAAGGCTTATCATTATCTAACCCAGCCTGCTCTCCAACCATTCCTCCCATCATGTGTTCTTATCTTTAGAGACCTCTGTTCTTTCCTTATTCCCCAGGCAGCCCTTGTTTTTCTTCTGCCTGGTTGGCATGGCTCCCCAGTCCTTCCCCAGCTGTATACTTCAAAGTCCAGCCGACTGTGGCTTGCCTCGGCCCACCACGCATCGCTAGCACTTACCCTTTCTGCTCTGATTTGCAAGTTGCCTGAGGTACCTTGAATTGTCACCATTGGATTTTGTTTTCTTACCTCCCTATTTAGACCGTAAGGTCCTTTAAGACAAGGACTAGATCTTAGTCATCCTTGAATCCCAAGTGCACACTCAAAAAAAATATGGTGGACATCTGGTAAGTGTTTCTATCAAGGCGTGCTGGAATGAGAACACCAGTGACTTGGGAGTCAAGGGAGGTGGATTTTGTAACCCCCCATGATGTGACCTTCTCTGGGTCTCAGTTTTCTTAGTTTTCTTGTATATAAAGGCCTTCAGTTACCTTCCAGTTCTGGTGTTCTAAGTCTAGGTCTTTGTTGGGACCCAGTTTTATCCAATCATGGTCCCTGAAGATTGAGCCCTCATTTCTCTTGTATTTTACCAGTGGCGGTTTGCACATGTAAAGGGTTTTTAATTTATACAATCCTTCATGTGAGATTTAAATGTACTATCTTACCCTGTCCTTGAAAATACGTGCTGCCCCATAGGTCTGAAAGTGGAAGAAACCAGGGTGATTTCAGTGAGAATCAGGCAGCTGAATGAGTGAGAAACCAAATCAATGTGGTTTGGTCCTTCCATTATCTTGTTTGGTTTTCAACGGAATTGTGATCTTTTGTCTCTCGAGGATTTGGTTTGGGATCAGTTGGCAATGTGTGGTTTTTGCCCTGTAGATGTTTTTGCTCTGAGTTACACAGCTATCTGGTTAATCACAATAAGCCCCCTTCACAGCCATTTGCAACTTACACCCTACATTCTCATTCAGCCCTGCAACAACCCTGTGATGGAGATACACAGGGGCCAGGATTGCCCCCATTTGGAGTTGATGAGGCAGGCTCAGAGAGGTGAAGCGATTTGTCAGTTATTTTCTGTGTTTTTCAAAGGTCTGGTTTCTGTTTCCTCTGTCCCAGAAGCCCCCCGGGGGGGGCACTTATCAGCCCTGTGGAATCGTTGGCCCCAACTTGGATGGAATTTCTAGGGCTCAGCCTCAGGATCCCGTCAATTTGATAATCCCCTTGGGGAAATTCTTCAGCATATTAACGTAGGAAAACCACCTTGCAAGTAAATGTCCCCTATCCATATAGAGAACTAATCTACGTCTCGGGATGGCTGCATTGACTCCCTTCCCCAGGCAAAAGCTTGGAAATTGGGTGTGTTTATCACAGTCAACTGAGCAGCTTTTAAGAAAGGTCACCTCAGTAAGTACCATACTAGACCAAGTGACACAAATTCTGCATGGAGTGGCCTGGGAATCTTATCTTTAAATAGTTGTATAGATGACCTTGATACTCAGCAAGGCTTGGGAGCTGTTGTCCTATGGCTAAGTTGAAACCAGACTGGGATATATTTAAAAGGCTGCAGTCCACAGAGAGAATAGTTTGTAGCTGGATACTCTGATGCATTTAAAATGGGGTCTCCTATAGGGCTATCTGCCTACCGTCTTCTTTATCTCCTCCAGAAAGACCTCTTTCCCCTACTCAATAGAGGTCCCTTGAAACACACCTAAATTCCTTGAAGTCTTTGTAGGAGACAGTAAGGCTGAGGGAGAGTCTTCCAGATTCTGCCTTTCCGTCTGAGGCCATCACTTGTCATGCTTCCACCTTAAGGGACACTAGGCTACACGCAGGCTAGGGCCTCAGCCAGTAGCTTCTGGACTTGAACCTACTGGTGTCCACTAAGAACAGCATTTCCTCTACTTCACAGAGTCAGATAAAAATAGAAAAAATGAGCCCTCATGTTTTATAGCACTTTTCCATTCACAAAGCACATCCACATCTTTTTATCTCATTCATCCTCCCTCGTAGCAAACCTGTGAGCTGGATGTCATTACCCACATGTTACGGATGGTGAGACTGAAGCTGAGAGAGAAAGCGCCCTGCTCAGTCGGGGCTGATGAATTACAGAGCTGAGCAGACCACCTGGGGGTTCTGATTCCAGGTGCACATCACACCCCACCTTCTCACATCCGCCTTGATGGGGCAGGTGTTTTATTCTCATCGTCAGATGGCAGAGCTGAAGTTAGAAGTGATAAGCCCCGAGTCACACAGCTCCTAAGTGTGAAGACCGGGTTCAAACCCAGTTCTCTCAAGCCAGCTGCTCTTCTTGTTTCGTGGCTCTGCCATTTTCCTGGAAGGCATAAATCCTCAGTTGTATTTATTACACATTGTTGACATTTGCCCCTACTAAGAGATCATCACACTTCAGCGGACCCTTACACACATACTTGGATATACACAAAACCAAAACAAAAGATGTTTTTAACTGATACTCTACTGCCGTACACTCTACTTTCCATTTTATTCTAAAATGCTGGTTCTGCTAAGTGAAGTATGTCAGACAAAGACAAATATCATGTGAGATCACTTATATGTGGAATCTAAAAATGATACAATTGAACTTATTTACAAAATAGAAACAGACGCACGGACTTAGAAAACAAATTTATGGTTACCAAAGGGGAAAGGTGGGGGGGAGAGATAAATCAGAAATTTGGGATTAACATATACACACTACTATATATAAAATAGATAATCAACAAGGACCTACTGTGTAGCACAGGGAACTCTACTCAGTATTCTGTAATAACCTATATGGGAAAAGAATCTGAAAAAGGATGGATATATGTGTATGTATAACTGAACCACTTTGCTGTACACCTGAAACTAACACAACACTGTGAACCAACAATACCCCAATATAAAATAAAGATTAGATTAAAAAAATTTCTCCAAAGAAGATATACAGATCGCCAACAAACAAATGAAAGGATGCTCAACATCATTTATCATTAGAGAAATGCAAATCAAAACTACAGTGAGGGTTACCTCACACCAGTCAGAATGGCCATCATCAAAAAATCTACAAACAACAAACGCTGGAGAGGATGTGCAGAAAAGGGAACCCTCTTGCACTGTTGGTGGGAATGTAAATTGATACAGCCACTATGGAGAACAGTATGGAGGTTCCTTAAAAAACGAAAAATAGAACTATCATAGGACCCAGCAATCCCACTACTGGGCATTTACCCTGAGAAAACCATAATTCAAAAAGAGTCATGTACCACAGTGTTCATTGCAGCTGTATTTGCAATAGCCAGGACATGGAAGCAACCTAAGTGTCCATCAACAGATGAATGGATAAAGAAGATGTGGCACATATATACAATGGAATATTACTCAGCCATAAAAAGAAAGAAAATTGAGTTATTTGTAGTGAGGTGGAGGGACCCAGAGTCTGTCATACAGAGTGAAGTAAGTCAGAAAGAGAAAAACAAATACTGCATGCTACCACATATATATGGAATCTAAAAAAAAATGTTTCTGATGAACCTAGGGGCAGGGCAGGAATAAAGACGCAGACGTAGAAGATGGACTTGAGGACATGGGGAGGGGGAAGGGTAAGCTGGGACGAAGTGAGAGAGTGGCATGGACATATATACACTACCAAGTGTAAAATAGACAGCTAGTGGGAAGCAGCTGCATGGCACAGGGAGATCTGCTTGGTGCTTTGTGACCACCTAGAGGGGTGGGATAGGGAGGGTGGGAGGGAGACGCAAGAGGGAGGGGATATGGGGATGTATGTATACGTATAGCTGATTCACTTTGTGATACAGCAGAAACTAACACAACATTATAAAGCAATTATACTCCAGCGAAGATGTTAAAAAAATAAAATGAAATGCTGGCCCTGACCCATTAAATCTGTTTCCTAATCCACTGAAGGGCCACGACCTGGAGTTCAAAAAACACTCTTCAGAGCGTTCAAACGTTGCTTGGGGTATTTATTTACACTTTGTCTACTAGGTCAAAACCACAAGTGGAGAAACTGGAGCAAATTCCTTGCTGGTTAGCCTTGGGCCCCTCTGCCCAGTTCCTTCCTGGTTTCCCTGGCCCCTTGGGTGGGCCTCCAGCTCCTGGCCACCTCCCAGGCTGCAGAGAGGGGGTTCTCGAGGCTGGAGGAAAGTGTCAGCCCCGCACCGGGTAGTGAGCACATCCTTCACAGCTTACCCTTTCCTGATGCCTGTGAACAGTAATAAAACGTGAGCAAACAGGGAGAGTTTAGTGTGTTTATTGCTGCTATTGAGAAAATAATGTGATAATAAACAGGGCCGGTAATGGAAATTGCTTCTAAGAATAAAATGATGTTTTATGAGTTACATGCAGCCATCGGCAAGTGTTTTCGCTTTCCAAGTGGGAGCTGCCTGGCTGGTTGGTGCTGTTCCCCCCAGGCCCCCCTCCCTCCCCGGAGCCCTTCTGCTCGCTCCACTTGCCAACTTGAACTTCTAGCGTTATTGACTTCTTGGCATTCCTGACCTTTGGAAACGGGGCAGCTTGGGTGACACTGCATTTTAATTCGTGCATTCACTCCCTGGCCTATGTGCTGCTGGCTGTTCCTTTTCTTCACCGAGACTCATTACGCCTGGATGAGGAGACTCTTCTTTCGTGTATGATGTAGGAATTAACCCTGGGCACAGTTTCAGTGGTCTGTGTGGAAGAGGGTAGCCTTTTCTATCATCTGATCGCCCATCGTGTCATTAGCACGGGCATCAGAGTAAAATGAAAGCTTGAGAGCTTCGCTTCTGTACTAATTAGAAAGAAAATGACAGAAAAATGTCAGGCTTGAAGACTTGAGTTGGCTTCGATGGCACCCAGACTTTCGCAGGCTACCGACAGAATGCCCTGTAAACCTTTTCATTCTGACTTCGTCCGTAATTCTGCCTGACACCCTGTCTTTCCAGCATGCTTGCTTATATTCCCCTTTCTGTTAGGAATCTTTCAAGTGCCAACTTTCACCTGTCCAAGTCTTACTCATCCCCCAGTGTCTCTCCTGACTGTGATAGCCTACGAGAAGTCATGCCAAACCCCGTGAGCTCCGCCTTCCCTATGTGATTCCCGTATACTGTTAGGGAGCTTGTCCTGGCCTCCTGAGTGTTCAGCGGATTGCATCTCATCCCTTATTAGATCATAAGCTTGTGGATTCAGATTGCGGTTGTTATTCATCTCTGATCCGGCCCAGGGTACATCAGAAGCCATCTGGGTGCATGATGTAGCAGTCGGTCCAAATGAACAGGGGTGGACCATCGGATCGCCATCACATGTGATGGGGCTGGGCCAGGGTGAGGCAGGAGAGGCCCCTGGCACACAGAATGTGAAGAGACACTTGCAGGACCCCAAGTGGGAATCTCTCTTGAAAGTGTTTGCCCTAGATACCTCTCACGCCTTTCCCCAGTCCTGGCATTGGTGGGTGGACTGGGAAAAGAATGGAGGTCTCTCCTGAAGAGGCATTTGCTGGATTCCTTTTGTGAGGACAGTTTCGTCTTCTCTGATAAGGATTTTTAGAATCAGTAGAAGAGAGCCTCCTCGGTTCAACTGTGGTCCTCTTAAGGGCGCTAATTCTGTGGTTTTCCTCCTCGCCCAATCCAGTAGGGCTCCAGGCCTCTATTGCTGTACCTGTGGTTTCATGGGCATGTCCCCAGGCTAACTCGTCCTTGGTGCCCCTGTCTGGCCCTTCATCCGTCCCTCACGTGGGATACTGCAGAGACTCCTTGAGATTCCCTGCCTTTAGAGTCCCCCCACCCTTGGCCCAGTCCACGTTCCATGTCACAGTGGGTCAGAAAGCCGCTCTGGGTCCCTTCTTCCCAGTCATCCTCATTCTCTTCTCACGCCACGGCAGGTAGAGACCGAGTCCCCAGAGACTGCAAAAGATGAGATGGGTGGGACGTTCATGGGTTTTACAAAGATTTCCTACTTAAGCTGTGACGGCAAACCAAAGTGTTTAACTAGAATTATAAATTAGATTCTTTAAAGAGCAGAATGATTACAGCATGATAACAGGTTAGGATATTTGATGGGGTTCTGTCTTTAGGGTAAGTGTGAATCCACTCATTCATTTGTTTATTCATTACGCAGTGCAAGAGTCTGGTCTAGATGCACCAGGAAATAAGGCCGACCTGGGGGTGTCTTCATGCTCCTTACCTTCTACAGAGAAGAGGCAGAGTGAACCAGGACGCAGTCCTTGAACAAGATCATGGTATGTTGCATAAGTAAGAGGAAGAAAACAAGCCGGGTAGGATTGGCAAGGGCTGAGGATGGGGCTACGGCAACGGGGAGCCCTTCAGAGGCAATGGCATCCATGCCGAGACCTGAGGATTGGACAGGCTGCCAAGGGCGCTGCCAGCCCAGAGCCAGAGCGGTGGCTGGAGGCTGGGATTATCTTCGTGGGTCTGAGGGGCGGGAGGATGTCATGCAGCTGGAGGAGAGTGAATGAGGGCAAGAGTGGCACCAAAGGGACTTGGTGAAGTACATGGAGGTCATGTTCAGCAAGGGCTTTGGACTTTACTCCTGCTGGAATTGGAAACACTTGATGCGTGTTGACCAGGAGACTGACGTGGTTTTTTTTTTTTTTTTTTTTCGGTACGCGGGCCTCTCACTGCTGCGGCCTCTCCCGTTGCGGAGCACAGGCTCCGGACGCGCAGGCTCAGCGGCCACGGCTCAGGGGCCCAGCCGCTCCGCGGCATGTGGGATCCTCCTGGACCGGGGCACGAACCCGTGTCCCCTGCATCGGCAGGCGGACTCTCAACCACTGCACCACCAGGGAAGCCCCTGACGTGGTTTGATTTACGTTTTCAGCGATCCGTCTGGTTTATGTGCAGGCTGGATTGCTAAAGGCCCAGAATTCTGCACAACAACCCACCCCAGTAACCACACTTTTAGGTAAAAGGCAAAGGTCTGTAACATACAGAATGCATGGAAGACTCTTTAATTTGTAGATAGTCGTTGTATGTTTCTTCCTGGCTGGAAACTTATCTTTAAGAAAAACAAACAAAACCCAAAGCCTTGCTTTTTGTGTGGGGTTAGTATTTACAGTACTCTTAATAATAGTTGTAAGGTTTTTTTACCCTTTCCCTCCTTCTTTGTTATCAAATCCACGGCACCCTCGTGCTGTTCTACATGTGCACAATATATGCTTGACCTTGGCCTGTGTCCTTTTCCAAGAAAACTGAACATAAGTCAGCGGCTGAAGGAGCAGCTGCCATTTCTTTGAATTTGTCACAGAGGAACGTGTTCTTTACCCTTGTCCAATTTTACCTGGTGTTTGGAGTAGCGAACATCTTTAGGGACAAGACCAAACTTTCACAGTCCTTGAACATCATCTCATATATGACACTTTTTTGGTAAAAACAATCTCTGGCCCTTACTGTAGTCACCAGGGTGGGGGTGTAGCGAAGGTGACCCCTATGCACAGTTGAGTATGTTCCCTCTGTGTAATAATGACCTTCTGTAGACCCACCCTGCTACTCTCTAAATCTTTTTTCTCCTTTAGTCTGATAAAGTGGCTTTAGGGAAGCAAAGATGAGGTATTTAGAAAGAGGGAAAAAGAGGTGTGTGTGTGTGTGTGTGTGTGTGTGTGTGTGTGTGTTTTATTTTTTCCTGTGAAGGGTATAGCTTTATCACAGGGTGATGCCTCTACTGTGAGTTAGTGGTTCTCAAACAAGACTGAGAAGCTCACTTGGGCAATCAGCTTAAAAGGACAGTCCCAGCCTGTTATGGGTTGAATTGTGTCCCCACCCTCCAAATTCCTGTGTTGAAATCATTATCCCTAGGACTGCAGATGTGACCTTATTTGGAAATAGGGTTGTGGCAGATGTAATTTGTTAAACGAGAATGAGGTCATATGGGATAAGGTGGGCCTCTAATCTAATATGACTGGTGTCCTTATAAAAAGGGGAAATTTGGACACAGAGGCACACACGTGCAGGGAGAACGCCACTTGAATGCAGGGATTGGGGTGACGCAGCAGAAGTGTAGGAACTCCAAAGATTGCCAGCAAACTACCAGAAGCTCGAAAGGAGGCCCCAGAAGGAACCAACCCGGCCGACACCTTGGCCTCAGACTTCCAGAACTATGAGACAGTGAATCTGTGTATTTTCAGCCCCCCAGTTTGTGAACCTTTGTCACAGCATCCCTAGGAAACAAATACACTGCCTGGTCTGGCTCGTACTGAGCATGCTCTCTGGGGGAAAGCCCGGGGATCTGAACATTTCAACAGCCCCTCACTGGCTTCTGAGGACAGGCTAGGGCTGGGACACACAGTTCTGTCTCCCTGCCTGTCCCTTCCCTGGGTGGCCACAGTTACTACTCTCGCATTTGGTCCCCTGCTGCTCTAGTTGACTTCCTTGGTGGTTTTTAGGGCTCTCGTGGGTTATTTGTACACGTTGCAGCCATGAAAGAATTAGTCAAGATGGGACTGTTCACTTATTAAAACAGTTGCTGACATTCCTCTGCTTAAAAAAAAAATTGCCGGTGTACCATCCTAGTACCTAACGTCACGTACAAAAAGCCAAACTTCCAAATGCATTCTCTGCACCTCGCCTGGCGCTGACTACACGGTAAAGCAAACGTTGTTAGAGATGACAGTCTTGCTAATTTCAAAGAAGTCAAGTAACATCATTTGAAAACTCTGGTTGCTGGGCTGTTAGCTAAATAGACAGAGACTGTTCTTCATGCTAAAATGTCTGTGGGACTCAGTGTTCTTTCAGACGGACAACAGGGAGAAACTTCTTCCCAGACAAGCCCGGTTAGCAGTGTATATATAGAGACCAAAGACAGGAGGGCACTTTTAATTTTATGTCTGGCCAGTCTGACCTCCAAGACCAGCTTGCCTGTCCTACAGCCCCGGCTTCACTGTAGTGATCAAGCAGAGACGTTTTTTATGACAAGTCTGTGTCTCAGGAACCTGTAGCATCCTTCAGCTCACCCTTTGGGCTAGAATTTATCAAGGTTGTTCTGAGCCCACAGGTGATTTTTTTTTTCTCCTGAAACTTTGGTAAATTTCTCCTCAGCCATTTTTCTTCTACTGAAGCATGAGGCATAGTTATCATGCTCTAAAAATTGTTTAGATGCTTTCCACCCACCTCCAGCCACATGACAGGAGCCGTTTTGTTTTTTTTTAAAAGTAAAAATTTTCCATGGCCTCTTTTGAGAGCAGGAACTGGTTCTTTGTCACAGTATGGAATTTTCTCCTTAGCCCGAAAGGGTACAGAAAAAGGAGCGTGGGGCTTCCCTGGTGGCGCGGTGGTTGAGAGTTTGCCTGCCGATGCAGGGGACGCGGGTTCGTGCCCCGGACCGGGAGGATCCCACGTGCCACGGAGCGGCTGGGCCCGTGAGCCATGGCAGCTGGGCCTGCGCGTCCGGAGCCTGTGCTCCGCGGCGGGAGAGGCCGCAGCAATGAGAGGCCCGCGTACTGCAGAAAAGAAAAAAAAAAGGAGCATGGGCTCCAGGAAGATGACAGACTCGAGTTTGAATCACACTTTTCCAATCACTGTTGGTTGATCTCGGGCAAGATATTTAATCTTGTTCCCAACCTTGTTTTCCTCGCCTATAAAATGGGACAATGACACCTTTCAAGTTTATGGTGAAGACTGGTGCTGATTTATGTATAACAGCTGGGGATATGGTAGTGGGGTTCCCAAACCTGGATTCCCATGGGAACTTTTAAAGTGAAATCGCCCTTACCTGGGACCAAGTGAATTTGATTCTCGTGGTAAGAGTACACATCTGAATAATTTTAAAATTCTCCAGGAGATTCAGAAGCCCAGTGAGGGTTAAGGACCAGTGGGCCTAACAAAGATGAACTTCAGAAGTGTAACGCTAAGTGAAAGAAGCTGACACTAGAGACCACAAATGGGGTGATTCTGTTTATCTGTTTATCTGTTCTAGAAATGGCAGAACCGTAGAGATAAAAATAAGATTAGTGACAGGACCAGGGAGCTTGGGGAAGGGGATTACTGCAGAAGGGCAGAGAGGAACATTTTTGTTGAACCTCCTGAAGCATTACGAGATAGACAGCCATAAATCCATGATTGGAAATGTGCACATTAAAATGAATGCATTTGACATGCTTTTAGTTCCAGACGTTCAGGTAAGCATGCCGGATGGGGTTTGCTGACTCTTTCATTACTAATGAAGAATACATAGGGCTTCCCTGGTGGCGCAGTGGTTGCGAATCCGCCTGCCGATGCAGGGGACACGGGTTTGTGCCCCGGTCCAGGAGGATCCCACATGCCGCGGAGCGGCTGGGCCCGTGAGCCATGGCCGCTGAGCCTTCGCGTCCGGAGCTTGTGCTCCGCAACGGGAGAGGCCACAGCAGTGAGAGGCCCGCGTACCGCAAAAAATAAATAAATAAATAAATAAAATAACAGATGACTGGAAAGAGTGTCAGTGTGGGGATGAACATTGGAAGCATTTTGAAACCGAGTTATTCAAACTCCCTGAGGCTTTCAAGAAAACAATCAAGAGAAGCAGAGGCTCTTGGGAAATTCTTCCCGAGTCCCTTTTCTGTGGGGGCTGGAAGAATGGTCCTTCCTTTTACTCAGGTCTGCAGAAGAAGCCTTGAGAACATGATATGTCTGAAGAGCAAAAATGTAGGAAGTAGATAGCAGCCAAGACCTGTCGTGGAGGTTTCAGTCTGAGCCGCGTCAGGGCTCTCACTCAGGTGTGCGAACACGGGCGTTCTGTCTTGTTCTGCTGGTCATCAGAGCTAGAGCTCACATCTTGGCTTGGTTCTTTGCAATTGTGTTTCTCCAGCTCAGAACAGGTCAAAATGTTCCTCCCGTCTTTTTCCAGTTGTACAATCTTTGACAAGTGATCTAAACTTTCAGAGTGTCAGCTTCCACACCTAAAAAAGTGGGCGATGCTGCCTGCTCTGCTGGATTTGTCAGACAAAGTAGAGATAATGTACATAAAGTGCCATGCCCACTGCCTGGCAAAACATCCTATATGTAATAAGTCAGACCATGGTGGGCATTGTTCTCTTAGGTTTATCTGTTTTAATTCATTTACTCGTTTACCACAGCTCTATATGAGGTGTATATGCCACAGCTCTATATGAGGTGTATATGCCACAGCTCTATATGAGGTGTATATGCCACAGCTCTATATGAGGTGTATATGCCACAGCTCTGTATGAGGTATATATGCCACAGCTGTATATGAGGTGTATATACCACAGCTCTATATGAGGTGTATATGCCACAGCTCTCTATGAGGTGTATATGCCACAGCTCTATATGAGGTATATATGCCACAGCTGTATATGAGGTGTATATACCACAGCTCTATATGAGATGTATATGCCACAGCTCTATATGAGGTGTGTATGCCACAGCTGTATATGAGGTGTATATACCACAGCTCTATATGAGGTGTATATGCCACAGCTCTCTATGAGGTGTATATGCCACAGCTCTCTATGAGGTGTATATGCCACAGCTCTCTATGAGGTGTATATGCCACAGCTCTATATGAGGTGTATATGCCACAGCTCTATATGAGGTGTATATGCCACAGCTCTATATGGGGTGTATATACCACAGCTCTATATGGGGTGTATATGCCACAGCTCTATAGCTCTCTATGAGGTGTATATGCCACAGCTCTCTATGAGGTGTATATGCCACAGCTCTCTATGAGGTGTATATGCCACAGCTCTATATGAGGTGTATATGCCACAGCTCTATATGAGGTGTATATGCCACAGCTCTATATGGGGTGTATATACCACAGCTCTATATGGGGTGTATATGCCACAGCTCTATATGGGGTGTATATACCACAGCTCTATATGAGGTGTATATGCCACAGCTCTCTATGAGGTGTATATGCCACAGCTCTCTATGAGGTGTATATGCCACAGCTCTATATGAGGTGTATATGCCACAGCTCTATATGAGGTGTATATACCACAGCTCTATATGGGGTGTATATACCACAGCTCTATATGGGGTGTATATGCCACAGCTCTATATGGGGTGTATATGCCACAGCTCTATATGAGGTGTATATGCCACAGCTCTATATGAGGTGTATATGCCACAGCTCTATATGAGGTGTATATGCCACAGCTCTATATGAGGTGTATATGCCACAGCTCTATATGGGGTGTATATACCACAGCTCTATATGGGGTGTATATACCACAGCTCTATATGAGGTGTATATGCCACAGCGCTATATGAGGTGTATATGCCACAGCTCTATATGAGGTGTATATACCACAGCTCTATATGAGGTGTATATACCACAGCTCTATATGAGGTGTATATACCACAGCTCTATATGGGGTGTATATGCCACAGCTCTATATGGGGTGTATATGCCACAGCTCTATATGGGGTGTATATGCCACAGCTCTCTATGAGGTGTATATGCCACAGCTCTATATGAGGTGTATATACCACAGCTCTATATGAGGTGTATATACCACAGCTCTATATGAGGTGTATATGCCACAGCTCTATATGAGGTGTATATACCACAGCTCTATATGAGGTGTATATGCCACAGCTCTATATAGGGTGTATATAATTGTTGTTGTCGCATTGTATGAATGAGGAAACTGAGCACGAAGAGGTTGGTGATTCGGCCGAGGATAGATGGACACGCACTGACTCTGCATCCTTTGCTCTCAGCCACTTGGCTCTACCATCCTTGATGTGTGCAGTAGGCTTGTGATAAGCCATGGGAATCTGTGGAAAGTTCAGCGTCTTTCATGTATCCTTGGGTAGGATTGATTCACCACAAATTTCTAGACACTCTGCTGATCTGTGTGTGCATGTACACCTCTACTTGGTCGCTCAAATGCAAGGCAGTGAGTTTTGCAGTAAAGCCTGGAGACCTTGGGTAGAATTCCTGTCTGCCCTTTCCGAAGTGTGACATTTGGCAGGTCACTTGGGCTCTTTGGGGGCCTTTATTTCATTTCTAAAAAATAGGAATGTTTATGTCTATCTTACCAAAGGGTTGGGAGGGTTAAATAAAATGATGGATGAACATGTACCTGGAAGATTGTCCGAATGTATAGGATCTTGGTAAATGTATCTATTTTTAAGATTAAAGAATGAAGGTATTTTTGAGAGAAGCTTGCAGCCTAACAAGACTCATGGAGCTTGTATTTCTGGCTTACTCTTTCAGTTTCCAGTTTATTGATGGTGGTTCCCAGGCAGAGCCCTGGTGTCCGTCCTGCCTTCTGTTTTTCTGAGTAAGGAAGGAGCATAGCACTCACTCCTAAGGGCAGAACCTTGGGTTTGCAAACAGAGTGAACTGATTTTTGGTGACCAAGGCCCTGAGTCCACTGTTTTGTGTCCAGGATCGTGACTGGACTGGGGGACATTCCATGGAGGGAGGATGCTTGATCCCTGTTCTCAAGGAACTTGTCAACCAGCTTGGGTGGCAAGGCTACCACTGCATTTTAGGATGGTTACGGGAGCCTGTAGCTGTTTATCTTTGTATCTCTAGCACCTGGTCAAGTGCCCAACACACACTAACGGTTTCATGAATGTTGAGCCATGAAGGTCTGGTTACCGCCAGAGAGAGCTAGCAAGTGCTCAAAAGTGCTGCCACCTACAGGTGGGCAGGACAACTATGCATTTCTGGGCTTGGGGACTTCTCTTTATGGAACTCAATCAAGCCCCTTCTCTCCCTACTGGAGGCTCTGTGATGCTGCTTGCTGCTCTGGGGATTGTTGGCAATTTTCTCTAATTGATGCTTTGTTAGTAATCAGGAGAGAGTTTCCTTTCCATGCTGGAAGAGTGGCTGTCAGTGAACGGTCTGATTTCTTAGCCCGCCAGGCTGTGGCGTCTGGGAAAGGCCAGTGGGCAGAGAACTGACCTGTACTGAAAACCTGTGTCTGCTATTACTTAGCTTTGTGACCTTAGGCATATGCCACACTTTGCTAAGCTTCAGATGTCTTACCTCATCTGCTACTGTAACCAGCTAGTACATGCCGGGTGCCTACTGAGTTCCAGGTCTCACCACACAGGGAATAAAATTTTCCACTTAGGACAGCACCCGGGATCAGCTGAGGAAACAACTCTGGGTACCGGGAAGAGGCCTGGGCCGTCCTCTGGCTTCACCGTGTCTTTCTGTCACTTTCTCTTTGTCCAGGCCTCTGTTTCCTCCTTTGTAAACTGGTCATGACGGCCCCTGCTTAGCGCTTAGGGTTGCAAAGCCAGAAAAACTGAAACAGTGCTTCTGAAAGGCCTTGGGTTTTAAGTCGTGATGTAGGAAGACATTAGTGTCCTGAAAACGTGGTCCTCGTGCCTCAAAATTTCCCCTTCCCTTAAGCCCTTCATATTCTGAAATCTCCCTCCTGGAAGAGCTCAGCTTCTCTCCAGGGAGAAATCAGCCTTCGAATGCCCGCCTTGCCGCCCACCCCCGGAGGTAAGGTAGGATCCTGGAAGAGGTGAGTCTTGACCTGTGACTCAAGGCAGCTGCTGTGACCTGGAGCAGGGGAGGGGTGCTCTTTCCCACACCCTCGATTTGAAAATTCTTTGAAAAGCCATCTGCCTGTAACCTAGTGATAGTGCTGTGTCTTTGGATTAGGATTTGAACTCCCAGAGGGTCCGAGTGGATGTCTCATCCATCCCCGTCTCCTCAGCCTGAGCCGAGGACCCTGCACAGAGTAGTGGCTTTATGAAAATCCACAGGACTGAGTTACGTGGGATTGAATCACTAAACCACAAAGACACCTGCCGGACTGAATAGTAACGCAAGCCCCAGCAAGCCTGGGTAGAGATCATTCTTGAAAGCTGGCGTGTCAGCGGTGGGGACGGAAGCAGGCTTATTCTCGCTGACAAACAGAGACTGTTTTCCTATACCCTTGGGGTTTAATCTTTCCTTTTGAGTCTTGAAAGCGCATGGCGTTGAGTGCCGAAGCCCATTACAGAGCAGTTGTCCTTGGAGCTCAAGTCCCCTTACAGTTCTTTTCGTGGGAGGCTCGTATGACGGGCTCTGACATGACTTCATGAATCATAGACACTGCAGCCTCTTAGAAATGCTTTTCACCTGCCCAGCTCTGCCAAGAAATAGAGCTTTATTTCCCTGCTGGCCTCTGAATGCCCTCATCATCAAGGAAGGAGTTTTCTCCCAAGCCTTTCTTTTGCCTCCACCTTAAAGGAACATGTAATCCAATACTGAGAACGCCCTAGATATGATGTAGAAACACTGCAGGGGCCGATCTAATTGAAGGAGGGCAAGAATATGATTCTAAGAATCAACAGATCCAAGGAGGGTGAGGTCAGGGGGCGCCAGGGGACAGGAGGCCTGAGGAGGTGAAAGGTACGCTCTCAGGAGCAGGTCTTACACCAGGTGTGTGTGGAACGTGACCCCTGTAACCTCGGGATCGTGGGATTATAGAGAGTTCAGGGGCCTTGCTTCCCCCCCAATCCCACTGCTCACTTTTGTTATCCCCCAGCAGCCCCTGCTGCAGTGTTTCTAAGCACATGGAGGTCCCGGAATGTGGGTGCCTTGAGCCCCACATCCCTTCTGCCCGCGGCTCCCTGTTTAGAACACCGTTGCTTGTTGTCTTTTGCCCGGATGTCCTATGCCCAATAATTCTAATAATTATTTAGAACAGACACCAATTCGACTGAACATTTTCCGGGATGTTCTATATACTTCTATCAGAAGCGCCTCCCTCTGTCAGAACACGCTGAACTTACTAACTAGTTATTTGTGTTCAACTGTGAGTCCTGAGTTGGCCTTAAGTTGGGAAATGGCATGGCCAAGACCAATTTTCAGAAGGGTCACTGTGTTGGTTTCTGTGGGAAGTGTGGCTGCCTCAGTGGAAAGCCTGGGCCGGGAGGGGAGATGGGGTACTAAGGGAGTGGTCCAGGGGGAGAGGATGAAGCTTTGCAGTGAGGATGTAAGAGGAAGACCGGTGTTGGTTCAAAGATGATGCGGGATGAAGGACGTACCCAAGGCACCGCTGACACGAGGGATGGCCTGAGGCTTGCCAGAAACCTATAATGAGTAGAATGGAACGGAACAGGGGACCTTCAGGGGTTTCCTACTCTCAGGTAGTCTGTCTGCAAAAGTTCTCAATAAACAGGGCAAAAACACTTGATCTGAATTTTGCTGAAGAGTTTCTTGAACCAGGCGTAAAATGCCAGTATGGTGGGTGCGTGATCTCTCTGAGGGTAGCATGTCCCCTTCCCCAGACAAATTGCTATCCCCCAGGAACAGGCAGGCACACTTAGCACATTTTACCCAGGAGCCTTTGCTCCCATGCTTCCCACAGCATCCAGGGATCCACAATCAAGTTCCTGCCTAACTTCAAATACACAGCCCAAATGCCCCCTTTTCATGACAGTCAGAAGTGCTGTCTCTCCCTCTTTGGTATTCTCAAAGCTAATTGTAAGGCTAGTATCATGTTTATTCATGTGTTTGAGTTGAATAGGCATATAGTTGACCTATTCCTTGCTCCTTGATAGTCACCTTCTTTTAAATTGAAGTATAGTTGATTTACAATTTTGTGTTAAGTTTCTGATGTACGGCAAAGTGATTCAGTTATACATACATATGTATGTTATATATATTCTTTTCCATTATGGTTTATTACAAGATACTGAATATAGGCCCCTGTGCTATACAGTAGGACCTGGCTGTTTATCCTTTCTATATATAATAGTTCGTATCTGCTATCCCCTGACCCCCCCCCCCCCTCCGCCCCGTTCCCCTTGGCAACAACAAGTCTGTTCTCTGTGTCTGTGAGTCTGCTTCTATTTTGTGGATAAGTTCATTTGTGTCATATTTTAAATCCCACATATAAGTGGATAATCATTTTTGTGCCCTACTCTCTATAGACCCAATCTAACAGCGTACTTGTACATAGCAGATGCTGAGAATTATTCTCGAAATGAACAAGGTACCTAGCCTTCTTGGGTGCCAAAGACCACGGTCACCCTTCTTCAATAAAACAATCAGGGAGGGTCATGCTTTTAACCCCTTTCTGCTAAGAAGAGCTCAGGGGTTTGGGGAGTGCGACATATATACCCAGGCAGAGTCGGAGGCACGAGAACAAACATCACGAGTTAAAGTGCGTACGTGCGGGTGTGTGAAGGAGACGGGGGGTTGACACAGGAACACACGATAGATGCACGGCACTGAGCACGGAACAAGCTCGAATACTTGTACAGCTCCCTTCTTCCTCTCCCTTCTGGGCGGAATCTTTCAGGACTGCAAATACCAGACGCCCTGAAGATGCCTCCACTGCAAGAGCTGATACAGGAGAGATACAGACAGTAAACCCTGGCAGGGGCAGCAGACATGCCACTTGGCAGAATTTCTCTTCGGCTCCAAAATTGGCCTTGTGTCTGACCCTAAGACTCCTGACTCCCTCTGAAATGGCCTTCAGCGACCTGTTGTTTGAGCACCATTGTCCATTCTTGGTGCCAACAGCAAGTTTCAAAGGTCTGTTATAGGCCCCACCCATCCCGCATTCTGGCTCTGCCAGTCCTATTTACTTTTCATCTCTGGCCCCTCCAAATGGTTATTCCCTTAGGAGGATCATCCTGGAGGAACTACCTAACTTCACTTGGCTTCAGTTTTTTCAAAAGCCCTTCCTGTCCTGATGTCTGGGGCTACAATATCATTGCCATCCCTTGAAGGCTTTTCCACACACAGAGCTCCTTCTAGGAGCAGAGCAAATGATGGTACTTTGGACAGTGACCTGAGTCCCACATCATCCTCTGGGAGGCCTCTTTGCTTCCTGCTGTAGAGTTCCTTCTAATCTCCCAGCCCATGGGTAAGGCTGGACTGTGCACCTGGAAGCTTTCCCTCTACCTTATTGTTTACAAATCCTTTCAGGAACTCCCACAGTCCTGGCTTCAGTCATCCGTGATCAGGACATGCTGGGCTTCCCTGGTGGCACAGTGGTTAAGAATCTGCCTGCCAGTGCAGGGGACAAGGGTTCGAGCCCTGGTCCGGGAAGATCCCACATGCCGCGGTGCAACTAAGCCCGTGCGCCACAACTACTGAACCTGTGCTCTAGATCCCTTGAGCCACGACTACTGAGCCCGTGAGCCACAACTACTGAAGCCCACGTGCCTAGAGCCTGTGCTCCACAAGAGAAGCCACCGCAATGAGGAGCCCGCACACCGCAATGAAGAGTAGCCCCCAGTAGCCGCAACTAGAGAAAACCTGCACGCAGCAACGAAGACCCAATGCAGCCGAAAATAAATAAATAAAGTTATTAAAAAAAAAAAAAAAAAGCATGTTGCTTTCCAAGAAGGAGTCTTTCCTTTAACCTTTACATGAAAATAAGTCAATGGGGGCTTCCCTGGTGGTGCAGTGGTTGAGAGTCCTCCTGCCGATGCAGGGGACAAGGGCTCATGTCCTGGTCCGGGAAGATCCCACGTGCCGCGGAGCGGCTGGGTCCATGAGCCATGGCCACTGAGCCTGCGTGTCCGGAGCCTGTGCTCTGCAACGGGAGAGGCCACAACAGTGAGAGGCCCGCGTAACGCAAAAAAAAAAAAAAAAAAAAAAAGTCAATGGTTGTGGGGCAACTCTGAGACTTTCCCCTTGCCCTATGAAAAATAGTGTGTGACACAGATGGAAAATGACCTCTCCAACTAAGCCCACGTGGAAAATATTTGTTTCTCTCATCAGAGGCCAATCTACCAGCAAATATAATGGTTTACGAATAATTCAGTTATGCTTCTCATGTGCCCATTAATATTGCTTGGAACAAATTTCCCCATATTATTGAGAAGAGAGTGCAACGGAAGGGAACACTCTGAAGGGAAATTGAGCATCCCAAGGCCCTCTGGCCATGGGATGGAGCCTGGATCCTGTGGAGACTTTGCATCCAGAAAAGTGACAGGTGTTTCTCACTCGTGTCAGGGTCAGAGCCACAGTGAATGTCCCTGTTCCTGTGTGTGGTCATGTCATCAACCAGTGATCAACTGACGTCTACTCCGCACTCTTCCCTTTGTAGGGCAGCCATGAAATTTCGAGCGTTGCCTCCATCCTCAGCTCCAGAAATGGGCTCTGATTTGCCTAATGAATCAGAGAAACCTTATTGCCTTGCCACGGTCATGGGTGTGGGCTTCCCAGGCCTAAATCAATCAACACGCAGCTGTCTTCTGGCGATGGGGATTGGTTTTGTCACAGCCTCATGGTCCATTTCAGGTCAACGAGACGTGAGGGGAAATGTGTTGGATAATTTGGGGTGTAACTTCCTACTCTCTCTGATCCCTTGAAAAAGACCACAGCCATTTTGCCTCTGTGAGCCTGAAAATGAACTGAAGCCATAGAGGAGAACACAGATGCGTGACTAGGAGAGAAACAGCCCGAGGCACTGGCTTCAGGCAGCCAGGTTTGCTCTACCTCTGGGCTTCCGATTATGTGAACCAAATCATTTATTCACAATTTATTGGCTTCTCTATGATTTGAAGCATTTAAAGCAAACGAACTGATGGAGGGAGGGCTTTATAGACTCAGTGGGTAAAGTGAACAGTGGGGCTGCCTGAGGACGTGGGAAAAGGCAAGGAGGGGTAACAGGAAGAGTGTGCTCTGGGAAATTGACAATTGCTCTAGTCTTTTCAGTAGGGACTGGACACTGGACCTTGAGCTCCTTGAGGACTCCATGTTGTCAGCATCTATCCCTAGTGCCTAGCACAGTGCCTGAGTGTACTTTGTGGATAAATCAATCCATGAGTGAATAAATCAGTGAATGAATGGATCTTTTGTTGCTCCAGGCCATGCAGATTGGTAGGTACAGGAAGGGTTGGAAAAGGTGTCAGTGAGAGGCACTGGAGCAATCATTTGCCAAGTTCAAGACTGAAGTGGCCAGCGTGAGATGACTCAGGTCCTCTCTGGTGACAGGATGAGCTGGACAGACTCTGAAGAAAGTGGGACACCATGACACCTATGGTTAGAAGAGCAGCCTTGGAATTAATATTTGGAGAGGGGTACCTGTTAATCAAATTCATTTTAGAAGTGCTCCGTTAAGAGACTTGCAGGTTTGACAGGATTACAGATCTGCCTGGTAAATATGTTTTCCTGGAAGTGGTGGGATGGCTCAAGCCCTGTGGAGAGTTGACAGTCCCATAAAATTACTCAGAAGCTGGTTCCAGGGGCTTGGGCCCAAAGACTCTCAGAGTAATTATAGTATCGACTGCATTATCAGTGCCAGCCAGGCCTCCTGAGAAGTTGAGAATCAATCTCTATCACTTTGCTTTTACTTCTTCACCAGCTGCAAGATAGAAATCAACTGGGGATAGCCTGGAATTTAACATGTGCTTATCTCTTTCGTGGGCATCATTGAAATCAGAGAGTTCGATTAAGTCCTCCAGTTGCCAATATAGAGTTCCCCAGTTCCTGGAGAGAGGATTTGAGACCCTCCCCTTCCCTTCCACAACCCCTGGCGTTTCACTCCATTAATCATCCATTTTCTCCCCTGTTGCTGAGCCTCGTGCTCTGATTTACTTACAGCATAGAATCACACCCACATCTCTGTCTTAGCAAACACTCCTGCTTCAACCACATTTCCCTCTATTGGTGCCTCCTTTACATCTCCACCAAAGTCCATGGAGATATTCTGGACCAAGGCTCTAGGTTTACAATCTCCAGTTCTGTACCTTCACTCTGATGCTGTCTGCACTTAGCTCCTGTTCCCTTTCCTCTCCAAAACAACTCTCAGCCATGACCTCCTGGTTGCCAGGTACACTGGGGATTAAAATGCTGACAATACTTGGATGACCATGCAGTGATCATCAAATTCAGACCCTTTGCAGGACCACTTTCAGAGCAAATGGGGGAGAGTGTTGGGACCACACACATCATATGACTGTCCCAGAAGAATAAGGATGAGGGGTGCTCTAACAATGACAACAATGGACACGTGGCCTGGAGAGGCAAACCACCTTGCTTACGGTCATACAGCCTATTAGGACTTGAAACCAGGCCTCTTGGCTCTAAACATTCACTGAGGATTCACTGTATGCCAGGCAGCATTGTAAATATTTCACAACAGTAACTCTCATGAAAACTCTATAGAGTAGATACTACTACTCTTGTTCTCATTTTACAGATAATGAACGTGAGGTACGGACTGGTGAGCTGCTTGCCCAAGGCCACAGAGCTAGAAATAGCAGAGGTTAGATGGGCCCCTAGAACCCAGTGCTTAACTCCTATGCCATGCTGCCTTTCCATTGTCTTGTCTTACTGTTTATGCCAGACTTTCCCAGCCAGGCTTTGTGACATGCTCCATGGTTAGAAGTGGTCCTAGACAATCTCCTTGGCTCCAGGGAGAGCTGGGGGTGGGGGGGCGGGGCTTGGGGCAGCCATGGCTTCTAGACTGGTCCTCGATTGCTGGGAGCTGCCTTGACTCTTTCCTCCAGTGGGTCACACAGAGGTAGTTTTCCATGTTCCACGTGACATGCAATAATTTAATAAGTATTGTTCGTGGAATGCAGTATTAACCTAAGCACTCTGCAGGTATTTGTTGGTTTATTCAGAGAGCGTGTTAACGTGGTGTTGTGTGTGAATCTCAAAAATCTTAGAATAGCTGCTATAAAGTTTGCAGATGTACTGGGATGGGGTGGGGGTTGGGATAAGGGGAAGGAAGAGATTCTGAAAGAGTATTCATTACACAGGAATCAGTGCTCATTTTCTATGTAAATACCTTCTCCTGAATTTCCCATAGGACTAACCCTACTCTTGGGGGAAAGCGGTGGGGGGGGGGGGAGGGGGGGATGAACTGGGAGATTGGGATTGACATATATACACCAATATGTATAAAATAGATAACTAATAAGAACCTGCTGAATTAAATAAATAAATAAAGACTGACCCTACTCTTACTTAATATTGTAAAATGTTCTCTTGAAATTAGTCACAATTAATTGTACAGAATTCCCATATAAAATGAGATCGCTTCTGAAACAGAATTACTGCATACAGAAAAAGGTCAGATCATGTAGTTATTTTATAGTCTCGTGTTAGCTGTTTGCCCCCAAAACAGAGATTTTAACAATTAAGGGTATCACTAAAAGCATAAGTTGTTGCTAATTAATATAATACATAATCCCCTTAATTCCCCCACATTCTATGCTACTATTATAATAAAAAATACCACTTAATAGTACTTAAGCCTTTAACAATACTGACAACACTACATTTGCGTGGAATCTGTAAAATATTCTCCTATCTAATATCTGAAATGAGGGTTTGGCATTAATAAGTATATCCTCAAATGTCCCTTGGAATCTTCAGTAATGTGAACCTCTCTATGAGCCCTTCCACGAAACGGCACTCCCCAGATACAGAGTTCAAGCTCATCCCCAGGGACGTTTCCACCGCACGCACTCCCAGAATTGTTTTGCCATCTACTGCGAGGGAATCACTCAGGCCAACTTGAGCAGCCTCCAGAGGAGGGCTTCTGGGGGGTCATCAGGGAGAAAAGGGTTCCAGAGAGTCAGGGGCAGAGGAACAAAGCCAAGTGCTTCTGTCCCTCAAGGGTTCACACCATCAAGGGCTTTGCTTCTCTCAGAAGGTCTGCTGTTACATTATGTAAGAGGATAATTCTCTGATGAGCTGTTCTTGGGTTTGTGGAGGGAGTACAGCCATGGGGTGGGTGTTGGTCGGGATATAGTTCAGTCTGATTATTGGTGGGTGTATCCATTTCTTATGGCTAAACAAAGTACCACAAATTTAGTGGCTTAAAGCAACACAAGATCACCATCTTTTAGTTCTGGAAACCAGAAGTCCGAAATGTGTCTCACTGGGCTCAAATCAAGGTGTCAGTAGGTCTGAGTTCCTTTATAGAGATAATAGGAGATAATCTTTTCCAGCTTTTAGAAGCTGCCCACATTCCTTGGCTCACGGCCCCTTGCTTTTCAAAGCCAGCAATTTGATGATCAAGTCTTTCTCACACTGTATCACTCTGACGTTGACGTTTATGCCTCTCTCTCCCATATTTAAGGACCCTTGTGATTACCTGGAGCCCACCTGGATAATCCAGGATACTCTCCATATTTTGAGATCAGATGATTATCAACCTTAATTCCATCTGCTACCTTAATTTCCCTTTACCACATAGTATAATATATTCACAAGTCCCTGGAATGAGGACATGGTTATGGGTGTGGCCGTTATTCTGCCGACCACAATGGATGATGGGTCTGGCAGCTGCAGCTTGACTTTTCGACCATATGGACCTGATACCATTCAGTCTTTCACTTGGGACAACTGGCATGGTTGCAGGAGCCATTGGCCGGCTTGTTGATAGTCCACTGATGTTCTTGATATATCCAGAGAATTCAAGAGAAAACTTTAATACTGAATCCAATTTGAACCTCTACCGCATTTTCCACTAGCCGTGTCTCTCTGGTGTCTTGGGGTAACTTAGAGATTAGTACTATTACTACCACCACTAATACTACTTTTTTTCTTCTTCCTATCTCCTTTTTCTATTAGCACTTAACTTTTATCAAATGAATACTGTGTACCAGGAACCCTCTTAACTTCTTTAACAGAATTATCTAATTCTCATAGCAATCCTATGAGCTGGGTTTTACTTCCCCATTTTATATATGAGGAAACGGAGGCAACAATGCACGTGCCAAGCCCAGGATTGATATTATCATTTAGGTCCACACCTCCACCCAAAGAGACTCGGGGTTAGGGAAAATTAACACATGAGCTTGAAAGGAAGGAACACAACCGAACTCTCATGATTCCACTCACCTCTCCCAGAGTTCTGCTAAACTTGCAGTATCCATGGGGCTTTCCAGCTCTATAGCATGTATTCAGTGTACGTCCTCAGCCAGTCAGGAAGGTCTGATCTGGGGTACCTATGTCTCTCCTAAATGGGACTTCGCTTTTCATAGGTATGTAAAAGAAAGAATCCCAAATATTCAGTTGGATGGTATTATAATTCTCAGTAAGTCTCTAAGATCTACCTGGAATAAACTGTTGCAGGTGATGTATACAAAGATAGGCAAACTATCCCACAGAGTCCTTTGAAGGGGCCTCCCTGAATTGAGCTGATTCAGAGTTCAGACTGAATAGTCATGCAAGACCACCTGCCAAAATTTATTTTCTGTAATAGCAATATTATAGGTGCCCTGGACTCCTAACTCTAATGCATTTGGCTGAGAGTTATATAAATGTAGGCTTCTAAATTTATATCAAACAGACAGTCCAGGTGGTAATGAAATGCTTTGGGTAAGTATAAGTTTATTTGCAAAAGGAAAATGACAAAAAATTGCCAAGGTTTGGAGGGATAATAACATACTTTATATTTAGCTAGTAACAGTCCTCCCGGAAGGTCCAATTTCTTAGACAAACATTACAGAGACACAGATCTTCCTGATGCCCTTGAAAGGTAAGTGGAAGGTAAAGCTGTTTTGGTTCCTTTCTGGTGAAGTGAATCGTGGGGAGGCTGCCTGGTCCAGGGAAAACTGAGAAGGGGGAAGGACTCAGCACAGCGTAGGTTTCCCAACCTCAGAGTGCTGGCACCTCATCCATTTGGTGAGATTATACCATTACTACTCTTAACAGTATTAATTATTTACCAGATCGTGCAGGTCTCCAAACAGGAATGGGCTTAGAAAAAATAAATCATGTTGAACTCAGATACTTCTAGTTTTTCTACTTCTGAGTCTCTCTGGTTATATTTAGAGGGCTCTTAGGCACTGCTAGGGCTGCTGTAACAAAGTACCACAAACTCGATGCCTTTACACAACTGAAATGTATCCTCTCGCAGTTTGGGAGTCTAGAATGTGAAATTAAAGTGTCTGTGCAGCCATTCTGACTCCAGAGGTTCTAGGGGAGGGTACTTCTTTGCCTCTTTCTAACTTCTGGCAGTTGTGAGCAATCCTTGGCATTCCTTGACTTGTAGATGTATCACTTCAATCTCTGCCTCTGTCTTCATATGGCATACTTGCTGTGTTTCTCTGTGTCCACATTTCTCTCTTCTTATGAGGACACTGCTCTTTGCGTTAGAGTCCACCTAATTCCAGTATAACCTCATCTTGACTTGATTACATCATTACATCAAAGACCACAGTTCTAAATCAGGTCACCTTCATGGATACTGGGGGTTGGGACTTCAACATGTCTTTTAAGGGGATACAATTTCTCCCTTCAGTGACTATCTGATCTACCGAGACTCCATCACTGCAAACTTCTCTATGTGACAGTTTGAGAGAGACACTGATTGTAATAAATGTGATAATCTTGATTTCTTTTGCTCAGTAACCCAAGTTAACACCCAGAGCCAGGTCAGGCCTTGGAGGATGTCAGCTTTGGAGCAAGACTCCAATATCCGTGACACCATCTTCCTTCCCCTGGTGATGCATTCAGGGGCAATTTCGTGCCTAGACAAAGGAGAAGGTTTTAAAAAATGATGCTGGCAGAGTTAAAAGACTAAAAAGGAGGAAAAGAGAAAGAAGTCACTGCCCAAGAGCAGGCCCAGTTCTTGTGGGACAGATTCCCACCCCAGCTCTCTGTGTTGAATTGCTATGAACCAACTTCCATCACCAGCCTGGCTGAGGAAGTGAGCAACATTTGAGATGGGCATCCATCATCCCATCCCCTTCAGTATCAGCAAACCAATCCTGTATCAAGTCAGATCACCAAAAGCTACAGGCCTCACTCTCGTTACTCTCACACCTGTAAACATGTCTCCAGAGAAGGGCTATTTAAGAGAATGTCCTTTTCTTTTATTGGGGGGCTATATAAGAAATGACTGGCTAAAGCATAATTCTATATCTTCTATAAAAATGCTCTTGAAGAGAGCATCCCTTCCATAGTTCCATGTGCCTTTTCAAGGCTTTCTGTAACAACTGCGTCTTAAAAGTTGCTGCCAGAAAAAGGTTTGTCTTTCCTGTCACCCTGCTTTTCTCGTTAGCAGGGAATGAAAGCACTAACAATTTGGAGGTTTTATGGTTGTTTGAGTTTTGCTTTTGTTGTCAGAAACCCACAAGTGTCTGAGTCTCTACTTTCTACCAGATGTTATGCTAGTTACTTTTGTATTGCCACTCACTTGTCAGAATAAAAGCATCATCTTATAAGAGGGTTGGGTGGAAGCAGGCCTCTGCTATTGTCCTTTCCCTGCCCAGGGGACCAGAACTTGACTCTACCAGCCAAGTAGGGACTCCCAAGTCCAGATAGCTCAATAGAACGATACCCAGAGTGGCTCTTCAGTATTCTGAATGTTACGTAGACTTGGTTGAAAGTGGGCAAACCCACATTGCGGAATGAGAAATACATGCTGTTTCGGCACGTACATGATTACATGAATCATAAAGTATTTTTTAAAAGAGGTATAAATGATATATGAACAGGCCAGAAGGGTTTTGGCTAGATGTCCTTGTGACAACCAGTTGCCACGTGACCAGTCTTCTGCTATTTCTCCTCGTCTGTAAGGATTCCATGCAGCCCAGCAGTGTCCTACAATTTAATGCTTCCAATTGCTCTCAGAGGCAACACTGTCTCCACAAAAGCTGGGGTGTCTACATTTCAAGACAGCCTCTTATGATTATATACTTTGTGTAGGGGAGCCCACAGACAGTTGCCCAAAGGCTGCTGAGAGACAGCCCAGTGCCTGAGGCAGGACATAAATCTACACTCATCTGCACTCACCTTCCCCCTTATAAATCATAGAGGAAGCTTGTGTGTGTGTGTGTGTGTGTGTGTGTGTGTGTGTGTAGAAGCATCTCCAGCATTTGCTGTATACAAATTCATTACCCCCACCTCTGCTTACACATTCTGTAGTATGTAAACCAGATTTGACTCTGTCTGGAAAATGAATGAATATGTACAGGCCCTCTGGGTTTGAAAGCATGCATTATGAAGAGAGGGCCTTGGAAATTATCAATGAAAACCTTAAAGAAGGAATCCTGAAGGAAAGAAAAACGTCAAAGGTCTGTAGAATTGAGTCAGTGAAGATGAAATAGAGCCTATTCATTCATTCGCTCACTCACTCAACCATAATTCTGTTGAGCATGTGCTAGGCACCAAGCTCCATATTAACCACTAGGGTAAACTGCTGAACACAAGTAGACATTCAGTGGGGGTAACAGAACTTAATTTAAAAACTGTGATTAATTAATCACACAAATATAAAACTGCAACTGTGACTAGTGCCATCAAGAAGAAAATGATGCTAGTAGGAGCCACCAAGCGGAGAAGTGACCTACAAAGTGAGTTAAAGGCTGGTGGGGAAGCAGCTCACTCCCAAGAGAGTATGTTTTGAGAGCCTTTAAGAGTGAGCCAGTCCATAAGCACACGGAGTGTGTTATAGTTTCAAAGAATGCCAGTGATGGAAGGGACCTGGCACCTGCCCTTCGTTTTACAGGTGGGAAGGCTGAGGCCAAAAAGGCCACCAACATAGAAAGTGTCACCCAGTGCTTCTTATCCCCCTTCCTGATGTTTTTTTTTCCCTAAATCTTCCAACAAGTAGGTATACGTGTGTGTGTAAGTGTATACATATGTGTTACACATTTAGGTAAATGAACATACAACTTACTTGATTGTTTATTATTCTCTTTGTTTACATCCCCTGTCCTCCTCGAGGACAGAGGTTTTTGTTTTTATCGTGTGTTGCCTCTGACCCGCTTGGCTGTAGGGATGTTTGGCACATATGCAACTTTGTATGAAAGCACTGAACCCAGCTTGCAGTAGGTGTTTAATAACTGTCACTAAAGCGGTCACAGCTTTGCTGAGATCTTAAGAGCATGCCTGTGTTCTCTTCCTGGTTATCTGGTTATCCCAGTGCAGTGAGGGTTGAGACTTACCATGCTGAATACCTGAGCAAAGCTGCTCCCTTCACCTTTTGGTTTGAAAACCAGTTTAACCAGTTGTGTTTTGTTTTTTTTTACATCTTTATTGGGGTATAATTGCTTTACAATGGTGTGTTAGTTTCTGCTTTATAACAAAGTGAATCAGGTATACATATACATATGTTCCCATATCTCTTCCCTCTTGCATCTCCGTCCCTCCCACCCTCCCTATCCCACCCCTCCAGGCAGTCACAGAGCACTGAGCTGATCTCCCTGTGCCATGCGGCTGCTTCCCACTAGCTATCTACCTTACGTTTGGTAGTGTATATATGTCCATGCCTCTCTCTCTCTTTGTCACAGCTCACCCTTCCCCCTCCCCATATCCTCAAGTCCGTTCTCTAGTAGGTCTGTGTCTAGGGGTAAGACAGGAATAAAGACTAGTTGTGTTTTGAGTCTGGGAAAGAGGCGTCTCACCATCCTTGAGTCAGTAACTAGGAAACACAGCATCTGCGTGCGGAGTCCTTACACAAAGAAGCCTGAGGGGAACAGAGTGGTCAGAACACAGAGCCGGTTCCCCAGTCAGGCCTGGTTCTAGGTATGGAGATGGGGGCTGGCTGTAGCTGGGGGTTCAGGATAATCAGGCAGTACTGGGCTTACATTTAGATGTGTATTTGGCTGCAAGGTACAAAAACACAACCCTACAGTGGCATAAAAAATTCTCAGATGGCGTGAGGTCTAGACCTGGGACACTGCCCAGTGATGTCCTCAAAGATGCAGGCTCCTTCTGTCTCTCTTCTCTGCCACCCCGATAATGTTGGCTTTTCTCCTCAGCCTGCTGCCTCCTGGTCATGAACATCCCACTGCACCTCATGGCTCATGTCCATATTCCCAGCAGGAAGAAGAGAGAAGGGCAAATGAGTGAAAGGGCCAACTCAGACAAATCCGTTCCCCTGAGAAGGAAAGCAAAGCGTTTCCAGAAGGTCTACCCAGTAAACCTGTGGATACAGCTCACTGACCAGAATTTGTCCCATGGCCACCCCCGCAGCCATCAGTAACCGAGGGCAATGAGAAACCCACCAGTGGTGTAACTAATCATGATTGATGATTCATGATGGAGTAGGTCCACCCTCCTGGAGGTCATTAGGTCTCCTCAGTTATCTGAACAAATCATGACTCCGCTAAAATAAAAGGGCACAGGGAATGGACTTTTTGCAGACACTGACAGGGTCTGCCACCGTGCTCCAGGACCATCACCCCCCAGGGCCCTGTTTGTTCCAGTCTCTGCCCCTCACCTGGGTTCTTGCAAACTCTGGGGAGCCTTTGAGCAAACTTCTATTGCTTGTTGCACAGAGAGCACCCAACTGGGATCCCAGTTTGGATTTTCTCATCCTTCCCCATAACCTCTCATGATATTGGCTCAGACATCTGTTAGAGGTTCTCATTCTGAGTGTCTGCGTGGGACCTGATGCCATCTATCGTCAAAGTCAAGTTCCAATTTATAGCAATAATTCCACAGAGACAACCTGGGGCTATGGAGTGCCCATTCGACTGGGGTAGAAGGCAAACAAAGAAACCTGAATAAGACTTCCGCATTGACCCCTTGCTAGCTTTGTGATATTGTACAACCAACATGCTCTCTGATCCTCAGTTTCTTCCCATCAGACGGGGACACTGTGAAGGACCAGATCGGGTAACAGGTTTGGATGTGCTTTGCCGAGTGAAAGCACTGTCATACAGTTGAGACGGTATTTTACCTAAGCAAAGACTTCTTTCTGTTTTTGTCCTGCATTTCTGTTTTGAAAGTGGGGTGTTGTGGTGAGAAGGAGACTTGCAACTACAGCTTAAAGCTTATGAGAACAGAATGAAGGGATGAAGCAGAAAGAGTACTGGACTCGAAGTTAAGAAACCAGGGTTCCAGGCCTGCCTCTTGCTGACAGTGTGACCCTGAATGTCTCCCATGCCCTCTCTGGGTCCGTTTCCTCCTCTGCAGTGTACCTGCATCACGGATTTATGGTGATGAGTAAGGAAAGCTAACCAAACGAGGCACTCACGGGGGGCCTAGCACACAGTAGGTGCTCACTAAACATTTGTGAAGCTGCTGTTTGTTGATAGATACAGTGAGCCAGTGCATGGTTGGCGACGGCTGACGAAGTTGGGTAAAGTCATTGCAGGATCAGGGCAGGAGAGCTCAGGAAAGACCATCTCACAGAGACCAGTCTTAGGCAGTGGGAGTAGAGGCTGCTTTGAAAGCCCACTCAGAAGTCTGTCCTGCCAGGGCTGTCTGTCCTGTGCATCCTGGCTGGGTTCTTTTAGTTCCCCAGCATTCTGTGTGGTTTGCTAAGGCTTCTCTCTCTCTGCCCAACTCAAGGTAACTCGGCAAGCATCAACAGTCTCTTTTTTCTGCTAGTGAATATGAAGTAAATATGAGAACAATAATATTAGATCCCTGCCTTAAAAGGATTGCCATCTAGAGGGATGGGGAAAAAGTAATCGGTGAGGCTCCATCCTCTGCCCTAAAAAAGGAGAGCACTTCTTCACTGCTGTCGTCGCTGTTTCTATAGTCGTGTTTGGGACAGAATATTCACTTGATAAATATTTGCTGAACAAGTCATTCTAGGTTTGAATTAGGTATTCACTTTAGCAATCTCCAGATTTTCTCTTCTGCACTGGGAATGAACAAAAGGATGTTTTCCATTGGCAGTGGTGACCAGGCTTATTCAAGCATTAGATTATTGACATTTTAGACCTGAGCTAAATAACAATAATTATTTTAGAAGATCTGCTATTTTCCAGGTACTGGCCATATGCTTTACAAATATTCCCTCTTCCTCGCCTCACATAACCTAAGAGGTAGGCTGTGACTCTCCTCCTTTCACAGGTGATGAAACTGAGGCAGTTAAAGTTCAAAGGCATTCATATCCCAAATCCTCTTCTCCCCAATGTGGTAACCTACTTGGTTTGGGGCAGTGATGGTCTCACTCCGATGTTCGGGTAGAACTGTGTCCCTACAGGAACTTCAGCCTGCATTTCTTCCACTGGAATGAGTGTATGAGTGTAATTCTTTCAGTACCTCCTCAGTTCAATTAAACCAACCCAGTCTGCCTGATCCGCCACTTTTTGAAAAGCTTATGGGTGGTACAGTGTACAAGATTATCACAACAGCCACAAACCCACAAAATTTAGAGAATATTAGAAAAAAACACAGCCCCCTCAGCTCTTATAGAAGCAATCTCCAGCAAGATTATGTTTCCAAAATGAAATAAACAATAAAACCCAGACGTACACAGCTTTTGCCAGTCAAAGACGAGAACAAAGATTTAGCAGTATCTAGAGGAAGAAAATTACTCAGAGACAACACAAACAACACAACAAAACAGCGGCGTGTCTCAATGAACTTGCCGGATGCCATCCTAGCTGTGCCAAGGGTCCAGAAATCAGCTTACATGTAGGGTAAATGCAAGAGGAAGAAGTGTTTCTTCAGAGTTTGAGGAGTAAAATGTTTGGAGCAAAGCCTACGTGTTATAGACAGCCCGCTCTTTCAGAGAGTAACGTGGGGAATGGAGACATTCCTAACTTCCGGAAAAAATGCGGACATTTCCTTTGGTGGCACCCCTCCCCCATCACCAGGACTTAAATACTTACGTAAGGTCCTCTTGTACACACACACACACACACACACACCCCACTTCAGGTTCATCCAACACCTTTAAATGTCTAAATGCCTAAATCCCCACTTTCTCTTTGAGTCCTGGGCTCCTCTGTCCCCAGTTCTGAATGGATGTGGGTTTGGCTGGGGACTACGCGCTGCCCTATTTTGAGCAGACATGCACGGGGGAGGGGCCAGGTTCTACCTCCCCCCTCCCCGCATTCTCCATGTTTGCCCCTTCTCTCTGTATTGCCCCATCCCTCTGCAACCCAGCACCATACTGGCTACCGCTACTGCTGTTTCCCTCTCTAAAAGACTGCACCTTCCTCTGGTAGGTTCTGCCTGGCCCTCACATTTGTCTCAGCAAAAGAGTTATATATATATCATTTGTAAAGTATACCTAGTTTTTCTAACCCATTCAAACAGTGCGCATATATATCCTGGGGATGTTCTTGAGAGGCAGGTATAGTGAGTTCAATCCTACCTAAGAGGAGGGGAGGGGAAGGAGCTAAATCTTGTTATCGAGAAATATACCTAACGATGCTTGACATTTTCTGCACGATCTTTCCCATCTTCTTAGCTAGATTTGTTCCATTGTTTCCACATCTACTTGACATAGCTCTCCTAGTATTAAAGGGTGGGTTTCCCAATTGTCCTTATTATGAACCTTCTTTTACAGCTCTCAGAGGCATCTCTTGACAGTACACTGGATGTGGGCTCCCTCTGCAGTGGAGTCGCTCCAGTGTGCTCCTCGTGTTCTTGTCTCCTATTAGGGGGAGAGTATCCCTCTGTCTTCCTGTTCCATGCGGGGATGTTGACTCCCGGAGGCATTGTTAGAATAGCATTTACAGCTCCTTTTGTCATCCCCCTATACCTTGGCAAAGGGGGGAGAGTGATTTAGCTCATGGGTGGAATTTTGGGAGTCTGACATCTTTGGTCCATCTTTCTAATTTAAGCAAGTTTAAGGTGATAAATAACACGGCTCTCGATATCCAGGCCTCGTCCTTCCCTGAGGCACTGCCCTAATTGCAATGAATGTTAGTTTTTCCTCTGTTCTTCCATGTAACAAGCCTTTCGAGGGGGAGATTCTGTCCCTGCAAGGGACAGGAGGGAGGAAGGGGCAGAAAGAAGGATGTCTGGATAGATCTCACTGCTCTGCCTTTGCCTGGGCAGATAAGTTCAACTACTTAGAGATGGCGAGGTGTTGTATGGGGATACATGGGATATAGCAAAAGCTACGTGTGGCCAAGATTAAAACTATGTTCTCCAGCCCAGAGCCTCTAGCAATAACTCTAATATATATATACATTTGATCCTGAACTGATACATGTTTCAGCTGGGGCTCAGAAGAAGAGAGAGGTGTGATTTATTTACCCCTTCAACTCCAATCAGCATTTCCTCTGCTGGGATCTCCCTGGATCTGAGTCTCCTATGCTGATAGAGTAATGGTTGAAAGGCCCCTTTCCTGTCTTAAAAGAAATGCTGTCTAGACATATCTCTTCTTCCTTTTCGTATCTGTTCGGCCAGGCTTTGAAGCTCACAACCTTTCTCCTAAGGAAATCCCTCTCTTCCTCCAGCTCAGTCAAGACGTCATTCTTCATTTTTCCTGTACTCTCCCATAGCAGTTCTTCTGAAGGAAAGATCTAAAACCTTTTCTTTTTCCCTTTTATGAGCCAATACCATTCTTCCTTTAGTCCTTGATTAAATCTGATTTCTAGAGACTGAGCATTCCAAATATTTACTTCCACTGAGTTTTTTGTATCTTAGAAAACCCAGCGAGGGGTTTTATTCTCTTAAATGATAAAGTTCCCTGTAATATTTAGAATGCTCTTGGGTGAAAGCACTGCAAAATCCAACTTAATTTGGATTAAATAACTTCATTCCTTCGCATATCTGGAAGTCCAGAGGAAATACACGCTTCAGAATGAATACAACCAGGGGTTCCGGCTCTATTCTGCCTCTCTTGGTACCGCCCTTCACTTTGGGTTGGTTTCCTTCTCAGCCTGCTCTCAGCAGTTTGGCCCTCATGTACGACAATGTCTAGAAAATGAATGGATCATCATTTCTGGATGTTTCACTTGAGCTAGTCCTTGAGTCAAGTGCACTGACAGATGTGCCCCGAGTCTCCCGGGAATGGTGGGCAGAAGCACCCCTGCTGTGCTCTCTCACTGGAGGTGAGCTGGAGGCAAAAGGATAATCAGTGATATGCACTGCTTTTGACTTTATTTAAAATTTTGATGTTTTTGTCCATCGTGGATTTTTGCGTTCATTTTTATTTAAAGATATTGCAGCAAATATTATTTATATTTATTACTGGGTTGTTTGGTGCCTCTTAAATTTTGTACCTGAAGCAAGTGCCTCACTTGCCTCACGCTGGTGCAGGCCCTGATGGCTGCAGCTCAGCAGAGCTGTTGTGGCCTCAGTGCAACACTGATGGATTTCTAGGTGCAGTGGCTGGAGCCCTGGAGCAGGAGGCCTGCAAGATGCATTGTCGTAGTGATCATGCCCTCCTTGGTAGGAAGAGGTGACAGAACTGGAGAAAACACCCACTTGGGAGGACATTGTTGGCAAGAAACAGCACATTGGAAAGATACAGGAAGTGTTGGTGGTGTTTCATTTTGGATGAGCTGAGAGGCAGAAATGCAAGAAGAGCCAGAGAAGAGAGGCTGGCAGGAGGTGCCCTGAGACATCTTTGAAAAGACCCCAAAGAAGAAGAAAGCAGTGAGCTGTATATTGCATTTAAATGGATTTAACCTTGAGGTTTTTAGGGAGTGTCATCACTAGAACAAGGTGCCTAAGTAAATAGAACCCATAGTTGAGGATTGGTCCCTCTTTGCAGGAAGTTACATTTGGGGGGGAGTAGACCAGTGGCCCTTCTCCATATGCAGTAGATGACCCTGAAGATGATTTTTCTACTCCGAAACTCTAAAACTGACCTAATAGCTCTAAGTCAAGTTTGGATTAATAAGTGTTTTGAGAGTACAGCAAAGTTGACGTGTGTGTGACTCCAGATAAGAAAGCCATGACTTCTCTCTGGGAACAAGGGGAGGACAGACGCCACACTTCCTTCAAGAAACGTGATTCACCTCCTTCAGCTCCATAAGTGTAGGGATTGTTTCTCGCTTCTGATTGGTACCTGGTTACCAGCGTCCAGAACAGCAGAGAGTGGCACACATTAGACAATCGATAAACATTTGCTGAATGGACATATGATTGAATGAACATTGGAAATGCCTTTAAAATAGGTGAGGCAGAGGCAGCATTATGAACAAAGGCACTGGAAGTGCAAGAACATCTACCCACGTGGGAAATAGTGGATAGGATAATGCAGGCCAGAAGGAAAGAGAAGAGAAGGGAAGGCTGGGCCACATGGCAAAGGGCCTAGGAGGCCCAGGTTGAGGAGTCCTGCAGAGAATGGTAAGGAGCTTGGCTGATCGGTGCCAGGTCCATTGTCAGCGGTAGCATTCCATTATCACCTGCTGCTCACTTGGGATCCGGTGGGACTCTAGTGAAGTCAAGTCCACCCTTCCCAGTTCTGCAAAAGGAGATGCACACCTGCTGCCATGCCCTTTCCCTTTGATGCTTGATCTTAGCTCCTCACGCACCCTGGAGTGCTCAGCCTGTATACGCGTCTCTATTGATTGAGCAATTGGCTGGATTCGACTGTTCCGATTAGAATTATAGAGTGCAACTTGACCCAGGAGCAGATGCATGTTTCTGGGTGATCATCTGTGTTTCTGAGTGATCTGTTCAGAGTTGAGCTTGTATTGGGAGGTATCTCTACCCCTCAAGAGAAGGAAGAAAAGACTCAAACATTTCTAAAAATGTTCCCTCATTTTTTCAATTTGGAAATATAGAAACAAAACAATTATTTTCATTCTGTTTGAGAAACTAATACTGAAAGGAAGCCCAAAGCAAATAAGCCTCTTTGATCCGTGTTGTGTGAGGATCATTAGGTTTTCCCTTCACACTCATGGCGGAAGCTGCGGGTACCAAAGTCCCTGACGTTTCTTCTGACTCTCGTTTAACCCACAGTTCAGACACTTCTCACCAGCCTCATCTCTCTGCTCCCCGTAAGGCTGAAACCTAACAATGTCCAGTTGGCAGTCGTTGTGCATGGTGTGCCTGGCCCTTTTATTTGGCTTCTCCATGGAGCACTTTTCAGATCACTTCCTTGGCTTTGTACACCAGTCTGTGGACACCCAGTGTGCGACCTCCCATGTTCTTAGACATCTGGGACATGACGAGCTAGTTTGGTCCCCAGGGTCCCTAGACTTTTCTCATCTGGGAAGAAAACTTAAAAAAATAAAATGGTCATAAATCTGAATTTCAAGATTGATAAATCAATTAATTAATTAATTGACTTTTGTGCATGATACCAAAGTGCATCAGGTGGCATAAACAACGTTCCTGACAATCCCATTGGCTCTTAGAGCAGTTGTTTATCTCCTCTGAGTCTAGGTAAGATGATCCACGGCTCCTGTATGTCAGACAACCGGCAACAGGGCATATACTGATTCCAGTCCTTCCAGAGGCCATCAAGTATAGGCGTTATTGCCTCCAGCTTACGAATGTGAAAACTGAGGTTCAGGGAAGTCTTGCCACTTGCCTCAGGTCATTCAGCTGGTGAAGAGTGGTTCTAGAATTCTAATCCAAGTGCGTTTGACTTCTGTGTCTGGCTCTTTGCTATCTAGATTTCTTCCAGCTGAGTGACAATGAGGGGGTAATTTCTAGGAATATCATTGCTATGTGTCAGTTTGGGTACAGCCATCTTTTGATCTGATTACTCACTAGACATTGGAGCAGTGACCATCCCTGCCGGAGGAGCTCACCCAAATAGTGTTGGCATGGTTTCCAGTAGAGCAGGGTAGTATTTGCTTCAACTTTATTGATGAGACCATTCAGTCGAGTTTTCTAATTAATTCTAATTAGCACTCCTGTGCTTGCTTATTCTTCTGTTCTTTTTAAACCTGCAGCTGAATTGGTATCTGAAAAGATTCAAAGCCTTCCTTAATAACTTGGAAAGAATCAAAGAAATTTCCAATTTGATCGTTGCTATTAAAACCCCACTAAAAAGGCAAAGCAGGGAACTCTCCCTGGAGATCACGTGGAAAGATGTTTGTGTAATATAAACTAAGTCTACATGGCTTCTTGTGGCAAGGGATGATAGAATCACCATGAATTAAAACTATATGACTCTGGCGTCTTTCAGAATGGACTTTATTTTTCCATTTAAGAAGGACACTTTTAGGATCATTCCAGGTACAGGAAATGATGTTTTTCCTTGGCCTTCGTGTAACCAGTGGGTGTGTCACTTATACAAGCTGATCACTGTATAATATCTTGTGCTATTAAAAACTATATGCCCTTAAATATGTATAATGAGAAAAGTGATATTCAGCATCTTACATGTATGTCTCTACATACATCTTCTAAATGAATCGCAGCATGTGTTGCACCCCTGCCACTGAAATTTACCTTCCCATTTCAGTTATTACATTTGTGGCCAAGGAATGATGGGTCCGCAAGGAGTATTATGACCCAGATTCAGTGTCCGTATGTTCACTGCTTCCCGGGGTTTTCATATCCACTCACTTGCTGACGATTCACATGTGTATTCATATTCACATAAAATTAAAAGTCTCATTATTGAGATTTCAAGAATATATGAAAAGAAAGAGCACCTGACTGGACTTTGGATGACCTGAGTTCTAGTCCTGGCTTTGCTGCTGACTTGCTGGGGGCCTTGGATAAGTCTCTTCTAGCTTCATTTTTGTCATCTGTGAAGTGAGGACTTGGGAATAGACAGCATATTTCCTGCAGAGCATAGGGAGGTTCAGGTTACACACCTGACAGGCTGGAGGAAAGACAGCTGCAGCAACTTGACGCAGTTTGGCCAATGAGATGTGCTGAACAAACCATAGGCGGATGTGATTTTCCTGTTTGGGGTGAGGATGGTGGTTAGATTGTGCCTTGTGGCTAGGACTTACTCAGAAGGAAATGGATCATACCGCTGTCAGTCATCCTGGAGCAAGAAATGCTGTGGTTCTTAGTACACAAGAAATGCTGTGGTTCTTAGTTCTTAGAGGGGAAGATTTTCTTATTAGTGTAGGTTGAATGTCTGTGTCCTCCAAAATTCATTCATTGAAATCCTAGTGCCCAGTGTGATGATAGTAGGAGGTGGGACTTTGGGAAGTGATTAGGTCATAGGGGTGGAGCCCTCATGAATGGGATTAGTACCCTTATAAAAGGGCCCACAGAAGGCTCCCTCCCCTCTTCCACCATGTACATACACAGTGAGAAGACGGCTGTCTATGAAACAAAAGCAGGTCCTCATCAGATGCCAAATCAGTCTATGCATTGATCTTGGATTTTGTAGCCTTCAGAACTGTGAGAAATAAATGTCTGTTGTTTATAAGCCGCCAGTCTATGGTGTTCTGTTACAGCAGCTCAAAGAGACTAAGACATTTATCTATGTGAGCTCTAAACTCACAGATGTGGAGATGCCTAGAAAGAGTCTTGGATAAAGGTAGAGTTGACAAGAAGTGGGGCAGGAATTGGGTAGGGATTCCGAGGCTGGGTTTGTGTCAATGGGTTTTGGTTACAATTTCTAGAAAGTACAGATTTATCCTCTCTGTTCACTTAGATCCTGTGGTCTTCAATACGTTTTCTTGACATAACTTGGGTCTGAGCTCTACTGTGGGAAATTAAGGACATCAGTGTCCCCTCCCTATGATACAAGCTGGGGTGTCAGGGAGGCCGAAGCTGCTAGGACAGAAGTCAGCGGCTGCAGGGGAAGCAGCATGGAGACTAGTCCAGGAGGCTGGGTGGAAGGACTGGAGGAACTTTCTTCAGGGCCCATGAGCTGCAATCCTCTAGGAAGCTCTGAGACCTAACAGGTGTGACAGCAGATGTGTGTCTGGGGAGGCTAGAGAGGCAAGCTCATCTTACACACCCTGCTGAAGATCTTAGCTTCCATTTAGGAAATGGGAGGTGGCCAGAGTCTTTTGAGCCAGGTGGCAATATGTCATATTTATATATTATAAAGGAATCCGTGGAGGCAGTGTGGAGAGGTACTGGGCAAGAGAGATGGAAAGTGGTACAGTGTCACCCTTCGCATCCTATGCCAGGCTTCATAAATGCCAGGAGCTCAGTTTGGGGCTTCAGATGTCTAGAGTAATTGGTCTGGTGATCTCAAGCTCTCATTTTGGACACCAGGTTATCCAAAGCCCCTACTCCCTCTAAACGCCTCAGCAGAGAACAGTTAGCTCATGACTCTAGGTTTGCATTTAACATATTGGTAACCATCACTATTTGAAGCCTTCTAAAAGAAAAAGGGTGAAAATACAATCTGTGTGTGCGTGTGTATACGCACGCAAGCCTAGGCGCACATTGTCTGCCCATGTGTGGGCGCCCCCAAATGTGTGTGTGCTGATTGGATTTTACAGCCTGAAACCACAAATGCAGGATGAAGAAGGTGCCAGCCCAGGAGTCAGAATACCTGTGCTTTTATTCTTGCCCTGTGCCAATTAGCCATTCAACTCTGGGTAGATCACAGCTTACCTAGGACTCTCCTTCCTTCTCTGTCAAGTGAAAGTAGGGAGTGAGTGAACTAGACTTCTAAGAACCTTATCAGATATAACATTTTTATTTTATAAATAATTCCTTCCATCAGATCTTAGAGCCGGCACACAGTTTACAGGTATTGCGAATTGTTTAAATTCTGTGACATGCTATTTATTTTATGTAAGAAAAAAAATAACAGAAAAAGAGGGAAGACTATATGGGATTTGACTGTGGCAGTTTCATTTTTAAAAATGTTTTCAAAATGTCATGAACAGCACAAAATAATCTAAGCAAACAGCTTAGGTAAAAGGTAAAAGGTAGACCTTTTACCGTGGAAACCATGAGACAATACATATTGCGCTGTGGAACTGACGGTATGAACGTGTAACACACTGTGGGAAAATTTCTGCCTCACAGAAGACTTGGAAAAAATAAGGTCATTTGGTATCGGCACATGAATAAGGAATGAAGGTCTGAATTCAGAAATAGGATATTACATTCACTTATATTAAAATAAAACAAAGTTTGATAAATGCTAGAGCAAAATATTTCAACAGCAGCAGTATTGAGATTCTGGACCAGATAGTTCTTCATTGTGGAGGCTGTCCTGTGCATTGTAGCATGTTTAGCGATGTCCCTGTTGGCCACAAGCTCAATGCCTATGGCATCGCTTCCCCTCGTCCCCAAATTGTAGAAATTAAAAATATCTCTAAACATTATTGAATATTCCCGGGAGAACAAAACTACTCCCACTTGAGAATCACTGTCCTAGAGTCAAGATTTTTTGTTTTTTTTTTGCGGCATGCGGGCCTCTCACTGTTGTGGCCCCTCCCGTTGCGGAGCACAGGCTCCGGACGCGCAGGCTCAGCGGCCATGGCTCACGGGCCCAGCCGCTCCGCGGCATATGGGATCCTCCCGGCCCGGGGCACGAACCCACGTCCCCTATATCGGCAGGCGGACTCTCAACCACTGCGCCACCAGGGAAGCCCTAGAGTCAAGATTTTTAAAGAGTAAGTAAGCAGAGCATTTAGAGCCAGGCAGACCTGGGTTTGATTCTTAGTTCTGCTGTTTACTAGCTGTTTAACCTCAGAAGAGCCACCTGTCCTTCGGAAGCTTTGGTTTTTTCATCCGGAAAATGGAGATAATATTGACAATCTCCCAGTGTAGCGTAAGGATCAAATTAGGTAGGGTAAAAAATGTAAAGGGTCTGGAATATAGGTGCCCAGTGTGGGAAAGCCATGCTAGTGATGAATAGGAAAAATGAGAATGCAAGCCCTGCTCTAGGTTAGGAAAAGGCACAAATCACAAGTAGTTGTTTGCATTTATATATGGATACAGGAACCAACATCGCAACACCAAAATGATCACTGCACCTTTAATCACAGTAAAGAAAGCAGAGGTGATATTTACTGTGTACCCACTAGGCCTCCAGCACTACGCTAACCCCTTTATAGTCGTCACCTTCTTTGGTCTATCGATACGTCTTTGTGGTATTCATTTGGGAGACCAGTTTTCAGGTGAGATAATTGAGGTTCAGAGAGATAAAGTATCCCATCCAGAGTCTAATGTCAGATTTGTTCAGTTTCAGAGCCCGTGATTTCACTTTCCCGAAAGATGAGATTGGAGGCCAGGGATACCATCAGTGAAATCATTATGTTTGAATAAGAGGAGCATTAACATGAATTTGAAAGGGGATGACTTTGCCAGCGACGTATCTTGCTTGAACATAAATCGTTATAGCTAAATGAGTTTGTTTCAAGACACTGAGTTACGGGGACCATGGCAAGTGTTCAGAGAGGTATGAGACACAGTGTTCAGAATACAGAGCCTGTTTTCCAGCGCGGACTCACTGCACGAGCAAAGCTAATGCCATACAGTTAATTTATTCTAATGTACAATTAAAAATCCAGTTAACTAGATTCTCCTTTGTCAGCTTTCTTCTGCAAAAGCTGTGTCTAAGAGAAATCTTTCTTCCGGTCCTCCCTGGCCCCAATCTTTCACGCCGGGAGAGGGAGAACCCTGATTCATGGGTCAGAGAACTGGGTTGTATTGCTTTTGAAATATTGGTGCATGGTAGGAGTGGTTTCCAATTACAGCGGACTGAGTGCACAATCACAGCACTGTCCTATTTAAATAACTGCTGAATCGCCAGGGCTGCTTTCCTGTTTCTAGCTCCCTGAACAAGTAAATAATGGAAAGAGACAAAAAAAAAAAAAAATCAGCATTTGTGATAAATAACCATACAACCTGGTGTTGGAGCCTCATTTCTTGATCATATTTCCGCCACCATCCCAGCCGCTGTTTTCCTAATAGAACTCTGAAATACAAGCTGCCTTTGTATATAAAACTTAGAATCAGAACTTTTGTTTGCGCGTTTAGGAATGCTTCCAGCAGCATGTTGCAGTGAGAGATAATACCGACTTTGGAGTCGGACAGACTTAGCGTCCAATCCCGGCTGTTAACAGGCAACATTGTCAGTGGAAGTGTTTCCTACTTTTTGGAGTTTGAATTGCATGGGATTTGAAGTCAGACCAACCTGGTCAGGGAACTGAATATCTGTGAGCATCTGTAAAATGGGTAGGTCACCATACGACTTGCAGGATGAGAATCAGGATAAAGTATATGAAATTGCTAGCATCGTTCCTACTATATAGCAGTCACTTAATAAAGGGACAACTGTTGTTTCATAGTTATAATCAATTTCCTTATTAGACATAAACAGATTATCTTTCAATTTATGTTATAAAATGTACAGAGCTGGTAAAATGCAAGTTATACTGATGGCAGATATACAGATGCGCTTCAAAAGCAGGAGAATTCTTGGCGGACCAGAGGTTGGCATTCTTTTAGGAATGACACATGGAGTTTGTGAGTTGTATTATGACACGTGGGTGACAGGGCTTGTTGGTACCCATCATCCGACACTGAATTACTTGGGGGAGATAGAGGAGATAGGAGGGCTGCGTGGGGGGTTGATGGGCGTGGGAGCACAGGCTTGCTGCCCGCGTGCCCCAGAGTCACCGAGATAACGGGGATGCTTTTTGGTTTTTGGAGTATAGCTGATTAACAATGTCGTGATAGTTTCAGGTGCACTGCAAAGCGACTCAGCCATACGTATACATGCATCCGTTCTCCCCCCGACTCCCCGCCCAGCCAGGCTGCCACATAACATTGAACAGAGTTCCCTGTGCTGTACCGTAGGTCCTTGCTGGATATCCATTTTAAATATAGCAGTGTGTACATGTCAATCCCAAACTCCCTAACTAAGGTAAATGTGCCTTTTTGTTCTTTGGGGCTGTGCTGTGTGGCACGCGGGATCTTAGTTCCCTGACCAGGGATTGAACCCATGCCCCCTACGTTGAGAGTGTGGAGTCTTAACCACTGGACCGCCAGGGAAGTCCCTTAAGGGGGATGCTCTTTGATGACACCTCCTCTGACTGACGGGCCCAGGGAGGCTGAGGCAGGTGTGCTGAGCAGGCAGGAGGATTTAACAAAAGGGTTGCAGAAATCCACTAGTAACCCGATTTAAAGGATTTGGTCCAGGCCAGATGTTTGAATCCCTGCTACATCTTGCCAGCAAGACATCTCCCAGCCTCTGCCTGGGCATCTCAGTGGTGGTGAGGTCACTGCTTCCTCAAGTGATCAGTTGTAAACATCAGAGAAGAAGAGATTTCTTCTCTAGCTGGAGCCTGGCCACGTCTGCCTGTTTTGCATTATTAGGTTCTTGTTCTGACCTCTGGGGTCACCCAAAGTCAGTCCATTTTCCCCTTCATGTGAGGCCTTCTAGATCTCGATGGCACCTGTCATTTCTCCTGCGTCTCACTCAGCATCCACAGTTGTCTGATGGCTTGTCAAGGCTGTGCTGGAAGCGAAACGTACTTGGAATTACAGTGAAGGGCTGGAGAAGCTGTAACGTTGGGTGGAACTGGATCTGGCTTAGAAACTGGTGATCTCTGTACTTCCCGTACGCACCTGAGCACACAGAGATATGTCCTTGTTGGCAGAAAGAGCCTGGGAGGTGGACCTGCATGACCTTGCTCCTGTCACTTGAGCTGTCCATGCGTCACTTCCTATGAAACGGGGGTAGTAATATTTCCTAAATTTGCAAAGCTCAAATGAAAAAATGTGTGTGAAAATACTGTGTACATTGCCAACCATCTGACACATGGTAGTATATACCTAATGACAATGGCTGAAAATATTTCATGGTTATCTCCTTTCTCTTTAATTAGTCCCAGAGAAATTTCCCAGAAGTGTTGCTAACCCAAAGAGTCTCCTCAAATTTTTGCTTTTGCTCTGATACGTTTGTCAAAGGTGTCATGCTGGGTACTTGACCCCGCACACAGACCGCAGATGGCTTTGTCACTGCCCAGGCCAAATGTGGCGTGAAATCATTCAAGCTGGAATTTAGGTCAATCTCCTCCCTTAATGATGAAAAATCCCCACAGATTTTCCACTGGAAACACAAAGAGGGTATGTTTTCTTCCTCTCACTGGCATGGGCTCATTTTGCTAAATAGTGTTGCTAATTCATCTGTGACAGCTTTGATGTTGACCTGGAAATTGGCTACAGCCCAGCACCAGGCTGTTGTCACTTGGTCACCAAGAACTCCCTGACTGCGGAGGATAGAATGTTCTGCACAGTCTCATGCTGGCACCCAGGTCTTATGCTGGGGGCCGGGGAACAGGGGGCAAAGTCCAGGAGTTCCCAGGTCAATGAGAGACACAGACACAATCACAGTAACCACGAAAGTGCTGGAAGAGAGCTTACACATGATCTGGGAAAGGACTGACACCTCCCACCCCCAGCCAGGGCAGAGGTTTCTCCTCTCCCCCGGACCCCACCTCGATGATTTGTGTATGCCTCTGTCTCCTGTCACGGCATTTACCCTGTGGCATCTCTGAGTTGATCACATACTCCCGTCGCACAGTGCACCCTCAAAAGCCAGGTCTCCTGAGGGGTCTTCTGTGGACAAGCATGGTTTCTGACATAGCAGTCGATAACTGTGCAGTGGATGACAATTGAGATTGAAAAAATAGTTCTTGAAGAAACTTCTGGAAGCTGTATCTTAAAGAAATAGAATTTCTATGAGCTCAAAAGCATAGCGATGACATTCCAGGTGTGAGCACTTTGAGTAAAGGCTGGGAGATGGGAGAGCCTGACTCCTTGGGAAAGGCCTGGCTCAGGGGCTGGGATCCGGGCTCACTATCGTTTGTACTGATAGAACGCCTGTCCTGGGGCATT